>NC_081354.1:33703794-34426433 GCF_030684315.1 Stegostoma tigrinum
AAATGCTTAAAATCCTCCATTTCCCATTAGAGTCAAAACACAATGGAGGAGACAGTCTCAGCTGTAATTATAAGCCCAAATGCAAAACAAACAGTGGTCCTGAAAGCAATCTTTGATTTCTTCCTTGGTATTAATTAACTTTGAGAGAAGTAAACCATCTTTTTGTCTCGAAAAGAACATAAACATATGTTAACAAGCTGCAGACTTCTTGTGCACTGTTTGCAGATGTGCTAAACTGGCCAAGTCAGAAGACTAGACTGGCTCCATTACCCCAGGCAAATCGTCTTCACAATTGCTTTAAGCTTCAAACAGTGGCTTTAGATTGAAATGTGCCCAGTTCATATTTGTCCTTAAACTACCTCAATTAGATCCTGATATAAGTCATTAAAATTAATATACTTGAATGGAAAAACTTACACTTTAGTGACATACTTTCCGCTGGAATTTTCACAGATTTTTCATAATTGGTTAATCATTTTGTTGTGCAATGTAGACATAGGACCCAACTTATAGAAATTGAAAATAGTTTAGAACGTTTTAAATTGAATAACCCTATAATTCTCCTAATCTAATTCAGGAATCCTGGCAGAACAGCAGGAGGAACAGCACAAACAATTAAAATTTATGAAGTTATAATGATAGTTCAGGAGCAAAATCACTAAAATTCCAGTCTTGGTAAAAAGACTGTATCACGAGATGGCAGGTACTTTGAGAAAACTGTGCGTTTGTCTTAGGGTTAGGGATCATCAACCATTCCCTTACAAACATATGTTCCTCTTGTGTTCCCATGTGTTTTCAGCAGCATAGTTATTCAATAATGTTAGCTGTGTGCCCTGTGATCCAAGAGAGAATTCCCTTCATTTTGTTTCAACTTATTGGTCTTAACTACCAACCCACTCCAAAATCTAAGCCCTGCGTGCACCAGGTGACTTTGGAAGCAACAGAATAACATTACAGTTGCTAGAAAATTTAGGGATGAAATCAATTGAAATTACTGCCTGTTAAGTTTCATTTTAGAAAAAAGAATCTGCTAATCGAGCAGATTCAAGAAAATCTCACAAAACATGTTTGTTTAATATGTGGGTTTCTTTCTTCCTCAAATGCCTGGCAGACATTAAGTTTATAATAAAATATACTGATCTCGTTTCTTTTCTATTACTTAATCTTGTTTTAACTCTTTATGTACTGAATTAGAAATAATGTGGTCAAGATTATATTGTGTATTAGCCAAAAACATATCACCTTGATATAGTACTCCTGCTTTTCAGGTTCGGTATTCACTCCTATCACGACATAGCTTTTATGAGGACCCAAACTGCACTCATTCATTAACCCACAGCACAGAACCATTTCCTTTTTGGGAATTATAACACTGTTATATAACCATGCTGTATTTCTACTGGACAATACCTAGATGTTTAACACAACAGGGATGCATTTTTGTCATGAATCAATGTGACCCTATTGAACGTGCAATCAATGCAGTTCTGTTGAAATATACTTGCACCTTTTCCATTACCAAGATGATGCTTAAATATTCCAGCCTTAAAAGTCCATGGTCTGCTCCACTACCATACTTGATTGGTATCACATCCACCAACATTCAGTCCCTCCACCACCGGCACTCAGTTGCAGCAGTGTGTACATTGCAAAACTCACCAAAGTTCCAGAGACAGCACCTTCTAAACCCATAGATAATGGGAGCTGCAGATGCTGGAGAATTCCAAGATAATAAAATGTGAAGCTGGATGAACACAGCAGGCCAAGCAGCATCTCAGGAGCACAAAAGCTGACGTTTCGGGCCTGGACCCTTCATCAGAGAGGGGGATGGGGAGAGGGAACTGGAATAAATAGGGAGAGAGGGGGAGGGGGACCGAAGATGGAGAGTAAAGAAGATAGGTGGAGAGAGTATAGGTGGGGAGGTAGGGAGGGGATAGGTCAGTCCAGGGAAGACGGACAGGTCAAGGAGGTGGGATGAGGTTAGTAGGTAGATGGGGGTGCGGCTTGGGGTGGGAGGAAGGGATGGGTGAGAGGAAGAACCGGTTAGGGAGGCAGAGACAGGTTGGACTGGTTTTGGGATGCAGTGGGTGGAGTGGAGGAGCTGGGCTGGTTGTGTGGTGCAGTGGGGGGAGGGGACGAACTGGGCTGGTTTAGGGATGCAGTAGGGGAAGGGGAGATTTTGAAACTGGTGAAGTCCACATTGATACCATTAGGCTGCAGGGTTCCCAGGCGGAATATGAGTTGCTGTTCCTGCAACCTTCGGGTGGCATCATTGTGGCAGTGCAGGAGGCCCATGATGGACATGCAGTGGACTGCATCATGGGCCTACTGCATCCCTAAACCAGCCCAGTTCGTCCCCTCCCCCCACTGCACCACACAACCAGCCCAGCTCTTCCCCCCCCACCCACTGCATCCCAAAACCAGTCCAACCTGTCTCTGCCTCCCTAACCGGTTCTTCCTCTCACCCATCCCTTCCTCCCACCCCAAGCCGCACCCCCATCTACCTACTAACCTCATCCCACCTCCTTGACCTGTCCGTCTTCCCTGGACTGACCTATCCCCTCCCTACCTCCCCACCTATACTCTCTCCACCTATCTTCTTTACTCTCCATCTTCGGTCCGCCTCCCCCTCTCTCCCTATTTATTTCAGTTCCCTCTCCCCATCCCCGAAATGTCAGCTTTTGTGCTCCTGAGATGCTGCTTGGCCTGCTGTGTCCATCCAGCCTCACATTTCATTACCTTCTAAACCCATGATCACTTCAATGTAGAAGCACAAGGGCAGCAGGTACATGGGAACACCTGCAAGTTCCCCTCCAAGCAACTCACCATCCTGACTTGGAAATATATTGCCATTCCCTCACGTTTGCTGGGTCAAAATTCTGGAATTCCCTCCCTGAGGGCATGGTGGGTCAACCCACAGCAGGTAGACTGCAACGGTTCAAGCAGGCAGCTCACACACCACCGTCTCAAGGGCAGCTAGTGACGGGCAATAATTCCTAGCCAGAAGGGATGCCTACATTCCACAAATGAATTAAAAACAAATACAGCTCAGTAGGACTTTTGTCCAGTGCTTCCAGATAGTCTAATCTCTGGAAGGATCTTTAGAGTCAGAGTACTTCACAAAGTAGATGGATGCCTACAACAATAAATGTGCACTTGTGGTGAGGATCTCTGCCAGGAAACTCACAGCTGATGGTTTTTATTTTGAATCAGCAAATAATACAGGATAGAAGAAATCATTTGGCCCCTTGTGCTTGTGCTGGGTCTTTGATGTAGTTATCCAATTAATCCCACTCCACTGTTCTTTTCCTGTCATCCTATGATTTTTTTCTATTCATATTCAGTTGCTTATTCAATAATTTTTTGAATGTTACTGTGAAGTTAACAATAAACACCTTTTTTTAGGATTGTATTCCATGTAATGGCAAACCTGCTGTGTTAGAGAAAATGTTTCCTCACGTCTAATGAACTGCTAGACTTTATACCCAGAGGATGAAAATGTGAGGGTCTACAAATCAAGCCTCAATTATACAAAGACCGACTTAGATCACACTTGGAGTCCCATATGCTGTTCAATATCCATCACTTCAGGAAGGAGACAGTACAGCACAGATCTATGAAAATGAGTGGAGATTACAAAAAGAGAATTGGATAGCATTCAGGTCAAAAGGTTAAGCAATGATTTGATGTAGCTTTAAACATACCAAGAAGAACAGACAATGTTGTGAAACAGAAATTATTTCCAGGTTTTGGAGACTTGAGTAGTAGCTACAGACTGAAAGACCCAGATCTTCCAGGAGTGAAATTAGGAAATAGTGCTATACATAAAGAGCAGTAGATGCTTGGAACCTTCCACTGCAAAAGGTGAAAAATGCTACATCAATCATCAATTCAAAATCTGAGATTGTTAGATGTGATTAACTGAAGGCATTAGAGATATGCGTTGCCCATCTCTATAAGGCAACACTACATACATAGACAAAGATATAGCAAAGACACTTACAGCTCTATAAAATTTTATTAATTTATTAGGCACTTAGGTATATGATACACACCTTTAACTACTAGAGACATCTCAACTGCCGTCCTTTACTACCCTAGGTTCGAAAACCAACCCCAAACGTTATTACCCGGGAGAATTGGCAGCTAGCCAGGCTGGAACTCTACTTGACATAGAACATAGAACATAGGCATCGTCACCGTGCCTCCTGACAGAGAATACCATTTCATAGTTGTTAGTCTCAGAGTTACTGCTAAAATCAGGGCTTTCACGGGCTACAGTTCAGACCTGCCAAGTTGGCTTTCTGATTTCCTTATTTGAAATTGCTTGTGAAACCTGCCCAATTCCAAATGGCTAGTAATTGACAAATTCCTTTGGTTTCTGCAAATTCTTCTTCCTTTTTATGGTTTCAATTGTAACTTAGCTCCTTGATTGGTCTTCAGTGTAGCTGGAGTGTCATTCTTCCAATGTGCAGCCGGAACTTGGGCTTGGTAACCCATTTACCTTTGTTTGGCTTGCAGCTGACTTCTTCCAGTCCATTCTAAAGTCTCATGTCAATTCTCATATCTTCAGCCTTGTCCAACATGGGGGCAATGGCAGGAATGTAAATGAAGCCACAGATAAATCAAGATTTCATTGCATTGCTGAACAGGCTCGAGGAGCTGTTGTGCCTTATGCCTGAGATATATGCAGCAATTTCTATGCCTAAACAGGAGCTTTATTTACAATGCTTTCAAAATGTCTGCTAATTCATACTTAGAGCTCACTGAGACAACAAAGTGTGGAGCTGGATGAACACGGCAGGCCAAGCAGCATCTTAGGAGCACAAACCTGCTGTGTTCATCCAGCTCCACACTTTGTTGTCTCGGATTCTCCAGTATCTACAGTTCCCGTTATCTCTCTCTTGGAGCTCGCTGTTAGCTTTTAAATTGTCTTTCTCAATAGGCACGCCAGACTTGATGAACAGAACAGAAAGTAGTCAACAGACATAGACAATCAAACACCAGACAATTGAACACAACTGGTGAAATTTTATTAGGGCTATGACAAAATTTGTGGCAAAATCATGCAAGAAGCTGATGAGGCATATCCATTTTCTCTATTTACGGAAATCATCTTTACGATGTGATGAAGATGGCACTGAGATTTATGAACTAGAGGTCCTGATTCGCAGATAAGGGAGCTGATTGACATCACAGTCACTCATTGGGAAAGTAAAATGTCCTCTCGTAATCTCTGAACTTGAAATTTTCTGAACTGCTCCCTCCTAAATACCGTGTGCTACACGCTGTTGTTATCGAACCATTAAGCATCGAAATGGAGAAACCCACTTGATCTGCTTTAGCCCTGATAGAGATGATGTGCATTTGTATTGCAGTTTGGCTGTTTAATGTGGACGCACCCTCCAGCTTGAAACTATGGTGTCCTTGATTGTGCTCACTTGCTGAAGTATATTCTTGCTTTACCTCGCCATTCTGCAATTTCTTCTGCTTTCGTTCTGACAATTTTCATTGGAATGCAGCGACAACTTAAGTACGGTGAGTAGCTTCAAACATTACAACCTATCATGAGATTGGCTTGCATCTTTCCAATCGAAGGATTTGGGGTGGACCAATGTCTGCAAAGCAGGGTTCTGAGTTCTGAAGAAATGTCACGCCAAACTCAAAACATTAACTTTATTTTTCTCACTCCTTAGATGCTGTAAGATCTGCTGAGTTTCTCCAGCATTTTCTGTCTTTGTTGCAGCCCTTGATCTTTGTGCAGCAGCTCTGGGCCACAACGCCTCCCAAGTCAGAGCTCTCCCTTCTCTGTGAAGCTTCAATGCTCTGAAATTTCAAGATACTCATCATTGCATGTCTAATCACTCTTACCTGTTCATCCAAACTACTTTCATTGTACACACATTGTTTCTGATTGGCTGGCCAGACAGCCTGTCAGCAGCAATTTTTAAAAATGTCTTTCCAAGTGACTGTATGCATGACCTGGACAAGGAGCCTTCCTAGACCATGTGAACAATGTGGATAGTATTGGGCTGCTTGTTGAAGAAGTCTCGCATGCAAGAAACTTTGGAGACGGGAGTTAGCCTCTCCCATCCACAATCTTTCTGAGGCAGATGTTCTTGTTTGGGACAGTCAGACTTGTGTCACCCCACAGGTACTATGGCAAAGGCCATGAGCTGGACATGCTAGGTTCTGGCATAATGATTGTTTTGCTGTCTGATTATAGAGGGAGCATTACAGGAGAACACACAGGACATTGGGTCCACTTCTACTTTGAGGGATTTTTCACAAAGGTAAAGGTCTTTTTTCATTCCTTCTGCTTCCAGGCTTTTCCCCCCACCTCATGTAAGAAGCAACAATTAAGCAAAACTCAACATGGAAATAATCATTGAATCCATACAGTGTGAAAAGAGGCTGTTCAGCCCATCAATTCTGTACCAACCCTCTGAACCCACCCAAACCTAGACAACTGTCTGTTCCCTCTAAGTCTGCATCTCCCAAGGCTAATCCACCAAGCCTGCACATCCCTGAACACTATGGACAATTTAGCATGACCAATCCACCTAACCTGACATCTTTGGACTGTGGGAGGGAACTGGAGCAGGTATGGAGAGAATGTGCAAACTCCACACAGACAATCACACAAGGCTGATTTGAACATGGGTTCCTGGTGCTGTGAGGCAGCAGTGCTAACCACTGAGCCCCCATTGTGGAGGATTTGTCTGAAAATTATGTTTTGTAAGGAGGCAATTGTATTTGATTACATTTTTGTGAATGCAATGAAAACCTTGTCAGGTTCTATATCAGTGGGTGATCACATGGTCAGATTATCACTGCTGTATCCACTATCTATCATCATGCTTCTTTTATTCTTTCATGGGATGTGGGCATTGCTGGCTGTAGTAAGATCAGGTCCACATTCAGTTAGTGAGTGAACATTAACAGGTTTTATTCAGCATAATTATATATAAGCGATGTTAAGAGAGGACATTTTCTGGAACTCTACAGACTCAGGCTCCAATTCTAAATAATCTGACATCACTAGGTCATTGCTCCTTACACATGTGTGCATCAGCTATTCTGGAAGTAAAAGCATAGTTAACTCTTTAATCTGCATTGGCTCGGGCAGCTCATATTACCCAAACTTTATTGCCCTTGAGGAAGTGATAATAAGCCTCCTTCACCCACACAGTCTCTCTGGTGTATGCCCACGGTACAGATGAAGAATCCTAGGACTTTGACCCCAGATCAGTGAAGGAACCAGAATAAAATGCCAAGCCAGGGTGTTGTGTTGCCTAAAATGTGTCCACAGATGGTAGATTGGCTTGCACCAAGTAAGTCATCAAAATAGATGAGTAGCCAGGTTGAGCAGGAACGCTCCATTTGCCTCCACAGTACTCCTGACAGCTGCTGACCATATTCAGTCTTCACAATGCCACCTTGGTATTCATCAGAAGATCAGAACATGGTTTGATGTGTTCCTGCAGAAGGATGAGCTTCCTAATAGATGCATACTCAGATTTTTTCGATGAGACCAGAAGTCTAGTTTCTGAATGGGCTGAAGCTTAATTGTTCAAATAGTTAATGTGGCCTATTGCTGCTTTTGTGCCCAAGATTGGACACTGATATTTTTCTACCTGTCTGCTTTTCCTAATTACACACATGAAATGGTTACTGCCAAAACAACTCGTCGCTTCAGGCTAGAAAACTCTGTTGCCAGTATTAATGAATATATATTTAATGCATGTATTCCACATTTCTCTGTCCTATACTTTAATTGATGTGTCAATCCCATTGATGTCAATAATGGACAGAGCAATGTCAAATAATTATGTAAAATATTTATCTACAAATATTCCAAACTGTATTTCGTAAACTTACAAACATAAAGGCAACCTTACTTCCGGTGGGTTCACTTTAAAAAAGACGAAAGTCAAATTGTCCATTTCTTTACTCATTGGATGTGTTACCATATGTTGAACACTGGATATTGGAGTAATTATGATTCTATGTACAAAAGCAAAGTTGCTGGAAAAGCCCAGCAGGTCTGGCAGCATCTGCGGATGAGAAAACAGAGTTAACGTTTCAGGTCCGAAAACCCTTCCTCAGAACTGATGGTGGCTGGGAAAATGTCAGTTTATATGCAGAAAATAGGGAGGTGGGTGGGGTGGGGAGTAAATGATAGGATAGAGCTCAAAGAGAGAGGAAGGCAGTTTGACAGACAAAGGAGTTGCTAACAATCAGGCTGGGAGGGTGAATAGTTGTTAATGGGGACTGTTAGCGACTAACAACAGGGGGTGTGTAGTGGCAGGCTATGTGGTAACAAGGCCTGGTGTGTGGGTGGGAGGCTGGGACATGGGAGAGTTTAGGCCCTAAAATAATTGAACTCAATATTGAGTCTGGAGGGCTGTAGGGCTCCCAAGTGGAAAATGATGTGTTGTTCCTTCAGCTTGCATTGGGCTTCACTGGAACACTGTAGCAAGCCAGAGACAGAGATGTTGGCCAGGGAGCAGGGTGGTGCATTGAAGTGGCAGGCAACAGGTAGTTCAGGGTCATTTTTGTGAGCAGAACGTAGATGTTCTGCAAAGCAGTCACCAAGTCTATGCTTCGTTTCCCCAATGTAGAAGAGACCACATTGTGAGCAGCAAATACAGTAGACTACATTCTGGGAAGTGCAGGTGGAGTGTTGCTTCACCTGGAAGGTATGTTTGGGACCTTGGACACTGGGGAGGGAGGAGGTAAATGGGCAGGTGTTGCACCTTTGCTGGTTACAGGGGAAGGTGCCGTGGGGCTGTGGGGAGGTGTTGGGGGTGAAGGAAGTATGGACCAGGGTGTCCCGGAGGGAACGGTCCCTGCAGAAGGTGGACAAGGGAGGAGAGGGGAATATGTGACTGGTGGTGGCATCTTGCTGGAGGTGGCAGAAATGGCATCTGATGATCTTCTGGATGTGGATGCTGGTGGGATGGTAGGTGAGGATCAGGGGAACCCTATCCCTGTTGCGAGAGGGAAGAGAAGGAGTGAGGGCCGAAGTGCGGGAGATGGCTCGGACCTGATGGAGGGCCCTGTCGACAACGGAGCTGGGGAATCCTCGGGTGAGGAAGAATGTGAACATTTCAGAGGCTCCTTTGTTGAAGTTGGCCTCATCTGAACATATGCGATGGAGACGAGGAACTGAGAGAATGGGATGGAGTCTTTATAGGAAGTGAGGTGTGAGGATGTATAGTCCAGGTAGCTGTGGGAGTCAATGGGTTGTAATGGATATTAGTGGCCAGTCTATCCCCAGAAATGGAAACAGAAATGTCGAGGAAGTGAAGGGAGGAGTCAGAGATAGACCAGGTGAAAATAAGGGCATGGTGGAAATTAGAGGAGAAATTGATGAAGTTTTCCAATTTTTGACAAGTCAGGGAAGCAGCACCGATGATATCATCGATGTATCAGAATGGGGTCCAGAATAAGACTGGAATTTTCCATGTACCCCACAAAGAGAGGCATAACTCAGGCCCATGCAGATACCCATGGCAACCCCTCTTACCTGAAGAAAATGAGAGGAGTTGAAAGAGAAGTTGTTGAGGGTGAGGACAAGCTCAGCCAAGCGGAGGAGGGTGGTGATGGGTTGGGATGGTTCAAGTCTGTGCTTCAGGAAGAAGCCGTGAGCCTTAAGACCCTCCAGGTGGGTAATAGACGTGTAAAGGGATTGCACATCCATAGTAAAGAGGAGGTGGCTGGAGCTGGTAAACTGGAAGCTTTGAAACCGGCATAAGGCGTCAGATGACTCATGAATGTATGTGGATAGGGAATTGGACGGGGGTGGGGGAGAAGACTGAGTCAGCGTAGGAAGAGATGAGTTCTATAGGGCATGAGCAGGCTGAAACGATGTGTCCACCTGGACCGTCCTGTTTGTGGATTTTTGGCAGGAAGTAGAAATGAGCTGTGTGGGGTTGGGGGACTATTAGCTTGGAAGCAGATGGGGGGAGATAACCAAATGAAATGAGATCCGTAACCGTACTGGATACAATAGCCTGATGTGCCATGGTGGGGCCATGGTCCAGGGGAAGGTGGGAGGAGGTATCTGAGAGCTGGTGCTCAGCCTTTGGAGGGAGAAGTCAGTACGCCGGACAACAACAGCACCAGTCTTATCGTCAGGCTTAATGACAGTCAGAGTTAGATCTGACTGCATGGAATGCAGTCCATTCGGAGGGAGATAGGCTGGATTTGTTGAGGGGGTCAGTGAAGTTGAGGCGACTGATGCCACATCAACAGTTTTCAATGAAGAGATCGAGTAAGGGAAAAGGCTGGAGGGAGGGGATCAGGTGGAGGGAGAGTGTTGGAGTTCGGAAAAGAGTTTGGTGGGACAGGGAGAGGACTCTTTTCTAAAGAAATGAGGATGGAGGCGAAGATGGCAGAAGAACAGTTCGCTGTCATGTCATGCCCGAAAGTCATTAAGGTGGGGACACAGAGGGATAAAGCTGAGGCCTTTGCTGAGTACAGAGCGTTCAGCATCAGAGAGCGGAAGGTTAGGAGGGATGGTGAATACCCAACAGGAGGTGGGGGTGTTGGGGGAGGGGATAGAGTCAGAGGGAAGGGGAGGAGAGGTAGGTTCCAGAGGGCCATAGATATTTTTGAGTTGGTGTATCTTGTGGGCCTTAATACCTGAAAGGAAAAGAAAAGGTTTCTTGTTAGCACAACGAACGAGCCGGAGGATGAAGTGGAGCTGTGGAGTGGTGCAGCCCTGAGCCAGCACGTTGCGATGCTGTTGGAGAGAGAGGTTGAGAGTGAGCATGTGGCGCCACATACGATTTTATGTAGTTCATTGTAGCTGGTGTTATTTCTCCTGCCCATTAGACTTCTTTCCTGAAATAAGGAATGAAAATTAGTATTGTAAGTCCATTCTAGAAACACCATAGTGTTGCAATTTCCCAAATAACTAATAGGAACAGCAAGATGTATTTATCGCATTTGCATTCTATTAGCTCAATGAATTAGTATGGTACGTAACTATGCAGAATTTAAAGACAATACATAGCCTCAGGAAAGATCAACAGAAATGCAGCTGGCCTGTTTAAACATGTGAGACTGAAACTCAGTGAGACTCAAGCCTTTTCGAGTTAAGCTCCAGCTACACCATTCAAGGTAATGAATAGTTGAACTTTAGTTTTACATTTACTATGATCCTTCATGTTTAATGACATAGTTTCAATATTGATTGTGAGCAATAGATTGGAAAGGTAAGTAAGAATGTAAAAGTTTAAACTCTTAATTAAGCCTTCAAGAGTTGACAGCATCACAGGAAAGCATTTTACTGAATGCCTTATTGTATTTTTACATGAAACAAATAATAGTCTTCAAACTATAAAATCATGAATTGTAAATGCAATATCACATTACAAATATAAGTATCAACTGTAGAATTAACATGCACAGTTCAATGGAACCGTTACAACCAAATATGTGGAGTTGGTTTCTGTTGTATAAGGTAATGGTTC
Source organism: Stegostoma tigrinum (assembly GCF_030684315.1). Classification (NCBI taxonomy): domain Eukaryota; kingdom Metazoa; phylum Chordata; class Chondrichthyes; order Orectolobiformes; family Stegostomatidae; genus Stegostoma; species Stegostoma tigrinum. The sequence goes on from NC_081354.1 coordinate 33,715,278, forward strand.
TGAAGTGGTTAATCTGAAACTGCTTCAAAGTCCATCCAGTCTTATGAAGCCATACAATTTTGGGTGGGGAAATTGCAAGAATAGCTCTGGATCTTGAAGAGAATAGATGTACCACTTCAGTTTCCTAACAGCCGTCGTAACAATGTCTAATCAGCTCATGTAACTACTGTCATTAAACAAACTAAATCTGACTAATATAAGACACTTTTCTTGTCAAGAGACTCAGTAATGGTTGATCCTCTATCACTAGCCCTTAGAGCCAGCCATGGAAAGAGAATGCCTTCCTGCATGATTCTACCTACAAATGCTGCAGTTTCTTTTAATAATTCAAAAGTTCAGTTTGTCTCAGGGCTTTATGAGTGGCACTGAAATACTGTTCTACCCCATCGATATCTTCAGGGTTAACTATGCCCCAGTTTTTGTCAATCAATCCTACTCTTGTTGTTACTTATGTTCCAGAATCTAATTCTCTTGATTATGTAGCTGTGTATTCAGGAAACTAGTGTGGAGTCATATTTCTTCTCACTTTCTAACCAGCTAACCTCTGAAAGCAGGTGTTGTAGCACATAAATATTTTTGCTCTTTCCCTTGTCACCTGCAGTCTTTGGCGCTAAGACTGTCTTTGTGCTTGCAAGAAGATTGACAGGTTGATGGATAGTTATAGGGTGCAGTTATGCCAAAGGGAAGTAAGAAAAACCGAGTCAATGATACAACAGATCCTGTCGTTACAGTAATAAGTGTTCCTCTTAGCTAGTGCACGTTCCTCCACCCATTAACATCTGTTACTGATGTGACTTGTAGTTTCCTTAACTGAAGATCAAAACCAAGTATTGTGATTTACCATGTGTTCAGGATAAACTAGCCCTGAGTAACGAGAGCTAACTGATGATTCCCATATCGCTGCATAGATTAGTAAATGTGGTCAGGTTTTCATGTGGAGAACAATTAATTTTATATTCTGTTGTAAATACTTGATTCATTTTATTTGAGAATGCTATCTTACATTTTTCTCTTTTGACTGATTTGAAGGATAGCTCCTCATTGCACATCCTGCAAAAATATGAGCTGCAGGATTTCTTGACAGATTTATGAAGGAAATTATTGTACCTATTCATTATGGACAATTTGTGAACAAAGTGGAATGAGTGTGAGGCAGCATGGATCAGGAAGATTACTCAATTGCTGGGTTTTCTGGTTCCAACAACATGACAATTTAAACTACGAAAATGTTATCTAACAGAGCAAGTTACTATTATCCAATAAAGGCTCTTGTGTAGATATTAACTAAACAACAACCGGACTTCCTGAAGCAGAAGAATTGATGCAGCGTGATGGATAGTCAACAGATTTAAATATACTATGCTTTCCTCTGTTTTTCACATGGTTCTGGTTTACAGTATACGCCATCTGCTACATGCACTTAGGAAGCATAAGGTATTAAAAGAAGTCATGCAAAATTCTGCAGAGGCTTTTAGACAAGTGATTTATTAGGAATATAAGAAGGTTATTTATAGCATATCCCAGCAGTTGTTAAATACACACACGCACACAGACATCTTCTCTTTGGCTAGTGCTACTAGTGCGATAAATCAAGCAAAATACACATTTTAAGCTGAAGCTAGTACTCAGTCGATTTGGTTTGTTTTGTGTGATGCCAAAAAATGGCAGACACATTGCATACAACAAAGCTGTTAGGCCCAACAATATCTTGATTGTAATGCTGAAGACTTGTATTCCAGTGTTGTTAGACAGATACCCAGCAAAGCTGTTCCAGTATGACATCAATATTGACTCTATATCAACAAAGTGAAAAAATTGCAGAGTATGTCTAATCTTGTCTAGCCAATGACTATCTCATCAGTCTATATATGACCATAAACAAAGTGATAGAGACTATTGTTTGCTATTAACACTTTAAAAACCTGCTCATTGATTTGAATTTGTATTCTGTAGGGACTGATTTGCTCCAGACTTCATTAGGGTTTTAGTCCAAACATGGGACAAGCATTGACTTCTAGATATAAAGCCATGTTAACTGGTCTGGACACCAAGGCAGCATTCACTGATTATTCAATTAATGAGTCCTGGTAAAATCAAAGTGAATGGGAATCAGGAGGAATAGTGCCCACTGGTGTATGTCATACCTGGGATAAAAGAAGGTAATTGCAATTGTCATTTCATCCCCAGGACATTGCTGCAGGAATTTTTCAGGACAGTGTCCTAAGCCTAGCTATAGCTAAATTGCTTCACTAATGACCTCTCCTCCACCATAAAGCCTGAGATTTGGTTGTTCAATCATGAATGCATTATGTATGGTTCCACTTGTACATCCTCCAATAATGAAGCAGTCTAGAATGATATTTGGCAAGACCTGTGGCCAACATTCTGGCTTGGGTTGAGAGGTGGCATTTGTTCGTCATATGTTCCAGGCAATGACAATCTCTATCAAAAGGAAGTCTAATCAGTCCCTTTCACGTTCAACTGCATTGCTGACATTGAATCCCCAGAAAATCCTGTTAGTCAACATTGGCCAAAAGCTTAATTTGACTAGCCACACAAAACTGTGACTGCGAGGCTAAGGCAGAAGTTTAGGTATTCTATGGAAATTAAGCTACCATCTGACCAAATGAAGCCTCTTCACTGTATACAGGACCCAAGTCAATGTGTTGGAATGTGTCTGCATGAGTGCAATTCCAACAATCAAGAAGCTCGAAAGATAAATCTGCCCACATTATTCTTATCATGCTGACAATCAACTTAACCACTCACTCTCCCTACAATATGTAGAACTTGGCAGCAATATGTATTCCTAACAAGATGTACTGCAGCAATGTACCAAGGATCTATAACAATATCTTCTAAACTCAAAACCTCTATTAGCAAGAAGGATAAGAACAGTAAATGCATCGGAGCAATATCACCTCTAGGCTGTCTTAAGGTCTCAAACCATTCTGATTTGGACAATAATGTTGTTTCTTAGATGTTGCTGTATCAAACTCCTGGAACTCACATCCAAACAAAGCTATGGCTATAACTGCACAAAATGAACTGTAGCATTTCCTGAAGGCAGTGCAATCTGCTCAACAGGATAAGAAATAAATGCTGATTTTTCCAGAAATGCTGACATCATATGAACAAATAAATTTAAAAAAAGGTTGGATTTTGCTCAGGTTCCATAACTTTGTAGTGGTGAGTAATAAAATGCTACTTGATGCATAATCTAGAAAAATAAATAATTTCAATGGAAGAAAATGTTATAACTTGCATTCATATAAAAATGATCACAGCATGAAAACATCAGTGAAAACATCTTTTATGAGCAAAATGGTTTCGTATTTTGGGAAAGTTGCGGATGTACTGCACTGCATTTCCTCCTCTATATTTGCAATGAGCTCCTTCAAGTTCAGCATTGTACTAACTCCTCAACTCTGATACTCCACAACTATCTGTGCTTACTCATCCATATCTGCTCTATGTTCACTGCTCTCTTCTACTGTATTCATGCCCCTTCTCCTGCTCTATGCTCACACGTCTCCTGTTGCATTTTTCACTCACTATTCTTCAACTCAACTTCCAATGACAACAATACTTCTAGTCCATTATATTTTTCGGTCATTGTTTCCACATTGTAAAATTTTTGAGGAGTCAATTGTTCAGGTGGATCGATGGTTAGTGTGTAGATCAGATTAACTCCAACAGGATGGGATTCAATTCTTGTTCTGACTAACGTCAAAATCGGGTCTGCTTCCTCAATGTGTCTGTAGTAAAAGAAAATCACAATGTTAACTACATTGGAGGAATAATGATTAAGACCCTGTCCCGAGGCAGAGAACTGAAGGAGAAGGACCATAGAATGCTTACAGCACAGAAGATGATCACCTGACCTGTCAAGTCTGTCAGCATCCTGGCAAAACGAAAATAGCCAATCCCACATTCTACTTCATCCTGTAGCTCTACCAATATTTTCTCTTCAGGTACATTTCGAACACTTTCTGTCATGATCCAAATTGACGGCAATTTGGACAAGCCAGATCTCTGATTTAAACTAGGCTTGATAGATCATAATTTTAATGTTTGTTGTTGGTTAATAGGGTGATCAATCACTGAAACATATTCATGAGCATTCTAAAAAGAGAACATGCAAAAGAAGTAAAAGAAAATTATATACATAGAAAACAGTTAGAAAGAGCTTAACACAAGCATCTGTTTCCTAATACCATTCTTTACAGAGACTCGGCCCCAGAGAAATATCATTCCTCCCTCAGCATTCTTTGGTATTAACCTTAATTGGTAATTCTATTTCTTTTGTCACAGAGGCTACCTGACCTGCTGAGATTGCCAGCATCTTCTGTTTTCTTTCAGATTCCCAACATCTGGAGTATTTTGCTTTGTTCGCATCATACCTTCCTTGTTTTTGTAATCTATATCTCCACTCATACAGCATAGGATCCTATTGACTTTTCAACCCAATCTACAGCAGCTTGTGCACATAAAATTGGCATTTCCATCTCCAAATAAGAGACAGTCTAACCACCATCCCTTGACATTCAATGGTGTTACCATCACCAAATCCCCTGCTACAATATTCTGGGGATTACCATTAATCAGAAACTTGACTTGCCACATAAACACAGTGGGTATATAAGCAGGTGAAAGACTAAGAATACTACGGTGAGTAACTCACCTGTTGACTCCCTAAAGCCTGTCCACCATCTACCATGCACAAATCAGGAGTGCGATGGAATACTCACCCCTTGCATGGATGGGTACAGCTCCAACAACATTCAAGAAGTATACAGAACAAAGCAACCTGCTTGATTGGCACCACATCCACAACATCCACTCCCTCCACCTCCTATGCACAGTAGCAGCAATGTGAATTATACAAGATGCATGAAGAAATTCTCCAAAGATCCTTAGATAACGCTTCCCAAACACATGACTACTACCATCTAGAAGGACAAGGGCAGCAGACACATGGGAACACCACCACTTGCAAGATTCTCCCAAGCCACTCACTGTCCTGATTTGGAAATACCTCCCCATTCCTTCACTATCAATGGGTCAAAATTCTGAATTCCCTCTGTGACAGCATTATGGATCAATTTACAGCAGGTGGGCTGCTGCAGTTCAAGAAGGCAGCTTATTATCACCTTCTTAAGGGCTAGTAGAGACAGGGCAATAAATACTGGCCAGCCAGCGATGCCTGCCTCCCATGAGTGAATTAAAATAAAGTAAAATCCCACATTTTTCTATTTCTGCACACCTTTTATAATTACACATTTATTGTCTTTCTTTCATCCTCTGGCTGAGATGTACCACTTCATACTTCTGTGCATTAAATTTCTTCTGCTTTATGCCGATCCATTCTGTCAGTCTGTCCTCTCAAAGACTATCATTATATTTTTGCACAGTTCACAAACATTCACTCATTTGTCTGGCAATTTTTATTTTTGTTTCAGATTTCCAGCATTCTCAGTTCTTTGTGTTAAGTTAGTCTTAAATTATGCTAAAGTGCATGAGGCAAGCCTCACTATTTTTGCTCATTACAACACAAGGCAGTGTTGGAAACAGCTTTGCTAACGAACTGTCAGATCCTTACTGAGAAGCCAATTTAACACACTTGATCAGGGTGTGTGCCAGTTCAATAGCAAATAAAGGAAGATCAAAGCTATATTGTGAGACTACCCACATAATTGCCCAATTTAAGTTGGAGTACAACAGACCTCCTAACATAATTTAAAATATGTAAACAACATTCAGAGCTATGGTTTCTAGATTCAAATGTGTCCAATACAGACAAGCAGGAAGATTTGCTTAGCAATAGGGAAAATGTGTCTACACAGACACAACAGGTCAGAATTGACAGCCAAAGGGTTGAAAGCTATCCAAAGGATAAGGACCACAAGTGGAGATCAGTTAAGAGTCAGATTATATTTTGTACTCATTGATGAGTATTCATATTATTTAAACTGAAGCCTATTGAATCCAGAGACTATTTTGTGAGCCGATACAAAGAAAAGCGTTCCGATATGATTTTTCAACAAGGAGCTAGCAAACAGAATTGTTGAGTTGGTGATCGCGTCCACTCCCATGGTAGGTTTCCAGAAAGACTCGGTAGAGAAGCTGAAAACTTAAAGTGTCAAAGAGCTACTGAATAATGGATGCGAGTAGAAAGCGATCATGCAGATTAATAAAGCATACAGGCCTTGAATACAAACTCAATGGTTATCAAAACCACTAGAAGATTCAAATATAGAGTATTAGAAGTTGTGCTTTTTATATGCACCAAGGAAATGCCTGGCTTTCAGTTAATCTTGTAAGGGGCAAAGATTTGAGGAAAGGCTGATGCAGCTACAAAGAGTCTTGTGCCAACTCAACAAACCATACAAAAGGAGTATCTTTAAGCTACAATTAAGACCACCTGGTATATTGTCAGCAGTGTATACAAGAAGTGGTCAACAAATGATGCACATGATTTGAAAAAGAGTGGCAAACACATCCTCCACACTGCCAATCTCAAGGAAAACTTGATTGTCTTCGCATCATCCAAGGTGTTTGCAAACATTCAAATTATCTGACCTCAAAAATCTGTTGACTATTTGTTATTGGTAAGATTGTCACATGGATACATGTAATATAATTCCTGGAAATCCAAAAACATGCAGCCACAAATATGGGAAACCATGATGAAAACTAGAATGTAAGATTTTCAGCATACATTGCTTCACCAATTCCATTAATTGCACAATAAAACCAATCTATTGCAGATGTTTTACATTGTAGACACTGCTGAACCAGCATTTGAAGAAATATTAACAATCCATGACCTCACATTAGTCACAGTGCATGGAATCAGTCAATAATCAGTCACAACAGAAACTGCAGCAGACTATTCAAGGAACACTTGCTGAACTGAGTACAAAGAAGAATGGAAGACTCCTCTCCTGTATTTGTGGATTGAATTTCTTAGCTCTCTGCATGGAGGAAAGAATGAGAGTTCAAGAGAAAGAGCCTGAGCCTGAGCGACTAGATCATGACAAATCCTAATGTGAGAGTGCCATTACTAAAATGATGAAGTCTTTAAAGCTAACATCTGCTCAGCTCGTAAAGATCAATGAAGAGTTGGAAGAGAAAGGTAAGGAATCAGGGTGAACTACAATCTCTGTATTATCAGTGCAATGAAAAGATTGTCAATTTACCAAAAAACAAAAAATGGACAAGTTGTAGATGAAACAGATTAAGCTCAGAACGAGCAGCTACAGAATGTCGGCTTCAGATGAGAAACCTGGAAAAATAACAGGTGCTGGTGCATTGTGCTCACAACAAAGAAAACACTCATAAGATAGAGCTTTCAGAAATAAATGTCAGCAATAATGCTTTAATGAAATCATCCCAACTGGATATAGGGAAAACCAAATAATCCATTGAATTAGAAAATACAAGAGGTGTAGGCTTGTATGAAAACAAAAAGAAAAAAAAGTTGCAGGTTGTGTATAGCTACTAGAGCAGATTGTGAATGAGAAAATATACTGGACCATTGAAGAGTAGAATTTTGATAGAATTAGAAGAATCCATGGTATAAAACCAAAAGCTTCAAAATGAGCTGTAAACTCTTAAGGAACAAAATACCATCAATGCTTGAACAACTCGAGGAACAAGATCTGTCAGCAGTTAATCTGAAGTAAATCTTGACTGTCACAAAGACAATATTCTTGAACAGCAAATACAGTCCATCAAAGAAAAAAATAATAACAACACAGCAAGAATGATGAACAATATCACAGGTGCCTTTGGAAACTCCAGACAAAGTCACCATCAAGATATCTGAATATATCAGCAAATTACTTTTACTTTATAGAGACTCACAGAGCTGAACATTACCGTATTTTCATTTGTCATGACTTTCTTGGAAGGTTTCACTCCATGAGGCCTAGCACAGTTTGTCACCATCAGACCAACCTCGCCATATTAACAAACGACCATGCTCTAATGGAACCCCTATTTCTGATGTTAGCCCGATTCTCTGATTCATTGTAGATGAATGTATTTGCTACTGATGGGAAATAGTGGCATTCCTGATGCTGGCACCTCATATCAATGATGCAGCATCTTTCCTCATTCACTCTTCCTACCCAAGCCCCCGACATCAGTAAACCTGCAGTACCTTGCTCACATCAATTTACCATGATCCATTGCTACAGGAAATGCCATCTGCCATCTCTGAGGAAGAGAGCATGAATCCTTCAGAGGTAGCAGCGCCAAAGCTGCCTCTGGCACCACCTACCAGTTCAAATAGTTCCACCTCAGTGCATATATTTTCAGGATTAGAGTTGGGAGGTAGGCACTTTACTGCCACATCTCTGCAGCTGGCCAAGGAAGAAACATCATTGGCAAAAGGAAAACTGCCAGAGACCATGGTCCAGTTCAAGCCCAAAGGAGAGGAACCAAGGTGTGATGGCATTCAGGGACCTTATTTACATGCACAGGCAACAAAGGACTAGCCCACAGGATTTCAGTGGTTCTGCACAACCTGGCACAAAAGCTGCAGGACTGCAGCAACGCAGATGGGATGTTTCTGGCTCAGGTTGCTCCCATGGATCTGGTTGGCAGCTGCCATAGACAGCCAGGTATAGTAGTCTCTAAGTCGGCTGGATATGTGTACAGAGCTGCTCTCAGCAGTTGGTGGAGGGCTGGGGTGGCGGGGAGGTGTTGGAGGTGAGGAACTCTGGGCTAACCCCAGGTGCCAGTTCCTCACAAAGACTCAAGACACTGTCAGTAGGTGAACCACACACAGCTCCTACAGTGTCCCCTCAGGATACCCCAGAGGTAGTTGGGCCTTCCATCTCTTCCTTACTCAACCCTGAGGGAGTACAAGCCAAGGCAGGTGCAGTTGCTTTTCTAGGCAGGACATACTTAGCACATCTGGCCTTTGAGACACAAGGCCCCAGGGTTACTTTACCGAATCTTCAAGGCCAATGGGCTGCACTGTATGGCAGACAATGTGTGACCAAACCCCTAACTGATGTGTATATAGTTCCCATGACTCCATAGACTGGATCCACAAGGCTTACTATGGCTCACTTCTCAGACTGTGGAGGTGTGGACTGCTGTTACTGAGTGCCTTGTGCAGCTGACTGACTGTATTCAAGCCCCTGGACTGATTTTGGAGGCTGCCCTTGACTTATTGTGCCCCTGGTGCTTCCCTGGACTTGACCGAGGACTACTCCCCTTCGACTGTGGCACATGGTATTTGGTAGATGCCTGTACAGTATGGTGTGTACACAGCTGCCTTAAAGTGCTGGCGTAAGACTGATTCAGGACAGCACCATACAGTAACATGACCAATCTTTGATGGCTACTGATCCACATTGCTTTCTTGAGCCTCGAAGGACAGATGTGTGTTTTGCCAGGCTTTCTTTCTGCGCAGTTCTCAGGCACAACAGAAGTACTGTGAGCCTGTAAGTTCTGGCTGAGCAGTCTAAGCACAATAAAGGCAACGCAAGACAAAGCAGGGAGGCTGTGGGTATCCAGGTAGGCACAAAGTGAGCGAGTGCTAAGAGAGCAGGTGAGCAACTCTGAGATGCAGCCTGTTCAATCAATGATCTGGGTGCCTGTTCCTGTATGTAAAGTGCCCTTGCTACAGCATTCCAATGCTAGGCACCCATGTTCCAAAATGCAAAACTAAAGTGCTCTGCATGTAGATCAGTGAAGTAGCATGATGGTTGGAGAGGCTAACACATTTTAAATGCCAGTATCTATGGATGTGAAGTGCGTATGATTTCTTGACCATAGAATGTGCCCTACGATACTGATGATAGATATCAAAGATAGAGTAAAAAAAAATTAACAGTGAGCTGTTGTCACCAAGTACCTGTTCTAACTTCCATGTTGAGAATTATTGGCATCTAGACTCTGTCCAGTAGGTGGAGGAATAGGAGGTTGCTCATTAATGAGTTGTGATTAAGTAATACTGAGAGCGACAAGAGTAAGAATTTCATCTGTGTCTGGAACTTAGTTGGAAACTGTGACATTGAGATAGGCCTCAGTCATCTTCTCATGTGACTTTCCCAAATATCTCACCATAGCCCACATTATTCAGACCTGGGAAGATTCTGCCCACAATCTCAAATGTTCTGGTATATAGTTACATTGTCTTTTGGAAAGGACTGAGATATGGCATGTGTATCGTACCTTTAAGAGAGTTTGGCTTCAAGGACTCCATATGCTGTGTGTACACAATGTCATGACACTGCCTGAGAACTTTTTTTCTGTCAGTCTACGAGCTGCACACACAGAGATAAGTTAGTTTGTTTTAATGCCTGATTCAACACTGACTTATTCGAAATAAACTAATCTACTAAACTAATCAATCCCTGATGAGCAATTGATAATTAGACCATTAACAACAACAAGGCACTAACTGCCTCTCATATTTAAGGCGGCACCTTGTTGTTTCAACACTCACTTTTCTGAGCTTGCTCAGTGTATACCATCAATTTTGGTGCCTGCCAATGGCTGATTTGAATTTCTTTGCACCAGAACTGTTCTTACTCCATTCAAATTGGCCCTCCTTCATTTAAGTATTTTTACCCTAGATTATTCTGTGTCTTTTTGTGCATTTAACCTAAGCTTGGAATTCTATAATGACTTTCCTAAATGTTTTCCTGTTGATACTTGACCCACATTCCTCAGAACTAGCAAAGTCTTCTTCCTTGTAGGGCTTAGAATGTTCTAATCAAGAAAAATCTCTGAAAACACTTCAGAAATGCAATTCTTTTTCTCCACCCTTTACATGACTACTATTTCAGTCATCATCAAGTCAATTAAAGTTGCCTGCTTTCACTACTTTATGGTTCCTTCAGGCTCAATTCAAATATGGAGAAAAGAGTTGAACTTTAGAGCTGGGATGAAAGTGATGACGATTGACACCAAGATAAGATTTCACCGAGTGTGACATTAAATGGTTCAAGCTAGTAAAAGTAAGATAGGTGGAATTAGGAGGAAACTCTTCACTAGCTCAAAGGACAATGATTATGGTTATTGAAAACCAATCATCTCAGCAGCAGATAGTTTCTTAACATTTGTCCTTGGTAACTGGGAATTGTTGACCAGGCCAGTAGTTGTTGCCCATTCCTAATTACCCTGTGAAAGGTGGAGGTGTGTCCCCTCCTTGAACCACTGCACTCCTCTGACTGTAGGAACACCCAGAATAGTGTGAGAAAGGGAAGGCTTACAGTCATTTACTTGCAAGGGCATATGCGATTCAAGCATACTTTAAGACATGTTTTGGTTTTGTAATAGATATTGGTATGGAAAAACCTAATGGTGTAAAACCATATATGCCTGCAGCAATACATTTTGAAGTCATTTAGGTTTCAAGATCTTTTTAGTTTTCAAATAATTCCTGGCACCATTTGTAGTGGCAAGCTAACCTACATTTGAATGGCTGTCAAAATATGCAGTCCAAATAAAAGAGAGTTGATCAGATATATTTGGCATCGCTGACCCTCGACTCTGTTGCAGTTTGTTTGAAATTTAAGTGCGCTACATCCATGCGCTTGGAGTCTAATTTGATCACCACAGTGTCTGGTACAGAAGAGTATTCTGAAAGATCAGAATAGGCCCACCCACTTCTACATACTTTATTAATGACCTGTCATTTATTGTATGGTAAGAAATGGGGATCCTCACTGATGATTGCAGAATTTGCTGTACCTTTTGCAATCCTTGAAACTGAAGCAATCCATACCTGCAAGACCCAGGCAACAATTAAGTTTGAGCTGATAAGTTGCCAAGTTGTGCCACACAAGTGCTAAGCAATGATCATTACCAACAAGAGATGATCTAAGCATCTCCCTTCATGTTCCAGAGATAATGGGAACTGCAGATGCTGGAGAATCCAAGATAACCAAGCGTGAAGCTGGATGAACACAGAAGGGCCTAGGCCCGAAACGTCAGCTTTTGTACTCCTGAGATGCTGCTTGGCCTGCTGTGTTCATCCACACTTGGTTATCCCTTCATGTTCCACTGCATTTCCATTGCTTAATTCCCCACTATCAACATCGTGGGCATTGCCACTGACCATTTACTGAACTTGACCAGCCAGAGTCATAAATATGGTGCTATAAGAGCAGGTCAGAGGCTCAGAAGTCTGCACATAGTTGTCTCCTGACTGCATAAAGCCTGTTCACCATCTACAATGCATTAGTCAGGAGAGTCTGATAGAATGCTTTCGCCTAGTCTGAATGGAGTCAGTTCTAAAAAACACTGAACAAATTCAATACCATCCAAGACAATGCAGTCCACGTGATTGGTATTCATCTGCCGCCTTCAACATTTACTTCCTTCACCATTTATATACTCTGATGGCACAATGTATCATCCACAAGGTGCAATGTTGAAATTTACCCAAGTTCCTTCTAAACCCATGACTTCTACCATCTAGGAGTACAACAGCAGCCAACATATGGTAATACCAACACCAGTAAGTTTCCTCCAAGTTGCTACTAATCCTGACTTGGAAATGTATAGCTGTTGTTTGTTGAATTCCTGGATCTCCCTCCCTAACTACGCTGTGGGTGTACGTGCACCACACAGACCCCAGTAGGTCAGGGATGGGTCATCGTCACCTGCTTGAGGGAAATTAGGGATGGCAATAAATTGCTGACCTTGCAAAAAATGGCCAGCTCCAATAAATGAATAAGAAGGTGGCTGTGCTTAGGAGTGCAGCATGGGTCTGCAGTCTAGCTCTGGTGTTTCACTGAACAACACCAAAGCCCTGGAAAAGGTTACATTTTATTTATTTGGCTATCAATGTCGCTTGACATGATTTCAAAGATTGTCAGGCTCCAATGGGTTTCAAGCAGATTCTTAACAGAACAGTAGGTCTCACATGATGCCAACCACTGACAAGTGTTTGGGGTAGATAGCTTCCACCATAATCCCTCTCTGACTGCGTCTGCAGACCCCACTTGATCTCAAGAGGTTGAGGAAACCATTAGGTCGAATTAAGATGAGAGGCACTTGTTTTAAACAAAATATAGTTTATTGAATGCTAGTAATCAGGTACAAATTACATCAATCAAGATAGATAATGGGTGGAATCTTAACGGCCCTGAATGGTATGGGCTATGGCAAAATTTGCAGCGAGACCCATCCCAATGTCAGGAGCAATTTACTCTAACATTAATGCATTTGAAAAGTAGTGAGGTGGGTTTCTTGCTCAGCAGCAGACATTGCAGTTCATAGAACATAGAACATAGAACAATACAGCGCAGAACAGGCCCTTCGGCCCTCAATGTTGCGCCGACCTGTGAACTAATCTAAGCCCCTCCCCCACACTATCCCTTCAGGTGGGTTATAGATTGTTAAAAACCATTTTAAAGCTCATATTGTTAATATTCAGTTTCCTAGCTTACCAAACAGGATTGACAGTGAGAATTCTCAACGTGGAAGCCAGAGTTCAATGACTGAAGTGGTGACTTCCGCTCACCACTTGTTCTAAAAGACAACCGTGTGGAACATCAGACACCAACATCTCATAGCACACTCAATGGGCACTGGAAACATACACCCCATGTCCACAAACATTGGTACCTGACATCTGCCAGTCTTTATGAACCCTCAGGGAACATCTCTAATTCACTTACAGGACCCCTCTGCACTTCAGAGTTGCCTCTATAACTGTAATGCAGCTTTAAGGACAATGTGCATCAGGAGCATGAACGCAGCTCATGGAGCAGACAAGGCAACATCTCTAGCTTGTTTGTTTACTGTTATAGCATTCCCTCACGCCTGCCACGTCTGGATGCTCACAAAGCAGGGTTCCAGTTCCCCCTAGTCTGCCATGTCCAGGGCAGCTCCAGATTGACAGGCCTTGTCCAGGTTCACAATGGTTTTTTGAAGATGGCACTGATTCCAGGAATGTAAATCAATTCCAGAATATCTACTGTTTGGTGAGTAATCCTAGGAATGACATATGGTAATATGGGACTGGAATCAGAGTAAAGAAACATCATAGAGTTGAGGTGAGTAGGTAAAGGGACAATTTTGAGAAGATGCAGCAAGGAAAGGTGCTAGGCTTCTCAGTGAAACATCCTTCAACAAACTGACACAACTCACATTTAGCTAAAATAATATAAAATTCAACCCATTGTTAGCAAGTCAATTGGGAGACTTAGGATAACAGGTCTGATCCCTATGTGATCCTACAATGTTCTAACTTGCCCTACCCTACTTGTTCTGACATCATGTTACTGAATAGAACTTAATACATTCACCTACCCTTTCAGAACCATTACCTTAAACAACGGCAGGTCATCTGTATATCTGTGGTCAGTATTACAGACAGTATTAAGGCCGATGATAGGAAATGTTATAAAAGTCTTCAAAAGCAGGGATTGGAAATCTGAAACCAAAACTGAAAATGCTGGAAATAACACGTCTCGCAGCATCTGTGGCAAAAGTGACAAAGTTAATGTTTCAGATTGATGGCCTTAAGAACTAGAAAAAGATTGAGCAGTAATGAACTTTAAGCAAGTGCAAGGATGGGAAGTGGGAAACAGAAAAGAAAATGTCTCTGATAAAGTGCAAAGCAGAAAAATTAGAAAAAGATTTGTGGCACCTTGAGTGGTACTAGGCTCATTGTGCTGTTGATGATTCTGCGATTGACATCTCATTGAGATATCTCTTTGGCTTTATTTGTTCTATTAAAATTCTATTTGGGCCTTGCATCCACAACATCTTTATCATTTAATCCTTCCTTCCTTCCTTCCTTTTTGACTTTTTCACACCAAAGCCCGCTTTCAATTACTTAATACCGTGACACGTCAAACATTTTCCAGTTCTGATGAGAGATCGTTGTGTTGAAACATTAATTCTATTCTCTAACCACAGACTTGCTAAGTATTTCCAATATTTTCTGTTTTGTAACTGAAGTTATCCTCATGTAATAGGAGGCTGTACTATTTTGAAGTCAAAGTATATATTAATTCACATTGTAGTGTTGTTGAAAAGTTTTTAGTTGATGGGCCTTAGCCAAATTTACAAAATTGTATTCAATGATATTTTCTTCTGTAGGTTACATTGCTGGGATTGAAAGGTTCTGTCCTATATTTCATCTTTTCCAACACTAGATCTATTGGTAGATTATTGGACTGTTGGATGATTTTTGGTCCTGAATCCAAAGTTCAAATTAATCTTAATGTCATTGCTTTCTCGTATCAATGGTGCTCCTGTAACCAGTTCCAGTATATGCATTACCAGTCTTGACCCAGTGTTCCAGAAACTGCTTTTGTATAAATATATTATTTGCATTGGCCACTAGCATCACTTTTTAAACAATAATCAAATGTGCATGCACTTCGGCATATTGAACCAAATAGATTATATGAAAGCTGACAGTGAAGGTCAGGTAGATCTGAGCCTGTTGCTGGTGTGACAAATCAATGCTCTAAAGTCAATTAATGTCACCGCAGTTCTAATTTTTTTTTAGTTTTGACTGATGTCTGTAGATTTTGTGTTTAACCACAGTTTGTCACTACCTCCTGTAAGGCTTATATCTTACTTTGATCTTGCAGTATCTAAGTATTTCTAATCACACTCAGCTTTGTATTTTGACACAGCAGATCACATTCTGCACTGTGCTCTTCAGAAAATTTCTGTGAATTAGAAACCTTGACAATAAATCCTTGCCACTCTGCATCTTAAAAAATCATTCTTGCTAATGTACTATGTCTGTAACCTTAGGCCAGCTCATGATCATGGTTCACTGTGTCATCATATTATTCACTGTTGCTGGGGATTCTGAATATTTTTCAAATTATTAAGTTGTTGTACTTGTTAAGAAAACAAGAATCTTGGCTGCAATCTAAGCAAAACTGGGAACAATTTATTTGGAAAAAATTTCACTGTGACTTTTTTTCAAACCATAGTTTCCTCCAGCACAAATTGTTTTCATTTAGGGAAGGTGATTGTCAGTATTATTGTGGGTGACTACTTACCAACTTGTGGTTGTGTTCTCAAATAGTCATTTGTGGTTTCCTCCTTTTCGCGCTGGTTTTGATTTGGAGTTTCCTAGATGACACATCCTGTGGTGTCTTTTGGCAAGCAATCAACTGCTGTCGGTTGGCTGACTCATGTGTTTAATGGATGTGCTGCTTATTACATACCAAAAAATACTGGATTTGATTGAAAAAACAAACTATCCAAGGATGGTTTGTAGGGAGGTTCTCTTCCTGCTTTTCAGCTGACATCACACATTCATTTTTTAACCTCACTTGACTATTCCTGCATGAGTTAGTGGAAGTACAGGGGTAATTTTAACCCAATCCATCAAGTGGACGCCAAGCAAGTGAGCTTTTCAAATTGCCCATATCACTTAACTGCTCCCTAACCTCAAGGAACTAACTGGTCACTGTTAGCACTCACTTCTCCTAGAATGTAATAAGGAAATTTGATGTTAATGAGATTAAAATTATTTTTAAAAAAGTGTTGAAATGTCTTGCTGATTTGCCGGCATCCAGTTGGCTATTGATAAAGGTAAGAGGTGCCCCATTGCAGTGTCTGAGCAAGGCAGGTAATGTAACAATAGAATGCGGCAGTGGCTGGGGCTCAGGGCAAGCCCAGATGGTGGAAGCAGTGGCAAAGGATGACGTCAGCAGCGGTCATCAGCGAAGCGGCGGTCAGCTTGAAGCCTTGCCCAAGAGAGATTAACAGCAATGGTTGGGAACTCAGGCAGGTCTTAGACCAGTGCGAGAAAGCAGCCCAGCACAGGAGAGAGTAAGTCCTCTTGGGGAAAGCCCAGCTCAGAGTGTCTGCAGGCCCATAATTTAAGAAATAACTATATTGTTTGACTTTTCAACTTTTATTTCTTTATTTTTCCACTTTTAAATGAAGAAGACTATAGTGCTGAACTTTAGAAGTTATATCTTTATTCTTCTACTTCTGTAACTAAAATTTAATACCTTTATATTTTGTACCTAAGATGGTACCATGCATGGTGACATTGTGCTCTTTACACTGTACTCTTATATCCCATGGTTGAGTATACGTGGCAATAAAACCTAAATCTAAATTGAATCTTATCCACGTTGGTGGGAAGCTCTCTCATCTTGTAGGCTGTCTTCAGTTAAAGTGAGGATGGGATGATTCTAGCTGTGGATTTCATGAAGACAAGCCAATTGCTGCCCCATGAAGAACCAAGTGCTCAATTTGAAAAAAAACATTTGCATGAAGATTCACTCTGCATTTCACATTACCAGTTGTGATTGTACTCAGTTTTTCCACTCAAATAAGGAATTTAACTCCTTCAGTATCAATTCATTTTAATCTTGACATTCACCCTATTTTGCAACATTCTGATCAATATAGCTCCTCAACCATAATGTCTTTTCTTCTAAATTGTAATTTTTATTCTGAAGGAACATAGGAATGTGCAAAACATTAAAAGGTACATGTGGTAAACTCAGTACCTACATCTCTTTTTAATCTTCTTTTTTGATTTTATTCAATTGTCTTATTAAATATCTGACCAACTCATACTTCAAATTACTAATGTTACCATCTGTCATTTTCCTGTGCACAACAAAAATAAACATAAGTTTATGACTAAATTGTTATTTTTTTACTCAGGACCAAAGAAACGTAGTTTCAAAATTATCTACTTTTGGGAGATAGGTATGTCCTTCTAGATGTGGTAATAATGTGCTACAAACTGTTTTTCTGATGTGGTCTGGATTAAGAAAATTTTAAGGCTGCTTTTGGTATTCTGTTTAGAGAAGGCATATTAGAAAATAAAACAGCTTTGTCATTCTGTCTCGGAAAAAAGTCCTTTTCTTTCCCATAGGGATCTCCAAATGATTTTGGCAAGTTTATAACTCTGCTTTTGGTTGATGCACATGAATCTTGCTCCATTGTCTTCAGGAAAAGTCCTTTGATGAGCTAATGCACTGTACAATACTATTGAAGGCATTTTTTATTCTGTATAATACGTAATTATTGTATAATACGTAACCTCTACATTAGCCATATTTGCTGTGTATGTTTTGTAAAGATCCATTTTACTTCCTCATGGTAAGGGTTAAAATAATGTAATTTTAAACACCAGGGATTATTTTGATGAAAGGATTTAACCTATTTTTCTTATCAACCTGTCACTGTGCTAATAAGACCCACCTGTCTGAAATTCTGGTTTAATTTACTTGTAACGTGATTGATAATTATCAAATTTTAAACTCGTCTAGATCTGCTACAACAGACACTCTACAAGTTTACCATTCAAGCAATGATCAAGCAATGAACTTTTTATGGAACAGTTTATGTGGTCTTCACCCACTCCACTAAAAGTGTGATATGCTCAGGAATGTTTCAGCAAGGGTCAAGGCCCATAGCAGATGGCACACTGTTTCTCAGGTGGGAGGCCCTGGAGAGGAAGTCGAGAGGATGAAGGAAGCCCTGTACCCTGAGTGGGAATTGTCCCACCTCCGTCTCCAGTCCTTCTCTCATGTAGTAGCTGGTGCTACCCAGCCTAGCCACAAATCGTCCTTTCAAATCATCTACGAGCCAATTGGGATTCCTTGCAAAGTGAACATACCACTCACTTTTTCCTTGTGACTCCTGAAAAACACTTAATATGCTGGAGTAGCACAGCACCCTCTCTTTAAACATGAAGTCATTAAACAATGTTCCCAAATAATTGTTGACAGACTTTTGGCTGAGTCTTGACAAGTCGTCCCAGATATATTTGAAATCTCCAATAGCAAGCAAACCGCGCACAGTAGTGTACCTTCGAATAGCACTCAAAAGTGTCTGCAACATGTAGGCCCCCAATCAGCTGGTCAGTCTGAGGACGGGGCTTTAGATAAATCATCAGTCACCAAAATGCTGTGTAGGCTCATTAGTGAGGACTGGGAGGTAATATAGGTGACAATCACCTGTTAAGTAATCCAGCAGTTGGTTGTTCCTAGCACAAACTCCAAATCCTTTTCTAAAACTGTATGTTAACTCACATATGGATAAAACTATCATTTCAAGCACCACCTTGTCCAACTGGTCATCAGCAGAAAATAAAAGATGCTTATATGCTGTTGATGTACTTCTTATGATTTGTGAAGAATAAGTCATATATGTAACTTTTCCCATCCCCTCTGTGTTCCAGGGTTTGTGCTTTTCACAAGAGGCTTTGTCAATTATGCAAAAGTTCGGAAGGTGACTGCCAAGATCGCCAGTTTGAAAAAGTCCAGGTTCCTTTTCATTTACTGATGGTAACAAATCATATCTGTTCAATGTCCGGTTACACTGTATGCTGGATCGTTCATTTCTGTATCATGAATGATTCTGTTATTGTCTGCCAACTTAATTTTTAAAATTAAACAAACATAACAGCTGGATTTAGAGAGGTAGGAGTCTGAAAGATTTATTGCACTAAGGTGGCTCAGGAGTACTGTCAGTATGTACATCCTTTCTTTTGTTAACAGACGAAATAATTAGCCGATGCAATATTGCCCTCAACCTTTGACCTTGGGTGCAATTGAAGATTGTCACTTAAAGCTGTAATCTTTCAACTATTGACTGAGGTTTGATATTTTTATGGAGTCAGGTTAACTTGAAAGACTTGTAAAAATGGCAGATGGCTCTTGGATGAGTAAATCTAGCTCCAATTTCTGTAGATCCTATTATTATTGGTATGGACTTGGAGGCTGTAGTATAATGGGAAATCTGATCACTTTATTACATTGTCTTCCCTGCTGTTGTTCAATAATGGCTGCAGAAGATTGAACATGTAGGAAGTGCAATATGCAGTAGGGATGGGGAGGTATCATCCAGGTGGGGAATCTGAACTCAAGTAGGGTCATTTGTAATTAATCCCCAGATTAAACAATTTTTGCATTACAAGGGGCTTTAACCTGCAATATGGGAATTAGGATATTAGGGATGAAGCATAAACATTATTGAAGAAGCCTTAGTTTTGTATACGTATCACAGCCTGATGTAATTTGAATCCCTTTCTTTAAATATGGAAAAAGGCTGCATCTTTCAGATAGAGCAACATAACAGGAGACACCAAGTACTTGACAGGTTATCTGGTGTGCTTGGAAAAAAAGCCACTATCCTTGTATTCCTACAGTTTGAATAGACTTTCTTCTTGACATTTCCTTTTATGGTTTTTATTAGAACTGAGCCCATATTGAATGCTTGGCTAAGTTTCAAAAACGTTTATCTCAGCATGGTGCAGTGTTTTCAGTTGATTGATAGTTGTAAAAAATGATTAAAAGATTAACTGTGCTAAACATTTGTTTTTACAACAAGAAGTTTTCTTTTTTGAAAGGGCGTTATGAATGATAGCTATTTCAGTATCATGTGTGTGTGAATGAGAACTGTCTTAATTGTTAGAAGTGTTTCCATCTCTACATAGATCCTAAGGTATGCCCACAATAGATACTGAGTAAGTAACTATAAAGATAGCATGAAGGAATGAGGGGAAGAAGGGAAGTGAAGATGGCATGCAGGATATGTGGGGTGAGTGAGGGTAGAGGGGCTTAGAGTTGACATGTACGGGGCTTTGAAGTGTTGGCATACAGAGATTTTGTGATCGGTAGTGGTTATGGCATATGGAGGTTGCATTAGGAGTATGAGGGACATGACTCAGAAAACTGAGGTGGACTTTCTAACAAGTCCAAGTTGCCCTCTCTTGCCTCGTTCAAACTGCCCTGGAAAGTATAGGCCCTTGCTTCAACCTATACATAATTTATGGGGATGCTTTTAAAGAATATAGGTCTGTTGAGTGGAAAAAATTCTGATGCTAACTCCCCGTCCTAGTGAGGAAAATCTGACTCTTAATTGCTGCTTGCTTTTCAAGCGCTGTCTTTCTTTTCCTCTTTATATTCCCATAGTTATACTGATGTGTATTTGCAACAGCGACAGGTTTCTCTCTCCAGTTTTCTGCCTAGGTATGTCCCAATCTGTTTTATCAGTTTGGATATCCAGTGACTACTGAAATAAAAACAGAAAGTACTAGAAATACTCAGCTGGCAAGTCAGCATCTATGGAGAGAGAAACAGAGAATCTTAAATCTGAAATCTTACAGACCTGGATTATTGATGGAGCAGCAAATCCACAACATGACCGTGTGAAAGCTGATTTTTCCAGGTTTTTTTTTCAGGAACCAGTCAATTAAGAGTGCAACTCTGAGAGTGGTTTCTATTTAGAGCAGGAGGAATAATGAGAACACCCAGATCAATATTAAATCAGATACAGTAGCACACAGTGTCAAAACTCTGCGTTGTCGACAATAAATCTGCAGAGGCAAAGGGAGGAAAGAGATAGATATCGATGTCTCTTTAAAGGGAAGAAATCTAACCATCCCCCCTTGCCATTCAGTTATTTAATGCTTTAAGTCAATATCTTGAAACTGAACTGGGCTGTTCATATGTGTGCAGTGACTACAAGAACAGGTTACAGTCTAACAGTCACTAACTGACCTCCTGATTTTCCAAAGCCTGCCCACCGCCTACAAATCACTGGAATAATCTCCAATTGCCTGGATATGTGCACCTCCAACAACATTCAAACGGTGGCCCAGTGGTTAGCACTGCAGCCTCGCAGTACCAGGGACCCAGGTTCAATTCCAGCCTTGGGCAACTGTCTGTGCGGAGTTTGCACATTCTCCCCGTGTCTGTGTGGGTTTCCTTCACGTACTCCAGTTTCCTCCCACAGTCCAAAGATGTGCAGGATAGGCGGATTGGCCATGCTAAATTGCCCGTAGTGTTCAGGGGTGTGTGGGCTATAGGGGGATGGGTCTGGGTGGGATGTTTCAAGGGGTGGTGTGGCCTTGTCGGGCCGAAGGGCCTGTTTCCACACTGTAGGGAATCTAATCTAATCTAATCTAATCAAACAGTTTGACATCCAGGATAAAATAGCCCATGTGAGTGCCACCCACATCCACCAGCTTTAAAAATAACTCTCTCTGCCACAAGTGCTAAGTAGCAACAAATTTGTACCCTCTACAAGATGCTCTACAGCAATCCACCAAACCTCTTTCCACAGTACCTTATAAAGTCATGCTCCCCAACATTTAGTAGGACCAGGCAATAGATGCAAGGTAACGCCAGCCCCTGCAACTTCCTCTCCAAGCTACGTACCATCCTGACTTGGGACTGTGCCACTGTTCCTTTACTGTTACCAGGTCAAAATCATGCAATTCACTTCCTAACAACAATAATAGGTATCCCTGCTCTGAAAAGACTGCAGTAATCTATCTCACCACCACCAATTTAGGAATGGGCAATAAATGCTGACAATAGCAATCAATGCCCACATTCCAAAAAGTACTTGAACTTAAACAAAATAATAAATAAAGGCTGTAAGGTCCGCCTCATGATTTACACATATGTCACTTTGGGAAATGGAAGAATCTATTGAGGTCACAGGGGCAGGATTTCTTTCCAGATGATTGACAGGAGGAGGCTCATCCATGCGTACTCACACCTTGTTTGCCAGGGGTTCCGTGTCACTCCTGGAAGGGGAGAGATGAACAGGGATGGTGAAGTTGGGAATTAAGGCACTGGCAGGTCGTGCCCATTCCCAGTAGCATGTTGGATTAACTCCTGTACGTAGTAGCTGTATACTATGGCTGATCAACTGAATGCTAGTTTCCCTCAATATGATGCTCCAATTATGGCAGGTCAAGCAATCTATAACTGCCATTGTGCACTAGAATTCCTTAACGTGCCATGTTGCTGACATAGAATGCAGCCAATGCTGTTTTAAAAGTTCCAACCATTTCATACAGAGCTGAACTGAAGCTGTTTACTGTTTTGCTGAAAGAGTTTCTGCAGGAGGAAGCTGTCAACTCAAACTATAAAATAATTATCATTAATTTGTCAAAAACATCTGCAGTCTTAATATTACGGTAAGAGTAGAAGTATAACCTTGTATGAAATCTACTGTAATTCCGTACATTTACATTGTTCTAAATTTGATATTCATTTAATTTCTTTTTAAGGAAGTGAGCACATATTTAACAAACATTACATTTTAGAACATTTTGTCAGAGATATAGAACAGATGGAAGAATCAATACACCCATTTCAGTCAAAACTAAACTGCCTCCGGCTTTGCGTGTTTCTACTCTAGGCCACAAAAATATCCTTTCATACAATGTAATCTTCTTCTAATATTCAATTAATTTCATGTTGAGTATATGGCACAGATGTTAGCATTTATCATACAACTAAAACTTCTTTTCATTCATGAAATTAAATGTAGTCAAAAGAAAATCTATGAATTCATTATTGTACTTGTGCAATTGCTTGGTATATGTTGTTCACATTAAATTGGAAGGCTAGCTGATAAGATCTCTTACTGTTACAGTGGCCTTTCATTTCCTGAATTTGGGTTTGAATCCCATTTATGTTAGTTGTCAGGATAATGTATAAAATGGGTATGTGTTGTCTTAAGCTGCCTCCAATTCACCCAGGCCAAAATCTCATCACTAAATGGCACTCAACTGTTACTCTCACTTCAAGAGTTCACTTCACTTAGTGAGTTCTCTTAAGATCTATATTTAGTCAGAATAGTTTCAACTTACTTGACATCCAAGCCTGTAGAAATCAATGCTCAATGTCTTCCTGACACAACTCCAATAAGGATGGTTTTAACTTCCTGCAATTCAAACTAATTCTCACATCTAACTGGACTCCTATGTAAAGCAACAGTCATCTTTTTTTAAAGGCTGATTTAAATGCATTGGAAGCAGTTCAGAAAATACCTGGAATGGGTGAGTTCGACAGTGTATGTTTTTTTTTCTGCTGAATTTAGATGAGTAAAGTTGCCTTGCTTGAAATTTAGATGATTCTGAGTGGTCTCAACATCGTAGATGAGCAGATCATGTTTCTCCTTATGGTCAATGAGGGGTCACTGTTTCTAAATAAGAGCTCACCCACTTCAAACTGAAATTAGGTGAAGTATTTTTTCACACAGAGGTTTGTGAGTCTTTAAAATCACTTTCTCATAAAGGGCAGAAACAGCCTTTGAATTTTTTTAAGGCAGATAGATTCTTGATATGCAATACAGCAAATTATTAGCAGAGGTAGGAATTTCAAATTCCAAGCAGATCAGTAATGATTTTATTTAATAGTGGTAACACAGTGTGGAGCTAAAGGAACACAGTAGGCCAGGCAGCATCAGAGGAACAGGAAAGCTGATGTTTCGGGTCAGGACCCTTCTTCAGAAATGGAGAAGGAGAAGGGTGCTCTGCAATAAATAGTGGGGGGGATGGAGCAGGGGAAGGTGGGTAGGATTGTGATACGTGAGTGCAGGTAGGCAGTGGTGGGGACTGGTCAGTGAGGTGTGAGGAGCGGATAGGTGGGAGAGAAGATGGACAGGTCAAGGAGGCGTGGATGAGATGGAGGATTGGTCATGGGATGAGACCGATGCTGGGGAGATTTTGATATTAGTAAAGTCCATATTGAGACCATATTAAATGGTGGGCCAGGTGTGAGAAGCTGATGGTGTACTTCTGCTCCTCCTTCTTATGTTCATAACTTTGCCAAAAAGTGTAAGAACTGGAGATAATGGAAAGCTATCTTTCCTAATTTTCATTTGAATTGACTATAAATTGAAAGAGATCTCTATTGGGTGACGAATTGATAATCACTATTGACCAAAGTCAAAATTGCCTTTCCATTATAGTGGAAGGGCTGCAGCTAAAGTCCAGGATAGATCCTGCCAGCCTGCGTCAGGTGTTTCTGCATGGTGTTGGAAATCAATTGTACTTTCTATAAGAGGCTAGTCTTGATTCTGACATGTTCCTTACAAGGCTAATAATTGGAGCAGGCTGTGGTCAGTTCTGGAGTTGGATTTTCCTTAATTTGAGAGTTCTTGTAAATTAAGTCTTGCACAAAGTCAGGTTATTGATAAACAAGAGCAGGAGTAGGCCATTTGGCCATTTGAGTTTGCTCTGCCACTCAGTATAATCAAGGATCATCCAACTCAATACCTTGTTCCTGCTTTCACCACATCCTGAAGGTGAGTTTGCAGAGAGGAAAGAATCTTAAAAGCCTCAGAATTAATGGGCATGGGGTTGTTCTTATGTTTTTAGACTGATTTTATAGCATATGGATCAGTTCAGCACAGTACAGGCCCTTCGGCAAATAATGTAGTGCCGACCAATCTGGATCTTTGAATATTGGGACTGGAAATAAACCATAAGTTTCATCCATATCAGTTATGCCAGGGTTACACTGGAAAGTCATGCCAACAGCCAGAGGGAGTTATTTTTGAGTTTCCTGATACAGCTTCAGTAAAAACTGTGTAGGTTGCTGACACCACCACTATCCTCCCCACAAAACCTGCCAAATTACTCATTCAGATAACTGACTTAACTCATAGCATCATAGAGATCTACAGCGTAGAGACAGGCTCTTCAGCCCAAATGGGTCTGTGTCAACCAAAAAGTCCATCCATGCTAACCCCATTTCCCTAACACTTGTCCCATATCCTTCAAGCCTTTCCTATCCATGTATTCACCCAAATACATTTTAAATACTTTACTGTTAATGTACCCGCCTCAACCACTTATGCTGGCAGCTCATTCCATATGCGTGCCACCCTAATGTGTTAAACAAAAATGTTGCCCCTCAGGTTCCCATGTATTCTTTCCACTCTTACCTTAGACGGATGCCCTCTAGTCATTAAGTCCCCAACCCTGGGAGAAGGACTGGGTGCATTCATCCTACCCATGTGTCTTATGATTTTATACACTTAGAGATGATCGCCCCTCAGTCTCCTACGGTCTAAAGAAAAAAAGTCCTAGCTTGCCCGACCTCTCCCTATAACTCAATCCCTTGAGTCCTGGCAACATTCTTGTAAAGTTCTTCTGCACTCTTTCCAGTTTAATAACATCCTTCCTGTTGCAAAGTGACCAAAACTGAACACAATATTCCAAGTGCAGCCTCACCAAAATCCTGTATGACTGCAACATAACTTCCCAACTTCTGTACTCATTGCCCTCCTTTATAAAGGTTGGTGTGTCAAAAGCCTTTTCACTGCCCTGTCTACCTGTGACTCCACTTTTGGAGAACCATGTACCTGCACTCCACGGTCCCTCTGCTCCACTACACTCCTTCAGGCCCTACCATTCACCATGAAATTCCTACCTTGATTTGACGTTTCAAAATGCAACACCTCACACTTATCTACATTAAATTCCATTTGCCATTTCTCAGCCCACTTCCCCTGCTGATCAAGATCCTGCTGCAATTTTTGATAACCTTCCTCACTGTCCATGATACCGCCTATTTTAGTGTCATCCATAAACTTACTAATCATGCCTTCTACATTCTCATCCAATTCGTTGATGTGGATAACAAACTACAATGGGCCCAGCACCGACCCCTGGGGCCTTTGGTCACAGGCCTCCAGTCCAGCAAGCATCCTTCCACTATTACTCTGCTTCTTACCATCAACCCAAGTGTGTACCCAGTCTGCCAGCTCTCCCTGAATTCTATGCAATCTAACCTTCCAGAGCAGCCTACCATGTGAAACCTTATCAAAAGCCTTACTAAAATCTATGTAGACTACATCATCTACTGCCCTGCTGTCATCAACATTCCTAGTCACTTTATCAAAGAACTCTAACAAATTTGTGGGACATGATCTCCCACGCACAAAGCCATGCTGACTACTCCAAATAAAGCCCTGTCTTTCCAAATGTGTATATATCTTATGCCTCAGAGCCTTCTCAAGTAACTTATCTACCACAGATGTTAAGCTTACTGGTCTGTAATTCCCAGGTTTTTCTTTGCAACCCTTCTTCAATAAGGGCGCAACATTCACTACCCTCCAGCCTTCCGGGACCTCACCCGTGGCTAATGATGGTACAAATATATCAGCCAGGGCCCCCACAATTTCTTCTCTAGCCTCTTGCAGTGTTCTTGGATATATCTGATCAGGACCAAGAGATTTATCCACTTTCATACATTCTAATACTTCCAACACCTCCTCCTTTGTGATATGGACTGTCCCCAAGTTCCCAAGTCTTCATGTCTTTCTCCATGGTAAACACTGAGGAGAAATATTCATTAAGGACCTTGCCCATCTCCTGCAGTTCCATACATACATTCTGTTTTGGTCCTTGCGGGATCTTTTCTCTCTCTAGTCATTCTTTTTCCTTTAACCTACTTAAAGAATCTCTTTGGATTCACATAAATCTTCTCAGCCAAAGCTATCTCATGCCCCCTTTCCACCATCCTGATTTTCTTCTTCAGTAAACTCTTGTACTGGTCCTAACTGCTTGTACCTGAGCCATGCCTCCTTTTTTCTGGTCAAAGCCTCAGTTTCTGTTGTCATCCAGGGTTCCCTACATCTGCCAACCTTGCCCTTCACTCTAACAGGAACATGTAGACCTTGAACTCTAGCTATCACGCTTTTAAAGGCCTCTGACTTGCCAGAGATGCCTTTGCCTGCAAACGAACTACTCCAATCAAACCCTGCAAGCTCCTGTCTAATTCCACCAAAGTTCACCTTGCCCCAGTTGCAAACTTGAACCTGTGGACCAGTTTTACCCTTCTCCAAAGTGTTCCCTCACTGTCACCTCAGTCACCTGTCCTGCCCTATTTCCCAAGAGTTGGTCAGGTTTTGCCCCTTCCTGAGTAAGGCCTTCTATACACTGCTTAAGGAAACTTTCCTGAACACATTTAACAAATTTCACCCCATTGGATTTTTCGGAAAATTAAATTCCCCCACTTTGACAACCTTATTTCCCCTGCAAGTCTCTGCAATCTCCCTGCATATTTTGTTCATTTAATTCCCGTTGACTATTTGGGGGCCTATAGTACAACCCCAATTACGTCACTATCCCCTTCTTATTTCTAAGCTCCACCCACAAAGCCTCACTGAACGATCCCTTGGTTATTTAATCTCAGACTATTAACTGCTGTGATACTCCTCTTAATCAAAAAAGCAACTCCCCCTCCCCTCTTTCCTCCACCTCTGTCCTGCCTAAAGCACTTGTACTCTGGCACATTAAGCTGCAGTTCATGTCCCTCCCTTAGCCATGTTTCTGTAATGGCTATGATATCCAGGCACCACGTACCTCTCCATGCCCTGAGTTTATTGGCCTTACCTGTTAGCCCTCTTGCATTGAAATAGATGCAACTTAATCCAACAGGCTTCCTGTCCTGTTCCAGCCTGATCTGTCTCTTCATCCTGCTATTTCTGAATACCGTGTCTCCTTCCAGCCTTGCACATGTCTCCCTTCTGTTGAGGATCCCACCTTAAAACTCCTTAAAACCAACACTTAGCAAAAGTAAAACAATATCAAGGCAGGTAGCTAACATGTGGTTTTCTTTGTCATTTCCTCCACACAACTTAATATCATCTCTAACAACCATCATCAGCCACGACTTGCGCCATAAGTTCCATGTGGATACCAGCAGTGCTCATTGGGCACTGTGACATGGCAGAAAGGCAAAGTTCTCCAACTCTTTCTCTAAGAGAAACAAGGCAACACCCGTAACTCTGCCAATCACCAACTACATATTCAAAAACATGTTTGCCTCCTGCAGGAAGCCAGTATTGATTCTGAAAGATAACTCTCTCACCCAATAAAACTGATATCAATGAGGAAAGATGAAGTTCTTCATTGACACAACATAAGACAGATCTAATGGAGAATAATTATCCGAGCCTCAGAATATTGCTGCATGAATTCCTCAAGGTAGAGTGTAAACACCAAATACAATGACATGGTCAATCAATGTTCTTCTCTTATGAGGAGCTGCCATATTTTTTAAAAAGGCCACTATCTATCCAGAGATAGTAGAAACTGCCTGCAGGAACATTTCTGAAGAAGGGTCCAGACTCGAAACATCAGCTTTCCTGCTCTTCTGATGCTTCTTGGTCTGTTGTGTTCATCCAGCTTTACACCTTGTTGTCTCACTATCTATGTAGCTTGCATTCTACAATACATATGAAACAATAATAATGGACATGTTTATTTGTCATAGTGATCCAACTTTAAACCTAACTTTAACTAGCTAGGTTCCAAGAGAATAAGACAAGAGACAAGACGGCGGAATGCTTTGGTCCAGCCTTGCCTCTTTCTTTTCACAAGCATACTACACTTACCAACTGTCATTTATCATATCTTGCATTCTAAATTATTATTTTCTGAAATAAATGTGTTTAATTTGCACTCAATGATTTGTCATCAACTGTACCAATTCAATCACTATACTTTTACCATTTTACATTAAAATCATGCTTCTGCAAATTAGTTTTGAATTTACCCCTATTCAGGCATCATCTCTAACATCTGGTTCTGCAAGGTGAAAAAGCTTGTTGTAGTCTACAATATGTAATCCCTTTAAAATCCTAAACCAGTAATCATGTCACCTTTCACGCTTCCCTTTCTCCATGAGAACATATGAATACTATTCATAATTCAATCTCCCCATTCTGATAAAAGCCAAAACAGCTGCGTAAGCTATAAATCAGAAACAAAAACAAAAGTTGCTGGAAAGCTCAGCAGGTCTGGCAGCATCTGTGAGGAGAAATCAGAGTTAATGTTTCAGGTCCAGTGACCCTTACTGAGAACTGGTTCTGCTTTATTCTCTCCATTGTAGTGTCTGTTCCCTGTGTTCTTTCAACAGTTGAAACTTTCTATTTGTATTGTGGCAAATACAGCTATACGCAATAATCTCTCGGCGATTCCCACATCCGCTCCACACTCCCCACTAGCCCCACCACACTCCTGGCACCTTTCCCAGCCCCAACACCTCTCCCCTCACCTCCATTCAAGGCACCAAACAAACCTTCCACATCAGACGGAGGTTCACCCTCACGTCCGCCAATGTGGTCTATTGCATCCACTGCTCCCGATGTGGCCTCCTCTACATCAGTGAGACCAAGCGGATGCTCAGAGACCACTTTGTAGAGCACCTGCGCTCTGTTCATGACAAACGACAACACCTACTGGTCGTGAACCATTTTAACTCCCCCTCCCCATCCCTGGGTGGCATGTCCATCCTGGGCCTCCTCCAGTGCCACAATGATGCCACCCCAAAACTGGAGGAGCAGCACCTCATTGTCCACCTTGGGAGCCTACAACCTAATGGCCTAAATGTGGATTTTGTCTGTTTCAAAATCTTCCCCCCCACCACCCCCCAGCCTCATCCCATGTCCAGTCCTCCAGCACATCCCTGCCTCCTTGGCCTGACACAATCTGCCCATCTTCTCTCCCGCCTATCTGCTCCTCCCACGTCACTGACCAATCCCCATCGTTCCCTACCTGCACTCACCTATCACTATCCCACCTACCTTGCCCAGCCCAACCCCTCCTCTATTTATTTCTGAGCTCCCTAACCCGTCCCCATTTCTGAAGAAGGGTCCTGACCCAAAACATCATCTTTCCTGCTCATTTGATGCTGCCTGGCCTACTGTGTTCCTCTAGCTCCACACTGTGTTATCTCTGACTCCAGCATCTGCAGTTCTTACTATCGCTATATGCAATGATTGTTACACGATGGATACATAAATTGTCAGTGTTACTTTATTTTTTGACCTTTAATATAACCCAACAACGGATATATTTTTATGCAATCTCAGCACGTATCTTTGGGATAGCTTCAATTTAATGCCAATCTGAAACCAGAAGATTTTGTTTCATTCTTCCATGCACAATTATTTCTATTTATGTTATAATTCCTTCTTCACTTTCTGTCCCCGTATAAAACACAGCTTCTCTGTACTGAATTGAACTTGTCACCTGCCTATCCAAATCCAAAATATTTTCACATCCTCTTGTAACTTGTTCTATTCAGTTTTAGAGTCCATCACTATCAATAGACTTGTATCATTCGCAATTTGTTTTACTGCATCTGTGGCTCTTTTACGAAAATATTTAGCAAGCAAGATTCTAAATCAGATCTCCTACAGAACAGGATTGCCCGCATTGTCCCAAGTGATAACAATCTGCATTCTACTAGTCAATCAATTACATTGCCATTGCAAACATTTACACTGAATTCCCACTTTTCATGTTTTCAGTGCAATGGTCCCATAGGATCTGTATTAAATATCTTACTAGAAATCAAGTTTCCCACATCTATTTCATTATTCCTATTATGCTCCTTCACCATACACTCCAAAGAAAACTATTCCCCTTCATGAACCCAAATCATTCAGAATTTTATTTCTATCCCAAGCTTTGAGGATCATATTTTTAGTAAGGGCGTCCATTATTTCACCCACAATGGATTCCAAACTCACTAGCGTGTTGTTCCTAGGTAACATTTTCACCTTCTTAAAAAAATTAAAATTGATATATTGTCTGCGTTCTTTTTAGCTGCCAGACATTTTCCTAGCATTTGGTGATCTTTAGGAGGATTAGGCCAGACGTCCTGTAATTTTCCCCACAATTTCCTTTAAAGATTGCAGATGTCTCTTGACCAGATCCTGGGGTTTGTTTACCTGCACAGCTATATGTTTGCATTTCTGGTCTGCAGCCATGCTAGAATTATATAGGATGCAAGCTTAGAGTCAGAATGAAATTAACAAAAATGTAACCTATTTCCCATT
The DNA here is from genome assembly GCF_030684315.1 of Stegostoma tigrinum. Classification (NCBI taxonomy): domain Eukaryota; kingdom Metazoa; phylum Chordata; class Chondrichthyes; order Orectolobiformes; family Stegostomatidae; genus Stegostoma; species Stegostoma tigrinum. Next base: position 33,746,859 of record NC_081354.1, read on the forward strand.
CATACAACGTGAAAATCCACAAGAGACAAAGTATGCATGTGAAGTTTATGAGGCAGAGTTGGGTGAATGGGCAGATATTTCTAGGGTTTAGTTGGTCAATGTCCACTCAAATGGGTCTGAGAGGGGAGTTGGGGCTGAGATTGAGACCAAAGGAGTTTAGAGTTGAGAGTGGGTGCAGGGAGAATGGTTGGGCCAGGGCTGTGGGATATGGAGGCATTCAGTTCAGGGCAGGCCAATGAGATTTACTTCATGTGGGAGCTGAGAGACTCTGCATTACAAATAAATTCACGGTACATTGATCTGAATTACATCAGACTTCCACTGCCTTGTGCTGCATGTGGGCAGCGTGAGTTTCATTATCTGACACATTTAGAAACACTGTACTTTGAGCAAATAAACAACTCCACTTCTGACATTTTTCGACAGATAAAATAACATTGAACAATGTTTTTATCGGTACAACAAGTTTAAAAAATAAGATCCATGTTCTGGAAGATCCATTAAGCATTCATTGGACATTGTTAGCATCATAGAAACATTGCAAAATGATTCCCATGAATGGTTATATCTCTGAAAGGATATAAATTGTTCAGAAAAATCACTACTGAGAGAAACAAAGATGGTTGGTGTTGCAAATAAAATTGATCCTTGAGGTTCAATCAAGTGAATCCTGATAAAAGATGAGAGCAAAACCAGAGTTGTTTTTGATTGAGCTAATAATTAACAACAGAAAAAATTATTGGTGGTGATATGCTGAAGACCATTTAGTCAGTGTGAAAGGCATCTTTACAAAAAGAGATACAAATGATGACTGATGAGGGTCCAGTCGTAGTAGGTGAAAATTTAGGGGCTTTTCTGGTGCAGTGGTTGATCTGTACCTCTGGGCCAGGAGGCTTGAGTTCAGTCTTACCTAGTGCCAGATGTGTGCCATAACAGGCCTTAACAGGTTGATTAGAAATATCCAGTAGTTAAAAATTTTAGCTTAGCAAAAGTTAACTGAGACATTGATACCTCAACTTGTAAAATAGGGAAAGTATTCCGAGAGTTAATAGAAGATTAGAGGCTGTTTCATGACTCAGTTTGTAAAAGAGCCAAAAACAGAGAAAACACTCTGGATTTGATTATGAGTAATACACATGGTCAAATCACCAGCACAAAGGCTTTAAGTTCCAGTAGTTACAATGTGATCATGTTTGACATTACAATAACCAGGGAGGCTATTAAAACTCAAACAGCTTCCCAGATTTTTGGGGTGGCCAACTTTACAGGATTGTCACTGTGGACACGGAAGACTCAAATATGAATGATGAGAATAGAGGCACTATGGAGTTCTTTCAAAGAGGTAACTCTGAATGCAATGGATGAATGTGTGTTGATGCAAAGCCAATGTGTCAAGCTTCAAGGCAATCCTGAGTGATTAATCATAATTACCAAAAAATTCACAAGAAAGAAGCAAAACACTTAAGGCTGCGAAGGAAAACAGTACTGATAAAACAAATCCAAAGGGAACAGTTCTCATAATGTCCAGTTCTCGCCTGCTGTTATAAAGTTACCCTGACATACATTATGTGATCTCTGAAGTCAATAAGATCAAGGCACATTTCCTCAGTACCTCACCTTCCCCATTGGGAAAGACACACAGTCAAGGGATCACTTTACTGTTGCAAAATCTTCACACAAAACACAAAACCTGCTAGATCAGAACTGTTGTGGAAGGTTTGGAGGAGAAGGGATTAATAATGGAAGGGGGCCCCTCCAGGCAGCTGTTTCACACCAAGGCTACATGCATCTACAACATCAAAAACAGCTACCATTAGTTGCCACACAGCCATAGCGTCATTGAGTTGTAGAAAATGGGACCAGACCCCCTTGGTCCATGCCAACCAGATATCCTAAATTAATCTAGTCCCATTTGCTAGCATTTGTACCATATCCCTCTAAACCCTTCCTATTCACATACCCATTCAGATTCCTTTTAAATGTTGTTATTGTACGAGCCAGTACCACTTCATCCGGCAGCTCATTCCAAAACTGCACCACCCTCTGTGTGAAAAAGACTGCTTCTTAGGTCACCTTTTAAATCTTTCCCTGCTCAACTTAAACCGATACCCTCTAGTTTGGACTCCCCCACCCTGGGGAAAAGACCTTGGCTATTCACCCTAACCACGTCTCTCATGATTTTACAAGCTTCTATAAGGTTACCCTTCAGCCTCTGCCGCTCCAGGGAAGATAGCCTCAGTCTGTTCAGCCTCTCCATACAACTCAAACCCTCCAACCCTGGAAATGTCCTTGTCAATCTTTTCTGAACCCTTTCAAGCTTCACAACATCCTTTCTATAGCAGGGAGACCAGAATTGCGTGCAGTATTCCAAAAGTGGTCTAACCAACGTCCTGTACAGCCACAACATGATCTCCCAATTCCTATACTCAAAGTACTAATCAGTAAAAACAAGCATTCCAAATGCCTTCTTCACAATCCTGTCTACGTGGGAGTCCACTTTCAAGAGCTATGAACCAGCACTCTGAGGTCTCTTTGTTCAGCAATACTGCCCAAAACCTTACCATTAAGTGTATAAGTCCTGTCCTCATTTGCCTTTCCAAAATGCAGCATCTTACATTTATCTAAGTTAAACTCCATCTGCTGCTCCATGGCCCATTGGCCCATCTGACAAGATTCAGTTGTACTCAGAGGTAATCTTCTTCACTGTCCACTACACTTCCAAATTTGGTGTCATCTGCAAACTTACTAAACGTACCTCCTATGTTTACATCCAAGGCATGTATATAAATGACGAAAAACAGTGGACCCAGCACCAAACCTTGTGGCACGGACCTCCAGCCTGAAAAGCAACCCTCCACCACCCTCTGTCTTCTACCTTCAAGCCAGTTCTGTAACCAATTGGCTAGCTGTCCCTGGATTCCATGTGATCTAACCTTGCTATTCAGGAGGAATCTTGTTGAACACCTTTCTGAAGTCCTTCTAGATCATGTCCACTGCTCTGCCCTCATCAATCCTCTTCGAAAACTCAATCAAGTTAGTGAGTCACGATTTCCCATTCACAAAGCTATGTTGACGATCCCTAATCAGTCCTTGCTTTTCCAAATACATGTAAATCCTATCCCTCAGGATTCCCTCCAACAAGCTGCCCACCACTGATGTCAGGCTTAACAGTCTACAGTTCCCCAGCTTTTCCTTACCATCTTTCTTAAACAGTGGCAACACGTTCGCCAACCTCCAGTCTACTGGCGCCTCACCTGCGGTTATTAATGATAAAAATCAGCAACTGGCCCAGCAATCACTTCCCTCGCTTCCCACAGAGTTCAGGCCCTGGGAATTTATCCACCTTTATGTGTCTTCAGACATCCAGCACCTCCTCCTCTGTAATATGGACATTTTTCAAGATGTCACTATTTATTCCCCACGCTCTTTATCATCACCAGAGGGAGGAGCAGCAGATCAAGATCCACTACAGAGGAGGAGAGATCTGGTGTGGAGTAGAATCTACAGGGTTAGATGCACCTATCTGAAAATGATTGAGACCTGGTAAAGGTGAAGACAAATGATGCCCTGAACCATTGTGGCGCACCTATGCCTACTGCTGGATACGAACTTACAGTCACAGGGATTGAATGGTAATCCGATTCTGGTATCCATAAATGTTACAGCTAAAATTTAATTCATGAGCAGATCATTTCAGGGAGTTACAAGAGAACTATGTGCCACCTCTCAGTCCTCAACTCATAAGTATAACTAATGTCTCTGGTGCTGTTTTCGTAAGAGCGCACCGATAATCTCATCCCACCTTGACATTGTCATTCAGTGAGGCATTTCTATTCTTGATACATGTTTTGCTCCATCAGCTACCGATTATTCCATTCAAGGAGAACATAATTGTTGAATGGCTTATGAAGGCACACATCCAATGATTATGCTACAGGCATTAGTTCACATTGTAACTGCAATGTGGATGTTATTTCTTCATAGGCATTGTGATTTCATTGGTTATATGAGATGTGAACATGTCCCACACTAATAAGCTGCATTATTAATGAAAGACACTGCATCCCTATAAATTATGGGTCTCTAACTTCATTCCACCTTCATCTACCTAATCATTATCACTAATGTGCACAAAAACTCCCTCAGTGAACTTAGAAATCAGTATAGTTTTATACTTGAAAACACTCAAACTTTAATTTTGTTCATCAAACTATGTAACCTATTACCACTGGTAATTTTGACTTTTCCTGTCCTGTCATTTTCAACCTATTCCACTCTACTGCTGAGCATATCAAAATTCATGGGCATGTCATCAAAGTTGCTAATGCACCTTAAAGGATGTTATAAATGTACATGTAGGCAACATGCCACAATAATTATGGGTGTTTTTAATTTACCTGTAGGTTAGGGAAATCAGATTGGCACAGGTGACTAGAGAGAAGGTTCATTGAATATATTCAGGACAATTTCTTAAAGCAGCATGCTGTAGAGCCAACTAGGGAGTAGGTTATTCTGGGCTTAGCAATGAGAAGGATTAATTAATAACCTGGTCGGGAAGGAACATTAAGGTAACAGTGATCACAACATAATAAAATTTCATGCCTGTTTTTTAAAGGAATAAGACTAGTGTTTGAAACCTGAATGAAAGTAATAATAAAGGCATGAAGACAGATCTGACTAAAGTGAATTAGGAAATTAAGGTAACTGTGGATAAAAGAGATGGAATTACATAACTTCAATGAGTTACTCTCTGCAAAGATTTATCCCAGTTAAAAAGTAAAGGTCCCTACAGGAGAATGCATAATTTATGGCCAATCAAGGAAATTAAGAGTAGTATCAAAGCACTACAACACTACTAAATCTGTAAACAGTTGCACATCAAAAGATTGGACAGATGTTAATAAACAGTAAACAATGGCTTGAAAAAAGAAGTGAAGATGACAGGAAACAATCAAATAGTATTTTTTTTAAATAGAAAGAGTTTCCATAAATATATGAATAGGAAAAGAGTAACTAAACCTAGTGTTAGTCCTCTGGGGAATATGTCTGCGATAACAAGGAATTGACAGAGACATTGAACAGGTATATTGTGTCAGCCTTTCTTCACTGCAGAAGATTTCAAAATCCTCCCAAAACAACGTGAAAGTCAACAGAGGCAGGACCTTTCAACAATCCCCAACATTAGAAAGAAGGTCCTTGGAAACCTGTTGGCCTAGATTTTCCGATAGGAAGACAATTGTTGCTGAAGTATAGACTAAAGTTGTGAATCAAAACCCTGCAGTTTACTGCATTAGAATTGCAAGACACGAAGAAACTTCCAATGACCGTTTAATTGGGTCTGGAAACCTCCATGGAAGTCTACAACTTTTAAACTGAAATTGGAGACTTTAGAGGGATCTTACTTTCTTAACCTAATAGTTAACCAGAAAATGTTAGAACAATAAAATGTTCTAGTCGCTGGCTAACTAATAAAGTAACACCTTTCCCTGACCTACCTCTGGCCACCTCCTCACCCACAGATCTGACAAATCCATGATCCAAAATTCAATTCTTTCCCCGACCACTCACCTCATCCCATACAGACACCCACTCCCTTCCTCTGCTGACCCAAATCATGACACTCCAGGTGAACTAGACCAATCTGTGGCACCCAAACCCCAACCAGCAAACCCCGAAGGAAAACTAACCACCACAAATGCAACCATGTCCTCCCCAACATACTCCCCCAAACCAATTTTCAATTTCCCAGATAACAAAGTGTGGAGCTGGATGAACACAGCAGGCCAAGCAGCATCTTAGGAGCACAAAAGCTGACATTTCAGGCCTAGACCCTTCATCAGAAAAGAGGGATGGGGAGAGGGTACTGAAATAAATAGGGAGAGAGGGGAGGCAGACGGAAGATGGAGAGAAAGAAGGTAGGTGGAGAGGAGAGTATGGGTGGGGAGGTAGGCAGGGGATAGGTCAGTCCAGGAAGGATGGACAGGTCAAGGGGGTGGGATGAGTTTAGTAGGTAGGAAATGGAGGTGCAGCTTGAGGTGGGAGGAGGGGATAGATGAGAGGAAGAACAGGTTAGGCAGGCGGGGACGAGCTGGGCTGGTTTTGGGATACAGTGGGGGGAGGGGAGATTTTAAAGCTGGTGAAATCCACATTGATACCATTGGGCTGCAGGGTTCCCAAGCGGAATATGAGTTGCTGTTCCTGCAACCTTTGGGTGTCATCATTGTGACACTGCAGGAGGCCCAGAATGGACATGTTGTCTAAGGAATGGGAGGGGGAGTTGAAATGGTTTGCGACTGAGAGGTGCAGTTGTTTACTGCGAAATGAGTGTAGGTGTTCTGCAAAGCGGTCCCCAAGCCTCGGCTTGGTTTCCCCAATGTAGAGGAAGCCACACCATGTACGGAGGATGCAATATACCACATTGATGGATGTGCAGGTCAACATCTGCTTGATGTGGAAAGTCATCTTGGGGCCTGGGATGGGGGTGAGGGAGGTGGTGTGGGGCAGGTGTAGCACTTCCTGCCGTTGCAGGGGCAAGTGCGGGGTGTGGTGGGGTCGGAGGAGAGTGTGGAGCGGACAAGGGAGTCGCAGAAAGAGTTGTCTCGAAGGGCTACACCTGCCCCCGCACCACCTCCCTCACCCCCATCTCAGGCCCCAAGAAGACTTTCCACATCAAGCAGACGTTCACCTGCACATCCGTCAATGTGGTATACTGCATCCGCTGTACACGGTCTGGCTTCCTCTACATTGGGGAAACCAAGCCGAGGCTTGGGGACCATTTTGCAGAACACCTACACTTGGTTTGCAGTAAACAACTGCACCTCCCAGTCATGAACCATTTCAACTCCCCCTTCCACTCCTTAGACAACATGTCCATCCTGGGTCTCCTGCCGTGTCAAAATGATGCCACCCGTAGGTTGCAGGAACAGCAACTCATATTCCACTTGGGAACCCTGCAGCCCAATGGTATCAATGTGGATTTCACCAGCTTCAAAATCTCCTCTCCCCCCACTGCATTCCAAAACCAGTTCAGCTCGTCCCCGCCTGCCTAACCTGTTCTTCCTCTCACCTATCCCCTCCTCCCACCTCAAGCCGCACCTCCATTTCCTACCTACTAAACTCATCCCATCCCCTTGACCTGTCTGTCCTCCCCGGACTGACCTATCCCCTCCCTACCTCCCCACCCATATTGTCTTCTGCACCTATCTTCTTCTCCATCTATCTTCAGTCCGCCTCCCCCTCTCTCCCTTTTTATTTCAGAATCCTCTCCCCATCCCCCTTTTCTGATGAAGGGTCTAGGCCCGAAACATCAGCTTTTGTGCTCCTAAGATGCTGCTTTGGCCGGCTCTGTTCATCCAGCTCCACACTTTGTTATCTTGGATTCTCCAGCATCTGCAGTTCCCATTATCTCTGATCACATTCAATTTCCCAGCATTGCTTAACGATCCAACGACACTCCCAATGATACCCCAAAGAACTGACTTGACTCAACCCAAATCTCTGCCTCTGGATTCATTCTGCCCATCTCCCCCTCACTAATTGGAATCCACCTCAAAACCTCACCTACTCACACGCCACGCTACCCACCTACCACTGCGTTCCCTCACCTATGTGCCACCTTACCAATGTGGCACCCTAGTCCTTTACCACCCAGCGAGCACCTATACTTCTCACAGACATTCAACCCTCTCCCCACTCATCTGGCACATGATGCTTTCACTCACTTGCCACCTTACGTTGTACTTTTAGCTGCTCTCATAGCTGTCCTTGTAACTTTGAGACACTTGATCTTGAGTCACAGGTAACCCTTAGCCTTTGATAGTGGGAGATTCAGCGATGGTAACGCCATTGAGCATAGAAGGAGACAGTTAGATTCTCTTTTGTTAGCGATAGTCATTGCTTGGTACTTGCACAGTACAAACGTTGTCTACCTCTGAATAAAAACCGAAAGAACTGCAGACACTGTAAATCAGAAACAACAACAGAAGCTACTGGAAAAATTTAGCACGTCTGGCCGTATCTGTGAAGAGAAATCTGACTAAACATTTTGGGTCTGGTGACTCTTCCTCAGAACTGATGGTAGCTTGGAAAATATAAGTTGAAATGCAGAGGATAAGGTGGGAGGAGGAGGTGAGGAGTAAACAATAGGTGGGGATAGAGTTCAAAGAGAGAGAGAAGAAGAGTTGCACAAAGGAGTGGATAATGATCAGGTTAAGAGGGCGAATAGTTGTTAATGGAGACTGTTAATGGCTAACAGTCACTATTATACACTAAAGGGAGATTAAAGGGAGTCAGCATGGCTTTGTGAGGGGCAGATCATGCCTCACAAATCTTATTGAGTTCTTTGAGGAGGTCACGAGACAGGTTGACGAGGGTCGAGCAGTGGATGTGGTGTACATGGACTTCAGCAAGGCATTTGATAAGGTTTCCCACGGCAGGCTCATTCATAAAGTCGGGAGGTATGGGATACAGTGAGATTTGGCTGTCTGGATTCAGAGTTGGTTGGCTGACAGGAGGCAGAGAGTGGTTGTAGATGGTAAGTATTCAGCCTGGAGGTCAGTGTTGAGTGGTGTCCCGCAGGGCTCTGTTCTTGGGCCTCTGCTCTTTGTAGTTTTTATAAATGACTTGGATGAGGAGGTTAAGGGGTGAGTTAGTATGTTTGCTGAAGACACAAAGGTTGGAGGTGCCGTTGATAGTATCGAGGGCTATTGCAGGCTTCAACGAGACATTAGCAGAGCTGGGCTGAGAAATGGCAGATGGAGTTCAACCTGGATAAATGTGAAGTGATGCATTTTGGAACGTCAAACTTAAATGCTGAATATAGGATTAAAGGCAGGATTTTCGGCAGTGTAGGGGAACAGCAGGATCTTGGTGTTCAAGTGCATAGCTCCCTCAAAGTTGCCACCCAAGTGGATAAGGTTGTTAAGAAAGCATATGGTGTTTTGGCTTTCATTAACAGGGGGATCGAGTTTAAGAGCTGCGAGGTTTTGCTGCAGCTCTACAAAACCCTGGTGAGACCACACTTGGAATATTGTGTCCAGTTCTGGTCGCCCTATTATAGGAAAATGTGGAGGCTTTGGAGAGGGCGCAAAGGAGGTTTACCAGGATGCTGCCTGGACTGGAGGGCTTGTCTTATGAGGAGAGGTTGACTGAGCTCAGACTTTTCTCTCTGGAGACAAGGAGGAAGAGAGGTGACCTGATCGAGGTGTACAAGGTAATGAGAGACGTGGATAGAGTAGATAGCTACAGACTTTTCCCCAAGGCAGGATTGACTGCCACGAGGGGTCATAGTTTTAAGGTGTTAGGAGGAAGGTATAGAGGAGAGGTCAGAGGGAGTTTCATCACCCAGAGAGTTATGAGCGCATGGAATGCTTTGCCAGTGGTAATTGTGGAAGCAGAGTCATTAGTGACATTTAAGCGACTGCTGGACATGCACATGGACAGCAGTGAATTGAGGGGAATGTAGGTTTGGTTATTTTATTTTTGGATTAGGATTAATCCACGGCACAACATCGAGGGCCAAAGGGCCTGTACTGTGCTGTATTTTTCTATGTTCTATGTTCTAAAAACCCACTGACTCCCACAGCCATCCTCACACCTTGCTTCCTGTAAAGACTCCATTCCACTCTCTCAGTTCCTTTGTCACCATTGTATATGCTTGAATGAGGCCAACTTCTACAAGAGAGTGTCCCAAAATGTGCACTTACTTCCTCTACCAAGGAATCCCCAGCACCATTGTTGACAGGGCCCAAAACTGGGTCCGACCCATCTCCCGCACTTCTGCCCTCAATCCCTCTCTTCCCTGCCGCAACAGCGACAGTGTTCCCGTTGTCCTTACCTACCATCCCATCAGTATCAACATCCAGAAGACCATCAATCACCATTTCTGCCACCTCCAGCGAGAACATATTACCCTCCCCTTCCTTGTCCACCTACCACAGGGACTGTTCCCTCCAGGTCATCCTGGTTCTCTCTCCCTTCACACCAAACACCAACCCACCCCCAGCTCGACAGTACTTTACCATGCAATTGGCGAAGATGTAACACCTGTCCATTTGCCTCCTCCCTCCCCAGTATCCAAGGTCACAAGCATATCACCTTCCAGGTAAAGCAACACTTTATCTGCACTTTTCACAATATAGTCTACTGCACTCACTGCTCACAATGTAGTCCCCTCTACATTGGGGAAGCAAAGTATAAATTGGGTAACTGCTTCACAGAACATCTTTGCTCTGCCCACAAAAAAGACCCAGAACTTCCAGTTGTCTGCCACTTTTAACACACCACCCTGTTCCCTGGCCAACATCTCTGTCCCAGGCTTGCTGCAGTGTTCCAGTGAAATTCAGCACAAATTGGAAGAACAGCACCTCGCTTTCCACATGCGGACCTTGCAGTCCTCCAGAATCAATATCAAGTTCAATCATTTTAGGGCTTGAACTTTCCCATGTTCTAGCCACTTACCCCACACACCAAGCCTTGATATCATATAGTCTGCCATTACACACTACCTATTGTTAGCCACTAACAGTCTCCATTAACACCTATTGACCCTCCTAATCAGATTGTTGTCACTCCTTTGTCTGTCCAATTGTTCTTCTATCTTTCTTTGGGCTCTACCCCCACCTATCAGTTACTCCTGACCCCCTTCCCACATGACATTTTCCAAGCTACCATCAGTTCTGAAGAAGGGTCACCGGAACTGAAACATTAACTCTGATTTCTCTTCATAGACCTGTTGAGCTTTACCAGCAATTTTTGTTTTTATCTACCTCTTGTTGAGTATGGGCACAGATTCCTTCAATATCTGAGAAGTCATGAATGATGCTGAACATTGTGCAATCATCAGCAAACATTCTCAGTCCTGAACTTGTGATGGACAGAAGCAGGTAAAGATGGTTGAGCCGAGAACACTGCCCTGAGAACTGCATAGATGTGCTGAGACTGAGATGATTGACTCCCAACAACAACAGCTAATTTCCTTTATGCCAGTTATGACCCCAGCCAGTTGAGAGATTCCCACTGATGTAAAAGTTGCTACGGCTCCTTGATTCCACACTGGGTCAAATGCGGCCTTTATGTCACAGGCAATCACTCTCAACTCATTTCTGCAGTTCAGCTCCTTCTTCTGCATCTGGACCAAGCAGTAATGAGTCTCACAGCTGAGGAGCCATGGTTGAATCCAAACTGTCTGTTAGTGAGCATATTATTGCTGAACAAGTGGACAGTTAATAACACCTTTCACTGCTTTGCTGCTAATCGAGCATAGGATGTCATTTGTTCAGGGTCGATTTGTCTTGGTATTTTGTATAGTTACCTAGGCAATTTTTCTAACTCTAACCCTGACGGTATTGCCGGGCAGTAAGCAATGTTGTAGCTACATTGGAATAGCTCGGCTACGTACATGGCTAATTCTGAAGCACAATCGTTCAGTATTGTTGCTAGAAAGTTGGCAGAGACAATCACTTAAAAGTGACATCCAGATGAAAGTCAGACTGAATGAGAATAAACATTTTCATGCTGCCACACCTCTTTCAGTGGTGAAAAATGGTCTACTGTGTGCCAAAGAAAATAATGCAATTATTTTGTTCTCAAAGCGGTTGGAGAAGATCTGTCTTCCCCCTTGACCTGCCTTCACCCCCGCAACCACTGAATTCCTTGCCAAAGTTCATGATAAAATATGGAATCAACTTAGTTTTAAGAGAAGCTTTTTGTCATGGTGTATTTCTCCTATTTCAATTGATATGGAATAATCTGTGTTAGAGGCAGGGCTGAGAAACCCTTAAAGACTGATCAAAGCTTCAGTTTGCTGTCTGTTCATATTCTACCTGAGATCCTTCCTTGCTGTAGCACAATAGAATTGCTGATGGGGAAGAGGGATTGGGTAAAATATGTGTCATATAATCATAGCCATGATCTGAAATGTGGTGCAAACAGAATTTGGAATGGTGGTCAGAAAGCTCCATTAAACTTTAGCCCAATGGCTTGTTGGTTTCAGTGCGGCTGGAGAATTAACAAGTAGTATATTCCAGGTTTGCTATTTGTACACACAAGGGTTGTGTGCAAATCTGCACGTATGCATGTATGTTTTTACTACATTTATAAACCGAACTGCTAGCAGGTACAAGGTACATGTTTTACTGGTGATTCCTTCTCTGCCAAGTTTCTGGCAGTTAATTCTTTCTGCAAGTTACTCAGAATAACTTAGTGCTTTTGTTTCTTTAGCCTAAGGCAGATCTGCTCTTCAGACTGAACTGTTGTCAGTTTTGACATGTCCTGCACATTTATACATTGAATTAAATCAGCATTCTGAATGGAGAATTTGGCTGTGGCAACGGTTTTTGATTGTGAAATGGAGTAATAGCTGCTCTCTGTGTTTAATTGTGTTCATAATATAACATGCATTGAGCTGAAATAATAAAAATGGTTCCAGCGATAGAAGTTAGTGATTGAAAAGACCAGAGATGATGTTTATAATATGCTTTTAGTATATATTTTTCGGATATGCTATGTAGCACTCTGGCTTATGCACAAACAAAAAAAGGTTAAAATATTCAGAATATGTCTTTTTTGCATCAATGCGTTTAATAGTGAAACAAATGCCACCAGCCATTCATTACACTTGTCAGTCATAGAGATGTACAGCACAGAAACAGACACCTTGGTTCAAATTTGTCCACACTGACCAGATATCCTACACTGATCTAGTCCTATTTGCCAGCATTTGACCCATTTCCCTCTAAATTCTTCCTATTCAAATACTGACCCAGATGACTTTTAAATGTTGTAATTGTACCCATCTCCACCATTACCTCTGGCAGTTCCTCTATACACACCAACCACTGCTTGAAAATGTTGTCCCTAAGGTCCATTTTAAATCTTTCCCCTCCCACCTTAACGCTATGCTTTCTAGTTTTGAACTCTCCTACTGTGAGGAAAAGACCTTGGCTATTCATCTTATTCATACTCCTCATGATTTTATAAACCTCTATAAGGTCACTCCTCAGCCTCCAGGGCTCTAGGAAAAACAGCCCCAACCTATTCAACCTCTCCCTATAGCTCAAACCCACCAACTCTAGCAACATCCTTGTAAATATTTTCAGAACCCTTTCAAGTTTTATAACATCTTTCCTGTAGCAGGGAGACCAGAATTGAATGCAGTATTCCAAAAGTGGGCTAACTAATGTCCTGTATAGCCACAACATGACCTGCCTACTCCTATACTCACTCGTACTCACCTATAGACATTCTGTAAACTTTTGGATTAGAAATTGCAGAGATTTCAAATCCAATTACCAAGATTCCCTCTCCAGGAATTTTGGGACTTGTGTGAACAAGGACAATAATTGAGCATCTCCTTAACCAATTAGATTGATTTTTTTTAATGAATCTCAAAATCTGAAACAGAAGCACAAGTTAGAACAGTTAATTCAACACACAACTTATCTACAGGAAGGAAGATGAGTATGAAGAGCGATGGTTTTAAGTAAGAGAAATAAACAGCAAGAATAATAAAATGCAAAACCAAGGTTTTTTTTTCATAAAATATCTCCAACAAAAAATTAAAATATGAAAGAACATTACTACTCAAGTAAATTTTCAGTCCCAGAGAATGTATTTTCTTCAGTTACCACATACCACACCACTAAATCTTGACTTGTGTTTTAATGGCCAATTACTGACATTTATGGGGTGTTTAGTGTGTACTTAGTGAGCAGGACAGCAGATTCATACCCTCTATTTATTTCAATGTTGAGTTCCTTAGTGCTACACCCATTTAATAGATTCTCAGCAGCAGCATGGAAAACTGGATCAGCATTTTACTGATTTCCACGTTTAACTCCATATGGGCGCTCACCAGGAGTTGCTTTCCAAATTCCTCTTTAATTGCAGTATGGTTTGATAGCCAAACAATTAACTTTACTACAGAATCTGGCCCAATATTTTTATCCCTATATCTGACAGGTAAAATAGTGCATTTCACAAAATGGGCCAACCTTTCTTGGCACGAGTTCAGATTTAATCTATTGAGGATGAGTGCAATATTTCAGAGCCTGAAATTGGCTTATGCAATTGGCTTCCCAAATCCCAAAAATTATTGTTTGAATTAAACATTCATTCCATCATATTACTGAAGCAAGTCTTGTTGAATTCATAAGATGTATCCCAGTTGATTTAATAAGGTGAACTGTCCTTCCTCATCCTCCTTGACCTATCTGCTTGAGCATAAAATTTTGCGACAAAACTTCTCCATCAGCTTCTGGCATGTCACACCCTGTTTGCCAATATTCATTTGTGCTTATCCTCTTACAACCTGAGAATTGTTTACAATGGCTTCCCATTGAGTCATAAAGTCATACCGTTTGGAAACAGACCCTTTCATCCAACCAATCCATGCTGACCATAATCCCAAACTAAACCAGTCCCACCTACCTGCACTTGGCCATATTCTTCCAAACATTTCTTTTTTCATACACTTATCTAAGTGTCTTTTAAACGTTGTAACTGTACCCACATCCACCACTTCCCCTCGAAATTCATTCTGCACAGGAACCACTCTCTGTGTAAAACAATTGCCCCTCAGTTTTTTTTTAAACATCTTTCTCCTTTCACCTTCAAAGTATACTCCCTAGTCTTTAAATCCCCACTCATCCTCGTGAACATTCTCCAAACTGCCTCCAATGAAAAGATATGTTTCCCTAAATAAAAGGACCAAAAGTGCTCACAATATTCCAATTCCAGTCTCATGATTACCTTGTACAGTTGCAGGAAGATTTCCTTATTCTTACACTCCAACCTCCTAAAATAAGGGCCAACATTCCATTAGCTTCCCTGACTGTCTTCTGCACCTGTTGCTAACTTTCTCTATTTTGTGCAAAAATATCCTTAAGTCCCTTTGAGTTGCAACTTCCTGCAGTTTTTTCTCCACTTACATTATGCTCTGTTCTGTTGTTCTCCCTTCCAAATTGAACAATTTCACATTTTCCCAAATTATGCTCCATTTGCCAACTTCCTGCCCACTTACTTAACATATCAATATCTCTCTGTGTCTGTTTGTATCCCTTGTGAAACTTGCCTTTCCACCTATTTTTGTGGAAACGTGGTTACAGTATATTTGCTACCTTCCTCCAAGTGATAAATGTTGTAATCAGTTCCAGTTTCAGCACTGATCCCTGTGAAACGCCACCTGTTACAAGTTGCCAATGTGAAAAACCTTATCCCCTTCATTGCCCATTAGCCAATTCTCTATCCATGCCAATATTCTACATCTAACACCATGGGCTCTTACCTTGTGACTTTTTTGATATGAGCTAACTTGTTGAATACCTTCTGGAAATCCATGCTCAGCACATCTACTGATTCCACTCTGGTTGAGAATTCCTCAAAAAACTCTGATAAATTAATCAGAAATGATTTTCCTTTCCTGAAACATTGCTAACTCTGACTAGATTCCAATTTTCCAAATGTGCTGCTATTAGATGAGCAGAGAGATCTCGGTGTCCATCTGCACAGATCCCTGAAGGTTGCCACCCAGGTTGATAGGGTTGTTAAGAAGGCATACGATGTCTTAGGTTATATTGGTAGAGGGGTTGAGTTTCGGAGCCATGAGGTCATGTTGCAGCTGTACAAAACTCTGGTGCGGCCGCTCTTGGAGTATTGCATACAGTTCTGGTTGCCGCATTATAAAAAGGATGTGGAAGCATTGGATAGGGTGCAGAGGAGATTTACCAGGATGTTATGGAGGAAAGGCCTTATGAAGAAAGGCTGAGGGACTTGTTTTCGTTAGAGAGAAGAAGATTAAGAGGCGACTTAATAGAGACATACAAGATGATCAGAGGATTATATAGGGTGGACAGTGAGATCCTTTTTCCTAATATGGTGATGGCTAGCATGAGAGGACATAGCTTTAAATTGAGGGGTGATAGATATAGGACAGATGTCAGAGGTAGGTTCTTTACACAGAGAGTAGTAAGGGTGTGGAATGCCCTGCCTCCAACAATAGTAGACTCACCAACTTTAAGGGCATTTAAATGGTCAATGGATAAACATATGAATGATAATGGAATAGTGTAGTTTAGGTGGGCTTCAGATTGTTTTCACAGGTCGGCGCAACATTGAGGGCTGTAATATTCTATGTTCTGTGTTCTGTTACTTCCTTAATAATTGATTCAACATATTTCCACAATAGGTATCGACTAATTATGCTGTAGTTACCTTTTTGCCTCCTTCACTTTTTGAAAAGGTGTTCACATTGGTAGTTTCCCAATGATCCAGAACTTCTCCAGAATCTAAGGATTTTTGGAAAAGTACAATCATTGCATCCACTATCTTTGAAGCTAATTATTTTAGGATCCTATGATGTAAGTTCCCAGGATCAGGGGACTTTCTGCCTTTAGTCCCATTGGTTTGTCTAAAACTACTTCTCTATTACTACTGGCAATGGTAAACAATGGTTATTGAAGTATTTCTGAAAAAAGACTTTATCGTGAAAGCTTTTTATCTTGTACTTATCAGGACAATTCACAAGAATACCAGTTCAGGAGGACTGCCAACATTTATACTGCATGAGAAGAGAGTGCTGATTGGTTGCTTTGCTAATCAACATGTAATGAGTACATTCTCCATAGTAGCCACACTACTAGTCAGATTTCACTTACCAACACAATCAGCACTCTCCCTTCGGGCAGAATAAATATTAATTTCCCCTATGAACTAATATTCTTACAAATTATCCTGATAAGTGTCAGATGAAAAACTTTTACGGTAATACTCAGGTTCTGTACTACCAAACGACTGACCTTTATTTAGTTACTTGTATCCATTTCTTCTCAATTTATTTAATTAGCTTACCTCGCAGCATCAGTATTCCTTATTTACTTGGTGCCATTTCTAAGCATTCTCTGAGAAGCTGTTCTAAATTAATGAATCACCCAGCTTCATTAAATTCATTTTTGTCAGTTCCGTTTTTAGTTTGCATTGTATATCCTCTTTCCCTCTCCTCTCCTATTTCTCTTTTTCTCTTCCTTGCTCCTGACTTCTTTTCCTTCTCCAATCCTTTGCTCTATCCCAAACCTCTTTTTATTTCTCTCCCTCAGCCTTGTATTATCTCCACCGTAATCATCATTTGCTCCTCTCTTTCATTTTTCCCATTCTTTCCTCTATCTCTTTATCCTTTCCATTCATTAAACCCTCAGATTCCCACATTGCCTTTTCAGTCTTTCCTCCCAAACCTCCTCCAGTTTCTTCTTCTTAAAATCCTTGTATTTCTTTTCCTAATAAACGCAATTGTTTTTGTTTACATATGACCTCACTGACACCCTCTGGCAACTCTCTTCAACCATCTTTACAACATTGCCCCTAAATCAGTGCAGACTTGGAAGGCCAAAGAGCCTGTTTCTGTGCTGTAATTTTCTTTGGTCTTTGTTTTTTGTAAACTAGCTTTTAAGCAACCGTAAGATTTCTAATGTGCTGGTGGATAAATGTTGTTGGACTCGAAATATTAAATCCGTTTCCCTTTTTTATGGATACTGCCAGACCTGCTAAGCCTTTACCACCACTTTCTGTTTTTATTTGATACAACTGAATACTTTCCTTTGTCATTTTGGATGGAAAACAAGAGTCAACCATGTTACTATGGGATTGAATTTGGCTAGACTAATTAATAAAATCAATTTTGCTTCCATAAAGGACATTAATTAATTAGTTAGTTGTTTGTAAAAATACAACAACTTCATGATCACTAATAAAGTGTTAGCTTTTCATTTTTTGGTGGAAAATGAACTGGATATAAGCTCTCAAACTGTCCTGATCAAATTTGAATTTACTTTTCGTGTTATTGGGCCAGGTTACTGGATGATGTAGTCAAAATCACATGTTCAAACTTACACTGAAGATCTGAAATACCACCATCACCATCCCTGGGTAAATCCTGACTCACTACTGGATAGACCCACAACAGATGGAGGCACTGAGGTACACAGTTGGGAGGGTTGACTTGGCAGTCTGTAACATTGAAACCAGATCATGGCATCTCATTGGCACCAGATCAACCACAAGCAAGGGAATCCCCTGCTGATTACTTCCTCAGCTAATGAATCAGTACTCCTCTGTGTTGAGCATCAAGTGGAAGAACTACTGAAGATGGCAAGGGGATAGGATATTCTCTGGGTAGAGGATGTCAATTTCCACGACCAACAGTGACTCAGTAGTACCTCTACTGACTGAGCTAACCAAATCCTAAAGGACACAGCAGTTAGAATGGGTTTGCAGTTGGTGGTGAAGGAAAGACCTATTTGGCATCACTTTCACCAATCTACATATTTCACAAGCATTCATCCTTGACAGTATAGAAAGGTAGGAACAACCAGAGTACCGTCCTTGCGGAGATGTTTCCCACCTTCACAATGAAGAGGCAGTCCATGCCAAAGTCACACCACCTTTTGAAAAAATGATTCTCTTCATCTCCATCCTAAAATGGCAATCCCTTTAAATCACTCAAAGTGAGGACACCAGCACAGACACCTGTGAAACTCCACTCATCACATCTTGCTAATGAGACAAAGGCACTGTGACCCATTAATGCATACTATTTAAGGCCGCATCTGGCTTTGAGGACCCCTGGCAAAACTTGAATCGAAGCGAATCGGGGGGAATATTTCATGCTGGTTGGAGTCAGACCTGACACATAGGAAGCTGGTTGTGCCTGTTTGAGGTCAGTCGTCTCAGCTCCAGGACATCAGTGCAGGAGTTCCTTAGGGTAGTGCTCTAGGCCCAACCATCTTCAGCTACTACAACAATAACTTTCCCTCCATCATAAGGTCAGAAGTGTGGATTTTCACTGAAGATTGCACAGTGTTCAGCACCACTCACAATGCCTCAGACACAGATTCAGAAGAAGCCCATGTTCAAATGAAACAAGATGTGAACAATATCCAAGCTCAGGCTGATAAATGGTGAGTAACATTGGCTCTACACAAATGCCAGGCAATGATCATCTTCAATAACAGACAATCTAACCACCACCCCTTGGCATTCAATGGTGTTTCCATCACTGAATCCCCTACTATTGAAATCCTGGCGTTACCATTAACTAGAAACTCAACTGGACTAGCCATTTAAACACAGTGACTACAAGATCAGGTCAGAAGCTAGGAATACTGAGGGCAGTAACTCACCTTCTGACTCCCCAAAGCCAATAACTAGAGTGCCCAGTCGGAAGCTTAAATGAATGCAGCTCCAACACTACTTAAGAATCTTGACACCATTCAGGGCAAAGCAACCTGCATGATTAACACTACTCCTTCCACTGATGCTCAGTGGCAGCAGTGTGTACAATCTACAAGATGCATTGCAGAAATTTGCCAAATATCCTTAGATAGCACCTTCCAAACCAATGTCCACTTCCATCTCGAAGGACAAGGGCAGCAGATACATGGAAACACCACCACTTGCAAGTTTCCCTCAAGACACTCACCGTCCTGACTTGCAAGTAGACTAACCTTCCTTCACTATTGTTGTGTCAAAATCCTGAAATTCCCTCTCTAATAGCACTGTGGGTCCACCTTCAGCATATATGTGTAGTGGTTCAAGAGGGGAACACACTACCATTTTCCCAAAAGCAACTAGGGATGGGCAATAAATGCTCGCACAGCCAGTGAGACTGAAATCCCACAACAGATATTAGATATTAGATTCCCTACAGTGTGCAAACAGGCCCTTCGGCCCAACAAGTCCACACTGCCCCTTGAAGCATCCCACCCAGACCCATCCCCCTATAACCCACACACCCCTGAACACCACGGGCAATTTAGCATGGCCGATCCACCTCGCCTGCACATCTTTGGTCTGTGGGAGGAAACCGGAGCACCCGGAGGAAACCCGGGCAGACACAGGGAGAATGTGCAAACTCCACACAGACAGTCGCCTGAGGCTGGAATCGAACCCGGTTCCCTGGTGCTTTGAGGCTGCAGTGTTAACCAATGAGCCACCAAGCTGCCCATAAGATGAAAGAAAAATCTGTTTGCTGCCATCCAGTGAAGTTTATATCCATCCTAATGTGTTACCCCACTACACCAAGAGCTTTTACTGTCTACAATAACCTTTGATATGGCCCCTTATCAAATATATTCTCAAAATTCAAATATAGTATATATACCGGTTCAACTTTATACACAGAGCACATTAGAACAACCTCAAAAAACACCAATAAATTAGTAAAATATGATTTTCCTTTGATGGAAGCTGACAAATTTGATGAATGTTGACTCTTCTCAGTTACCTAAAGTTTTTCTAATTGTGCAGCTACAGTCTTTCTCATGATTAGATTCTAGCAACTTGCACATGACTGTCACCAGGCTAATTAGCCTTTAGTTTTGTCTTACCTCCCCATCTCCCTTCTTGAATATAAGGGTTATATTTAATACTTCCAAATCTGATTGAGACATTTTAGAATGAAATGAATTTTGCAAAATAACCGATGCATCTACTAGCTCATTAGCCACCTCGTTTTAGATTCTCATCCATTTTGGACCCAGAGATTTATCAGCCCGCAGCTCCAACAGATTGCTTTGTACTGCTTCAATTGTGATTTTAATTTTTCTGAGATCCCCTATTCCTTCCATTGCCTGATTTACATCTATTGCTGAAATGCTTTTCGTGTATTTTAAAGTAAACACAGAAACAAAACATTTGCTCTTTTCACCATCCATTTCCATATTATTTTCTTTAAATCCCCACTCTCACTCTCTGGAGGATCAACAGTGGCTTTACCTACCCTTCTCAGTGTTAAATACATGAAGAAACTCTTACTATCTGTTTTCACATTCCTGGTTAGTTTTTTCTTATAGCTGAAATTCTTTCTTCTGAAATCAATCTCTGCCATTCTTTATATTCTGTGCGATCATCTGAACAGCCACTCATCAATACACAGTTATATGCTTTCTCCTTAAGTTTGTTGATTCCCTAACTTCTTTAGTTCTTTAGTCCTCCCTTTAAAAACTTTTTCTTTCTGGTAGGAATATATTTATACTGAGTTTTCTAAAATATCACCTTAAACATCTGTCATTGTGTCTCTATTGATTTATTCCCTAACTTACGTTGCCTGTTGACTCCAGCTAGCTCAGCTTTCATGACCATTTGGTTGCCGTTAGTTTAGTTTCAAAGACGTAGGCTCAACCTTCTCCCTTTCAAATTGGATATCAATGTTCAGCTCCATTCATGACTGTTCAGAGATAGAAGCTGTTCATGTCCAAATTCAGAAAGGTCTGAACAATATCTAGGTATGGGCTGAAAAGTGAGAAGTAACATTCACACCACAGCAGTGCCAAGCAATAACCGTCTCCAATAAGAGGCAATCTAATCACCAATACTTGACTTTCAATGGTATTACCATCACTGAGTCCCCCACATCCTGAGGTTTACCATTGGCCAGAAACTGAAATAGATCAGCCATAAAAATAGAATGGCTGCAAGAGCAGATCGGAGGCTAGGAATCCTGCAGTGAGTAACTCACCTCCAGACTCTCCAAACTCTGTCCACCATCTATAAGCAGAAGTCAGGAATGTGTTGGAATGCACACTACTTGCCTGAATGGGTGCAACTCCAACAAAACTTTAAAAGTTCAACACCCTCTACAGTCTGCTTGATTGGCACCACATACATGAAATCTATTTCCTCAACCATTGACACTCAGTAACAGCAATGTCTACCATCTATGAGATAAACTGTAGAAATTTGCCAATTCTTAGATAGCACTTTCCAAACCCATAACCACTGCCACCTAGAACCACAAGGGAAGCAGATAAATGGGCACACCATAAGAACATAAGAACTGGGAGCAGGAGTAGGCCATCCAGCCCCTTGAGCCTGCCCCGCCATTTAATAAGATCATGGCTGATCTTTTTGAGATTCAGCTCCAGTTACACGCCCACTCAACAAAACCCTTAATTCCGTCACAATTCAAAAATATATCTAGCCTTGCCTTAAGCACATTCAGTGAAGTAGCTTCAACCACTTCACTGGGCAGGGAATTCCACAGATTCACAACCCTTTGGGTGAAGAAGTTCCTCCTGATCTCAGTCTTCCATCTGCTTCTCTTTATTTTGAGGCTATGCCCCCTAGTCCTAGTTTCACCTGCTAGTGGAAACAACCTCCCTGCCTCCACCTTATCTATTCCTTTCGTAATCTTACATGTTTCTGTAAGATCTCCTCTCATTCTTCTGAATTCCAATGAGTATAATCCCAGCCTACTCAGTCTGTCCTCACAATCCAACCCCCTCAACTCTGGAATCAACCGAGTGAATCTCCTCTGTACCCCCTCCCTTGCTAGTACATCCCTTCTCAAGTAAAGTGACCAACACTGCACACAGTAGTCCAGCTGTGGCCTCACCAGGAGTCTATACAGCTGCCGACACCATCTCCTGCTGGTTCAGCCCACATACGCTCCCCATCCTGAATTGGTAATGTATCTCATTTCCTTCACTGTCGCTGGTTCAAACTCCTGGAATTCCCTCCTTAACAACTTGTGAGTCAATCTACAGCACATAGACTACAGTGGTTCAAGAACGAAGCTCACCAATGCTTTCTCAAGGATGCCAAGGGATGGGCAAAGAATGCTAGCCCAGTCAGCAATGTCCACACCCCAGAAGTGAATAATGAAGAAAATATCCCTACAAAACTTGCTGCTCAAAGAATCAATTTCAAAGCATTCTGTGAACTCCTTATCCAGGTTGCTGTTGCCAATCTGGTAAATGTGGATTAAAGTCACCTATGATTATTGTTGTCCTTTTATTACCAGCACCCAATATTTCTTCTTGTAAACATTGCTCCATATTGTGGTTACCGTTATGGAGCCTTTGGACGATGCACTTAGTGACATTTTCCCCTTTCTATTCCTCATCTACACTCAAACCAATTCTACATACTCAGCTCCTGAACAAGGTAATCTCTTATCTTTACACAAATGCCATTGTTGATTACCAGTGCTATCCCTACACATTAACATAACTTCCTATTCTTTTTAGATGCTGTATATCACACAATATTCAACACCACATCCTTGACATCCTACATCAATATTTCTGTAATGGATATTAAATCATATTTATTTGTTTCAATATGTGCCAACAGTTTGTTTACTGCCTATGAATCTTACACATACTCAGACACTCAGCCATTAGTTTTGTGTTTTTGTTATCTTTATAACTACAAATCTTGTTTGTTGGTTTATTTTCACTCTTTCTCTCTGTCCCTCCTTGCCATTCTCTGACTCTCATTCCCACATTACTATTTTCTGTTATTTCCATGCTTTAACTGTTTGATATACCATGCATTTCTATATGTAATCTCTAACCACCACTGTTACACTCAAAGCCCTTTCAAGTTATTTAGTTATGTGGTTAACAAGACCACTGGCTCCAATATGATTCAGGTTTAGACCATTGAAACAATTTATCTTACAAGTTCCCAGCACTTGTACCCAATGCTAATTTGCATGTTGCTCAGACAACAATCCAGATATTATAATCTTTGAACTGCTTTTCTTAATTTAGTGCCTAGCTTCTCATACTATCTACACAGAACTCTTTCCTAGTTCTGTCTGTGTCATTACTATCTGCATAGATAATGACCGCAGGAAACATCTCCTCCTACTACAAGTTCCTCTCAAGCCCTGAGCAGATTTCCCAAGGCCTGAAACCAAACATGTAGCATGTTCACTTGGACTCCAACTCTTTGTTGCAGAGAATGATGTCAATCCTAGTATATCCCCTTCTTCTATTACATTTCCCGTTGCTCACTTGAATGGCCTTCTTTATCCAAGTGACACACTCAGTTATCTTGTCCAACCTGCAAATTTTGCTCTGAGCCAAACAAGCTAAGAGAACCTCAAACCTATTGAACAATTGGAGTGATTGACACTCGTGCACTCCTTACCCATGTCCTCTTACCTGCCTCACTTGTGGTAACACCCCCACGTCCCTGACCACTTAATAAATTAGAAAACCCTAAGTATTGTGACTGCCTGCAGGTACAAATGCCCTGGTAACATTCTCACTCCTTGTTATGTCGCAATGTCTATAGTTCATAAACTGTGACTCTAATCTTCTTGAACTGCAGACATGTTTGCCCTGGATTACCATGGTACCTAAAAACTCTCACAAGCTACAGGTATTATTCACCACTGTTCTGCCATCTTTACTGAGTTTTAATTAATTATTCACTTATTTACGTTGGTTTTTCTACATTTTCTTAGCTTTACCACCAATTTCAATCCAATGTTAAAATTTAAGAAGAGAAAACATCTTAACCCCTTTCCACCTAACTGCTCATTCTGTGATAGTGCAAGAACCTATTTCAAACAGCTTCAATAAATCTAGCTCTGTCTCCAGCTGCCTGTTTCAAGGTCATTTCCTTACATTCCTCACGTTGCAGTTCTGCCACATCCAGTTGTGGATAGATTTAGGTAATGAAACATCTAAGAGGAAGAGGAAATCCAAAGCTTCCACATCCTGAATGATGACGAAGCCCAGCACATCAGCCCAACTATAAGTTTGAAACACTTGCATTCATCTTCAACCAGAAGTGCGGAATGAGTGGTCCATCTTTGTCTCTTCCTAAGAGCCCCAGCATCATAGATGCTGATCTTCAATCATTTTGATTCACTCCACATGATATCAAGAAAGAGTTAAGAGCATTAAGCATTGCAAAAGCTGTGGACCCTGACAATATGCTGGCAAAAGCAGGACAAATCCTATCAAGCCAATCATTAAGTGGACCTCATCAGTCCAATGTTCATCATCAGCAAAGTGATGTGAGGAATCACTGATAGTACCAACAAATGGCTCTCGCTCAGCAATAACTGCTCACTGACAGTCATTTGGGTTCTGAGAGATAATGGGAACTGCAGATGCTGGAGAATTCCAAGATAATAAAATATGAGGCTGGATGAACACAGCAGGCCAAGCAGCATCTCAGGAGCACAAAAGCTGACGTTTCGGGCCTAGACCCTTCATCAGAGATTTGGGTTCTGTCAAGTCCAGTCAGTCCCAGATCTCATTATCAAGTTGGTGAAAATGGCGACAACAGTGCTTAACTCAACTCCAAATATGAAGGCCAAGTGACTGCCCTTAATATCAAAGCAGCATTTGATAGATTATGATGGCAAAAGCCCTAACAGAATTGCAGTCAATGAGAATCAGAGGAAAACAGTTAGCTTGTTAGAGTTATACCCAGTACAAATGAAGATGTTCTGATTGTTGAAATTAATCATTGCAGTTCCGTGACATTTTTGCTGATGTTCCTCACGGTGTGTCTTAGACCCAAACTTGTTCACCTGCTTCATCATTGTATGATTATCCTTCTGTCAATCATTATAAATTTGGAGTAAAGATGCTCACTTATGATTGTGCAATGTTCAACACTTTTTGCAACTCCTCAGATGCTGAAGCAATCGATGTCCATATGCAACAAAGCCTGGACAACATTAAGTTTGAGCTGATAATAGTCTAATAATTAATTTCTTGTTAGGGATTAATTCAACTCCATGGATGCATTTAATCAAAGCAGTAAAACACATTATAACTTATTAAGCAAACAGTACAACAACTGAACTGACTTCTATGTGTGTAGTTTAAAAAAACCTCAGCAGACACTCAGGCAAAGTCTTGAGATCAGAACAAAAAGGAGCAGAAGTAGACCATTCAACCCATAATTTTCACTGCCATTCAATGCGATCATGGCTAATCTGATAATTCTCAATTCTACTTTCCAGCCTTTTATCTATAACCCTCCATTCTCTTAATGATTAAAAATCTGTCTCAATCTTGAACATACTTAATGATTCAATCTCGACGGTCCTCTGCAGTAAAAAAAAACCCACAGATTCACTACCATATGAAAGAAGAAATTCTTATCATTGTACACTCATGGCACATGGAGTCCTTGACAGTAAATTCTCTTAAAAGCAAGTTAGGCATACATAACACATTGCCATTGCTGAACCCCATGCTGTCAACTTCCTGAGTGATAGCAATTCCCAGAAACTGAACCAGACTAACTGTATAAATCCCTATAACTACAACAAGAAAATTCAGCAGTGAGTAACTCACCTTCTGACTACCCAAAACCTGTCCACCATTTATGAGATACAAGTCAGGGGTGTGATGGAATTTTTTCCACTTGCGTGGCTTGGAGTAGCTCCAAGTATACTCAAGAAGCTCAAACAAAGCAAGTTCCATTCCAAGCAACTCACTACCTTGACTTGGAAATGGTGCAGTTCTCATTAATACCCATAACCTTTCATGAAGTATTCAGTCTGCTCACTTGGACCATATTCCGTACTCTTATTTAATCCCAAACATTGCTAATCCCTGCCAAAGTTTAAAGAACCATGTCACACAGAGATATTATCATAAGTATTATTATCGATGCTGCATGATTAAGGAATTCAAGTATGGCAAGTGGACCATGCCCATTTCCCCGACCTCCAAATCCCTACCAATATATCAATCCAGCTGTTTCCATAAGGCTCACAGTTTGTAGTTCACTTTCACATTTTTCAATATTAGGATATCCTCATTGATGTCAGAAGTGCTGAGTCAGACAACAGTCAGTGTTGGCATTTCTTCTGTTGTTCAATTGTCATTTGACTTTCTCAGTCAGTCATTTACTGTTCCTCACTGAACCACATGTTACTTATCTTCAGTATCTCTGAGTCACAAACCAATTAATTCTGTATCAGACGTGCATCACTTATGTATGGTACAAATGAGTCAGGCATATTTTGATTTTAGATTTCTCATTGTGATTAATTAGTAATGATACCACATTGTTTAAATTTATTTACAACCTATTAAAAGAGTAACGCATACAACATATTTCTTGTGTGAGCATGAGTGGAGACTATCAATGAACTATTATACACAGCTCAACCCAATTCTTTTCTGACATCCACTTATGCACAATTTCCTTTGCTACTTAAAACAAAAGTTCCCAAATAAATATGCCTCCCTGCTGATCTTGGAGGGAAAACCTAAAGGTAAAGAACTCAATGTTTAGTAATATGGGAAAAAGTGGATATATGGATACCAGACAAACGGGTGGAGAGTGCAAGCTTGTGTGGGGAAGCCCAGCATGGAGCATCTGCATGCCAATGGCTAAAGGACTTTTTTTTTATACTTTGTGTTAAGAAGGACTGTAATGTTTAACTTTTAACATTTCTTTATTTTTCTACTTTGCACCTAAGATTTTATACCGAGGTAACTTTGCACCTAAGATGGCATTGAAAATGGTAATTTTATAAACTTTTTTATTATATTCCTGTAGCCCTGTACTTGAATACACATGACAATAAACTTGATTCTAATTCTGACATTACAGATAACAAAATTCAGGCAGAAATGTAAAATTGTTGATGTAATTATTATCACCGACAGGAGGCAACATTTTGTTTATGTTGACAGTAATATGTGTTCCCCTGATTTCCAGGAATATTTCATGCACTACAAATAGGAAAAAAAAATGCTGTTTTTGCAAGGCAGTAAAATATTTTTTGAGTGCTGTACACAAATGGCTTATCTCACAAAAAAACCGAATAACCCATAGGCAAGTATAGTGTTGGTGAGGACACTAAATAACCAGCTTAGGCTGAAGGGAAAATGTGCCTCAGGAACTGCCTCAGATCTGTCTCACTTTACTGTCAGAACAAAGACACAGGTAAGGCAGAAATCAAGTTTACAAACAATGACTAGATTTCCAGTGCTGTGCCAACGGGTTACACTGGCAGGGAGTGAGCAGCTCTGAGAAAATTCCTATCCATGTGGTTTATCCCCTTGGAATTTCAATTGTTTCCCACAACAATATGATGTCTTGCTGAATATCTTATGCCTGATCATCTGGCCATTCCCTTCCAATGGGGATCGATTCAGTCTAGTAGCTCATTTTTGAAACTTGGCTCAGTAGTATCTGTGATTTTTCAACCATTTACATTCATGGTCAAAGAAATCATTTGTCGTAAGAAGCTGAACTTACAACATCTGCTGTTGCCAGAAAAAAATTCTCACTGGAATGCAAAGTCAGTAAATTAATACAAATGTGCCAAGATCCAACAAGTGATAGTCTCCAGTCTTGTGAGTTCCACCAACTATAGAAACTGAAGCAGTCAACTGTTGTTGGGATGTGCATTTAATGTTTTTCACACAGATTTGAAGATTGACAGGAAAACATCACAAACATTGAGTTACACATTCCGAGGCTTTCACAAAGTCAGTATAATGCTAAATGTTCTCACTGCAACAAGTATGCTGCTGTGATAATGGAAGGGAATGGCACTGAAAATAAAAAGAAAATTACATTTGTCCCCCTTTGATGACTCAAGTTTTGAACATATGACTGGTGATATAAATGAGGAGCTATTGAGTCCATTAATGGGAACACCACCATCGATGATTTTATCTCCAAGTCACACAATATCCTGACTTAAAATTGTATCATTGTTCCTTCACTATCACTGAGCCAAAAGCCTGAGGTGAACTCCTCAGAGAATTCCAGGTCCAATGTTAATACAATTTTGGTCAAATCTTATCAAAGTGTCTCTGAGCGTTTGTGATTGACAAATTCTGAACTCTTCTTTTATTTCTATATTGTTGCTGAACTTCTTACTTCTTTATTTTTCTATTCTTTTCTCCGAAGAAGTTGCACCTATATATCTGTACCTAAGTACCTTGGTATCTAAGGTGGTGCTGTAACCAGTGACTTGTAAACTTTTCACTGTAACCATGTGAGTACATGTGACAATAAAGCTAATTCTAATTCTAAGAACAAATTTTTTTGAGGAGGTAACTAGAAGTGTTGATGACTTCAACAGCAAATTGGTACTAGAGGGAGAAGTACCTGTTAAGTAAAGCTTGAATGACTTGCCTAGTTGAGCTTCCAATCAGCTGGTTGCTGTTAGAAGTGATCAAGCACTATTAATCAAAATGCTATGCAGCTTTTTTAATGAGTCCCAGCAAACAATTCAAGTGGCAACGAGTGCTTTACAATCGTCTGGGCAATTGTTCCTAGCAAATATGTTCTTTACCAAGGTGGTATCTTACATGATGCATGAGCTAAACTTGTGTGTTTCAGATTCAAATCTTATTTTGACTCATTAGTGCTTAAAGTGTCTGGAAAAACGTAACCTCAAAATGACAGAATAGCACCAGTTGCCATGAAGGATGCATGCATGTTAACTGGCTACACATTCCCAACAAAATTATGATGTTGAGGAGCTGGTGTTGGACTGGGGTAGATAAGGTCAGAAGTCACATACCAGCAGTTTATAGTCCAACAGGTTTAATTGAACTCACAAACTTTCAAAGGCCTGAAGAAGGGGCAACGCTCCAAAAGCTTGTGATTTCAGATAAACCTGTTGAATCATAACCTAGTGACATGTGACTTCTGACCAATAAGAATATAACAGCAACAGCAGTAGGCCATGAAGTCCCTTCAGCCTGCTACACCATGCCATAAGATTATAACTGATATTATCCTGGCCTCAACTCCACCTTCCAGTTTGTTCCCAGAAATCCTTGACTCCCTTTTGGTTTGGGTTTCTGTTTACCTCAGCTTTGAATACATTCAATAACCCAGCATCTCAGCATTTCCAAGCGCAGAATTTCATAAACTTGTGCATTCTCGGTTCCAGTTCATCTCCACCTTAATTGGATGATCCCTTAGCATGAACTACTGGATGGAATTTTATTGGGGTCTGATCACTGTAAGTTACAGTGAGATTTGTGGCAGAATCAGCCAGAAAGCCCAGTGAGGTGTAACTTAATGTCATGGGCAAGTCATTTGCATCTTTATGCAAATACTGACCAGCAAGGTGATTTTCTCCTCTTTTAAAACATGAATCAAATTAAAAGCCCACAAAGTGAGGCATGTTTCTCACTAGGCAGTGGAAAGTTAATAATTTAGGAGGATTATAGATTTTCTATTACCACAGATGACCTCATTAATATTCAGCTTCCTATTTTACCAAATGAGCCAAACAATCTCGATATGGAAGTCAGAGCAGTTACCTAATGACTTCAGCTTGCTGCTGACTGCAAAGACACCCACCCCCACAACCCGCCCCGCTACCCCCCTCCCCCATTACTCAATGACAAACAGTATCTTAGGGCATAATGCATGGCTCCACCGCATGCATCCTCACCCACGGGCCTGGGTATCTGACATTTGCCAAACCCCAGTCCTTAGCAATTCATTTGCATGTCACATGGAAAGCACAAACTATCAATGCAGGGCACACTGGCAACCAGCATTGACAGACTGCTGCAAAAACACTTTGCACTTAAGGACAAGTACCCAGCTCATGGGTTGCACGAGGTTCCACCTCAGGGCTGCTCGCTTGCTCTCTGAGTGCTCAGGCACATAGCACCTACCTGGATGCTGACTGCATCCTTGCCTTGCCAAGCCACACTGTGCCTTGCTGAAATATCGATGTTTTAGTGACATTAATGTATTATATTTTGCGTTGACCCGTAGACTGGCTGCCTCTGGTGCTTCTCAGTAGGATCAGTCAGTAGGTAGGGACATCTTGCTGTATGGCACATTGAGACATTGACCTACAGAATGTGCCAGCTGCCTGCATAGCAAATACATTGCAAGTTTATTCTGCCAAATGGCCACGTTGGAAATTGACTGAGGACTACTCCTTCACCTAGTCAAGGTATGTGTGTTCATCATCAGGGGGATCTCCAGTATGGGATGTGGGCAATGATCCATCCTGCTCAGGCAGTACCAGCAGGCAGGGAGTCACATATCATCAGCCAGGAAGCTACACTACAATGGTCAGGGGTCAGCTCAGTCATACCTTGGGGCTGTTTGGAGATGTTGGCCAGAGGTCTGGGACAAATACCGTCCTGTGGGGTTCATTTAGAGCTGAGGAGGGTGCAGGGATGTGGGGCATCAGGGAAAATCACTTAAAGAAGAGCAGGGGAGTCAAGGATGATGAGGGGAAAGCAAAAGCATTTGTGGAACTGGGGCCAAGGATAGTGATGGGCAAGTTCAAGATGTATGTTGGGTACATGGAACAAGACAAGAGGGCCTTATGGTCAGAAGTGTAATATCAAGGCTCTGGAGACAAGAAGGACTGTTGGAGCCAAAGTTCAATGTGGTGAGTAACTATATTTTTTGTGTTGGGGTGAATGGGTCAAAATGGGCTGCTGGGGCAGAATGAAGTAGAAGGAAACATGGAGGCTCTGGGTAGGAAGTAGGGTACCTGCTGACCTGGTGCAGACACTGTCCATTGTGAGATGTTGCCCTGCCATCACTTTCCATTTTCAAGACAAGAAATGCATCTGAAACATGGCTGGGGCTACGCCCAAGTTCAGTTGCACATCGATATGCAAAAGTATAACATTCACATCTGCTGAATGCTTGGACATTGCAGCAGCAAAATCATATTGCATGCATTTCCAAACACCAGATATATTTCATTTGCAATCATTTCTTCACTCATGTGCAATGCATACAGAGTGGTTAAAAATAGTGACTAGAATGAGAGAGGGCAGTTGTATGTGTGTGAGTCAGTCTCCCAGATGCCATGGCAACTTGATTTCATGGCTGCTGAGCCATCATATTGCAGTGTGGCCAATACTGTATTACCATTACTTGTCTGGGCATACATGCCTAATTCTGTCTTTGTAATATTGCTCATCTCTGCTTCTGCCCTAATGTCTGCTGCTGAAACCCTCAATATTTTCTGTTATCTTTGTTATTCAGCTATTGCACACATTCTCAGCTGGCCTTTTATCTTCCACCTGCCATGAACTTCAAGCTATACAACACTCCTTGGCCAGCATCTAGCACCCAGTCCTATTCACCCATTGCACCTGTAGTCCAAGATTTAGAATGGCTCCTAGTACAACATCAGATCAAATTAAGAGTCCTCATCATTGTGTCCAGATCACTCCATGGCATCACACATCCAATCTTTATCACCGCTTCCAGTTCTGCAATCCTCTGATAATTACATATGCTTCCAACTCTGGTATCTTTCATTCTCCTCACTCTATTATGGTCATGTCTTTAGTAAGCTAAATTTTTCCAAAATAAGTGTTGGCCATTTCCTATGTCCCTTGGAATGCACGCTCATAGTTCCTTGAATGTGGAGTCCCAGGCAGAGGGAATAGTGAAGAAGGTGTTAGGTATCAGAGATAATAAGAACTGCAGATGCTGGAGAATCCAAGATAACAAGGTGTGGAGCTGGATGAACACAGCAGGCCAAGCTCCTAAGATGCTGCTTGGCCTGATGTGTTCATCCAGCTCCACACCTTGTTATCAAGGCTTTAGGTATGCTTGCCTTTATTAGTCAGTGCACTGAGTATAGGAGTTGGGAGGCTATGTTGCAGCCCCTTTTGGAATACTGCATGCAGTTCTGGTCTCTCTGCTACATGAAAGATGTTGTGAAACTTGAAAGGATTCAGAGAAGATTTACAAGGATGTTGCCAGGGTTGGACAGTTTCAGCTGTAGGGAGAGGCTGAATAGGCTGGGACTATTTTCCTTGGAGCGTTAGAGGCTGAGGGCTAACTTATATAGAGGTTTACAAAATCATGAGGGGCCTGGATAGGGTGAATAGCCAGGGTCTTCTCTCCAGCCTGGGAAAGGACATGAGATTAAGGTGAGAGGGAAGAGATTTAAAAGGGACTTAAGGGGCAACTTTTTCATGTAATGAGTGGTGAATGTATGGAATGATTTACCAGAGGAAGTGGTGGAGGCTGGTACAATTACAACATTTAAAAGACATCTGGACATGAACAGGAAGGGTTTAGCAGGATATTGGCCAAATGCTGACTAATAGGACTAGATTAATTGAGGGTATCTGGTCCGCATGGACAAGTTGGACCCAAGGGTCTGTTTTCATGCTGTGCATCTCTATGAGAAAGAATAATTTAGAAGATATGTGGGCTCATTGCAGTTTTACAGCAGGTTTAACTGAGCAAAATCTGTTTTCATTCTAAATCCAATTTACCAATAAAGTACATTGCGCTATTCCAGAGCATGTTCATTGTTACACGAAGGATTAAAGAAAAGAGCTGTTTGAATGTGTAAGTTAACGATGGCTTTGTGATTTTGCCTGTCTTGTAATGATCGATTGATTTCATACACAAGAGACTGTTCAGAAGAAGGTAGGCATTAAAGTGAGGCAGGAAATTGACTCTGGTTTTCTTTTTATTGCAGACATTTTCCGGAATACTTCCTCCCGTAATACCCTGCTTCACTGTGCGGTGACTTTGTTGAAAAAGCAGGAACAAGGATTGCACATCTTATGGGATGAACTAAAAAGTAGCCAAAATGCTTTTGATTGGGTGCCTTGGCTCTCCAAGCCATATGAAACAAAAATCTGCTAGGTGCAGTATGCTTTCTTGTTGTGCTTCTTTCAAATAAGCTTACCAAAACATACAATTAAGTAGTTTATTTCCTCAAAAACACTCTTTCTCATTCTGGTAACCTGAAATCATATTCATTGCTAAATCATGGAAGGTATAACCCAATGCTGCACTGAATGTACTTTCACCAAAAGAGGGCAGTATTGCTTTTGTTCTGTGATAAAAGGAAATTTGAATTTGCAAACGAAGTTCAGAACTGACTGAACATCTTAAAAATGTTATTTATTGTTCAGATGTTTTCAGTTGTATGATTAATACAAAGTACAGTAAACAAATCAAAACAACAAATTGCAACTTGTCTTTCGAGTATTTTGTAAGGGATTTGATAGTGAAATTTAAAATATATCAGAAATTTGACAGCAGCTAATACAGACTGAAAGTTTATTCATATTTGTAGGAGAAAATCCATGACAACTGTAACCGATTTGATAATGAGTTTGCCCTGATGGCCCAATGGGTTTTATGTCGTGAGTAGCTGGTCCACATAAATCAGGAATGTCCAATCAATATTTCCTGGTACACACTCGAGTGGTTGAACCCATCTGGGAATGCAGTAAGGGGTTCTGCAGTTGAACTCACTGTTCCTTGTTCAGGAATAGGTGAAATTGGTCATTCCTACTCAATATCTCATCCTGCTGACAATTTTCACCTGGCAGGGGTTAAGTCACAGACAACTGTGATGCTCAACACAGTCTAATAGCCTTTCAGCAGTACTGTCGAGGCTCATACACAATCAGATCTTGGGAACAGTTCTGGTGATGAGCAAGAGGGTTTGTGAAAGCAGAATTTACTGAGTTCCAGACAGGAGCTTGAAAATTGCAACTAAAAGTTACTTACAGGATAAACTTTGCCCCTCAACAGAAAATCCATGATATTTAGAACAACTGCCACCTCGCCAGCTTCTGATCAATATTACCTTAGTAAAATTACTTGGATATCACTATTGTCAAGTTGAATTATCCCCAATCCGAAACAATTAGATGAATATTTTGGATTGAAAACATTTATATCTTAAAATCATGCCGCATATTAACAGAAATAAACAATTCTAACGTGCATCAAAATCCTCTGAAATTGATCTCTGTAAGCGCAGCCAATTTACAGTAAAGATTTGAGTTATAATGGGAACTGCAGATGCTGGAGAATCCAAGATAACAAAGTGTGGAGCTGGATGAACACAGCAGGCCAAGCATCATCTCAGGAGCACAAAAGCCAATGTTTCAGGCCTAGACCCTTCATCAGAGTGGGGGATGGGGAGAGGGAACTGGAATAAATAGGGAGAGAGGGGGAGGCGGACAGAAGATGGAGAGAAAACAAGATAGGTGGAGAGGAGAGTATAGGTGAGGAGGTAGGGAGGGGATAGGTCAGTCCAGGGAAGATGGACAGGTCAAGGAGGCAGGGATGAGGTGGTAGGTAGGAAGTGGAGGTGGGAGGAAGGGATGGGTGGGAGGAAGAACAGGTTAGGGAAGCAGAGGCAGGCTGGGCTCGTTTTGGGATGCAATTGTGGGGGGAGAAGAACTGGGCTGGTTTTGGGATGCAGTGGGGGATGGGGAGATTTTGAAGCTCATGAAGTCAACATTGATACCATTGGGCTGCAGGGTTCTCAAGCGGAATATCAGTTGCTGTTCTTGCAAACTTCGGGTGGCATCATTGTGGTACTGCAGGAGGCCCATGTTGGACATGTCGTCTGAGGAATAGGAGGGGGTGTTGAAATGGTTTACGACTGGGAGGTGCAGTTGTTTGTTGCAAACCAAGCGGAGGTGTTCTGCAAAGCGGTCCCCAAGCCTCCGCTTGGTTTCCCCAATGTAGAGGAAGCCACACCAGGTGCAATGGATACAATATACCACATTGGCAGATGTGCAGGTCAACATCTGCTTGATATGGAAGGTCATCTTGGGGCCTGGGACAGGGGTGAGGGAGGAGGTGTGGGGGCAAGTGTAGCACTTCCTGCAGTTGCAGGGGAAGGTGCCGGGTGTGGGGGGGTTGGAGGGGAGTGTGGAGCGGACAAGGGAGTCATGGAAAGAGTGGGATCTCTCCGGAAGGCAGACAAGGGTGGGGATGGAAAAATAGCTTGGGTGGTGGGGTCAGATTGTAGATGGCAGAAGTGTTGGAGGATGATACGTTGTATCCGGAGGTTGGTGGGGTGGTGTGTGAGAACAAGGGGGATCCTCTGGGGGCGGTTGTGGCGGGGGCGGGGTGTGAGGGCTGTTGCGGGAAATGCGAGAGACGCGGTCAATGGTGTTCTTGACCACTGTGGGGGGAAAGTTGCGGTCCTTGAAGAACGTGGACATCTGGGATGTGCGGGAGTGGAATGCCTCATCCTGGGAGCAGATGCGGCGGAGGCGGAGGAATTGGGAATAGGGAATGGAATTTTTGCAGGAGGGTGGGTGGGAGGAGGTATATTCTAGGTAGCTGTGGGAGTCAGTGGGCTTGAAATGGACTTCAGTTTCTAGCTGGTTGCCTGAGATGGAGACTGAGAGGTCCAGGAAGGTGAGGGATGTGTTGAAGGTGGCCCAGGTGAACTTGAGGTTGGGGTGGAAGGTGTTGGTAAAGTGGATGAACTGTTCGAGCTCCTCTGGGGAGCAAGAGGTGGCGCCGATCCAGTCATCAATGTAACGGAGGAAGAGGTGGGGTTTGGGGCCTGTGTAGGTGTGGAAGAGGGACTGTTCCACGTAACCTACAAAGAGGCAGGCATAGCTTGGGCCCATGCGGGTACCCATGGCCACCCCATTTGTCTGTAGGAAGTGGGAGGAATCGAAAGAGAAGTTGTTGAGGGTGAGGACGAGTTCGGCTAGGCGGATGAGGGTGTCGGTGGAGGGGGATTGGTCGGGAAGTCCCACCCACAGCCTCCAACCTCATTGTTCCCCCATCCCGCACAGCCCATTTCTATCTCCTTCCCAAAATCCACAAACCTGCCTGCCCTGGTCGACCCATTGTCTCAGCCTGTTCCTGCCCCACCGAACTCATCTCTACCTATCTGGAGATAATGGGACTCTATTTTCTCCCCTTTGGTCCAGGAACTCCCCACCTATGTCCGTGACACCAGCCACGCCCACAACCTCCTCCAGGACTTCCAATTCCCTCGCCCCCAACACCTCATTTTCACCATGGACGTCCAGTCCCTATACACCTGTATTCCTCATGCAGATGGCCTCAAATCCCTCCACTTCTTCCTGTCCCACAGGTCCAACCAATCCCCCTCCACCGACACCCTCATCCACCTAGCCGAACTCGTCCTCACCCTCAACAACTTCTCTTTTGATTCCTCCCACTTCCTACAGACAAAAGGGGTGGCCAATGGTACCCACATGGGCCCAAGCTATGCCTGCCTCTTTGTAGGTTATGTGGAACAGTCCCTCTTCCACACCTACACAGGCCCCAAACCCAACCTCTTCCTCCGGTACATTGATGACTGTATTGGTGCCACCTCTTGCTCCCCAGAGAGCTCGAACAGTTCATCCACTTTACCAACACCTTCAACCCAACCTCAAGTTCACCTGGGCCACCTCCAACACATCCCTCACCTTCCTGGACCTCTTAGTCTCCATCTCAGGTAACCAGCTAGAAACTGATGTCCATTTCAAGCCCACTGACTCCCACAGCTACCTAGAATACACCTCCTCCTACCCACCCTCCTGCAAAAATTCCATCCCCTATTCCTATTTCCTCCGCCTCCGCCGCATCTGCTGCCAGGATGGGGCATTCCACTCCCGCACATCCCAGATGTCCACGTTCTTCAAGGACCGCAACTTGCCCCCCACAGTGGTCGAGAACACCCTTGACTGTGTCTCCCGCATTTCCCGCAACACATCCCTCACACTCCGCCCCCGCCACAACCGTCCCCAGAGGATCCCCCTTGTTCTCACATACCACCCCACCAACCTCCAGATACAACGTATCATCCTCCAACACTTCCGCCATCTACAAACCGAGCCCACCACCCAAGCTATTTTTCCATCCCCATCCTTGTCTGCCTTCCGGAGAGACCCCACTCTCTCCATGACTCCCTTGTCCGTTTCACACTCCCTTCCAACCCCACCACACCTGGCACCTTCTCCTGCAACCGCAGGAAGTGCTACACTTGCCCCCACACCTCCTCCCTCACCCCTATCCCAGGCCCCAAGATGACCTTCTATATCAAGCAGATGTTGACCTGCACATCTGCCAATGTGGTATATTGTATCCATTGCACCCGGTGTGGCTTCCTCTACATTGGGGAAACCAAGCGGAGGCTTGGGGACCGCTTTGCAGAACACCTCCACTCGGTTCGCAACAAACAACTGCACCTCCCAGTCGTAAACCATTTCAACACCCCCTCCCATTCTTTAGATGACATGTCCATCATGGGCCTCCTGCAGTGCCACAATGATGCCACCCGAAGCTTGCAAGAACAGCAACTCATATTCTGCTTGAGAACCCTGCAGCCCAATGGTATCAATGTGGACTTCACCAGCTTCAAAATCGCCCCTTGCCCCACTGCATCCCAAAACCAGCCCAGTTCTTCTCCCCCCCCCCCTCAACTGCATCCCAAAACAGCCCACCTCGTCCCCTCCCCCCACTGCATCCCAAAACTAGCCCAGCCTGTCTCTGCTTCCCTAACCTGTTCTTCCTCTCACCCATCCCTTCCTCCCACCTCAAGCCACACCTCCACTTCCTACCTACCACCTCATCCTGCCTCCTTGACCTGTCCATCTTCCCTGGACTGACCTATCCCCTCCCTACCTCCTCACCTATACTCTCCTCTCCACCTATCTTGTTTCCTCTCCATCTTCGGTCCGCCTCCACCTCTCTCCCTATTTATTCCAGTTCCCTCTCCCCATCCCCCTCTCCGATGAAGGGTCTAGGCCCGAAACATCAGCTTTTGTGCTCCTGAGATGCTGCTTGGCCTGCTGTGTTCATCCAGCTCCACACTTTGTTATCTTATACAGTAAAGATTTAGCGTGTCTGCTAAAACAAGAGTTGAATTTGCAGTTCTTATCTCATAGCATAATTTGAAAGCCTTTGGTTTTGTGAGGGCACATCACAATTCTTTCTCTCAGCCAACTGAAGAGCTTGTGAGTATCTGAGCATACATTATAATCACATGTTCACCAGATGACAAATTTATGATTTATAAACACCGCGTGCATTTCTTAACATAAAACGTTTTTATTGCTCAAGCTTAAAGACCTGGTAACCTCACCTTTGCTGCAATTAGCTGCAAAGCTGTTTCAAAACACCATTATCAATGGATACAATACAATTTCACTGTGTTATTTTAATGGCTACTTGAATGAAATCAAAGTAGCAATGCAAATATTCTGTCTATAGCGAGGTTTATTTTGTCCTAGAACAATTTTGTTCCAATCCGCATTGATGTGATGCCAAGGGAAAGCAGATCTCATCCCAATGCATTTGTCAAACCATTTCAACATTTGTAATGAAAAAGGACATAAATTTCATGGAATTTTCCCAATCTCCTGCTGTAACTTGGCAGATGAACGCATGGTCTTTTTTTTTTGTTTACGTAATTTCACCAGTTGTTATGCTGATCCACGGCTGGAATTTCCAGGTGATGCTACAAAAGTTGGCAGCAAACAATGTTGCAGTGATCTCTTTCTAGCCCTACCTCAGGCTGATGCTAGAAGAAGCTAGCTGACCTATACAGCTCTCTGATGAAGGGTCTAGGCCCGAAACGTCAGCTTTTGTGCTCCTGAGATGCTGCTTGGCCTGCTGTGTTCATCCAGCCTCACATTTTATTATCTTGGAATTCTCCAGCATCTGCAGTTCCCATTATCTCTGACCTATACAACCTACACTTTTCTTCATGTGACTCTGGTGATAGTCAAAAAGCACTCCAAACTTAACAGAATATGTATTTTATGTAGCTAATGATTTAATGGAAAGATGCATATCTGTAAGTCAATATGCAGTTTCTAATGGTTTATTGGTGGAACTCTATATATTTATACTTACTTTCCATTCCATTTCAATTAAATTTTAGTTTCCAGTGGGACTGACATGAGCTTCACATAAATACATCATTCTCTTACACTTGCAGTTGGAGTTTACTATCTATCTTGAATGGGAAACAAATAAATAGTCACATGTTTAATTTCTGTTAGCAGTCTATCTTTGTCATTAAATAAGTGAGGTCGTTTGGTGATTCTGAAGTTTTAATGTATGAAGCTTTGAACTGAAATGTTTCCTTCTTTCGCAGATTTTAAGATTTGGTCTTGTTTCAATTTTCCGCTTTCATGGTGGAGACAGTTCCACAATTAACAAAAGCACCCTGGTATTTCACAGTATATGAAACCAGGGTGACCTTGACTTTTAAATTTGGTGTCGGTTTCAGTCTGCCTGTAGCGGAAGCTCTGACTGACTTTAGATAAAGATGAAATGACACTAGGTTGGAAGAGAGTGACAATTAAGAAGACCTGGCCTAACATCAATCACTTTGCATGCCTTTCCAATGGAGAACAGCAATTGCAATGAAGGTCACACAGTCAGCAGATTACTTACTGCTTGGTCATATTGATCTTAGTTGACCAATAGCACTTTTATGTCCTGGTGAGAAAGTCATGTGATTAAATGCCACTGCTGCATTTTGAGAAGTCGTCAGGGCTGAATTGCTGAGCTATCAGAAATGTACTTTTCAGATGAGATGGGAAACAAAGATGCTCCCTCACCAGGGACCTGGCTTTGAATACAGCCTTGGATGACTGTGTGGATTTTGCACATTCTCCCCATGTCTGCTTGTTTTCCTTTGTGTGCTTTGGTTTCCTCCCACAGTCCAAAGATGTGAAAGTTATGTAGATTGGCCTTGCTAAATTGCCCCGTAATGTCCAGGGTTATGCAGGCTAGTGGATTAGCCTTGAGAAATGTCGGGTTATCAGGGATAGGGTAGGGGCTAGGTCTGGGTGGGGTACTCTTCAGAAGGGCAGTGTGGACTCAATGGCCTGCTTCCACACTGTAGGAATTCTATGATTCAAAGCACTTCTCTAGATTCTAATGATAACTAGATGTTAAAATAATTTCAATGATTGGGAACAGTTGGAATGCGCCTCAGGACTATAATATGTGCTTCATCAATGTGAGTTCTTTCTGGACAACATTAATCTCATACGTTGCATTCATTTTTCACAGATACACACTTACTAGTTTGGCTGACTGAATACTTATCAAAACCAGGATCTGATTGATTATTTTTCCTCTTATTAGCCAAGGTTGCCAAAAATTACCATATCATTCCTTTTAAATAATTCAGCACTATGATAGATTTAAATCCAGGGCATCGGTGGTGCATATCCCTTACAATATTTAGATTTTACCATGCTCTCCTTTCACTGTACTCTGTAACTTGTAGCACAAGAAACAATAATTCTCCCTGGCTATTAAGTGTTCTCCTTTTGTAATCAAAGTCATTTCAAACACAGATGGAAAACGTTGGATACATTGATGGTTTCTGACTGCACCTAGGTACTGGATTTCTATATTGAATCAATGTAGAGCCCAGCAGTGGAAGTGCAAATAATTGGCAAAGGGATGTAGGAAATAAACAGCAAGAAAATTTCAAATAGCAAATTATTTAAAATATAAACACAACTTAAAGTTAAAAAACTAACTCACCGTGTTCAGAAAAAAGGTATTTTTTCTGCTAGGCTGCCCTCTAAAATGGACATTTGCAACTATGTACTACATATATATTGCCAGGAACATACAATAGTTCTTTTTTTAATGAATTGTCAGCAAGGTTATTTTCATAAAATATGTTCCATTAGAATCTGGCTTTCTGTAGATATCTGGGATCATGATGATAAGACAGTATTGTAGTCAAATATTCAGAAGAATTATTTAGTCTTAGTAAGGAAACAGTTATACCAATGTTTGCTGCACTAATTAAAGATGATGGGCTCTTAAAACAAAATTGTGAAAACTTTATTGCCATCACACTTCAGATACCACCTTTTAAAATGTCAAAATGCAATAAGGAAAAGAAAAAAATGTCTGCACTTTAACTTTCAACTTGGAACTGGAAGTTTGCAAGCATTATCATTCATCTGCTTATTTCCTACATCAAAAGGTAACTGAGTCATAGGGATCTACATTGCAGCTAAAGGCCCTTTGGCCCAATGAGTCTGAGCTGGTCAAAAACAGTCATCTGGCTGTTCTAATCCCATTTCTCAGACTTGGTTCATATCCTCTTAGGTGTTGGCATCAATGTTACCACCAGTCTCTGGGAAAGGGTCCCCAATTCGTTACAATTCTGGACAAAATACACCCAAATGTTTCTACTCCTGGATGAGGAAAAAGAAGTGACTTCCTTTCTCAATTCATTTCCTCTCCTAGTTGGTCACAAGAAAGGTTAATTTAGAAAGTATCCCTTCTGTCATGGATACCTTTTCCCTTACCAAATCTTTTTTTATCTTTTAAAAGGAGTCAAATTATCAGTTAAAAGAAAAAGGTGGGATTATTAGTACATAAATGCAAGAAAACATAATAAAACATGACAAAGGTCTGAACCGTAGGTTTTTTTTGGTTAAGTGTGCGGCACTTTGAGTTTGTTGGAATGATTGTCATCATGCGACAAAGTGATTTTCTCATGTATCACACCAGATTTGCTGTATTAATTGGTACGTCGTGACAATTACCTTATCTGACTTCTGCTCCATCATACCATCATTCCCGGAGCAACTCATCACTCACCCAGAGATCCTAGTATTGACTGGCTTGGGTGCTACCTTTAAAAAGCTGTTTGTACACCCAGAAAAGCATTGTCAGTCTGCAACTGCCCTACATGGTTCCTGACAGTTGTTCCGCACATGGCAGGTGAGGGGAAATTGATGCCCCTCTTTACAGGTAGAGACCAGGAGATCCTGCTGAACAAGTTGCTAGGATGTCTTCTTCTACAGGGCAAGCAGTAGAGGCCTCAACACCAGACCATGCCAGCTTGGTCCACGGTTACTACCAGGTCATTACACATGTATATTGTGCGGAGATAGGCCATTCAGTCCATTGAGTCCACACCTCCCTTCTGAAGAGTATTCCACCCTGGCTCATTCACTTACCTTGTCTCTGTAACCTTGCACTTCCGATGGCTAATCCACCTAACCTGCACATCTTTGAACTGTGGGAGGAAACCAGAGCACCCTGAGGAAGCTCACGCAGGCACAGGAAGAATGTGCACACTCCACACAGACAGTGCCTGACGGTGGAACTGAACCTGGATCCCTGGAGCTGTGAGGCAGCAGTGCTTACCACTGAGCCACCATGCTGCCCTTGTTTCAGGAATTATTTTATTATAATATCAAATTCCTTGTTAGATTTGACATCAGTTACTACCTTCCTGTTGAGTATCAATCTTGCCTTTCGATTAGATGAGGCGTTCAAATCGCAGTACAGTGCTTGTGCGTCCAACTTACATACTTACCGGAGGCCCCATTTCCTGTCCCAGTTCAACAAGTGTTAGAGAACCCACAGCTCTATTCATTTATTGTATGTTTAATGAAATCTTGCTAAATGTGAAGGTTTTGGAAAGGAATGATATGAGAAAGCAGAAAGCAGCATTCAGGAACAGAACTGCACATTCTGTTAAAACAGTGGATTTTTAAAAATTTTCTTTCAAGACTCCATCTACTGACAATAGTACCCATGATGATAGTTTTAAGTGGAAAAGTATCAATACAATCCTCAATGTGCCAGATCCCATTGCAGGGGTGGGAGTTGATTAGTTCAGTTGCCTGGATGGCAGATTTACAATACACAGTGATGTCAATAGTGTAGGTTCAATTGCTGCACCAGCTGAGATTACCACAAAGGACTCACCTTCTCAACCTCTCCTCCTGTTTAAGGTATGCCGACCCTCACGTTAAACCAACATCCTGTCATCTCTCTCCAGTGAGACAGCAGGCCTATGGCGACTTCACATCATATCCCTCCTCTTCTTAATAA
The DNA here is from genome assembly GCF_030684315.1 of Stegostoma tigrinum. Lineage (NCBI taxonomy): Eukaryota > Metazoa > Chordata > Chondrichthyes > Orectolobiformes > Stegostomatidae > Stegostoma > Stegostoma tigrinum. Next base: position 33,790,212 of record NC_081354.1, read on the forward strand.
ATGCTATAATGATTTTTTTTTCCAAATGTGTCAACCTAAGCACAACTTAAGCATGTATCTTCACTAACAGGACCATTACAAATTACCACTATTGTAGTAATTCAATAATGCACTCAGCCATATGTATTAAGTTGAAAAATATGTTCATCAACTGATAATAGCTCACTTTGGAACATTATCAGGTGTATACAAATGTGATTTTAATGACGTTGAATGGCAAGCGGGAAATCAAAGGTTGTCTCTCCAGTCAACAATGCCGGAAAGCACTTGCGAAAGACAGAAAGCCATCAGAGCAGTTGGAAACAGGAAGATCGCTATCACTTTCAGAGTCCGGAACCACTTAAGCTGAGTCTGCTGACAGTAACTAACGTGTTCCTAATTTAATTTCTGTGAATACTGTTCATCACTGACATACCAGGAAACTACCTACAAAACAACAATAGATGTCTTGCAAACAAATTGTGACTTCTCCAACAGTAGGTTAAATTTCAATACCATGCCACACAATAGACTGGTGAGAAAAATTATAGCTCATTGAATGAAAATAACAGGAGCAATATGGATACCTAATTGTAACAATTGTAAGAAGCAGACAGTAAGGATCAATCAACAGTTTTTGGGCTGGAGGAAGGATTATAATGGAGTTCTTTGGAGTTGGAATGGTCCAGATGAAATATCATTGCCGGATAAAACAAACTTTGCAGTGGAAATGCAAACAAATGAGTAAGAAATACACAAGAAACGGATGTGTGAAGCCAATATACTGCAGTACTGAAAATAAAGAAGGCTTTTGAGCCCACCATGCCCATGTAGAGTCTCTGCAAGAGCAGCTCAGCTAGTCCCATTCCTTAGCCAATTCTGTTGAAGTTTTTTTAAATTCTCAGCTACTTATCTAATAAGTCTGTGCAGGATGAAAACAAAATTAGGACTGCTGCCACACCCTTTGTCCAATATCCAAGCAATGCCAGTCTGACCAGCAGCCCCAGACACAAATTAGGGCCACAGAAGTGAATTCCCATGTGTCCATACTTGAAAGCAGCAGAAATATTCTGGATATTTCAGAGAGATTGCTCCAGATGCCAAAGCAGTGTGACCAGTAGTTGAGTGCCAGCACAAACTACAAGGTGGAAATACAGACCAGTGAGTCTCAGATCCGTGGCTGAGAAGCTACTGGAGAGAATTTTTAGGGATAGGATTTACACATATTTGGAAAAGTGTGACCAAATTAGAGACAGTCAGCATAGCTTTGTGCAGGGCATTCATATCTTACTAGCCTGATTGAATTTTTCGAGGAGGTGACAAAGATGATCAACGAGGGGAGAGCAGTGGATGTTGTTTACATGGATTTTAGTAAGGCTTTCGACAAGGTTCCTCATGGTCAGCTCATCCAGAAGATTTTGATACGTAGAATCCATGGTGATTTGGCCACGTGGATTCAGAACTGGCTTGCCCATAGAAGACAAAGGGAATTAGTAGAAGGGTGATTTTCAGACAGGAGTTTCACGGCTAGAGGTGTTCCTCAGGGATCTGTACTGAGGCATTTGCTGTTTGTGACATATATAAATGATTTAATTGAAAATGTAGATGGGTGGGTTCGTAAGGTTGCAGACGATACAAAGATCAGTGGAGTTGTGGATAGTGTAGAACATTGTCAAAGGACACAGCGGAATATAGATCAGTTGCAGATATGGAGGGCGACATGGCAGATGGAGTTTAATCCAGATAAGTGTGAGCTGCTGCACTTTTGAGATCAAATGTTAAGAGAAAGTATACAGCTAATGGCTGGACCCTGAACACCATTGATGTGCAGAAAGATCTGGAGTTCAAGTCCATAGCTCCCTGAAAGTAGCCATGCAAGCAGTTAGGGTGGTAAAGAAAGCAAATGGCATGCCTGCCTTTATTGGTCAGGGAATGAAGTACAAGAGTCAGGATATCATGTTGCAGCTTTATAAGATTTTGGTTAGGCCACATTTAGAGTATTGCATTCAATTGTTGCCAAATTACAGGGAGCGTGTGAAGGCTTTGGAATGGGTGCAGAACAAGTTTATGAGGATGCTGCCTGGAATAGAGGGTATGAGCTATAAAGAGAGGCTGGAAAAACTCAGGCTGTTTTCTCTGGAGTGTTGCAGGCTGAGGAGTGACTTGATAGAATTCTATAAAATTATGAGATGCATAGACGTGGTTGCCGGTCAGAAACTTTTTCCCACATTGAAATGTCTAATACTAGGAGGTATGCATTTAAGATTAGAGGGGGAAGAGTTCAAAGGAGATTTAAGGGACAAGTTTTTTTTAAACAAAGCATGATAGGAGTCTGGAATGCACTGCCAGGGATGGTGGTAGTGGCAGATATCACAGGGTCATTTAAGGTCCTTTTAGATAAGCACATGAATTATGCAGGAAATGGAGTGATATGGACCAATGGCAGGCAGAAGGGATTAGTTTATATTGGACTGACAGGAAGGAAACTGACCACAAGTACACATGAACACTAACTAGCAACAAAATGGCATGATCAGTACTCACTTGTCTCCATTCACACGGATAAGGAGAACCACCAGTTCGATTGGGACAACATCAGATCCTAGGACAGACCAGAGGCAAGGACAGGAATTTTTTGAGGCTTGGTGCTCCACGATCAATGATGTAACCAATTCCAATGGACCCCAGAGTTTAAATGCTAGGCTGGAAAACACAACAGCGCTTCATCAGAGGCTGCATGGATGATGTCACCCAGCAGAGTAATGAAACGTCTGCAAACTAACAAACCAGCTCAATGTGTGAACCAACCACAGCAGGGATTAGAGATAATGGGAACTGCAGATGCTGGAGATTCCAAGATAATAAAATGTGAGGCTGGATGAACACAGCAGGCCAAGCAGCATCTCAGGAGCACAAAAGCTGACGTTTCGGGCCTAGACCCTTCATCAGAGAGGGGGATGGGGGGAGGGAACTGGAATAAATAGGGAGAGAGGGGGAGGCGGACCGAAGATGGAGAGTAAAGAAGATAGGTGGAGAGAGTGTAGGTGGGGAGGTAGGGAGGGGATAGGTCAGTCCAGGGAAGACGGACAGGTCAAGGAAGTGGGATGAGGTTAGTAGGTAGCTGGGGACAGCAGGGATTAGTTTCATTTGGCATCATGTTTGGCACAACATTGTAGGCTAAGGGCCCGTCCCTGTGCTGTACAGTTCTATGTTCTATTTGAAGCAATAGTGATGAGTGATGAGACTGGACCATCTAAAAAGTAAACACACGTATACCATTTCGACATAGAATGGGCAATGACTTTTGTTCACATTTGTAAAAAGATAACACCATTTGTCTTACATGTCACCAAGGTATATTGATAAGTAAAAAGGGGAATTTTGAAAGACACCACAAAGCATTGCACAGTGAATTCAAAGATAATTTTCCCTTGAACTGCATACTTCAGACAAAGAAAGTTGATAAGTTGAAGGCTATGTTGAAGTTGCAACAGTTTTTTTCTAATGCAGCAGCCAAAGGTAAGGCCTGCACAAAAGCATCATTTCATGTTGCCGCCTTCTTGCAAAACACAAGAAATCATTCACAGTTGATAAAGTAGTTAAAAAAGCAATGACTGTGGCAACTGGGGAATCCAAGATAACAAAGTGTGAAGCTGGATGAACACAGCAGGCCAAGCAGCACGACAACTGGCTCTTTTTTCAAAGTCTTTAAGAACAAAGAAGAAATGAAATTTAGCATTTCACAGCATGTCATTCTGGTGACCCTTCCTCAATGTTTCTGGTCCGATGACCCTTCCTCAACATTTTGGGTCTGGTGACCCTTCCTCAGAACATTCTGAGGAGGGGCTACTGGACACGAAACGTTAACTCTGTTTGTTTTCCTTCACAGATGCTGCCAGACCTGCTGAGGCTTTTCCAGCACCTTTGTTTCTATTCTAATCAAGAAACTGGTTTCCATCACAACTGATGGTAATGCCATGGTTTGGTGCAAATGTAAGCTTTGCTTCAATATGCAGAATGACTTTGGCTTCCTCTCCTTTATAATCCAGTGGGAAGCATTAATGAGCATAAAATTATATTTTTTTTCTCATGTAATGAAGGTTGCTGTACGTTTGAATTGAGCAAGTACTGTCCAGCTCACGTTTGTTTAAACGCTTACTCAATGAACTTGATGCTGCCTATGGTGAGCTAATCCTCCATGCTGATGTGAGGTGGTTAAGTCTTGCAAAAATGTCACGTTTCTTAAATCAAGGAGCGAAGTTTGCAGTGAATTATCAGACAATATGTGGTTGCTTGACTGTGAGATTTTTAACAGACTTAGTGTTGAAACTGGAAGAGCTGAACTGTGATCTACAGGGAAAGGACAGAGACTTAGCATGAATGATCAGTGTGGTGAACACATTTGAATTGAAATTGGGATTGCGGTCCTTCTGATTAACAAATAAAATGCGGTAGTCTGGGAAAAAAAAACAGAAAAACATCAAAGACAAAACAAAATTCCATCCAGAAAATGTCATACCCACCTGAGGAAGTTAGCAAAGGGATTCAACAAGCGATTTCAGCAACTAGATGCAATGGAAAAAAAAAATCATCTTTGTCTCAAAGTCATTCTTTCAAACAAACATTGGTAGGTTGACATCCAAATTCCATCCTGTATTTGATTAACAATGCAGTGGAATTGATATGGAGATAATTATCATGCAAAATAAAATTCAGCTGAAAGTCAGATCAAGGGAGTTGTAAAAAGAGAAAAACACCTGCTGCCACCATGCTGCACTTTTAAAGTAAAAACTTGCTTTGGCTCCACAAACCTCTGTTAGTCAGCATTCTCCCAAATGGAAATAATCAAGTCCATATATCACACCATCCTCACAGGTATCCATTTGATGGATTGTACATAACTAGTGAGCTCAAATTCTAAACCTGACTTCAAGGCTTTGGCAGATAATGTGCAGCAGAAGGTGTTATATTGAGACTTGGTGAGAATAGAAAAAGAATGGATAATTATGTATACTTGGTTTTCGACCTAAATGGCAGAAAACATAAACAATTTATTCTATATTTTCTACATGTTAGATTCTGAGTTGAACTTCCAATCAAAAAGTCATATTGTACTTAAAGGAACCGGAAACAACTGCTGTCCATCCTGTATCTCAAACTCAGGAGTAGAATCCTCCACATGCTGAGCAAAGTCATTCTGCAACATATATAACTTTGCAAAGTGATTTCAATCCAAGCACAAATTGCAAGTTTCTCTCCCCTCGGGCTGGACATTGCATTGTGAATGAGCACTTCTACAATCTGAGCACACATTTGAGGATACCTGGCCATGAAATGGCATGTATTGATAAGCCTGCTAAGATCTTCCTGTCCTTAACCCTTGCACATGACCTGGTTTCTGCATGTTTGAGTTTGATGGTGTGTATCTGTGCAACCTCAACAAATCTAATGTAGCAAATTCAATATGGACTGTCAGAGACGTGGCTTTTTCAAAACAAAAGTCATTGTCCTCCATGAGGAGGCATTTCTAAATTTGTGGAACAAAGTCTTTTCAATTAATTGATCATGACATAGTCACACTGTGTTCCATGGGTTTACTATTCCCCTCCCCGGGGGAACACTGGTAAAAAAAAATGATACAACTTGGAAATGAACATACTGGGTATACTGGAGCTCAGTTTGAAGTATAGAAGATTAGTTGGTCTCTTGTTCTTTCCCAGTCTACCCGCATAGCCTTTTAAATCTCAACAACTTCTGTCAAATGTCTTTTAAGCCAAAAATAACAGGATAGCGCAGGACAGAAGAAGACCATTCAGTTCAATGAGTCTGTTCCAGTTCTTTCAAAGTCAACTCCATCACCTCCTTCAACAACCAGTTTCTTGGTCCAAAAGCTTCCATCTTGCTTATCAGTTTAAAATGAAGTTAAATCTAGATCATCTGATTATTGATCCTTCAAACGTGGGAAATAGTTTCAATTTATTGCACCAATTTATTTTACCTAGATCCATCAAAATTTTATGCAACTCTGTCAAATCCCCTCAGCTTCTTTGCACTTAAGAGAGCTATCTTAGCTTCCCTGTAATCTGTCATCTCTGGACCTGATCTAATAAATATTTTTTGAATTTTCTACAAACCCTTTACTTCTCTCTGGTACCAATAATTTTAAACCATTGTTATTACGGGAGTTGAACGCTTCTATATTAGTTCAGCAAAACTTCTTTGCTTTTGTATTCTCTGTCTTTATTTGTAAGGCCCACTGAAAACTCAGTTTTTAACGTGTTACACTTTATAACATGGCTTTATCAGACAGTAATACACAAGTTGGTTGTTCATATTTTACAACTCTCTCTACTTCATTGAATTTGGCCCTATTTCAAAATAATTGCTTTTAAAGGTTCTTCTTGCGATTTTCAGAGGGCTACTTTATAATTGTCAAAGGCTACTTTCAAAGTCACATAGAAATGATAGCTTCTGTATTTGAATTGACAACAGGATTCACACAGAAGCACAATTAGAAGAATTCATCAATATTGTCAGTTAACAACACTCTTTCAAGCCATAGTATTTAAAGATACAAAACAAGAGGCATAATTTCACACAGAAGTTCTTTCAGACAATTGAACACGAAAGACACCCTTACCATAAACACTCCATCTGCTAAATGGTGATCTTAAATGTTTCAAAGAACAAAGAACAAAGAAAATTACAGCACAGGAACAGGCCCTTTGGCCCTCCAAGCCTGTGCTGATACGGATCCTCTATCTAAACCTGTCGCCTATTTTTCAAGGATCTGTATCCCTCTGCTCCCTGCCATTCATGTATCTGTTAGATACATCTTTTATGATGCTATCATGCCCACCTCTACCACCTCGACTGGCATTGCGTTCCAGGTACCCACCACCCTCTGCGGAAAGAACTTTCCACGCATATCTCCCTTAAACATTTCCCCTCTCACCTTGAAATCGTGACCCATAGTAATTGAGTCCCCCACTCTGGGAAAAAGCTTCTTGCTATCCAATTTGTCTATATGTCTCATGATTTTGTAGACCTCAATCAGGTCCCCCCTCAATACCATCCATACCATCGCCCTCCATAGCAGGCAACATACAGTTGAACCTCCTCTGCACTGCCTCCAAAGCATCCACATCCTTTTGGTAATGTGGTGACCAGAACTGTACGCAGTATTCCATATGTGTTCGAACCAAAGTCCTATACAACTGTAACATGACCTGCCAACTCTTGTACTCAATACCCCGTCCAACGAATGAAAGCGTGCAGTATGGCTTTTCGACCACTCTATCGACCTGCGTTGCCACCTTCAGGGTACAATGGACCTGAACACCCAGATCTCTCTGTTCATCAATTTTCCCCAGGGCTTTTCCATTTACCGTATAGTTCGCTCTTGAATTGGATTTTCCAAAATGCATCACTTCGCATTTGCCTGATTGAGCTCTATCTGCCATTTCTCCACCCAACTCTCCAATCTACCTATATTCTGCTGCATTCTCCAACAGTCTCCTTCACTATTTGCTTCTCCACCAATCTTAGTGTCATCTGCAAGTCTTGCTAATGAGGCCATCTATATCTTCCTCCAGATCATTTATGTATATCACAAACAACAGTGGCCCCAACGTGGATCCCTGTGGAACGCAACTGGCCACAGTTCTCCATTTTGAGAAACTCCCTTTCACTACAACTCTCTTTCTCCTGTTGCCCAGCCAGTTCTCGATCCATCTAGCTAGTACACCCTGAACCCCATGCAATTTCACTTTCTCCATCAGCCTACCATGGGGAACCTTATCAAACGTCTTACTGAAGTCCATGTATGTGACATCTACAGCCCTTCCCTCATCTATCAACTTTGTCACTTCTTCAAAGAATTCTATCAATTCGGTTTCCATGACATTTATATAAACTCAGAAATTTACAGCCAGTCCTGAGGCCTAGAACTGCACATGGCCATGCAGAGGCCCATAACAACGTCTGGCTACTCACTAAGGGCTGTTGCTGCACTCAATAATTCCTGAGGCTTGTAGCTGTGTTTAGCAGCACCCTAGAATCAGAGCCTTGCTGGCAGCAACTCACCCACCATAGACATTTACTTGCTTTTCCGAAGACAGACTGGTTCACTTTACTGAACCTGTCAGCAGCCATGACAGGAGAGAAACTGCCTTTAGCAATAGGAATAGCTCCTCACTGATTTGTGCTCTCAGAGTCTTGCTCTCACTGGAGGGGTTATTCTACCCATGCAGGGGACGTAAGCCTGAAGCCTTAAACCTTTGTAATTGTCACTGTGTATACCCGCCTCTTTTGTCTCATGGATCAAGTAATTTTGAACCATGAAAATCATAAATGAACTCTCAGCAAAGAAAGGTAGGTGCAGGAGATGTCCATTTTAACTTTTCTCAATTATCCTTACCTAGACAGGTTTTTTGTATTCTAGAGATCTGCAGAGGTAAAACACCTGAAGTTACAAATGTGCAGGAATTATAACATCATTCACAATGTCTGCTAACATGCCTACAGCAACCTGCCTCAGAATCATCTCCTTTAAGTTACCATACCCAGGCTGAACTAATAGTGCAACTAATGTTCAACAGACATGCATAATCGATCAGCAACAATCAAACTCTATAGTAACATGGTTAATTAATGGCACTGCATCACTGTACATACTCAAATAGTGGGATTATGTCAGAGATAATAGGAACTGTAGATGCTGGATAATCCGAGATAACAAGATGTAGAGCTGGATGAGCACAGCAGGCCAAGCAGCATCTTAGGAGCAGGAAAGCTGACGAGGGTCTAGGCCCGAAATGTCAGCTTTCCTGCTCCTATAGTGGGATTATGTAACCAGCTAAGCTGCAAAACCCTTCTTCAGCCCTGCAATCATTGCCTGCCCTTTCTCACTGACGGACTATAATCTACCCAGTAAATGCATTGATCAGAGTGTTTGCAGCAATGACATTTTCTTTTACAGTTTTTTCTTACATTCCACTTGTTTGCATTTCAGACAGGCAATGAGCAGGTGGACTTTTGCATTACAGACATGAATTTGCAGAATGATTCGTCAGCTTTTATTTAGGCAACCTGCTACCATTTGTCTTAGCAAAATGGATCAAAGCGTCATCTGCAAAAAAAAATGCAGATCTAAATGCACATTTTGGTATCAAAAGATTGTTCTTCTGAAGAGCAAGAATACACATAGATTTTTACTACTGTAACATGTCTGGGCAAAAACTGGCAGCTGTCTGGCAAATGTTTTCACACAACTTTTACACAATTTTAAGTTTTGAACTAGGGGCTGCAGGCCCATGTGGCAAAAGTATGCTGCCGAAACCTTTTGAAAAGGTATTATTTGTGATTTGCCTTTAGAGAGGAATGTTAACTATAACATGTTTGAGGTGGTTACCTTTGTAAAATAGTATTGTTATTATTGATATATAAAGAGAAATCCTGTTTCAGTGTTAATGGAGAAAATACAGAGAAAAGATGGTGAGAATTTCTGAAGCATTTGCCTACAGAGAAAATTAAATGTATATCGTTCAAGCAAACCTTATATTTTTCATAGATTTTCTTTCTTAAGACTCAGTTGAGTTCAGAATTGAATTTGGACATTATGGAGGACTGATGTAGCTAAGATTTGCCCCAATTCTAATATTCAGCTTAGCTTTTGGGGTAAAGAAAAACAACTTTCATCTGGCACTCCAACAATGGTAACAAATCTAAGCCGTGACTTACCAAAAAAGATCTTAAAACTCAAACGGTCAAAAGAGAAAATGCATTTTTTTCTTATTTTTCCCATGGGTGACATTCGCACAAGTCAATATCTTTGCTGTCTCTTGTTACCCCGAGTGAGTGATGATGGGCCTTTTGGTTCGCTCTGTTGCATGCCTTTGGTGAGGACTAATGTTGGGAGTCCAAGCGATTCAGCCAGCAATGAAGTGAAATGCAATGAAATACATTCAGTTCAGGATGTGTCCTGCAGTGAAGGACATTTCAAGGTGATGTGTTTTCCATGAAACTGCTCTTAGCCTTCACTGTATTAGATTGTACAGGGCTGGAAATTGCTTTGGAAGTATGTTTAGCAAGATGCTGCAATGCATCTTGTGGACATTACATACATCAGCTATAGTAGCCAATAGGAGAGGGCTGGAGATGTTGCCCAGTGATAGAGGGAAATTCAAGTGGAGTGCTCAATGAGGGGTGACAGTGGCATAGTGGTACTGCCACTGCAGTGATAATCCATAATCCCTGGCTAGTGTTCTGGAGACATGGCTTCATATACTATCATGGAGGATGGTGAAATTTGAGTTCAGTAAAACCTGAAATTAATATTTAGCCCAATATATAACACATCCTAATTGTTGTGTAAACTCATTTTGTTCATTAATATCATTTTAAGGAAGGAAATTTTCCATCCTTACCTGATCTAGACCAATTCAAGACCAACAACAATGGCGTAGAAAGTCACTTAGATGTTTGAACCGCAAAGAAAGAAAGGAATGAATCTGGATGGACCAGTTAGCATCAAGCAAGATACCAGAAGTGATAAAAGCAAACACAGGTCTGTCAACCCTCCAAAGTACTCCTTATCAAGAACTGGGGGATTGTATGATATCTGGGGGAGTTGTACAATAGACTTGTTAAGAAACAGCAAAATATGGTCATACTCAGGGAATCATATATAGAGACAATGGTCCAGGCTCTATAATCTATAGGTCAACTCCTCCCTTTAGATGAAGTCCTGTCTTCACAATAAGCAAACCTTTTTTGTGTTGTTTGGCAAAACAAATTGTGTTAAATGGGACAGATATCGAGCAGGTCCAACAATTCAAAGCTCAACAATCATGAAGCATTGTGAGCCATCAACAGCAGGAAAACTGTATTGCAACACAATCTCCACTGTACTGGCCTAACATATTCCCCCACCACCATTATTCTCACACTGGGAGATCAAACCTGTTTCAATGAAGAGTGAAAAAGGGCATGCCAGAACATTGACATGCTTACCTGTAAATGAATTATCAAACCGGTGAAGCTCCAATACAGGTTTATCTGCAAACTAAACAGTGGAAACAAAATGCAATAGATAGGGCTAAACTATCCCACAGTTAAAAAATCAGCTCTGACCTCTGCAATTCTTCCACACCCAGTAGTGAATGATGGTGGACAATTAAACAACTCACTGGACAAGGAGGCTCCATAAATATCACCATCCTCAATGACAGGCGAAGCACAGCTCATTAACACAGAAGCTAAGGCTCAAGCATTTGCAACAATCTTCAGCCTGAAGTGCCAAGGGGCTGTTTCATCTTAGCCTCCTCCAGAGGCTCTTAGCAACACAGATGCCAATATTCAACCAACTCAAATCACTCCTCACGATTTCAAGAAAGAACTGAAACCACTGGACACAGTAAAGGCCATGGGGGCTTGACAAAGTCCAGCAATAGTGCTGAAAACCTGTGTTCCAGAACTTGCTCTGACTCTATTAGAGCTGTTGACGTGTTGGTTCAGTTAAAAAAAAGTTAATCTCTAGGCAAAAGGCGAGAATGACTGCCCTTGATATCAAGGCTGCATTTGACAGATAGAGTCATACCTGGCACAAAGGAAAATGGTTGTTGTTGGAGGTCCTCAGTGTAATTTCCTTAGCCCATTTTCAGCTGCTTCATTGATGACCTCCCTACAACATAAGGTCAGTTTCATGCATTTATTCCCTACTAAGTTGGCATCTCACACTCTTTTTCATGCTTAAGTATATTCCAATGTTTAATTAAAAATTTTTCTCACCTCTAAATCTACTTGGTTTGAATCTTCTTTGACTTCAACTTATTGCTTTTAACTCTGATCCCAATATTGCTGGTAAAAATAACTTTAAAATGAGGCCATCATTTTTTTGAAAAGTTCTACAGCTTGTACAGTGTCATTTAGGGTATTAACTTTGCTTGTTTCAAGATAAGTATTATGTTTCTTTTTTTCCAGCTTTCTACTGTGCCATTGGAGGTTACCTGTTAACCCTTTCTCTTAGGGACTTAGTGCTAAAAGCAGAAGTCATTTCTTCTTTTTTGTATTATAACTAGGATATACTCCTGTACTGCTCAGGTATGGCTGCTGGTAGCTCATATTCGCTTTTTCTGGGCTTTTTCCCCCCAGATCCTGCTGCTTATTTACCTTAGAGTGTACCCGCTAGATTTTTCAGCCTCTGCAAACTTGTACTGAATAACATCCACTGAAATATTTTCCAGTTGACCATCTGCTCCTTTGTTAAACGTGTATGCTCTTCAAGTGGAAAACTTTTCCATAGAGTTGTATTTCTGTTCCTTTGCTTTTTGGATTTTTCTCAGTGTTGATCTCTTCAAAATGAGAAATCATATACCACAGCTCTCACTGTTATGTTACTGATGATAAAGCCTGGGTACCTAATGCTGACACCCATTTCTTTTTCCATGCTAGTCTAGGGACTTATTAATAGTTTGTGGTGATGGTTTAATTACAAATAAGCCTCAGCAGGAGAGTCTCTTTCCTTATATAAAATGAAAAAATTATTATGTTTTGGTAATTATCTACAGGTTATGTGTACACTAAGGCATTTTAACTATTAGTTGAATGATGTAGGCAAGGCACTTGAACCTCCATAAGGAAACTGGACCAGCCTCCAACTTCTATCTGCCTGAATTGCCTCCAAATGCCCTATCCTCTGTTTAGTGCGTACATTAAATATCAATGTACGAGAGAGAGAGAAGCTTCAACTACTCTTGGATTAACCCTTCCATTTTTATTTCCTTAAGCAACTTCACCAGAATTTCTCAAACAGGTTATGTGGTCATTATCTCAATGGTATTTGTGGGGTCCCCTTAAGCGATCGAATGTTTAGATTTAGATTTTATTGACACGTACACTTAAGTATAGAAGTACAGTGAGAAGTGTCTAATGTTGCTATACACAGCGCCATGCAAAGGTGCCTAGATACAAAACACTCAGGTACAAAGCATGTTTCAAGGCTCCAAAGTCACTTTGACAGCCAGTGAGGGAAGAATGAAATATAAGTGAGGAAGATGGACGAGGGGGTAGGGTGGTATATGGGTGGGGGCACAGATGGGTAGATAGAATGGAATATGGAAGAGGAAGTAAAATACCAGATGACAGATACAGGTGTTAGGTAGCTAAGGCGTTAAAGGTGTAAAGTTGACAGGACTGTAGGCTGGGTTGCTGTTTAGGTTGGCAAAGGGATGAATAACAGGGTGAATAACAGGGTGGCAATTGGGTAAGGGTTTAGGACATCAGGTGAGTTGGGAAGGGGTGCTATTATTCTGGAGGGGTGAAAGGCACAGATTTCGGATAGGTGGATGAGAACTAGGGTGTGTCACGTGTAAGGAAAGCATTTAGATGACCAGCAGGAGCCTGGCTACATTTGCAGACAGGGGTGTTGGCTTGTTGTGTTTGATATGGTGAGGGAAATGATATTTCAATTTCTGCTGAAGGTGAGAATTTAAAGTCTCCATAGTGGATCAGGTAAGATCTGTCTGTTAGATGTCTGAGGATGATCGGTCATGTGTCTGAGTGGGTGGGAGAGATTAAATTTGGTTCCAAGTCAGGAGGTACAAGGGTTTTTGGGTGTCTATGGGGTTAACTGATTGTGTGGTGCATTATTAACTCAGATGGTGGGTAGGGTTGGGGGGTGGGGTGGTCGGGTTTGTTAAGTTTTATTGTTAGCCAAGAGTAAGAGAAGATTTTAAATCATCTAACTTTTCTGAGATAATATTCAGATAAGTCAGTCAGAACCATCTGAAGTCTGAGTTGGAAACATTCTTTTCCAGAGGATTTTACATCCTGGGTGATTTTTCTTTGAAAGTTTTAACTATCCAGACAAATTATCACCAACTTGCAAGAAGTCCCAAGGCCCATCTTCCATGGGTACATCAGATTTCTTATGTTGTCAGAAACTAGAAGATCTGGGTCAACAAACCCTTCAATACTCTTTACTGAACTAATAATGATCTCTTAGCTTAATGTAGGTGATAATATGAGGAATAAACCAGGCTAACAGATAGTGGGTTTTGATGTAAAACAAGATTGTTACTACACATGGCATACCATCTCATGGGTACCCAGTTTAAGTTTGCTGGATTTGTCTTTGTCTCATTTGATATCACATTACAAGATAGAAAGTGTCCTCAATGTGAAAATGTGACTTTGGTTTTCATAAAAATTATATGATGTCAATTCCCATCAGTGTTGATTGGATAGCCATGTTGATAATTGATAGGCTGGCGAGAGTGATTTCAATTAAGTTATTCCATTATGTTGATCTCCTTACTACCTCACACAGGTGTATGTTGGCAGACTAAGCTAAATATATTTGGTCAGTGCAGATACTACATAATGTTTCATGCTGGATGTTAAAAAATGTCACCCAAGGCACATTGCGTCTCTTGTTGCTTCCACCAAGCTGTATCCAAAGTGTCAAGGTAGAGAATCGACAATTGAGAGAGACGTTTGGCTAACCAAAACCCATGAGACTTCATGGAATCCAGAGTTGAAGTTGAAGATCTCAGTATGACCCCTAATTAACTGTATAAATTTTCCCTTAACTCCATGCGTCCGTCCTGCTGGGAGAAGGCAACTTTTTTTAAAATTAGTTCATGGGATTTAGATATCACTGGCTAGTCCAGCATTTATTGGCCATCCTTAATTGCCATAGGGCAGTTAAAATTTAACCATATTGCTGTGGTTCTGGAGTCACATGTATGCCAGACCAGGTAAAGATGGCAACTCCTTGCATAAAGGGCTCTAGTGAACCAAATTTTACAATCATAGGTTACTTGGTTCCTACTAAGATTGCTTTTATTTTAGATACTTTAAAAAATTGATTTCAAATTTCACCATCTGTTATAGTGAGATTGAGACTATTGTCCTCAGAACATTTGGCTGGTGTTCTGTGTTCATCTTCCAGTGACAACTCCTAAATCATCATCTCTCCAGAGTTTTCTAGTTTTGAGTGCATCACAACATTAGGGTTGGTAGCTAGGGAATGGAACTTGGAGAGAGAACGAAAGACAATGGTTTTAATCTTTACAACATTTAAATGGAAGAAATTTCTGGCTCATCCAGAACAAAAAAAAGTATACAGGCATGGACTATTTTCTAAACGGTGAGTAAATTCGTAAAGCAGAAGTACGAAGGGATCTGGGAGTGTTGGTCCAGGATTCCCTAAAAGTTAACTTGCAGGTAGAATCCATGATTAAGAAAGCGAATGTAATGTTGTCGTTTATCTCAAGAGGGTTGGAATATAAAAGCAGTGATGTGCTTCTGAGACTTTATAAAGGTCTAGTTAGGCCCCATTTAGAATACTGTGTCCAATTTTGGGCCCCACACCTCAGGAAGGACATACTGGCCCTGCAGCGTATCCAGCAGAGATTCACACGGATGATCCCTGGAATGGTAGGTTTAACGTACGATGAACGGCTAAGGATCCTGGGATTGTATTCATTAGAGTTTAGAAGGTTGAGGGGAGATCTAATAGAAACATACAAGATAATGTATGGCTTAGAAAGGGTGGACGCTGGGAAGTTGTTTCCGTTAGGCGGGGAGACTAGGACCCATGGGCACAGTCTTAGAATTAGAGGGAGTAAATTTAAAACGGGAATGAGGAGACATTTCTTCAGCCAGAGAGTGGTGGGCTTGTGGAATTCATTGCCACGGAGTGCAGTGGAGATCGGGATGTTAGCCTTCAAGGCAGAGATCGATAAATTCGTGATCTCACAAGGAATCAAGGTCTACGGAGAGAGTGCAGGGAAGTGGAGTTCAAATGTCCATCAGCCATGATTTAAATGGCGGACTGGACCCGATGGACTGAATGACCTTACTTCCACTCCTATATCTTATGGTCTTATAATATTGGCATTTAGCAGAAATGTAAAAGTCAAGTGCAGTGGTTGTGAGATACGGCAAGGTCTCAACAGTGTACATATAAAAATTAATGCCATTGAGGAGCAACAATTAGATAAAAAGAGAGCTCAAGGATAGATTTTTTGAGATACTGAAGATAACAGAACAGGGACAGAAAGAAAAGCTATTGTAAGAGATTTGCTGGCTATGATTTAATAGTTAAGAATAGGTCACAGAGCCAAAGAGAGGAATATCAATGAAACAGACTCTTCAGTCCAACTCATCCATGCTAAAAAGATGTCCTAAATAAATCTAATCCCATTTGCCAGCATTTGGCCCACATCCCTCTATACCATTCTATTCATATACCTATCTAGGTGCCTTTTAAATGTTATAATTGTACCAGTCTCCACCATTTCCTCTGGCAGCCCATTCTAAACATGCACTACCCTCTATCTGAAAAGGTTGCCCCTTAGGTCCCTTTTAAATCTCTCTCCTATCACCTTAAACCTATGCTTTTGACCCTCTTACCCCGGGGAAAAGACCTTGGCCATCACCCTATCCATGCCCCTCGTGATTTTATAAACCTCTATAAAGGCCACCCCTCAGCCTCCGACACTTCAGGAAAAATAGCACCAGCCTATTTAGCCTCAGGCTATAGTTCAAACTGTCCAATCCTGGCAACATCCTTGTAAATCATTTCTGCAACCTTTGAAATTTAAGCATCTTTCTTATCACAGGGAAATCAAAACTGAACACAGTATTCCAGAAGTGGAGTCAGATAAATGTAGTCAGACCTGGCTCAGCAATGGAAGGGAATTGAAAGATAATGAGAAACAAAAACAAAGTTGCTGGAAAAGCTCAGCAGGTCTGGCAGTATCTGTGGAGGAGAAAACAGAGTTAATGTTTCGGGTCCAGTGATCCTTCCTCAGAACTGATGGTGGCTGGGAAAACATCAGTTTATATGCAGAAAATAGGGAGGCGGGTGGGATAGGGAGTAAACGATAGGATAGAGTCCAAAGAGAGAGGCAGACAGTTGGACAGACAAAGGAGTTGCTAACGATTAGACTGGGAGGGTGAATATTTCTTAATGTTGACTGTTAGTGACTAACAACAGCGGTGTGTAGTGGTAGGCTATGTAGTAACAAGGTCTGGTGTATGGGTGGGGGGCTGGGACACGGGACAGTTTCCACCCTAAAATGATTGAACTCAATATTAAGTCCTGGGGGGCTTTAGGGTCCCCAAATGAAAAATGATGCGTTGTTCCTCCAGCTTGCGCTGGGCTTCACTGGAACACTGTAGCAAGCCAGAGAAAGCGATGTTGGCCATGGAGCAAGGTGGTGCATTGAAGTGGCAGGCAACAGGTAGTTCAGGGTCTTTTTCGCAAACAGAACGTAGATGTTCTGCGAAGTGGTCAACAGGTCTACACTTCGTTTCCCCAATGTAGTTGAGACCACATTGTAAGCAGCGAATTCAGTAGACTAGATTCTTGGAAGTGCAGATGAAGTGTTGCTTCACCTGGAAGGCATGTTTGGGCCCTTGGATACTGGAGAGGGAGGAGGTAAATGGGCAGGTGTTGCACCTTCGCTGGTTACAGGGAAAGGTGCCTTAGGGCTGTGGGGAGGTGTTGGGCGTGAAGGAAGTATGGACCAGAGTGTCCCGGAGGGAACGGTCACTGCGGAAGGTGGACAAGGGAAGGGAGAGAAATATGTGTCTGGTGGTGGCATCTTGCTGGAGGTGGCGGAAATGGTGTCTAGTGATCTTCTGCATGTGGATGTTGGTGGGATGGTAAGTGAGGATAAGGGGAACCCTATCGCCATTGTGAGAGGGAAGAGAAGGGGTAAGGGCAGAAGTGCAGGAGATGGGTTGGACCCGATGGAGGGCCCTGTTGACAACAGAGCTGGGGAATGCTCGGTTGAGGAAAAATGTGAACATTTTGGAGGCTCCCTTGTCGAAGTTAGCCTCATCTGAACATATGCGACAGAGATGAGGAACTGAGAGAATGGGATGGAGTCTTTACAGGAAGTGGGGTGTGAGGATGTATAGTCCAGGTAACTGTGGGAGTCAATGGGTTTTTTAATAGATATTAGTGGCCAGTGTATCCCTAGAAATGGTAACAGAAATGTCGAGGAAGAAAATGGAGGAGTTAGAGATAGACCAGGTAAAAGTGAGGGCAGGGTGGAAATTGGAGGAGAAATTGATGAAGTTATCCAATTTTCGACGAGAGAGGGAAGCAGCACCGATGATACGACCGCTGTATCAGAGAAAGAGTTGTGGTTGGGGTCCGGAATAAGGCTGGAACAAGGAATATTTCACCTACCCCACGAAGAGACAGGCATAACTCGGGCCCATGCAGGTACCCATGTCAACCCCTCTCACCTGAAGAAAATGAGAGGACTTGAAAGAGAAATTGTTGAGGGTGAGGACAAGCTAGGCCAAGCAGAGGATGGTGGTGGTGGATGGAGATGGTTCATGTACCTTAAACCTCACATCTTAAACCCATCACCAACTCCCCCACCCCTAACAGGTTTGTGAGAAAGTGATCCCTGGTGATTCCTCCTATTCATTGAGGCCAAATAATCCAGAGGGTATACACCACCCCCATCCCTCACCATCACCCAGCCACATAAATGCACAATCCCTTTGAATGTAAGCTTCCTGATACAGATACGCATTAGTGTGATCCCTGGTAGCATTTTTGGGAGGAGATTATGCACTTTCATGGTACATTGTTTTTTTTTCAAATACTTCCTCAATTTGAACTATTTCAGTTACACTCTTGTTGCAAATTTGGAGACAGTACTTGTGGATTGGGAGGCAGGAAGTTAGAATTTGGTATTTGTAAAATGCAAGGGGGGGAAAGCATTCTGTGTTTCCCTTGAAAGATGATGTGCGTTTCATATGCTCACAGATTTATAAAAAAAAGTTTGCGAGCAGCAGTTTGAAAGTGCAACTGCAGAGAGCACCCAAATTGAAACATTTAAAATATCAAAAGGCTGTACAGTTAACAGGCCAAACAGCAGTTTCCACCAAGACAATAACTTTTGAATTTAATCAATCAATTTGAGCCAGGCACTTAGATACAAAAAAAAATTAAATATGATGGTTTTGGCAACATAGGACCAATCCCATTGTAAGAAATGTATATATCAAAGATATAAAAGAATGGGAAGTTGGGCGAAGACAACAGAGCTAACTGCCATCTGCTAGAGTTAATAGCCCTCAGCTCTGAAGACAGAATCGCTGGCTCTCACAGACTCCTTTAAGTCTTAGAGAAAGCACCATCTAAACAAAAAGTATCCACAACATAACTAGTTAACATTCCTGACAGAAGAATCAATGGAGAAGGAACAGAGTGTTCCGGAAGACACCTAACTTGGCTCTAATTTTGAGAAACTAAATTGTTTTTTCAGAATTTATTTTATACTTGTGGTACTTGTATTTATTGGAACAGTATACCATTAGAATAATGTTTTATTGGGGAATGGTTAGTAGTTGGAAGGGGTTTACTCTTCAAACATTTTTTTTTGTCCAGGTATTTGTAATGAATCCTTTGATCTTTGGCTGAAACCAATGTAAAGTAATTTAAAATGTTATTTCTAATTCAAACACTTGATTTAAATGCTGTTGCATTTGATAAGTGAGATTGGCTGATCAGTCATTGACGGTGCTCTAGAATATGACGGTCCTGTTTATCACAATGTATTGGATCAATGATTCTTGACTCAATTCCAGTCTTTCTTTTTAGTTTGGTTTTCATGGAGCCATTTGACTCTGAGAATGCTGTCTCATTTCTGTTCTTAAGGCATGTTCTCATGAGCAAGTTATTAGACAAGCACCATGTGTGGGTTTGAACCCTCTCCAGGGGAGCAAACAAAAAGAACGCCCATAAATTGAATAAGGAATGCCAGGGATTGAATTTCTATCTGGGTATGGATGGATAGAGCACAGAGGAGATCCATTCAAACAATTGTGCTTTTACTAAGTCTTTGGTAGATCTATTCAATCAGTTCCACTTCTCTGCACATCTGATTTCAATTTGCTGGAAGATCCCAATATCTTTGCGAGATAACTTCTGATTAATCTAGAGATAATGGGAACTGCAGATGCTGGAGCTCTTCTGATGAAGGGCCTACGCCCAAAACATCAGCTTTTGTGCTCCTAAGATGCTGCTTGAGCTGCTGCATTCATCCAGCTCCACACTTTGTTATTTCTGATTAATCTAGTGGGTTTGGTATCAACATCACTTCCAAAGTGTGAAGGGATAAGTCAGAGTGGGCTATCGTCCTCCCAGAAAATTTTCCTCTTTCAGCCACGGTCCATTTCACAATTTGTTACAGTTGAGTGCTTGTTAGGCCATTTCAGAGGGCAGCTTGAAACCATGCTAATGTAGGTCAGAAATGATATGTAAGGCGGATTGGATAGGACAGTAGATGTACTTTTCCTAAAAGTATGAAGGAAGACTTGCATTTATATAACGTCTTCCACGATCTCAGGGTACCAGGGAGATATTTATGAAGTTGTTCTGAGACACCAGTCAGCAGTCTGTTCAGAATGAATTCTTTATTGAAGCAGTGTTATGGTTGCCTGCGTGGATCTAATGGTAACATGACTATGGCCAAGTGGGAAGGACATTTCAATCTGCACAAAAAGCAATGTAAGAAATATTCCAGCCAACTTACCAAATAAGCATTCCCACAGATAACAACATCATAATGGTCAGATTTAAAGTTGAGCACCAGGATAACAATGCTGTTTTCTTTAAAATAATGCCATGGAATCTTTTTCATTCCCCTGAACAAAGCAGATAGGTCCTCAATTTAATGTCTCCTCTGACAAAATAAATTAATTATGCTTTTTTTTACAATTTTGTGGTCACTTTTATTGATGCCGGCTTATTATTTTTTTAAATTGGAGAAATTTTCAAAGTAGGTCATGGTCACTTCATTACTAATTTCTTAGACTACCATAATTTCTCACTTTCTGACCATGGTGTAAAAGAATGTTTGTACACATTTTACATATACCCATCTACTCTATGGTTCTGGTAATAAACCTCAAAATGCAATTTTTTTTATGGCTTCACCCACATAATGCTTGCACTTTCAGGAAAATACATGTTGGAACTTCTAAGCCTATTTGGTTATTGGCATATTGGCATCTTTCATTTAAGGTGTATGATTGCCTGTTCTTTGCTTCGGTCAATGTTTTTCTGTATAATATAACCTTCACAAAGTTAGCCAAACCTCCTACTATTGTTTAATTAGAAAATTCTGAGACTGTAGTCCCCATACGCAAGTGTTAACCATCCATATATTCTAAGAACACAATCCAACATCATTTTGAACTGAGGAGTTCGCACATATTGCACACTTTCATCATTTAGTACAGAGGGCAGCGTCAAACCAATGCTTCCCAAAGTTCAAGGTGTTTGAGAAAATTTGTAGTCTGGATGGTTGATGCGATTGTTGACTTGGTCATCAAGCTGGTAAGTTTGTTTGCAAACATTTCATCACTGTGCTAGGTAACATCATCGGAGCAATTCTGGTGAAGCATCATTCTTTATCGCGCTTGCTATTTATGTTTCTCGTTTTGCCGGGATGGATGGCATTACTTCTGAATTTGTTTCTTAGTGGTTAGTATATGGGGTCCAGCTCTACATGTTTGTTAATGGAGTTCCAGTTTGCGTGTCCAACTTCTAGGAATTCTCATGTGTGTCTTTGCTTGCTTGTCCTTGGATGACTATGTTGTCCCAGTTGAATTGGTGTCCCTCTTTATCCATGTGTATTGAAATGAGTGAAAGCCCATCTAACAATGCTTCCTAATGTCTAACTAAAACTTTGTTCAGGCTTATTAGGATCATGCCTCAAGTCCTGACATTCCTATTTATGCTAAGTAATCAACATGACTGGGTACAATCTAACCACTTCATTGTTATATCCCCTCCAAGTCTGTTTAGTTATTGGAGGCACACTTGAGGTTTCCAATTGTTTTCATCAGTAACATGTTCACAATAAAATAAACATCAAGTTATTTTAGAAATGTCTGAATTGGAAATCAGGACCAATATTAATGGAGTTAAATGTTGAGCTGGTGGAGTGTTAAATGAATGGATGTAAATTTGTTTCTGCCACATACCTCTCCTAACCTATTCTATCAGTAGGTAGGTATGATCCTGCAGGAGAGTAGCAATAATGTTGTGTTGAGTTTGGATACAGGGTCTGGGGAGATGGGAGAAAAATTAGCAACAATGCTGGTTCCTATTTCAGGCAAACTTGCCAGGAGCCAAATTCTGGAACCAATGTGTTGGGGTTTCCCTCTTCTCCCCAGTAATTGCAAGATCACTTCTTTACCCATCTGGGCATTGATTAAGCTCAGAGCCTCCCACTGCATCCAGTTGTAGCCCATGTTTCCATTCATGCTGATTGAGCCTGATTTCAGTCAAAACCTTCAATAACTCTCAAGTAGGATTCACGTGGCTGTGGATCCTGCTGCAATATTTGCATTCCTGCTCTTTATCTAGGCTGTCATTCTGACCAGATCTCTGCACTTTTATCTCACTGTGGTTTAAATTTTGATGCTACTGATGCCAGCAATGTGGTCAGTCTCACTGAGCTCATTGCCTACAGCATTTCTAATTAATATCACAACTTTTCCAACTACCTCTTGTGATCCCATCCAATGTCCCATTGAGTAAACTAGTTGGTTATTCAGGATACACAATGTAGCTGAATCTCAGTGATATCACTGAGTAGCCTATCTCAGTCAGGAAGGCACTGGGTAATTCAGAAAGCAGTCTGGCAGCTAGCCAGCAACATGCTAATGGGGACTAAGGACCAATATCTAGGTGCTGTTAAAGCCTCCTTCATCTGGAGTGTGCAACCAGCTTGGCACGTATTGAAGGTCAGAAACGACCAATTTGTTATTATCAACACTTTCTGATATAAATCACCCCAATGCTGACAATAAATCACATTAGTGCTTTCTTTTACTTCTGCAAGGCTAAACATGCTGTTTTGGATAGAATTCAATAGGCTTTAATTCACTAAACTGAAACAGGCTAGCCATTTACACTGTGACAGCTAGCTGATATTTATGTCTTTTTTCCAGCGTAAACAATGTTTCTATTTAGTCCAGGTACTGTCACACAGTGAAGTAGAAATGTCCTAGCATGTCAAATATACAATCTGTGATAATAAGCTTTACCTGAAGTAATGTTACATCATTAGTAATCCCAAGGGTGCCATTAACAAAGATGTTTTGTAGATTAAATAGCTGAAGGTAAATGATTGCACAATAATGCAGGATTAGTGTTTTGAGTACAGCAAGATTGTGCTTTCATCCTTAAACGAAAGCGAAGCAAAGTTAATATTTTCTTTAGCTTACTTGAGCACCATTTATTTGACCCGTTTTATAGAGCTATAAACATAGCACGTGCCACCTCTAGTGTAAAGTTTTCAATCTAAACCCAGCTAGTGTAGATGCTTTCATGTGAAAACAAAGAAATACTCTCTTCAGAGCAATGAGTTCTGTAACAATTTCAGGCAAGAGTTTACATCTGCCTTTACTGAGGTTTGATTTTTTTAAAGGCATATCAGACAACATTTGCACATAATGATTTTTATAACTGCTCTCACAACCAATGCCACTAATATTAAGGTTCATATTATTGTTTGTGAACTTTGCTTCTAAATGAAAGGAATAATACATAACTTTAAGTTCGATTTGTATTTCTACTTTATGTGTTAAGAAGGAGTCACATGGTTTTATGTTTCATTTTTGAGTTTGAGAGTTTTGGTGCTGGAAAGTTTCATGTTTGTTTGTATGTATGTTTTTAATAAGGGTTTACAAACTTTGAGTAGATCTGGGGTTAACAGCTCAATGATTTTTTTTAAAGTATTGAAATTGAACTGCTGTGTCCAATGGCACAAGTAAGCAGAAACAAAAGCATACTGAAGAAGGCAAGTGTGCAGATTCATTCAAAGAGAAGAGGTCGTTAAAAGCAGAGTTGCCCCTGTTAGTTTATCAGCCTCCAAATCTGTCTGGACTAAATGGAGCTCCTTAATTATAGGTTAGTAAGTGAAATGCTGCAGAAACAGAAGATTGTTGAAGAGATAACAAAGTGTGGAGATGGATGAACACAGCAGGCCAAGCAGCATCTTAGGAGCACAAAAGCTGACGTTTCGGGGCTCGACCCTTCATCAGAAAAAAAGATTATTGAGGACACAAGTTTCAGGGAGAAGATAAATAATAAGTCACTATAAATGCTTGATTGTACAGAAAGATAGGGAGTCATAGAGTCGCCACAGTGTGGAAACAGGCCATTCAGCCCAACAAGTCCATACCAACCCTCCAAAGGGCATCATACACAGGCCCATCCTTCACCTAATATTTCCCATAGCTAACACATTCCAACCTAACACATCCCTGGCCACTATGGGCCAATTTCGCATTGTCAATCCACCTAGCTTGCACAGCTTTGGGCTTTGGGAGGAAACCGGAATAACTGGAGGAAACCCATGTAGACACAGGGAGAATGTGCAAAGTCCACACAGATAGTCACCTGAGAGAATTTAAACATTGCTAAAAGAGACATTAGAAGTTGAAGCTCAGGACATAAAAAAAAGCCTTGAAATAAGAGATGAAAGGTTTGGGCATGATTAGTATGGAGATGAAGGAAGAACATTTAGCAATTAATCTTAATTCACTGACCAACCAGGTAGATTGTGATTGGTCAGGGCAATGCCACAGGGATGCAGCAGCGTTAAAAAAGATGTAATTACATAAAAAATCCTTTCACTTTCATAAAACAGGGTCCTGCATAGTTATGGATGTAGCTTCTATTACATGTAAATGCATCATGTTGCAAGTTTGATTGATGATCTTAAATTTGTTTCCGATGTAACTCTTAGCATTGTCCAGATTATCTAGCAAATGATTTCCACTAGCAGAATCGCATCTAATAGTGGATGCCCTTCTCTGAGGCTTGTAAACATAGGCAGATTGGGCACGACAGTCAACAGCAGGTGCTGTTAGGTTTGGTCTGCCAGTCATTGGGACATATGGATTATATACCATATATTTTAAAACATAAGGAAGTTACCACTGCCTACTGAGAATCTCGCCGTTCAATTTTCAAAAAGTATAAGCAGTAATATGAATACAATATTAAGATCGCTTTTACTGAATATTTTGCCCAATTCTGCCACATATGTCACCATATCACTCAGATTCCTATATAGTTCCATCGATCACTTCAAAAGTGCTTCATTCGCTGTAGGGTGCTTGGTGGTGCCTGATAATCCTACAATGTGCCTATAAATGCATTTATAAAAATATATTTATCAAAGCCTATTGAGTTGTATCCAAAATAGCAGAAGTGAAAAAATAAATTGATATTCAGCAGTGCAATGTGATCCAAGTATACATTTAGTCTACCAACTTGACTTTTATGGGAGGAATGGCTGAATAAAATGCTAGAGATGTCAAATTAAGTCATTCCTCTCAATAATCTGAAAGATCATCCACTGGAAAAACAGGAACAAATGAGATAATTGGTTTTCTTCCTTTCCTGGAAAGTGCTAGAAATTTTGAATTTTGACTAGTGTCAACTCTCTAACAAAAAAGGCATCACTGAGGAAGAGAGCTGACATGCAAGAGGTCTGGGGTTCATATCCCAGACAAGCCCAAGTTTGAATAGCATGGCAGCTCAGTGGTTAGCACTGCTGCCTCACCGGTTTCTTCCCACAGTCCAAAGATGCGCAGGCTAGGTGGATTGTCCATGCTAAATTGCCCATAGTGTGCAGGGATTATAGATTATGTGGACTGTCGGGGAATGGGTCAGGTTGGGATACCTTGAGAGTCGGTGTGGACTTGATGGGCCAAAGGACCGGTTTCCACACTGTAGGGATTCTATGATTTCTGAGGAGAAAGCTCAGCAACGGCACCCCGTACATGGTTACACATCAGCTACCAGATGTACCAGAGGCAACCAAAGACATTTACGGACTACTGGGAAATTTAACAGAAATTGACAACTCTGCCATTGGTTCCAAACACAAGGGCAGAAATGTTCCAGGATTCTCACATTCATAGCAATGCAATCCACATGAGAATTTTAATATAATTGCCTTTTAGAATTTGAGGCTGGAGAGATCTCCTATCCATTGCAATGGCCATAGAAGTTTTACAAGGAACTTTTCCTCTTTGAAGAAACATTCAAACCAAGTGGAATTCAATGCTAGCTTCAGAAGTTTCTGAGCACTTGCAAGCAAAGAGTATTCGAGGTGTTTAAGCGATAAAATCGTGGCAGCAAATTTTTATACCTATATTCCAACAAGTGGGCAAGCTTGTCTTCTTAATGTTACTGCATTTCAAAGAAGCTGAAAAGTGTGCCAACGGGGCTGAGTTGTTGTTGATCATAAGACCTGGGAAATATCCAGGCCCAGATCCAGACCTGAAGGCTTTTCAAACAAATACGATTTAAAATAAAGCTGGTCTGACATTGGTAGTTGCTGAGTTGTCTCAGTCTGGCATCTGCTCCATTTAATTATAGGCTCACAAGGACATGAGGTAAAAACAGATAGGGAAAGAGTAAGACAGTAATTAAAAACTTAGCCTAAGAGGTCAAGGACAGATCTCAAATTATTAGGTGGAGATAGAAATGCACAAGGATTTAGAAAGGGAATTCCAAATCTTAAAGTCTACGTGCGTAAAAGTTGAGCTGCTAATGTAAGTGTAAACAGAACTGATGATACACAAGAGGGCAGAGTTAGAGGAAGATGTAAAGTTGCTCTTTTTGGAAGAGAGAACAAAAGAACAATGTATTATTAAAATGGAGAAAAACTGCAGAAAACTGCAACCCAAAGCAATTTTGGGGATACTTGTGCACAAAACAAAGAAAGATAGCACACAAGTACAGCAGGTAACCAGGAAGGCTAAAGGAATGTTGGCCCTTATTTCAATGGGATTGGAGTATAAGTGTAGGGAAGTCTTGCTGCAAGTGTACAATATGCTGGTGAGACCACATCTGGAATAATCGTGAGCAGTTTTGGAACCTGTAGCTAAGGAAAGATATTATTTCATTGGGAGAAGTTTGGAGAAGGTTGGCTGGGCAATCTCTGGTACGGAGAAATTGGCTTATAAACAAAGTTTAAACTGGTTGGAACTCTACTCACTGGAATTAAGAATGAGAGGTGATCTCATTGAAATATGCAAGATTTTCAAGGGTTATGACAGGGTAAATGCTGAGAGGATGGGAGAGACATGGCAGTCTCAGACCAAAGGGCATAGTTTCAGAAAAAGGGGGCACCAATTTAAGGCTGAGATGAGGAGGAATTTCTTCCCTAGCGGATGATGAGTATTTGGAACTCTTTGTCCCAGGGAGTTTCAGGGTCAGAGTCTTTGTGTACATTTAAGGTGGAGACAGATAGATTCTTGATTAATAGGGGAATCAAGGCTTATGGGGAAAATGCAGGAGAGTGGTCATGAGGAATGTTGGATTAGCCATGATCCCTTTAAACAGGCTTGAGGGTCTGAACTCCTGTTCCTATATATTATGGTCTTATGGAAGAGACATTTCAACATTGCTGTTGGATATATGGGCCAGGCTGTGATAGATTGGTGATGGAATTTGAAGATATCAGGAGGAGAAAGATAAAGAATGGATTTAAATACAAAACAATTATTTTTAATTTGAGCCCTTGCCAACCTTCAGCTAATAGTCCTGAGAAGAGATGTCTGAAATAGGATAGGAAATGGATGGATGAGCATAAACTTCATAACGAGAGATGTTGGAAATGGACTTAGGTATGTTTTAAGATTGAGGTAATATGAAGGTATACAGGTTAAAAACACTGTATGAGAGCTTTAAACATTAGTCCGGAAAGGGAATGGCATGGGATGGGGAGGAAGTGGTGTGGGGGCGGAAGATGATAGCTTATCCCAATTTTAAGATTAAGAAAATTATGACTTATCAAACAGTAGATATTGGAGCTGTGTTAATTGTGTCTGCTGAGGTTAAGCACAGACAGACATTAATTGGATGTTTTTCTGAGAACTGGGCCATAAACTCAAGATTCAAGTCCCACCTCAGGTTCTAAATGCCATGGAGACGTGTCTTAATACGTCCAAACAGGTTGATTTAAAAGTAAAGATTCTAATCCACACAGGGGTAGAGTAGAGTCTGTAGATATACTCCTGTGATAATCCATTCTTTGAATGAATATATTCCAAGTAAAAAGCTGTCCTTGATGTCTTCTTTCACCACCTGACCATTGGGGAGCATAACAAGCAACACTGGAGGGCTGAAGAGCAGATCTGATGAGAGACCTCAGTGTCATCAGCAAAATGTAGGTTATGCCACCATGAACAGCATTTGGATGAAGATTTACAAGTTGAAGGATGAATTTCTTGGAGGCCAATGAAAGTGCCAATGCAGAACTGGGAAGACAAGCTATTGCTAGAGATAGTCTGGCTAAAGTCAGATAGGTAAGAGTGAAACCAAATGAAGTTCAGTATCATTGAGCTAGATAACAGAAGTGAAGCATTGGAGGAATGTGACTTTTTTAAAATGATCAAAGACTCTATGGGAGGTTGGGAGAAAGGTTAGAAGCACTAAGAAGGGTCTTAAACCATGATCACAAACAGAAAACATCCTAAAAAAATGCCTTCCTCCTCTGACTTTCTCAACTTCAGACATTCCAAAACACTGCACAATTCATTACTGATGAGATAACAAGGTGTAGAGCTGGATGAACACAGCAGGCCAAGTAGCATCAGAGGAGCAGGAAGGCTGACATTTCAGACCTAGACCCTTTTCTGAAGAAGGGTCTAGGTCTGAAACATCAGCCTTCCTGCTCCTCTGATGCTGCTTGGCCTGCTGTGTTCATCCAGCTCTATACCTTGCTATCTCAAATTCTCCAGCATCTGCAGTTCCTACTATCTCTGAAACAATCCATTAATTACATTTTTCAACAGTACTTAACGCTATTAGGTTGAGAAAAACAGCCACTGTACGGACACAACAGTCTCTGACAAGGCAATAAATCTATTCTAGATTTGGAGGTGAATGTTGACTGTTGGCTACGTACTTGAAATGCATGCAAGTCTCCTTACAGTGTTTTATATTTACTGAGGAACTTTAATTTCTCATATGAGAGAGACAGCTTCACCAGAGTTACACTTCCTGAAGTGTAAAGCTGAGTACGTGCATAAGTCATTAAATTAATAACTTTCTGACCCAGAGATGAGAATGACTCCAATGGAACCAACATGGGTTTAATGGTAGCTCTCAGCTTGCCTCCAGAGTACACTATTCAGCAGAGATGTAACACTACATCTAAACCGAACTGTCTAGGTTTTTTTTATTGCATTCATTTGCACGACATAGGCATCACCAGCTAGCTAGCATTTATTGCCCATTCCTATCTGCCTCGAAAAGGTGATGGTGAGCTGCCTTCTTAAACTGCTGCTGTTCACCTGCTGTGGGTTGACTCAAAATGCCTTTAGGGAGGGAATTCCAGAATTTAAATCCAGTGACAGTGCAGGAACGGCAATATATTTCCAAGTCAGGATGGTGAGCAGCTTGTAGGAGAACTTGAAGGTGGTGGTGTTCCCAAGTGACTGCTGCCCTTGTCCTTCTAGATGGAAGTGGTTTTGTGTTTGAATGGTTTTATCTCAGGATCTTTGGTAGTACATCTTGTAGATAGTACACACTGCTGCTTATCGAGCGTTGGTGTTGGCGGGAGTAGATGCTTGTGGAGGTGGTGCTAGTTAAGCGGGCTGCTTTGTCTTGGATGGTGTCACACTTGAGTGTTATTGGGGCTATGCTCATCCAGGCTAGTTTGGAGTATTCCATTACACTCTTGACTTGTGCCTTGTAAGTTGTGGACAGGCTTTGGGGAGTTGTGAAGTAAGTTACTTGCCACAGTATTCCGAGCATCTGACCTGCTCTTACAGCATTATGTTTGTGTGGTGAGTGCAGTTGAGGTTCTGATCAATGGTAATGCCCAGGAAGTTGACAGTTGGGATTCAGTGATGGTAACACCATTGAATGGTCACAAACATTCATCCCCTCCACCAGTTATGCTTCAGAGTAGCAATGTACAGCATCTAAAAGGTACACTGCAGAAATTCACCAAGGCTTAGGACAGAACACCTTCCAAACCATCTAGATGGACAAAGGCAGCAGGTACATGCTTAGATTGTCTCATATTGAAGATGGTCATTAAAAAATGGCATGGTTTATGGAGTTATTGCTGATAAAAAGAATTAAACTGTTGAATTGAAAACCACCCATACCTGTGCATTTGAACTGTTCTAACAACTAATCAAAAATTACAACTGAATAAATATTGCCCAAAGATGGTGACTGAGGTGGAAAGATTTATGAGAATCAAGTTCTTCTGATTTTTTAAAAAATTCTTCACTTTCCTTATTTCAGAACTTTTGGTTTCTTACATCATGCATCATTCCCCTGCCAGGGGATTAATTTCCCATCCTAAACTGGAAAGAAGGAAGACAATTCTTTCGTATGTAATCCATAAATCAATTAGAGATTATTATAGGGAATTTTTTTAGGCTTTAAAATCAAATATGCAGATATATAAACAATGAGGTAAGATAATCTAAATGACAATCTTAGACATATTTGTCATGTATTCTTTAATCCTGTAAATTTTAACACATTAGGGTTGAATGCTCCAGTACCCATTTGGCAGAAATTACACAACAGATAGTTAAGACCATTCAAGATCGATACATATCTTGGAGCCAGTGAAAACTGAATGGGTTGGGCTTTTCCTTGTGCTCTTGCATGGGCTAACAAAGACACCCCAAACCTCCAAGATCCCCTTCCACACATGCATGTTGTGTCAAAATGGCATCTTCAGATCTTGATTATATTCTTTACTAGGAGACCTGACAGCACCAGTCAAACTCCCATCCAGGTAAACTAGTAGTGAAGAGGATCAGGGCAGGAGAAAGCCCAAAAATGTGAGCTTTAAAACATTTTCTTTGTGAGCATAAGTACAAATCTGGGACCCTCAAGTAAAGCTTTACTCCTTCGTGCTACAATCTCTCCAAACCCCTGATCCTACAATTGCCAAACCTTGTGAGATAACAGCCAATTTCTCCAAATACCACCTTCTGGGAGGGCGTATCTGGACCTAGGAACAGTAGTAGGCCATTTTACCTGCAGAGTCTGTTCTACAATTTGTGATTATCCTTCTCGATGCCACTTCCCAACATTACCTCCATAACCCTTGATGTTCTTAGTCCCCAGAAATCTATCAATTTCTGTGTTGAACCTACTCAATGGCTGTGCTTATGCAGCCTTTGGGTTAGAAAATTCCAAAGATTCTCCACCCTGTTCCTCATTTCAGACTTAAATTGCCATCTCCTTCCCCTGAAATTATGTCCCCCGATTTTAGACTTAACAGCAGGGGGACCATCTTATCTCTATTCACTTAGTCACACCCTGAGAGAATGTCATAAGTTTCAATGGCATCATCCCTGATTCTCTGAAACTAATGGCAATACAGACCCATTTTCTTAAATCTCTCCACTGAAGATAATCTCACCATCTGAGAGATTAGTTTCTCTCTCAAATGGTGAGATTAATCTGGTGGACCTTGGCTGCATTCCCTCTCTTGCAAGTTTATCATTCCTTTAAAAAGAAGATCAAACAATCTGTACACAGTAATGCCAGTGAGGACTCACCAAGACTCTTTACAACTGAAGCAGAACATCTTTATTCCTGTACTCAAATCCCTTTGTGAATGCTAACATTCCATTTGCTTTCCTAATTGCGTGTTGCTCCTGCATGCCAACTTTTAGTGAATCATGAACAAAGATATCCACATTCACACACCCTTATTTCTTGGCCTTTCACCATTTCAGAAATATTCTGCTGTTTTGTTTTTGTACGGCAAATTGAATAGATGCACAGCTTCTTCTCATTTCCCGTGAGTTTCCCTCGTGGAATGAGTGGGAAGTTAGTTTGCAGGTATTCACTGAATCCCAACTGTTAAGGTTAATCAGGTCTCAATCTGCCAGAGATGGGAAGGTAATCAACTTGGCAGCATGATTTATCGACAAAAATACATTTACTGCTAAAATCCAGATCTTTATCTCAGTTTTAAACATCACTAATTACTACTTATTATTCACAAAGAATTCATTCAGGCATTCTATGACACTAATGCTAACTTTATCCAATTTGTTACCACTGTTGCCTCAATGTCAGATGGTTATGGGACCAAGTTCTGGTTCAGGACTTGAATACATCAGCCTCATGCTGATTGAATGCTGCATTTTTAGACAGACACTTTCCAGATGAGATATTTGCTTGGAAACACATTTAAAAAATGCATGGCAATGATCCTAAAAACAGGAGATCTCTTGGTCAACATCATACTCTCAACCAGTAGCAACAAGAACTGATTAATTGGTCAATTATCGTGGGTCTTAGAGATATTGGCTGTTTAAGAGTTGTAGTTCTGCTCATGCTGTTTGGAACTTGAGAGTGGAGATTAGACCAGCTCAGAGCTGGTTTGTTCTTAGCGCTTTTATTTTAGACAACCAGGGTACCTCTTTGGAGAGCTGAGGTACCTCTGCAGATATGGTGCCAGTTCACTATGGGAATGGGGTCAGCAATCCGGGTCAGGGTTTACATCAGGAGCCCTTTGGGACTATTAATTGTGGCAAAGATTGTGAGTATAAGGTGCATAAATCCCTTGAAACTGTCCAATTTGTCAAGATCATTTGAAAGATTTCAAGGAGTATTCATTCATTCACTCATTTATTGCCATATGTGTTTTGTCACATATTAATGAGACATTTGCAAGTGCAAACTGACTGCTGTAATTAATTGCAATCAATATCAAATAATAAAATATTGTCTAAATATTTGCTCTGTTATGAAGCTGAGTTCTAATTTAATTGACTTCAATAAAAGCCTCGTCCATTCAGAGTTCAATGTAATGTGGGTCAAACTTGATTTTATTTTGTCTTGATTTTGAATATTCAATGGATCCTGAATGTTTTTTTAATAATTTTATCTTACAGTTATGGATGATTTTATTTCTATCTGAAAGAATTTCTACAAACATGCACATATTGTGAAAAAAAGCAACTTACCAAAACTGGCCATGAGCAGAACTACAACTCTTAAACAGCCAATATCTCTAAGACCCGGATTTTAACATTTTCATTGGGTACTATGCAACATATCTGCCACTTCCTTACTTTCACTAAACCTTTTACCATGCGTAGTTACAATGGGCACACATCGGTCCTTAATCACTAGTCTGGTCTAGGACGTAAGGAACTGTGATAGGTTAAAGAGAGGAAAGCAAATTGTTTCAGGCATATGTGTGTAAGGGGAATATTTAAAAACATTTGCACTGAATTTTGCCATGACAGAAAACATTTCTGTTGCAGTGAAAATGCTGGAGAAATTCCAGAATCTCAATCCTGTCTTCCAACATCTGCATTTTTTTTGTGTAGGGGTAAGATTGAAGTTGGAACATAGTTAAAGCTTGTGCAGTTTCTGCAAGTAGGGGATCATTTAAATG
The DNA here is from genome assembly GCF_030684315.1 of Stegostoma tigrinum. Lineage (NCBI taxonomy): Eukaryota > Metazoa > Chordata > Chondrichthyes > Orectolobiformes > Stegostomatidae > Stegostoma > Stegostoma tigrinum. The sequence goes on from NC_081354.1 coordinate 33,823,655, forward strand.
ACCAGTTGGCCCCAATGAAGTTTAAGCCTGGAGTCCCTGCTGTTTGGAACTTGAGAGTGGAGATTAGACCAGCTCAGAGCTGGTTTGTTCTTAGCGCTTTTATTTTAGATAACCAGGGTACCTCTTTGGAGAGCTGAGGTACCTCTGCAGATATGGTGCCAGTTCACTATGGGGATGGGGTCGGCAATCCGGGTCAGTGTTTACATCAGGAGCCCTTTGAGACTATTAATTGTGGCAAAGATTGTGAGTATAAGGTGCATAAATCCCTTGAAACTGTCCAATTTGTCAAGAACATTTGAAAGCTTTCAAGGAGTATTCATTCATTCATTCATTTATTGCCATATGTAGTTTGTCACAAATTACAGTGAAAAGTATTGTACAGTGTCACCACTCTTTGGCGCCATCTTAAACCACAGAAAAATAAACCAAAATATAGAACACAAAGGCAGAAAAATAAACTAACAAAGATATAGAATTGTGTGGAAGTGTCAACAAATGGCAGCCTAAGAATTAGTATCAAAAAGTGTCAAAATTCTTTCATAAATGATTTGATGAACAATTTTCTCAACAGGATGCCATCTGTAATGTGAATGTTTATGTAATAGTTTTCTCCTAGTTGAAGGGGGAAAGAATGGTATGTTGAAATTGGCACTAATTTTCCAGAGTGATATGTAAGGCTATGGGGGATGGTTAGTGTACATAAGGTTGCGTGAGATGTGGCATGAAGAGTGTGTGGGTGTCAGAGAGAGTGAGGGATGTGAAGAACGAGGGTTGGAGGAAAATGTTATGTTTCTCCCATTTTTGAGAGGTAACGTACTCCTTTCAATATTGTCCCACGACATCTTTGGTTGAGGTAAGGCATCCTTTAGATCTGTGAAAACTCTGGTGCGGCCACACTTGGAGTATTGCATACAGTTCTGGTCACCACATTACAAGAAGGGTGTGGAAGCTTTGGAAAGGGTGCAGAGGAGATTTACTAGGATGTTGCCTGATATGGAGGGAAGGTCTTATGAGGAAAGGCTGAGGGACTTGAGGCTGCTTTCATTAGAGAGAAGAAGGTTAGAGGTGACTTAATTGAGACATATAAAATAATCAGAGGGTTAGATAGGGTGGATAGGGAGAGCCTTTTTCCTCGGATGGTGACGGCGAGCACGAGGAGGCATAGCTTTAAATTGAGGGGTGAAAGATATAGGACAGATGTCAGGGGTAGTTTCTTTACTCAGAGAGTAGTAAGGGAATGGAATGCTTTGCCTGCAACGGTAGTAGATTTGCCAACTTTAGGTACATTTAAGTCGTCATTAGATAAGCATATGGACGTACATGGAATATTGTAGGTTAGATGGGCTTGAGATCGGTATGACAGGACGGCACAACATCGAGGTCCGAAGGGCCTGTACTGTGCTGTAATGTTCTATGTTCTATGTTCTATATCCGTGTGCGAAGTGCATACATTCACAAGGACCATCAAAGTTTTTGAAGTACTCTCCAAAAAGTGTGGAGTTAAAGAAAATAGGTTGCAGAGTATTTCAGAGGGCCTGATCATATAGAACGATGATACAATTTTTGATGCGTGACTAATTTCCCACATTATTGTTTTCTCAGTGAGATGCCTATTGATGAACAACTCCTATTACTTGTTGAATGTTGACTGAAGAATTTAACCACTTCAGTGAAATATTGTTTTCACAAGGTTAAAGAAATTTCACTGTGTTAAACTTTCTGTATCAATAATGGCTTATTAAAACATGCAGTAATATTATCAATAGACTGATCATTTTATTTTCTGTTATGAGGCCTCTTTAGTTATACCCATGCTGAATACTAGGTAAGGTGGCATGGATGTGGAACAGTAAAGGGTCGTGGGTGAGTTTATATAACATGCATAGAGTAGGCATGGGTCTATAATGAGCCATGGGGATGACTGGTGGCATATGGAGTATAAGGGTCAATGAGAAATCAATAGATTGGCATGCTGTTTATCAGGGATCATAGGGATGGCTAGATGGGCTTAGGGTGGTTTGGATATGGAAGGGTTATTATGGATGAATGATGGGCATAGGTTGGCTCAGGGGGTATGGGAGTCACTGGTATAGATGCAGAGGCATGGGTTGGCATGGGAATGTTATGGAAAGTGAGAGGAAGAGGGATGTTTTATATTTTAATCTTTATTTTTAAAATTTGAATGCTGTGCTGGAGTGCCAGGCTGCCTTGAGAGGTGACAGCCCTGTTCCAGATCAGCCACCCTGTAGGACCAAAAATAGGAAATGTGGGCAGCCATTTTTGAGGTTCAAGGGAACAAAAGCTAAGCCTCAGACTTTTCAGGATGAATGCAGTAAACACCTCTCTCCACAAAGGATGGTATAAGTCAGGAATTTTCTTTGCATGCTGCAATTGATGACAGATCAATTGTTAATTTTAAATCTATGATTGATAGTTTTTTTTAAATTAACAAAGGAAAATGTGGCAAGTATGTTGGATCATGAATTAATCACAATGTCATTGAAGGCCAGAACAGATACCACAGGCTAAATCATCTACTCCTGTACCTTTATCGTATGAGTTGCTCCTTCACAAATAAAGATACATCATGGAGAAATGGATTGCAATGTATTTTATTTTTTAACAAATAATGCCACTGACATACAAGGTGTTGAAAGAGCACTTTACATCTGTGAACAGTAACATAACAGCCATATTTTTTTTTGTAATGTTAAGACCATCACAGCATCATAGTCTATTGACACATCACTGTTTGTCCACAGGACCACTATGCTTATTCTTATTATTAGTTGTGTAGCTAGTTCCTGAACTTTATTTAGGAAGCAATTAGGCAAGCAAATTTTACATTAGCCTTTATTATAAACAGATTGGCATCTAAGAACAAAGAATTCTTACCACAATCTTTGTCCCTGGTGTTTAGAGGAATAAGAGTTAATCTCATTGAAACATATCACTGGATTTTATGTTACAATGTGATGATTTTGAAGCCAGCAATGAAGAGTAAGCAAGTGGCAATGAACTAAGAAGTCAACCAAACAATAATGTGCTGTTATGTATAGTTGGTATCTATGAACCATCTACGCAGAATAAAATTATTTCACCTTGACTACACATTTTCTACATGAATTCTCTGCCATGCTTTCAAATCAAGTTTGTTTCATCAATCAGTATGTTTATGATTTGGACATGCTCATCTATATTTAACTTTATGATTTGAAAAATACTCGGCCGTTTGCTTGAAGACACCATGACATACAAAATTTCGGAATGTTATGATTAGTCAAATCTAGCCTTATTATCGACCATCTATCCTTGTTGTAACTCAATATGTTGCTTGCCTTAATCCTTGAATGAAACATGCATCCATTCCAAGTCATTTGATAACTTGGTCCTGCCAAGAGCTGGTAGGAGTCATTCTGAGATGATTAATGGGTTTGAGAAATTTTGGGGCTCGAACTGTTTTCTGGCCAGGAAACTACACTGGTATTCTAGGAAACATGGCTACGAATCAGGACCTGAATCAAAGGTTCAACAGATTATATGTAAACATTACAACACTTTCCACTATCATGTCAAACAGATGTGACTTCTGCCCTGGAGATTTGTGTGTAAATGGTGCATATTTCGAAATATACAAAAATATCATAGACAGAAGCATTTGGAAAGTTCTAAAGACTAGCAAAATCATGTAACAGGAAAGCAATAAAACGTTAAGAAATGTAACATGGTAGATAACATCTGAAGTGATAGTGACAATCTTTTCAGATTTTCATAGTAAACCAAAGAATGAAAGAAAGCATCAGTCCAGATACATATGACAAAAATAATCTAGAATTAAAGTCAAAGTATAACACCATCTACAAATCAATATCTATCTGTACTAGGGTGAAGAGATAAATTATTGACGTTAGATTTTCAATAATGTTGGAGAAGGAATTAGACAGCTTCAAATAAAAACAAGAAATTTGTATGCAAGGAATAGGAGCTAAAATGTGACGGAGATGGTGAAGTAATGGTGGTGGTCCAGTTATCCAGAACTCAAAGGAAATATTCTAGACACATGAGTTTGAATCTCACTATGGCTGATGATCAAATTTTATGAAATCCCCATAGAATAAAATGCTCACCTAATGGTGACTATTTAACTACAGTCAGTTAAGTTTAAAAACAAACCCATTCAGTTGACTAATGACATTTAGGGAAGGAAATATCTGGTAACCCCAGCTTCACAGCAATGTTTGAAAATGTGCAATAATATGGAGCAGGATAATCGTTGGGGAGCAATATAACCAAATTCAGTGGACTCAGATCTTTTCTGAAACTAGACTAGTATGTGACAGATGGAGTTCAATAAGAATAGTTATAAAGTAATTTTTTTGTCTTTATTCATTCAGGGGATGAGGGCATCATTGGCTAGGACAGCATTTATTGCCTATCCGTAATTGCCCAGAGGGCAATTATGAGTCAACCACATTGCTGTGTGTCTGGAGTCACATGTAGGTGAGACCAGGTAAGGATGGCAGTTTCCTTCCCTAAAAGACATTAGCGAACCAGATGGGTTTTCCCAACAACCAGCAATGGATTCATGGTCAGCATTAGACTCTTACTTCCAGATGTTTATTGACTTTAAAATCCACCATCTGCCATGGCAGGATTTGAACCCAGGTTTCCAGAACATTACCTGGGTCTCTGGTTTAACAGTCTGGCAATAATACACTCGGCCATTGCCTCCCCTTGCTATGTAAGTTACATCATTGATTTGAATTTGGAAATGAAATAAAATTGGCCAAATTTCCAGATGCTACCAGACTAGAAGGGTATTGAAATTGGAAGGATGCAGGGCAGAATTTTAAATTATCAAAATATTGCACATTTACAGAAAAGCATCACATTAAACTCAAGGCAGATAAAAGTGAAGATGTATATGTAGGAAGGTTAATTCTGTAACATATCTCCTCCATGGCTGCTGTTGAAACAATAGTATGTATATTCTGTTCCTTCTTTTATCTATGACTATTGCCAAATGACAAGGCATGTCTTCCCATTTCTCCACATTTGGACTTTTAAATCTAAGCATATCTCCTGAAGATTTAAAACCCAATTGACAATAAACGAAATATGCTAAATACAAGTTGCCTTCCTGAAAAATTAATAAGAACCAACTTTTTTCCTAGGTTGTCTGTGAATATCCATGATATTGGAAGGCTCTGACATTACTCTCTGTGACTAGAGGGAGATACCAGAAAGAAACTGATATGAGGGACAAGTTGACTGAAGAGAAGAAACTCTACATGGGAAAGCAAAGCTTTGTTCTGTACATAAAACAACGTGCAGAGCCTACATTTTATAGAGTCAACAGCTCTAGTGAAAATAAGGAAAATTTTAACATAAAAGCAAGGTAATCTGTAAATGTCAAGTAATGTATTCATTATCTTGTTTCTTTAAATTTATTTGGGGCATGTGACATTAGGAAGGCTAAGATTTGCTCCTATCTTTCGTTGCCCAGTGAAGATGATTGAATCAATGCAATGTATAATGGCCAGACTCCAAGTGAGTTTCTCTAAGTTATTGTGGTTCCAGATGAGATACGCGAAATGGCTAACTGATGAATTGGCTCCCTTTCTTTATTCATTCACTCCTCAGTTGGTTGTGAGAAATTTAGTATACAGAAGGTCGCCTCCCTTGTGGATAACTTTCTCCTAGACTAATATATGTTTATGTTTATGAATATATGTTTTTAAAGGAGTTAACTTAAACTGGTTTTCTTGAATAAATAAAAAGGTGAATTGATTAGGGTCAAATCTTACAGAGGCCTGAATGACATGGGCCATGGCAAAAAAAAGTGCCTGAATCACACGAGAAGTTTGGTGATGCCTACCTCATTGTTGGGTTGAGATTTTCTCTAAGCAGTGGCTAGTCACCTATGAAGATGAAGGGTCTAGGCCCTGATACATCAGCTTTCCTGCTCCTCTGATGCTGCTTGGCCTGCTGTGTTCATCCAGCTCTACACCTTGTTATCTCCGATCCTCCAGCATCTGCAGTTCCTACTATCTATGAAGGTGAAATTTTGTTTGCGAACAATCATATTAATGACACATTATGCAGCTTCTTATCCTACCATCTACCATGTACAAATTAGAGGCGAGAACAGTCCTATAATCACTTTTCCTAAATCGAAATTTCCTTATTTTGTCTGAAGTTACAATCCAAATTATATTCAAAAATGCTGTAATTTTCTGAACTGAAATTATAAACAAAACCTTGTGAAAATGAGTGGTTCTTGCCCGATGGCTGTAGAACCTGTGAAACCCCTATATGGTCGACTGCTACTAATCAGGCATCCACCATAAGACCATAAAACTTAGGAGCAGAATTAGGCCATTTCGTCCATCGATCACCACTCTATCATGACTGATATGTTTCTCAATACCATTCTCCTACCTTCTCCCAATTATTCTTGAACCACTTAAGACCATAAAATGAGTTACTTGCATTAAATTCAATTTGGTGGCATGCAAATCTGTGTCCCCAGAACACCAGTCTTGGTCTTACAGTATTAGTCTAGTGCCATTACCCCTATACCACCGTCTCACAAGCCCAGCAGGAAGTCCTCCCCAAGGATCAAGGGCATTGGGGCAGTATTCTACCTGTACAGAAATGGGGTTAACATCAGAAGTTTGTAGAATGATGACAGATAATAACGTATGGACAATGTTTTCATTGGAGTAAGGATAAAGAACTGAAGGGAGCAGAAATTCTAACCAATTGCTGAGAGAATGTGTTCATAGATTAAGTTGTAAATAAAGCATTCTCACATTCCAGACTCCAGAAGCCTTACTCTCGAATAAAGAGATAGACCCCAAACCCAAAATAAAACTGGATTGCAGTGGAAAAGACAAAAAGAGACATTGAATTCAGCAACTGATGTGTAGCTCATCATCAATTAACATAGAATCCCTACAGTGTGAAAGCAGGCCATTTGACCCATCAAGTCTATGCTGACCCTCCGAAAAGTCTCCCACCCAGATACATACCCCTAACTTATCCCTGCAACCCTGCATTTCCCATAGCTAATCCACCTAGCCTGCACATCTCTGGACACTGTGGACAATTTAGCATGGCCAATCCACCTAACCTGTGCATCTTTGTACTGAAATGATATTTTTTTTTCAAAGACTGACCTGGACAATTGGGACATTGTGGGCATAGCAGAAAGCTGAAGACCAAATGTGGAGGCTGGGCAGCAATGAGGACCACCCTGAGCGGTGTGAGGTGGGGGCAAACAGTCACAGGTGAGGTGAGGAGGATAACCTGCCACTGTCAGAACCGTTCCAGCTCATAAGCAAACTGCACCAGACCCAGGAATGGGACATTGAAGAGGGAAGGTTTATGAAGCATTGAACAGTTTCAGGAGTAATGCCAGCAGAGCTATGTCAACACAATACTTTACAGGCGAATCATTGCTCTTGATTTACAAGTAAGACAGGGCATTGATAAGAACACAACATTGAATGAAGGGGAATTATAAATGTTGATGTTTATCTTAGCGCTTGGAAAAAAAAAGCTGAAGTTTAACAGAAATCAGGTAAAATTATAGATTTCTTCATAGATGATTTTCCACATTTGGCAGAGAGCTACGTAAAGGAAATAACGAAGGCCGCATTAATTCATGAGCAGATCATAGTCAAAGTATCAGATGAAGACTTGTCAAATTCAGTGATGATTTAATACCAGAGAAAGTGATGTAGATCATTTGATAATTGGAACTTTGAAAGCAGAGCAGGAAGTCGGTTTACAGAGAAAATGATGCATCATGAAAAAAACATTGAATGAGGCAGTTCAGTCCATATGCTGCAAAGTAGAAAGCATATATAAGCTGACAAAACAGTAAAATGTGCCATACAGAAACAGTGATAACTATAGGCGGATTGCCCAGCAAGGGGAGGAAAGTGCCACAACTGTTGAAAAAAACATGTTCTTTCAAAATACAGACAAGAGTGAAACAAGAGGAAAAATACTGCAAACAATGGTTCATTTCAACATCACGTCAGAAGAAAAATATTTTTTTGGGTGAGATCAGTGATTTTGAAATAGATACTGGAATGTCAAAATGGAAATAAATGGTCACTATAGAGATTAAATTTGATATACCAATGATCACATAAAGTTTAAACATTGATGGTTTGGAAGATTTTTCTGTCACTGTAAAACTTGAAAGGGTTCAGAAAAGATTTAGAAGGATGCTGGGTCAGAGGGTTTGGGCTATTGAAAGATGCTGAATAGATTGGAGATGTTTTCACTGGAGGGTTGGAAGCTGAGGGGTGACCTTATAACGATTTGTAAAGTCATGAGGGGCATGGATAGCCAAGGTTTTTTTTCCCCAGGGTGGGGGGAGTCCAAAACTAGAGGGCACAGGTTTAAGATGAGAGGGGAAAGATTTAAATGAATGTTAGGGGCAACTTGTTCACACAAAGGGTAATGTGTATATGGAATGATCTGCCAGATGAGGTGGTAGAGGCAGGTGCAATGTTAATATTTAAAGGCATTTTGCTGGTTATATGAGCAGGAAAGGGTTAGAGGGATTATGGGCCAAATGCTGACAGATAGGACAAGATTAATTTAGGATTTCTGATCAACATTGTTGTGTTGAACCGAAGAGTCTGTTTCCGTGCTGTGCATCTCTATGACGCTATGTTGATGAACTCTGCAGGTTGGTGGTAAGATGCTCTTGAAACAATGTGGTTGCAGTCGAGAGTGCCTTGCGTTGGGAGAAGGCAGTGATGGTTGAAAGTCCCACTGTCGGTTTTCTGACTTCAGTATCGCATGGAGAAAAGTTTGAAGAGCAATAGTCTGAAGAAAATGACACATGTGGATGCAGTTACGGTTTGAGGCTCAGGAGATGACGCCACACAAATCTCCGGTGCTCTTTGAAATTCTCCATTGGTGTAAACGTTTCAGGCAGATATGACCTTGGTGGCCATCAGAACAGGATTGCCACCCAGTCCTTCCGAGCACAAGTCCTGCTCCAGCAGGTGAAGCAGTTCTGTGATAATGGCCCAGGAAATCTTTAATCAGCATTTTTACCTGATGGGTGACAGCAAGGATTATAAATATGGGGTCTCATCAGTCTGCATTGCCTTGTTGGTGGATCTTCAGTTGCTGCTTCTCCCTTTAGAGGCAGTGTGGCAGCCACTGGACATTGGTGTTCTTGCTAAGCTTGCTAACAAAATAGTAATCGCTGTCTTCCCTTCATTGTATTTGTGGTATCGCGAAGGATACAAAGACTCCAGCCACAGGGATTTCCATGTCAGATGTGCAGACCTACAGGGAAGCTCAGAAAAATGGCACAATTTTATCACGGAAAACCCTGAGCCCTCACACCATCACAATGGAGCCTCAAATCATATCTTCACACAACGCAGCATGGATTCTTCCCAACAAGGTCATGTGTGATGCACCGCCAAAGATTTAATGCAATATTTTGGGAGTGGAATTTTGTCAGTAGGCAATAGGTTAGCATCCGCTGTCCCAAAGGAAAGGTTTGCTTCCATATCATAGGTACTGTCCTTGCATACCTACAGCTCAGTATGTGAATATAGCAGCTGTGAAGTAGTGTCCTCCAGGACTAGTCATGGAATGTGGTTGTGAAATAGAATTCCAGGTTCTGCTTTTAAGTGCCTTTAGCCTGATTACCTTTGCTTAACTGAAATGATAAGGAAGCAAGTAGTGTGCACAATTTAATGCTTGTGATTGCTTAAGGCCACAATTCTTACTGTGCAATCTTGGCCAATGAATGACCTGTGATTAATGTGCAAATTAGATTAGACTAGACTACCTACAGTGTGGAAACAGACCCTTTGGCCCAACAAGTCCACACTGCCCCTTGAAGCATCCCACCCAGACCCATCTCCCTATAACCCACACACGCCTGTATACTGTAGGCAATTTAGCATGGCCAATCCATCTAGCCTACACATCTTTGGATTGTGGGAGGAAACCGGAGCACCCGGAGGAAACCCACGGAGACACGGGGAGAACGTGCAAACTCCACACAGACAGTTGCCCGAGGCTGGAATCAAACTCAGGTCCCTGGCGCTGTGAGGCTTCAGTGCTAACCACTGAGCGACCGTGCCGCCAGAAGCCAGATTGGTAATGTTACTGAGTCAGTCAAAACCTGACTGCTGCAATTGCCCCTAGCAATGCCTGAAATTCCAAATGTTTTACCCTGACCCAAAGAAAACAAAAGCAGCAAATTACTTCACCTAATCAGTAAGTCAGCCATTTTATGCAGGAGCTGTGTCATTGATCTTTGATTTGACAGAGCAAGATTCCGACTTTTCCCTGAGGGCGATTTGTAGCCTCCACCTTTGACACATCAATATATCCCAAACTTCATGTATCCTTTTATGCTGTTGTTCCTCTATCCCTGAAGACTTTCAGCCTCCCTCTCTCCATTTCTCTAATGCCCGTTAAATCACTATTAATATGTCCACCTTATCCCCAGACCTTGTAACTTTGGAAACTCCCCAGACCCTCCTCATGTTGAGGAATGAGTGATAGATACCCTGCTCCTGCAACTCCCATTAATTACGAGGCCCTACTCAACTCTGCCCAACCGTCCCCTTTATCAGTGTCACTATTCCCTCAGCGACCCAATAAAATGGAACCCATCCCGAGGCTCGAGTTGCCTGCTTTCCACAACACTCTATGGACTTCCCATAATAAACCCCAGGTACGGATCATGGCCCAGCCCCAAGAGTCACTGAGCAGGGCAACTCTTAGCGATTTCATCCACCCCCTGGACTGATGGCTCCAATTCCACCCTGGCTGACCTGCCTATAATTCTCGGATGAACTGCACTGAGGCCCAATCCATGGACTGCAAAGACACATTTCCCAGACTCTAGTGGGACTAAGTACCTGACTGAGCATGGCCAATGGCCCAGTCTAGATTTGGATGTGTTCCTTTATGGGCTAAGCAATTCCCCTTTCCGCCTGTAGTCCCACTTCACCCAACTAAGAATGGCTCCCCTTTTATTTTCACAAATGGCTATTTGCTTAAAGCATATACAGTGTGTTTGCTGAGTCAAGTGCTGGCCTCTGCTGCAGGTATGACTTGAATGTGTCTTCGCGCATATTTGATAGCTTTTACATCAAAGTCAACAACAGTGTTCGAACATTTGAAAAAATAAATTAAACCCTGATTTATTTAACTTAGGTCACTCACCTGAATGCAAAGAAGATTTCTAAGATGCTGGCCAGAATTCAACACTTAAAGACTAATGAGAATGACTCAACTACTGAACTGTAAGGTGAAGTACCAAAAGTAGCAGATACTATCAAGTGGACCAAAACAAACATATTTGGTTCTAATTGAAGAGTTTGAAACCTACATATCAGAAGTCATGCAACATTTACCAGTTGTGGACAGGAAGCTACAAGGGATTTGGGAAGCACAAAAATGAGATTTAAAATGTATCAATATCAAGAAAAGATGGCCATACTATGTACTGAATGATAGAGTATTATGACATTACTTTGAACAGCATAGATGTAACATCATCGTTGTTGAGACATTACTAACATTAACAGCTCTTTGACTTGAGATTCTTCAGGGAATTCATCACAGACATTAAGGAATTAAAAAGCGGCGTGGAAGAGTTGTCAACAGTCAATATAGTGGAAGGTATTTCTCAATTAATACCCAAAGTAGTTTGTATCTACACTCTTTGTCCTGTGAATAGCCAATAGAAGGGGAAAGGAACACTGTTACTGTCAGAGATAGGAGGAATTGCAGCTGCTGAAGAATGTGAGATAAACAAGATATAGAGCTGGATGAACACAGAAGGCCAAGCAGCATCATAGGAGCAGGAAATCTTGACGTTTCAGGCCTAGACCTTTCTTCAGACATGGGGGAGGGGAAGGGGGTTCTGAAATAAACGGGGAGAGAGTGGGATGAAGCCAGTAAAGGTGAGTGTTGGGGGGGAGGTAGAAAGGAGTTAGGTCAGTCCAGGGAGGATGGACAGGACAAAGGTTAGTAAGTAGGAGAAGGGAGTGGAGCTTGAGGTCGGAGGAGGGGATAGGTGGAAGGAAGGGCAGGTTAGGGAGGAGGGGACAAGCTGGGCGGGTTTTGGGATGCAGTGGGGGGAGGGGACATCTTGAAGCTTGTGAAGTCCATATTGATACAATTGGGCTGCAGGGTTCCCAAGCGGAATATGAGTTACTGATCCTGCAACCTTCAGGTAGCATCGTTGTGGCACTGCAGGAGGCCCAGGATGGACATGTCATCTGTGGAATGGGAGGGGGAGTTGAAATGGTTCGCGACTGGGAGGTGCAGTTGTTTAGTGTGAACCGAGCGTAGGTGTTCTGCAAAGCGGTCGCCAAGCCTCCGCTTGGTTTCCCCAATGTAGAGGAGGCCACAACGGGAACAGCGGATGCAGTATACCACATTGGCAGATGTGCAGATGAACATCTGCTTGATGTGGAAAGTCTTCTTGGGGCCTGGGATGGGAGTGAGGGGAGAGGTGTAGGGACAGGTGTAGCACTTCCTGCGGTTGCAGGGGAAAGTACAGAGTGTGGTGGGGCTGGAGGGGAGTGTGGAGAGGACAAGCAAGTCATGGAGAGAGTGGTTCCTCCGGAAAGCAGATAAGGGTGGGGAGGGAAAAATGTTACTGTCACCTTTCTATCAAGGTATGGGAGCACCTGCAATTGGATTTGTATGTGTTTAAATACAAGATGTTCATCATTTTTATAGACTATTAATCATGACGGACTGAAGTTAGCCATCTACCCAAAATCACATCAGAAGCAGTGAAAGATTGATTGAAGAAAATTGACTCATTGCATGGTATTCTGGATATCATATCAGACAATACACAGTTTTCAGATATAATAGGAGCTGCAGATGCTGCTTGGCCTGCTGTGTTCATCCAGCTCTACACTTTGTTAACACAGTTTTCAGATAAGCAACTTAAGAGATCTATCATGATTGTGATTGTATTTATATTACAACTTAAGCCCTCTATTTAGAACCAAATGGAGAGGCTGAGAGAGGAGCACATACAATAAAAACATCACTAACAAAGATTAAGCTCCAGATTCTCACCACTACAAAATGTGTTCTTTCTATTTGAATCATAGCTCAGTAGGTCTGGCAGCAACTGTGAAGAAAAATCAGAGGGTCATCGGGCCGAAATGTTAACTCTGATTTTTCTTCATAGATGCTGCCAGACCTGTTGAGCTTTGCCAGCAACTTCTGTTTTTGAACACAACAGATATCTAATCTGCAGCCTGGGAGTCGGTGTGAGGAAGAGAACAACAGAGAGAAGGAATGAATGTAGCAAAAAAAACATAGCAACCGAGATCATGTAGCATTGAAACTGACCATGACACTTAAAGACGTATCATAATGCACTGATCTCATTGAACACGAAAGCGATAGACATGTGGAACTATTTCTTAGTGAAGAGGGGCAAGAAAACATCACAGCCATCAGGAGAGTGAGAACCACATTGACCTAGAACACAGAATGAGACCCAAACCAGATTTAAGAGAGTGTTGGACCAATAAGCGGAATATGAGTTGTTGTTCCTGCAACCTTCGGGTGGCATCATTGTGGCACTGCAGGGGGCCCATGATGGACATGTCATCTAAGGAATGGGAAGGGGAGTTAAAATGGATCGCGACTGGGTGGTGCGGTTGTTTGTTGCAAACCGAGTGGAGGCGTTCTGCAAAGCAGTCCCCAAGCCTCCGCTTGGTTTCCCCCATGTAGAGGAAGCCACACCGGATACAGTGGATACAGTATACCACATTGGCAGATGTGCAGGTGAACCTCTGCTTAATAGGGAAAGTCATCTTGGGGCCTGTGCTGTTGGGTGAGGGAGGAGGTGTGGGGGCAAGTGTAGCACTTCCTGCAGTTGCAGGGGAAGGTGCCGGGTGTGGTGGGGTTGGAGGGGAATGTGGAACGGACAAGGGAGTCACGGAGAGAGTGGTCTCTCCGGAAGGCAGACAAGGGTGGGTGTGGAAAAATATCTTGGGTGGTGGGGTCGGATTGTAGATGGTGGAAGTGTCGGAGGATGATGTGTTGTATCCGGAGGTTGGTGTGGTGGTATGTGAGAACAAGGGGGATCCTCTTAGGGCGGTTATTGCGGTGGCGGGGTGCGAGGGAAGTGGTTGATTTGGGCCAAATTGCACAGCATTTCTCTAGCAACCAGTCTACCATCAGCTTTTTAGCACCAGGCTTCTTAAACTAAATTTAGTTATTTTGACTGCAGCAGAGAGCTTATTAAATCACATGCAATGTTAATCCAGGTTTTGAGATTCCTCATCCAGTAACATTTCCACCAGAATTGAGTGGGATAAATGAATTTTGTTTCTAAGATTGCAAAAATTCATTGGCTGTCTTAAAACATATGCAGCCTTCCCACCTCCCTCCTGCCTCCTGCCTGAACCTGACCTGTCTGCAATTTTACACAGGATGGGTAAGATTTAGGGTGGCCTATACACCCAGGCTCCAAAGCAGGCCCAAATGAGGAGCTGAAGTCTCGGCTGGCACCAATTAACATTGTGAGGCTGAAATAATGGGCGGGGGTGTGCTTCTGTGGAGTGTTAATTCTCACTATACAAAAAATCCTGCCTAATGATTTAAAACTAGTCTTATTTTACAAAGTATTTTCTTGTTTTACCTTTGGACCGATTGAAGAAGCACACATGTTAAAAATACAAATATACATGAATTTACTTTGACTCAGGTATAAGATATAGATATGTGACAGTGTGTGTCACTTCATATCAAATTATAGCAATCAGACTATTGAGCCAAAAAAGTTGTCTATAACACACCCAAGAATAGTTTGTGATTTTTAAATTCTTTAATTAATTCTCAGTCGTGAGTGATGATGACAAGAACAATTAGATTTCATTCTAACTGTTGGAACTGAGAGCAGAAATTTAAACACTGTCAGAAATTAGAGAGAGTGAAGCATGGAGTTGTTTATTACCTTATGTATGTTAATAAATAACAATGAATAACAGATCAAGACATATCTGATTGTCAAGTTGCGTTATGAAATACAGAAGTTTTTCTTTTACTCCAGGCAATGAAACTTCAATCCAGTTGTAATGGCTGATGGAATTAAAGATTCCTTCTAAACTAATCTATCTTCCAGCGACTGCAGTAGCAGCTTTTAAGGCTCTGTTCTGTCCGTCTTATCTGTAAATAAAGAGACATGAAATAAAACATGAAAGAGAAAGGCTTACTGGTGACACAGTGTCTGCTAACACCTTAGGCCATGCAATAATTTCCAGCTTTGTTTACTTGTCAACTACTGAGGAATGCGAACATTTGCCTCAGAACCAGATGGTTGTCTCTGTTGCAAAAGCATGACATCATGTCTAGGTTCCTATTTAACACTTCAAAAGGCACAGTGTATTTCCTTTTGGACGTGACCAAAATATTCTTTTCTTTATACATAAACTAAAGTTACGCACATTAAATAAAACTATAGGAAGGAAAAAAACCACCCTTGAGTGAGTACAATGGTAATCAATGAACGACAAAGGTGATTCCAGATCAGAACTTTGAGGTATCAGGAAAGAGTAATGAACTTGTACACGTTCTCTTAGGGGAAAAGAGAGGTTTCAAAGAAATGGATTTTTAGAGTGCATGGTCTACAAGGATGTATAGTTAGTGTGAAGGAGGCATCATCTGAGCGAGATGGAGGCTGTGTGAGTATATGTGGAATTTCGCAGAATCCCTGCAGTACAAAAGCAGGCCATTTGGCCCAGAGAGTCCAAACTTACCCTCTGAGGAGTGTCTAACCAAGATTTACCCCCCTACCCTGTCCCTGTAATTCTGCATATGCCATGGGAAATCCACATAACCTACACAGCCCTGAACACTACAGGCAATTTAGCGTGGCCATTCCACCTAATCTGCACATCTTTGGATAATTTGGTTCAAAGTAGGAATGTGCTGCATTGGGGAACGTGATGTTTTCAGTAAGACTCATTGCAAAAAGTAAAAGGAGCTGACTGAGGAGTTTGGTGAAGGTGAAGAGGACATGCTTTTTGCTTGTGGTATTTTACAGCAATCTCATTCATTGATAAGACACTGATATTAAAGATGGTTTGAAATTGCTGGAGAATAGAAAAGCATATTATTTTTAAAGAAACAGCCATGCACAGATCTAATTCAGAAACACCAGGATTAAGAGAAATTCAGACTCAATATACTAAAACAATATAAATAATCCAAAACAGAGCTCAGGTAATACAATGGAAATTATCTGAAGACACAAGGTGGCACATCTTGGTCCAGTGGTATATGTGACTTGTAGCACGTGGGAAGCCATGGACCACATCCAATGTCCGAGATGATCACATTTGAAGGAAATGCTGCCAACTACAGAACTATGGACGTTGTATTTCAGCTTCAGCAAGTGCTGGTGTGATTGTGGTGCATCCATGAGAAGGGAACTTGAGGCCAAACATAAACTGGAGGAACAATGTCTGATATTTCTCCTTGGAAGCTTACAGCCCAATGGCCTGAACATTGACTTCACCAGGTTCAAATTTCCTCCACCCCAACCTTATCCCATGTCCAGACCACCCCCTTAAGACCTGACCTAACCTGTTCATCTTCCATTCACCACGCCACCCTTCCCATGGACTAATCACAATAACTCCCCTATCTGCATCATCTCTCTTAACCTTTCCCCAACCCCACCCCCTCCCTCTATTTATTTCTGGGCATTCCTTCCCCGACCCCAGTTCTCAATGTGTTTGTTGTGCCAATGTGCCGATCTACCATCCCCTGAGAAAAAGAACAGGAAATGACATCACCAACCCAAGGAAACCTAAGCAGATAAATAGAAAGCAGGACATAACACCAGCGCTTCGTCAAAGGCTCACTGATGATGTTACCTAGAATGGTGACGAAATGTCTGAAAACTAACCTTCCAACTCAGCGATCAAACTCACATCCAGAACCTCAACCTGAGCTACAAATCTTCTCAAGACTCGCTAGCACCTATTGTCTATTGTCCTTGAGACTGATACTGAATGAAGAGCCCTTAGAGTACGAGTTCACAGTTGAAATTGGAGCTGCAGGTAGACAGGACAGTGAAACACTTGGTATACTTGCTTTTAATGGTCAGTGCATTGTGTATAGGAACTGGGAGGATGTTGCAGTGAGGCAAGACATTATTTTAGTCATCTTCGGAGTATTGTGTGCAATTCTGGTCTTCCTGCTATGGGATGGAAGTTGTAAAACTAAAAAGGGTTCAGGAAAGATTTGTGACAATGTTGTCAGAGTTGGAGGGTTTGAGCTACAGGGAGAGGTAAAATAGGCTGGAGTGTCAAAGGCTGAGGGGTGAACTTACAGAGTATTATAAAATTTTGAAGGATATAGATAGGGTGAATAGCCAAGATCTTTTCCCTGAGGTGGAGGAGTCAAAAATGAGAGGGAATAGGTTTGAGATGAAAAGGAAAAGATTTAAAAGGGAAATAAGAGGCAACTTTTTCATGCAGAGGGTGGTTCTTATATGGAATGAGCCGCCAGAGAAAGTGATTTGAGGCTGGTAAATTTATAACATTTAAAAGACATCTGGATGGATACATGAATAGGAAGGGTTTAGAGGGGTGTGGGCCAAATGCTGGCAAATGGGACTAGATTTATATAGGACATTTGGACAGTATGGATGAGTTGGACCATAGTGTGTTTTTCCATGCTGTATACCTCTGTGACTCTATGGTGGATATTGACTTCTAGAAGGTGTTTGGTGTGGTGCCACATATCAGACTTGTGAGATAAATTATAGCGCAGAATAAAAAGGACAATGACAACAAGGATATAAAATTAGTTGCGAAGTGATTGGAAATAGAGAGTAATGGATACTTTTCAGATATTAATAGTGTAGGTAATTGTGGTTCCAGCACTGATCCATATAGCACTTGGGTAGTTACAGGTTGACACCCAAACAAGTGGTAATCTTATCCCAACTCTCTGTTTTCTCTTGGTTAACCAATTCTCTTTGCACACTAATATACTACCTTCTGCACAATGTTAACTTATTAAGTTACTTTACATCTGATATCATTTTAAATGCCTTTTAGAAGCCTAAATATAATACATCCACAGATTCTATGTCTATATTGCTTGATACTTCCTCAGAATTCCAATAAATTTGTGTGATTTTCATTTCAGGAAATTATGCTGACTCTGTTTGTAATGGTTCTTCCCAGGGATCAACATCAGGATCCTTGTTTTTCCAGTTACATATTAATAAGCTAGATTGTGATGTGCATTATACAAAACCTAGAAGTTTATAAAATGTAAGAGGGACAGGATAGAACTTCAAAAGGACATGGACATGTTAGTGGAGTGGGCTGATAGAAGCAAGTAAAGTTCAATGCAAAGTATGAGGTAATGCATTTTGGTAGGAAGAAAACAGACAGACAGATAACATAAATACAATTTTATAGGGTTACAGGAGCAGAGGGACCTGAGCACACATACTCTATACAGGAAATTATTGCTATCTATATTCCATGTTTATAAAGTGCCAAAAAAAACAATGTGGTATATACCAGCAGTTGCAGGAAAGTAGTATTAGTGAGAAGATTGTACAGGAAGTTGAGCAGAAAGTTGATATACCTTCAAGACCTGACAGGTTACATTCTATGTTGTTGAAGGGGTTGGTATTAAAGATAGTTGATGCATTGGTGATTATCTTTCAAAATTCTACAGATTCTGAATGATCCCTGCAGAATGGAAGGTAGCAAATGTCATTCCACCATTTAAGATAGGGGCAAGAGAAAAAGTAGTAGGGAAAATGGGAGGTTGGCTTCTCTCATCCAAGTCATTACTGCAGAGTATAAATAACTGTGGTCCCAGCACTAATTCATGTAGCCCTTGGTTTGTTAAAGGTTGACATCCTAAAACGTAACCTTATTCCAACTCTCTGTCTTCTCTTAGCCAATTCTCTATGCATGCTAATATATTATCTTCTGCCCAATGGCTTTTTAACTTAAGCCACTTTATGTCTGATATCATATTAAGTGCATTTTAGAAATCTAAATATAATACATCCACAGACTCTATACCAATATTGCTTTATATTTCCTCAGAATTCTAATAAATTTGTGTGATTTCCACTTCATGAAGTCATGCGGATTCTTCTTGATTATATTATTTACTTCTAAATGCTCTGCAATTATATCCTTTATAATGGACTGTACTACTTGCCCAAAAATAGATATTCAGCCAATTGAGTAACAGTTAAGTGCTTTTTTTTGTCTCCATATCAGCCGTGATAAAATGGCAGAGCAGACACAAAGGGTTCAAACAGCCTTATACTGTTCCTACGTCTTTTTGTCTTTTGGATGATCAGTCATTCCCATCAGTCGATGATATGTTTAATTTCTTCGGTGATGTGTTGAGGACATCCTTAAAGGATTTCCATTGTCCCCCTGGGAATCTCCTACCATAATCAAGATGCAATGGTCTGAAGTTAGGCATACTAACAGCAAGCCCTCATCAACGCATCTGGTTTTGAGTGATTCACACTTTGATGCTGGAAATGTTGGCATGGGGGACATCTCTGTTGGATTACTTTTCTTGCTCATAGTTTTGGTGGATTTTGCAAAGGAATGAAGGTTTTACAGCCCCAGTGCTTTGAGGTACCTGAAGATCAGTCCAGTCATCAACTGGAAAGACAAGAGCACTTTGGCTAATTATTGGTCCACAGCAGTCAGTTTAGCATGGCAGTCATGGGACAACATATCTCAGGATACTCTTCAGGCAAGGCTGGTGTTGGTGGGTGCGAAAGAAGTACAAGTCTTCCTTATGAAGTCTGGAGGAATATCTTTGTTCCATTTGGCCTGTGAGGAAACTTAAAATAAATGCAATAATTCCTTTTTCACCCTTACTACTTCAAATCTGGTCTCTACTTAATTATAGAATCCCAACAGTGTGGAAGGAGGCCACTCGGCCCACACTGACCTTCCAAAGAGGATCCCACCCAGACCTAGCCACTGAACCTGTCACTGTAACCCTGCATTCTCCATGGCTAATCCACCTAAACTGCACACTAAGTTTGGTGGAGTAGCAGATAGTGAAGGGGACTGTCAGAGATTACAGCAGAATATAGATAGACTGGAGAGTTGGGCAGATAAATGGCAGATGGAGTTCAATCCAAGCAAATGCAAGGTGACGCATTTTGGACGATCAAATTCAAGGGCGAACTATACAGTAAATGGAAAAGTCCTAGGGAAAATTGATGAACAGAGAGATCTGGGTGTTCAGGTCCATTGTTCCCTGAAGGTGACAACGCAGGTCAATAGGGTAGTCAAGAAGGCATATGGCATGATTTCCTTCATTGGACGGGGTATTGAGTACAAGAGTTGGCAGGTCATGTTGCAGTTGTATAGGACTTTGGTTCGGCCACATTTGGAGTACTGTGTACAGTTCTGGTCGCCACATTACAAAAAGGATGTGGATGCTTTGGAGAGGGTGCAGAGGAGGTTCACCAGGATGTTGCCTGCTGTGGAGGGTGCTAGCTATGAAGAGAGGTTGAGTAGATTAGGATTATTTTCATTAGAAAGACGGAGATTGAGGGGGGACCTAATTGAAGTCTACAAAATCATGAGGGGTATAGACAGGGTGGATAGCAAAACGCTTTTTCCCAGAGTGGAGGGCTCAATTACTAGGGGTCATGAGTTCAAAGTGAGAGGAGGAACGTTTAGGGGAGATATGCGTGGAAAGTTCTTTACACAGAGGGTGGTGAGTGCCTGGAATGCATTGCCAGCGGAGGTGGTAGACGCAGACACATTAGCGTCTTTTAAGATATATTTGGACAGGTACATGGATGGGCAGGAAGCAAATGAACACAGACCGTTAGAAAATAGATGACAGGTTAAACAGAGGATCTTGATCGGCGCAGGCTTGGGGGCCGAAGGGCCTGTTCCAGTGCTGTAATTTTCTTTGTTCTTCTTTTGTTCTATTCCTGGACACTATGGTGCAATCCACCTAACCTGTATGTCTGAGGACTGATGGAGGAAACCAGAGCATCCAGTGTAAACCCACACAGACACAGGGAGAATTTGCAAACTCCACACAGACCATCGCCCAAAGCCGTTATCAAACAACAGGAACAGTACACCCATCACACATTGATGTCTACCTGCTGTTCTTCATGAAGTTACATAGGAAAGTACAAGTAAGATTTATAGAAAAGCATTATTTTAATTCCAAGAATAGGCTCCTTTCACCCACGAAGCTAAGGGTAGTAGATGCAGTCTTTTGGATTAATCCTGAAACTGCAAAAAATTGGATGATATTGATGGTATAAATTCAGCTCAATGTGGCCCCAATGTTGCCATGGTGACTGGGCAACATGGTAGTAGTAATAAGGGGAAAGGTGAGGAAGTTGTATACGTGGAAATCCTGCTGACTTTGCTCATCGGCCCTCATCTAAATAACATGTTCAAAATTCCTGTAGCTGTTGGCTGGATATCCTGGCTGGCAAAATAAGAACAAATAACGCATGTTATAATGGATACTTGCAGAAATGGACAGAAGATGAAAACCTTGGTTTGCCAATAGAATAGGGGGGAACTAGTCTTTGGGAAAGATAATGGGAGGTAATACAGCCACAATGGGAGTAGGAGAAGTACAATAATAAGTCAGGGCCATGATCTGAGATAGAGAGAGAAAACCAAAGGCCTTATTGTAAGAGAATATTTCAGCTCTTTCTGACCAATCAAGAGTTTAAGTTGTGCAAACCTGTGTAGATTAAAGCGCTAATGCTTAAAAATGTAGACAGCCAGTAATGATGCAAGAAATTCTATGATAGAAAGACTCTGAAGGTAGATTCTACTAAATTGACCTCATGCTAAGTTGAAGAGTGTAAATAGTTCATCTGAAAAATATTTTATACTTCAGTACCTCTCTTAATCAACTAGGACCCCCAACACCATCTAGCTTTTTCAGATTGTATTCACCTGTCTACCTATTGCAGATACCACATACCCAAGTCAATATTTGTAGGTAGACCACTGCACAGTTCATGTGTTCTTAAGAAGGCCACGCCAAGACAATTGATGATACCCTTCATCCTTTTGTGTGGCATGACCACTGTGCTAAATGGACAGATTTCAAACAGATCTATGAACTAAAACTGAGTAGTTATGAGGCACAATGGATCTTCAAGATCCTCAGAATTGTATTCAACCTGAATCTGTGATCTCAAGAAATAGTATAGCCCCCAGTCAACTATTACATATAAGCTGAAAGGTCAACCCCGGATCAACAAAAAACATGCCAGGAGCAGCAGAAAGCACATCAAAAAATTAGGTGTCAACCTGGTGAAGCTAAAAATAGGACTATTGCATGTCAAACAGTAGGAGTTACTTCCAGTGGACAAGGCTAAGTGATCCCACAACCAATACATCTGATCTAAGCTCTAGTCCTGCCACAGCCAGCCATGACTGGTGGTTGACAACGGAACAACTAACAGGAGGGTATTGGTCCACAAATATCTCCATCCTCGACAAAGAGAAAGCCCAACACATCAATGCAGAAAACAAGGCTGAAGCATTTGCAACCAACATCAGCCAAATAAGCTATGCTGATGGAGGGTATTGGCTTCCTGTTGAGGTCCCAGCATTGCTGTTGTCAGGTGTCAACCAATTTTGTTTACTCCACATGACATCAAGAAATGGCTGAAGATGTTGGATACTGGACACTGGATATTGATTCTAGACCCCATGAAGCCTCATGACTTCAGGTTAAATATGGGGAGGGAGCCCTCCTTTTAGTTACCACATACTACCTCCTCACTCACAGCTGACAAATCAGTAGTCCTCCATGTTGAATAAAATAAAAATGAAGTACTGAGGGTGGCAGGGACACTGAATGTACTCTGGGGTGGGGGAATTCAAAATGTCTGATTACAATTCCTCTGATACTGACACAGTTCACATCCAAATGTAACCAGACTTGGACAATATACAGGCTTAGTTGAAAAATGAGGGATACAATTGACCAGAAGCTGAACTAGAATAGCCATACATCGTTACAAAAACAGGTCGGAGACTAGGAATTCTGCAAAGAATAACTCATCTTTATTTCCAATGCCTGCATCGATATTTACAATAGACAAACGATTACTGGGTGTGATTGAACTATCTTCACTTGCCTTGACGAGTGCAACTTTAACAATGCTCAAGAAGCTCAATGCCATCCAGGACAAAGCATCTCATTTGACTGGCACCCAAGCATCACCTTCAAGTTTAACTTCCTTCATCGAGGGCCGACGGGCCTGTACTGTACTGTGCTGTAATGTTCATCACTGATGCACAGTGGGAATAGCATTTGCCATCTACAAGATGCACTGAAGCATCTCACCAAGCCTCCTTCAAGTGCCTACCAAAGTCTTAGCCTCTACCACACAGAAGGATAAGGGCAGAAGATACATGGGAACGTCACCAGCTTCAAGTTTCTCGCTTCTTATAAGCTTCTGTTTTGTAACTATGTCTCTGGTCTTTCACTATTGCTGAGTCAAAGTCCTAACATTCTCTCTCAAACAACACTGGAGGTGTCCCAGCAACAACTCAATGACAACAATTTATCAAGAACATAACTCAACATCACCTTCCCCAGCGCAGTTAAGGGGGGCCAGACCATTGATGCCTATATCCCCAGAATAAACAAAACAGATTACACATAGCCTTAGACATATCTTGCTTCTTACTGCAGTGGTAGTGTCGAGCAATGCAACTTTCTTGGTTTATTTTGCAATCCTATAGTCATACCCTTTCTATCTCTTGCCATTTGCTAATCTGTTTGTCATTTCATGTGGGCCATGTAACACCTTGAAACCTCTTCTGGTGTATTTAGGGTTAGTTGGCTTGACTTGATTCTGCTGAGACATGTGGCATTAACTTTGCGTCTAACACCTGGAATTCCGGATATTCAGTCTTGCCATAGCATGAGGTTCCTCAGATTGATTTGTTCTCTTAGGGTGAGCATTATTCCTGTCACAGATCCTCAACTTTACCTTCGAGGGTTTCAGTTTTCGATCTCCACCTGATGTAATTTTACTCAGGTCTGCACTTTTCATAATGTTGCAAGAAGCACCAGTCTCTATACGGCACTGCATATTCATTTGATGCTCTCATTCTGTTGTATTCATCATAATCGTATTAACTAGTTTTCTCTTTGAGGCTTGATCTTGCTAACTTGCTTTACAGGGTGGATTAAATAGTTTGAATCTTTGACTGACATCTTTATTGTATGTACACTTGATTTGTCAGAATCACCGTCAGATATTTCCGTGGCAGAAATCACCAACATAAGTTTGCCTTGTTTGTCTTCTTTCTGGCTAGGTGCTTGCATGCAAAGTGGTTTAACTTCTTGCAGTTTAAACCACTCTTCCCACCTGCAACTGGACTTGCTTATTTTTGTTTCATGTGGTAACTTTCACAATATTTGTACTTTTCCCTTCGCTGCTAATCTTTTTGGTAGCCCTTCTGTAGATAATTCCAGTTTCTCTCCATCTTGCACTTGAGCTACCTTAGCTGCTTTTCAACACTGATTCCTCATATTGTGGACATACTTGTCTGTTTTCCCAAGCATGTTCCATAGCTATTCATTTCCAGACTCAGAGCTTCTGCATGCAAGTATAAATTCTTCAAGAGTTGGGTTCACACAAGATATTTCTGCCTTTAATGAGAACATCTTTCAAGTGCCCAAATTGACAAGATTCCTCAAGCTGTATTAATTCAGTCATATATCAACAGGATATTTTCAATCTGATCCTTAATGTTGAATACCATTGATGTTTTTCATTCAAATTAGGTGCAAATTTTTTTTTTAATGCTGTTGAAATCTCTGTTAACCATTTTTGTTTTGTTCATCAGAGAGATCTAGATTGGATTAACAAAGTGTGGAGCTGGATGAACACAGCAGGCCAAGCAGCATCTTAGAAGCACAACAGCTGACACTTTGTGCTCCTAAGATGCTGCTTGGCCTGCTGTGTTCCTCCAGCTCAACACTTTGTTATCTCAGATTCTCCTGCATCTGCAGTTCCCATTATCTCTTGGTTGGATTATACAGTTTGACAATCCTTGCCCAACAGTGATAAAAGAAAGCTACTCGTAATTGTACAGCTGCAATTTCCTAAGTTTGCCATTGTAGAAAGACTGCCATTCTCTTTCATATTACACTTTCATTTTTACATAGACCAGGAAAGGAGAAGCAATAACCATTGTACAACTCATCTATTGACTCAGTCGCAGTGGGTGTCTTTATTCTTTCTCAGTGGCTTTGAGCAGCTTTCAGCAGCTCATATCATTAGTGTAATCTTCATTAAGTAACTGTACTTCCAGACAGATTTTCATAAACTCACTGTCAGTTTCACTCTGACACCATATTGTGAGTTTATTGGAGTACCATGTTACCTGTACTGTGTCCTTATTAGGATGGCTGCAGCGAACATCTTATGGCAGACCTCACAGATCCATGGCAAACCAGAGGCAACATTAAAAAATGTTGAATTTCTATCCTAAATAGCACCCCCACTAACTGCAACAATCCAGCCTCTTTCCAAACTGGAGTCTGCCCCACAGAAGATCAGACAGTCTAAGCTATGGACCCACTTATGGACATGATCTGAATTGTGCAAGTTTGTGCCAATTCCTGTCCAGAACAGGTAGAAAAGTGGCTGGTTTTATTTGAAAAGTTTACATCAGAAAGCTAAAATAAACATCCCCAAAATATTACTTTCTCTAGAGCAGATACATTTTGAACTGTCAGTAAAACCCACTCACCAGACAATATTACAGGGTCATAGAGTCTACTATAAGGTCAATCCCTCAGCTTCCTACTCTCCAGGGAAAAAAGTTCCAGCCTATCCAGGCTCTTCTTATGATTCAAATCTTCCATTCTCGGTAACATCTTTGTAAATATTTTTTGCGCCCTTTCCAGTTTAATGACATCTTTGTTACAGCAAGGCAAGCAAACCTGCATGCAGTGCTCCAAACGTGGCTGTACCAATGTCTTGTACAGCCGTAACGTGACGTCCCACCTCCTGTACTCAATGGTCTGACCAATGTAGGCAAACGCCTTCTTCACCACGCTGGCTACTTATGATCCTGCTTTCAAGGAACTGTGTGCCTGAATTCCTAGGTCTCTCTGTTCAACAACACCCAAGGCTCTACCATTAACTGTAAGTCCTGTCCTGGTTTGTCTTACCAAAATACAACACCTTGAATTTATTTAAATTAAACTGCGTCTGATATTCCTCAGTCCACTGGCCCAGTTGATAAAAATCCCATTGTACTCTCAAACAACCTTCTTCATTGTCCACCATACCACCAATTTTCGTGCCACCTACAAACTTATTCATCATATCTCCTATATGCTCATCCAAATTATTCATATAAATAATGAAAAATTGTGGCCCCAGCACCAATTCTTGCCACACATCTGGTCACACACCTCCAATCTGAACAACAACTCTCTAATATCACCCTCTGTCTCCTATTGCCAAAACAATTTTGCATCTAATTGCTTAGCTCTCCCTAGATCCCATCTGATCTAACCTTACTAGACAATCTAACTGCAGAACCTTGTCGAGGTCCTTGCTAAAGTCCATGCAGACAATGTCTACTGCTTTGCCTTCATCTATCTCCTTGCTCACGTCTTCAAAAATGTCAAATTTTTAAGACATGATTTCCTATGCATAAGACCATGCTGACAATCCCTAATCAGCACTTTCCTTTCCAAATGCATGTAGACCCTATCTCTCAGAATCCCCTCCAACAACCTATCCACCATGCAGGTCAGGCTCACCAGCCTATAGTTCCCTGACTTTCCTTTGCAGCCTTTCTTAAATAGTAGCACAGCATTAGCCACCTTCCAGTATTTTGGCACTTTACCCATGGCTATCAATTGAATAAATACCTCTGCTAGGGATCGGACAATTTCTCCCCCAGCTTTTCAGAATGAATAAACTTGATTTGGTCCCGGCGATTTATCTACTTCTATGAATTTTAAGAACTCTAGCTCCTCTTCTTCTATTTCAAGATATCATTTTTTTTCTCCACATTCCATAGTTTCCATATCTTCCCCCATGGTAATAACTGACAGGAAGTATTCATTTAAGACCTCTTTCATCTCCTATAGTTCCACACATAGATGGCCTCCAGTTCAGGTGTAGCCCGTTCCTCTTGTACAGGTCACTTCTGCCCAAAAGAGATCCCAATGATCCTAAAGTCTGAACACGTGGTACTTGGAGCAATTCAGAGATGGGATACACAAATGGGAGGACCAAGACACAGCAATGCCTCCCAGTCCTGCTTCTCTAAACTCCCACAGGTACCGCAACGTCTAGTGATTGCACACTGTAGTTATGATTGCATTCACAAGTTAATTATACTATTTCTGGTTTTTATCCCATCTCAATTAAAATTAAACATTGACAAAAAGAAAATTTAATCTATTTAGAGCTGTTTACTGGACAACAGGATTTCTTCATGAACTGTGATTCCTATTCATTAGTCACTTGATTCAATACCTGCGGGATGCATGATTCATCCAGGCATTTTGCTGTCAATTCTTGAAAAATCAAATTGAAATTAAAAGTTTGAAGAGAAAAGTTTTGAAATTGAAATGTGTTCTTCCTTCTTCTTGTCCCTCCCCCAATCAGCCACACCATCTTCAGTTCCGCTGGAATGGAGGGCAACCGTGCAAATAATTTGTTAAAATTTAATTCCAAGTCTGATTCCAATACTTGTGAAATCCTCCATGATAACGACCATGAAAGGCATCTTTTGCATCCCTCCCCTTAAACCATTGTTTGTGGTCAGTCTCCAATTCCCTCTTTGGACTTAATATACATAGGGGATTCTTTCAGAGGCATCCAGATTGTTTCCTAGCAGCAATCTTCTTTTCCTTTTATCTTTCCTTTCTTTCTGGAACTGTTTATCCTTCACTGAGTACTGTCATTGGAAGGTCAGTCTCACAGCTGCTGAACCTATTCATGGTCCCTTCTATAAAAACAGATTTCCACAGCGGAAACTGCGGAACATGTCAGAGAATAATTCAAGGCCAAATTCCGTAGCAGCAAATTAAAAAAAACAGCATGCCTTCTCCCGGTTTACTTTTGATGAATTTTCATGCTATAAAAAGTACCAAAGCCATGCGACATAATCTTTGACATATGACCTTTCTTCAAGGTGCTTTGCATGAATATATTGACTTCTGAATCACTTTGCCACGTATCACTGCTCCTGCTGGTTGGTCTGTTGGAGTACTGAAATGCTTGTGCCTTGCTTGATACAGATGGATTTCTGTGTCTGACCAAACGTGACTCATTACAAATGTTCTACTATCAGTCTGTTTGTCTCTGTGTCTACTGTTCAATTAGATAGCAACTATAAAACTTTAAGAATAGTAAAATTATTTGACACAAATCATGTTTTCTTCCTTTTTAATGATGTCCCATTGCCAACTTCGAAAAGGACAGTTTGATATCCAGCCTGAATACTTTTCATTGCCTAATGCCTGATGAACATTCACAATCTATGCTTAGAAACATGACTTCATAAAATCCCAACAGTGTGGAAGCAGACCATTCGGCCTAGCAAGTCCACACCACCTCTCCGAACAGAATCACACCCAGACACATTATCCTGCCCGTGATTTCCTAAGTCTAAGTCACCTAACCTAAACATCCCTGGGCACTGTAGGCAATTTAGCATAGCCAATCCACCTACTCTGCACATCTTTGGACTGTGGGAGGAAACCAGAGCACCCGGAGGAAACCCTCACAGACACAGGGAGAATATGCAGCTCCACGCAGACAGTCACCCAAGGATGGAATTGAACCCAAGTCCCTGGCACTGTGAGACAGCAGTGCCAACCAC
Organism: Stegostoma tigrinum; assembly: GCF_030684315.1. Classification (NCBI taxonomy): domain Eukaryota; kingdom Metazoa; phylum Chordata; class Chondrichthyes; order Orectolobiformes; family Stegostomatidae; genus Stegostoma; species Stegostoma tigrinum. The sequence continues at coordinate 33,852,583 of NC_081354.1, forward strand.
TGAGCCACCGTGCCACCTTAAGACAAGAACACAGGAATGTGGCCCCTTCCTGGGAGAGGAATAGTGATCTCTGCTGTTCAGGAGGTTCCCATTTGGAAGGTGATGTCAGTGCTGGCTCTGTACTGGAGTAATCTAAAACCGTTCACTCACTCCTCCTCAACATCCTCTGTTTCAAATAGTAATATACTTTTCCCTTGAGTGATGCAATGATGTCTATTTCAACCTTCCTTCTGACAGGCATTGCATACTCTCATGACTCTTAAGTGCAGAAACTTCTTCTGACATTACCTTTTAGCAATAATTTTGAATTGATGGCCCCCTCATCATTGACTCTCCAACTATAAAAAATAATGTTTCACTATTAACTCTAAAAAAACCTTATTCCCAAATAGTTCTGTTAAACAAGATAACAAAGTGTGAAGCTGGATGAACACAGCAGGCCAAGCAGCATCTCAGGAGCACAAAAGCTGACATTTCGGGCCTAGACCCTTCATCATTCTCTTTCGTGCTCCTGAGATGCTCCTTGGCCTGCTGTGTTCATCCAGCTTCACACTTTGTTATCTTGGATTCTCCAGCATCTGCAGTTCCCATTATCTCTACTTCTGTTAAAACTCCTCTTATCATTCTTTCATCTAGAGAAGTAATTATTGTATTGCAAGACTTTTCCCCATTTTTATGGCTTGTCATCTCCAGTATTGTGTTGGTGTACCCATGCTATATACTCTCAATGCCTTCAATGCTTCTCTTATAATGGGTTGTCCAAAATGTTACAGAATACTCTCAATATGGCCTAACCAGTATTATGTCATGAATTTACTATTATTTTGTATTCTTACTAAGTTTGGCCCTAATTTATAAAACTCAAAATGCGAAAATAAGACTTTGTGTATTTATTCACTAGCATTCATATTTTCAGGAGCCACAAACAGGTATGAGAGAGAACTGAAATTCCTGTTCCCTTCCCTTACTGACTGTAATCAGTGTGTTTTTTAAAAGGAACTGTGAGTGTGTGACCAGCTTGAATAAACAGCAGCAAACATCTGATGGTTTAAATAAATGGGTTATTTATTCATGTGCTTATCGCAAAAAGTCAAATACTGTGTTACTTACTCAACCACTCACAAATAAGGTAAATGAAATAAGCAGGAAGAGTGAATGTGTGCATGTTACAAACAAAAGAATATCTCGTAAAGTAGGTGACTGGCTCACTTTGGAAGAAAGTATGCATTGCAGACCCAATGAGGAAGATGTTTCCACTCCTGAAGTGTAGTCTATGTGGGTTCAATTATCCACATCATATTTCAGAACTGTGAAACTGTTACAGACACCTTGAAAGCGAACAATTTTACATCACAATGTGACACTGAGCATTTTAAATTCAACTTATCAATTAAATATGGAATTAAAAAGTAACTTTGATAAAGATAACTATGAAGCTACGAACCATAAAAATGGGTTCACTCAATGGCTTGGAAAATTATGAAACTGTTTTTGAGAGGGTGGCCTAACACTACCTACTCAAAGGCAAATAAATGCTGGTAATGCCAATGCTGCCCAAATGCTCTCTTGATCCCACTTCCCCACTTGAATACATTTCTTATTTTGGCAGCTCTCCAAATAAGTTCAGGAGATGTTATCGGTTGTGGCTACAGTCTCTCTATTGCCTTTGATTGGACTTGTTCCTGTACTGTTACAACCAGGTGAGGAAGTCAGAATGGCTCCTCTCAATTCCCACACCTTGTTTGATTTTTCCACAGTTTTGACATGATATTTAAAAAGGGATATATTTGCCAATTTAGCATCTACTTATAGGTTTACTTGCATAATGGCAGGTCTAATTGGGTGAAAGAAATGAGCAGTTTTTTGCGCAAAAATGCACCCAGATAAAAAATGTTATAAGTAATTAAACATATGCTCCAATTTTTGCAATTTGTGCCCAACAAGCACACGCGGATCTAACAAAATAAAATACAGATTACAGGCCATTAATAATTACAGAGAGGATTACATTGGGTAAGTTAAAGTCCTATCAGAAGGAAAAAGATGAGTTTATTTGTGCAGATCCAGATGCTTTGGCTCTCAGCTGCAACCATTTTTAAAGTTGCAGTTGTATTCTTCCTCTTTTAGAAACGCTGTTGTGAAGATTGAAGTCTTTCTGTAGAATCACATGAGCTGTTACATTCCTCAGTGGTGTCACTTTTTCAATTGAGTACCATAAGTGAGGGCTGCTCACCTCTCAATATTGAAACTGACCACCAAATCTGATAAAGTTGGCAAAAACTGCTCAGCATTGCTTTTATCGTTCCATGGTTGGACATGGTTGGTTGACCAGCATTTATTGTCAATCCCTAGCTGCCCTCGAGAAGATGGTGGTGAGTTGCCTTCTTCAACTGCTGCAGTTTATGTGCTGTAGATACACACAATGCTGTTAAGGAGGGAATTCCAGGATTTTGACTCAGAGACAGTGAAGGGATGAGAATATTTTTCCAAGTCAATTGAGCGACCTGGAGGGGAACTTGCAGGTGGTGGTGTTCCTGTGTATCTGCTGCCCGTGTCCTTCTGGCTGGACGTGGTCATGGGTGTGGAAGGTGCTGTGTAAGAATCTTTAGCGAATTTGTGCATCTTGTAGATAGTATACACTGCTGCTTCTGAGCTTTGGTGTGTGGGTGGGTGTGTATGTGTGGTGCAAATCGAGTGGATGTTTTGTTCTGGATGGTGCCTTCTTGATGTTGTTGCAGCAACACCCATTCAAGATATTCCTCTCGTCTTGTCTGCTGCTGCATCCATTGAAACTTCAAGGGCAACACTGATTATTTTTGGTGCTCTTTGTAGTCATCTATCCAGGCTAACACTGACTCCCTGAGGACCATGCTATCAATCTCTGTCATGGTTGCCATTAAGCCTTTCAAGCCATCTACTCAGACTGATCCCAAGTGCTGGTAATATGGTGCCAAGCCTCCTCCACTCTGGCTAATTGGACATTTGTGGATGAAAATCAATCTGCATATCATTGACATAACATGGGGTCAGGACCCAGAAATGATCAAGTCTCGACCCTGGATTTAAAATCAAGCTCCTGGTATCCAGCTACCAGGACTGTCCACGGTAGCTCTTGAGTCTTGCACTGTTCAGCTCAGAGACAAGAATGTTACCATAATCCAACATTATAGAGCAAAGTTCAGTACAGCACAGGAACAGGCCTTTCAGTCCATGAAGCTATGTTAAACTAATCCCTTCTGCCTGTCCTTCGTCCATATCCCTCTATTCCCTGGATATTCATGTGCTTATCTAAAAGCCCCTTAAATGTCCCTCACATATCTGCCCCCTCTACTTCCCCTGGCAATGTGTTCCAGGCACTTACCACTCTCTGTGTAAAAAACCTGCCTGTCACATCTCCTTTGAACTTTCCTACTCTTAATTCAAGTTCATGCATTCTAACCTATACCTATGTGAAATGGAGCCAATGGGGCTCTGAACCCAAGCTTATGCTGATCTTTCATTCCAAAGGTGCTCCATAATCAAGTTCAAAGCAGGGTTAACCCCACAGATAAGCTTTCTCACCAAGATGCACTGACTCATTGAGCATCTTCTAGGCAGTGGTGTGTGTATCAATTTGCAACAGCACAGCCACTTGATATTGCTTGAATAAGGTATAATCCCAGAGAACGTACACCAAACTATTGGGGTCAATCTGATTGCAAGCTGGGAATGCTTCTGCAGGCCTTTTTCAAGCATCACTAAATATCAATCAAAATTGGGCAAAAGACAAACGATATCCGATAGTTTTTATCCACAGAACAGTTGTTCTTTTTAAATCAACAGCCTCAGCATTGGCATGTTGGGTACATTTTATGGTTCATCAGTTGTCCCACTGGAGCCAACTCATTTGGAACTGGCTGAGTGTACAGAATTTACAAGCCTGCTATCTGTCTTGTTTTAGTAATTACTCTTTCCCCAAACCTTTAAAGTGAAGCGACATTCTTATTTGCCCTGAGTCACACTTTATTGAGCAGCTTTTCTGAGAAAAGGTTCTCAAATATATTGTAATTGAGTTATTGCTTTTATCATCAAAATATAATTTTTATTGATGTGATTTTTACTACAGTTCGTGGGAGGATGACTGTGATCTTTAAAAAAACAAATGTGCAGTGATAAAGGTGTTTGTTTGCCTATCTTGGCATTTTGTGACACTCCAGTAATGATATTTCCAGGAATTACCCGCTAGTAGTCATGACTTATGCTTTTAAAATTGCACAGTGGGTATAATCCCGGTAGCACAATGCTATATTATGTATATTTGTTTAATTTGAAGTGACATACTATAAAAACTAAAGCCAATAAGGATGACAACCCCAAGTTTTAATTTGGACTAAGAGGCTAGAGTGGGGCCAGTCATGAGCAGCAGACATTTTCCAATTTGTCAGCACAGGGCCTTTAACCTGAAGATTTCATGACAGTAATGGGGCCTCGATTCCTCTCAAAGTATGGGGAACTGATGTGAGGTCAATGTTGGTGAACAATTTAAGCATTTCAAGATGTTGTTGTTCATGAAATTGACAGTAATGGTCCCTGAGTTGGCTAATTGGTTGGAGAAGTGGACCAGGGGCTGCGTGCAGGTGGTAGAGGTGTGATCTAATAGCAATAATAGCCGGAGGAGGAGAAAGAGAAGGAGGCACAGGGCAGCCACTCATGGCTTCTGATTCACTAGAAAATTGAAAATAAAATAAAATTAACTTATGTTCTTGGCCTTTTTGTGAGTTTTACCTGCGCAGCATCTATGTTTCCCTGCAAGGATAGAATCATAGAATCCCTATTGTGTAGGAAAGAGGTCAATTGGCCCATCAAGTCTGCAAAGACCTTCTGAAGAGCATCCCACTGAATCCCTGCAGCCCCGCATTTCCCATGGCTAACCCACTTAGACCGAAAATCCGGTGATACTGCAGACAATTTAGCACGGCCAATCTACCTAACCTGCACATCAATGGACTGTGTGAGAAAACCAGAGCACCTGAAGGAAACCCACACAGACACTGGGAGAATATACAAACTTCACACGGTCCACAAAGTTGCCCAAGATTGGAACTGAACCCAGATTGCTAGCACATTAAGTAGCAGTGCTAACCACTAAGCCACCATGCCCACATGGGATGGCATCAGGAACCAAATGCCCAACTGCATCGTAAAAGCTAACCAGAGTCCAACTGATATTCATTATTGAATAGTCAATAAGGCTGTACAAGCCATCCAAAAGTAGAGAGTGACAATATGATAAAGTGTGAAGCTGGATGAACACAGCAGGCCAAGCAGCATCTCAGGAGCACAAAAGCTGACGTTTCAGGCCTAGACCCTTCATCAGAGAGGGGGATGGGGTGAAGGTTCTGGAATAAATAGGGAGAGAGGGGGAGGCAGACCGAAGATGGAGAGAAAAGAAGATAGGTGGAGAGGAGAGTATAGGTGGGGAGGTAGGGAGGGGATAGGTCTGTCCAGGGAAGACGGACAGGTCAAGGAGGTGGGATGAGGTTAGTAGGTAGGAAATGGAGGTGCAGCTTGGGGTGGGAGGAGGGGATGGGTGAGAGGAAGAACAGTTTAGGGAGGCAGAGACAGGCTGGACTGGTTTTGGGATGCAGTGGCGGGAGGGGATGAGCTGGGGTGGTTGTGTGATGCAGTGGGGGGAGGGGACGAACTGAGCTGGTTTTGGGATGCGGTGGGGGAAGGGGAGATTTTGAAGCTGGTGAAGTCCACATTGATACCATATGGCTGCAGGGTTCCCAAGCGGAATATGAGTTGCATCCCAAAACCAGCCCAGCCTGTCTCTGCCTCCCTAACCTGTTCTTCCTCTCACCCATCCCTTCCTCCCACCCCAAGCCGCACCTCCATTCCCTACCTACTAACCTCATCCCACCTCCTTGACCTGTCCGTCTTCCCTGGACTGACCTAGTCCCTCCTTAACCCCACCTATACTCTCCTCTCCACCTATCTTCTTTTCTCTCCATCTTCGGTCCGCCTCCCCCTCTCTCCCTATTTATTCCAGAACCCTCAACCCCCCCATCCCCCTCTCTGATGAAGGGTCTAGGCCCGAAACATCAGCTTTTGTGCTCCTGAGATGCTGCTTGGCCTGCTGTGTTCATCCAGCTTCACACTTTGTTATCTTGGATTCTCCAGCATCTGCAGTTCCCATTATTTCAGTGACAATATGATCCAGGCAACATACAGAACATTCAAAGGGAGATTCTCCCTCTGTTTTGACATCTATATGATTCACTTTCTGTCAGGCCTACAGGGTTAAAATCATTCTAAAGAGAAAAGTAGCTGATACGGGTCAATGTGTCCAGCCTGAAAACATTAGCTTCCCTTCAAGAAAAGTGGGAGTTGACATTTCAGCTTTGACTCCTTCGGTTTCATTCAGGTTTGCACATTTTTGTCTATTTGGCCCAGATGTATTTAGGTTACAGCGTGATTCTGATCTGAAGCTGGATTCAGGAGTCTAAGTTAAATTCCCAAAGATCCAATATCTTTCTTTGAATGATAAGAGGAAAGAAAACCCAAAGCCACTGAAATAGTTACAAGTTCAGAGTTTTGATGAGCTTTCTTAGAAGATAATGTTTTCTCTAACAACTTGGGGCAATTGAATGGATTGTTGTCACATTCCAGGGAGCACTCAGGCACGGTAGGGAAGGCTGCTTTCACGCATTCGCTGCATGTGGTTGTCTGGTTGGGAAATTTCTGTCCCTTTGTAACAGCTTTGATGATTATTTTCCACTGGTTGGTCAGCTGAGCAAATTGTAACATTTTTTATGAATAGCTGTGCATGCCAGGTTCACCCTGATATGTCCCAGATACTCCGTGATTGCCACGCCTTTCAACTGATAATCTGAAATGCACTCAGTGATATCTTTTAAATGCACTCTACAAGTAGTTTAAAAGGCATTTAACTGGAGGCATGACAGATTCCAAACAATACACCTCCCAGAATCTCATCACAAATGGCATTGTGTTTTGGAGGCACCAGGATAAGCACCAAGACACCAGGAAAACAATTTTCATTTTGAGCTACACTTGTTTCCACCCACATCAACAATGGAAAACTTGGCCCATTCTTTTCTCTGCTGGGGGCATTAAAAAGGAAGCAACGGAACCAAGAAGTTGTGATTAAGTATTTTCGAAAGGAAATCAGTTTTTCACATGAAGGATAGTAAATATTTAGAGTTCTCTTCCTCAAAAGCCTGAGATAATTTGGAAATTTCAAGGCTGCAATTGATTGCCTGTTGTTCAGTATGAGGAGAGAGATTGGATATAGGGTGGATAAATTTGTGCAAAGGCCATAAATTATCAAAATGATTGATAGAAAGAGGTTCAAAGGCCGACTCCTGTCCTTAATGCTCTAATATTGCTACGCATGCATCAGGACAGCCTGTATGGTACAATGGTAGTGTCCCTACCTCTATTGCAGGGTGTTTTGGTTCAAGTGCTACTTGCTGCATAGTTGTGTGCTAGTATCTCTGTGCAGTTTGACTTTTTAAAAAAATATTTACACAAGCATCAGGAAATCTTAGGTGTAAGATTACTTTCTCTTTTTGGAAGAACGAGTTCTGTACCTTATTGTTAGCCTTCAGCTGCCACCTGGAGGCTCCAGGATTATTTCGCAGTTAGTATGTTCCCAATACATTTTTGAGTGTTGGCACCTTTCCATTAAAAAGTTGAGTTACTTCATGAGCTAAGATGCTTCCATGTTTCCTGACAATATGATTTTTGTCCTTCTAACTTGAAATTCATCCTTTTGACTTCAGCATATTATTTCAGTCACTAACATGACAGCACAGGAGAAAGGAAAATAATGGCAAACTGAAAAAATCTGGGACTGATAAAAACAAGTCCCAGGAATAAAGTGATTATTATTGACTGGCATGAACTATTCTGTACTATTGGTCAAAATTGTACGCCAAGAGCAATAACATTTATCAACCATAAGGTTTTTTTCTAAGATTTTGAATCAAAATTTACTTTCAAAGGGATCTGGGATAATTTGTTTTGTTTCTTGACACTGCTTTTTCATTGAATTAATATCAAATCTTCATTTTATACATTGTGTCATGACTAATGGGGTAGTGTTTTAGAAATCAAGCCCTACTGTTCCAGGACACACCATAAACATGAAAATATGATTAAACTACTGAATTGGCCAGACTTTAGGTTCAAGGCACCAGATGCTCTTCCAACATACTTTTGACCCTTTGCTAACAGCGTGAGGTTATGGGTATGCAAATTCTCAGTATTTCTTTTATGCTTTCAATGCCTCTGAAATGTCTTCTTTCCATTTCGTTTCAGCAAAGGTATTCATATAGGGAATATACAAGAGGGACAGGGAGAGACTTAAGTGATGTCTCTTTGCAGGCAAGAAGTTTCTCCTATATTCTCCAAGCACAAGGTGGTAGGATCCTGCCAAGGATCCTACCACCTTGCCAAGTGGCTGTTACTGCGCTCAGAAATTGTAAACACTGCTGATGCTGGAGTCAGCGTTAACAGTGTGGAGCTGGAGGAGCACAGCAGGTCAGGTAGCATCAGAGGAGTAGGAAAGTTGTTGAGAAAAGGATCCCGACTTGAAACATCAACCTTCCTGCTCCTGTGATGCTGCCTGGCCTGCTGTGTTCCCCCAGCTCCACACTATGTTATCTACTGCGCTGATGCCTAGTGAGCACACAGCACTGGTCGTGATAGAAAAGAAATAACAAAACCAGCAAAAGACCATTTCTGTGCAAACCCACCCCAAAATTCACACACACACACACACACACACACACACACACACACACACACACACATACACACATGCACTCACACACACACTTTCTCTCTCTCTCATACACACACATGTGCGTGCACACATACATAGACACAGACACACAAACACACACACACACAATCTCGCACACACACACATACTCACATAGACGCACACACTCACACACACATGCACACTCACATACGTGCACACACACACACACACACACACACACACACACACACAGAGGCAGCTACACACATGTGAACAGATGCACATACAATGCAAACTCACACCACATAGGCAATGCTAATGTGCCTAGCATTCTCTCCCATTGCAACATTGTTGATTTTACTGTCCAATGTATTTTTGTTTTATATGGGAGACGTGTATTTCCTTATCTGCAATTTGTTAGTCCCAGTTAAGTATTTCAGCAGCGTGTTTTTGAATTAAGAAGGTTATTTATTTCTACACCCGAGATTTAAAATATGTCTCACATATTTATGATGCACAACTGGCTGCAGGAAGCGGTAGTGAGCTGTTACTATTTATGCTTAGTCAGTTTCTGCATATCTGTCTCCCACAAGGCAAACCTGGATCCTTGAATGAATTGGTGCTTCAAAGTTGTCTTGTACTGAAAAGGATTCTCAGCAGGCTGTGAGGTTTCTTGCAATTGAATTTCTAGGAGGTTGATTCTCAGTTAAACAGTTTGGGGTTGTCTTTCTCTCCATTGTGATTTACTGCTTCCCAAGCATTGCTGTGGCTGGTTGAATTATGTGCAGCTAGGATGACGACTTTTGGCGCAATTCTGTTTTCAAACAGTTTCAAACTGATTTTAAAAGCAGATCACAAGATGGCTCCATCATCATGTGACTGATACAAATTCAATCAAAGATAATGGGAACTGCAGATGCTGGAGATTCCAAGATAATAAAATGTGAGGCTGGATGAACACAGCAGGCCAAGCAGCATCTCAGGAGCACAAAAGCTGACGTTTCGGGCCCAGACCCTTCATCAGAGAGCTCTCTGATGAAGGGTCTGGGCCCGAAACGTCAGCTTTTGTGCTCCTGAGATGCTGCTTGGCCTGCTGTGTTCATCCAGCCTCACATTTTATTATCCACAAATTCAATCAATGTCCTTTTTGCAAAAAAAGAAGTGCAGTGCCTTTTAAGTCCACCAGGCAATGTTAATATTTAGCACAGTTGCAAATTTGAGACAGCCATGGGCCTGGAATTTCTACAGAGCAACAATCATCAATGGATTACCAATCCATTCTTACTTTACCAGCTTGGATGTTGCTGCACATTTCTGGCCAAATCAGTTGAGCCTGGCTCCTTCAGAAATGTGGAGTTTTAATTCAGAAGCTTCATTGTAGCATTGCAGTGTCAAGGAGAAATGAATCACGCTTCTTTTTTATGGCACTACCTGTAAATCTTGACACCATAGCATTTATGAGTGATGACTTCAGTGTTAAGTGCCTGGAATTTGCTCTCCTTTCAACTTGCCTTCTGAGTGGAAGACAGTGATAAGCACTTCCACCTCTCATACCATGTGATTTCACAAAAGGGTGGTGAAGAGTCTCCTTGCATGATTGATGGGATCAGGAGTGGGAAATTGTTTAAGAAAAGTCATTGTGAACCATGGCAGAATGAACATCATGAATCTTACCTGACAAAACACTTCAACTGAGAAAGGGAAAATTCCTCTAAATGTTTCTGTTGGATGACTCCAGAGAACATTGAGCTATTGCCTCTCATTTAATCTGGAAGATTTCACAGTCTGTAATATCCTTTTTATTTCTTCTTCTTCCATTCTTTTATCTTATCATGCCTTGTCTTCTGCTTTTCTAGGCCCACTGTACTTCTGCTTTCACTGGTTTATCATCAGCTTCCAGTTTCTCACAGAACATCTTTTTAGTTTTCATATCTATCTTTCCTTTTTGCAGAACTTCCAGCATCAGTGAAACCACCAGCCCCTTTACTTTGCTTTCAGGCTGGACTTGAGGGTATTTGGAATTCACCGTGGCAGATGTTGAGGTGGTCTCAAAATCTTATCCACTCTGACAAGATGTTCACCGGGAAGATGTGCAAAACCTGTCAAAACATTTTGGTTATCTTTTAGGATCCGTTCAGCAGCCAGTGTCTCAATGATGCGCACACTGCTGCACATCTCTCCTGGTATATAAAGTGTTAGCAGTCCTAGTGGTCTTACTGCCAAACTATTAATGTGGAAACGTAGATAATCTGCTGGAGACCCATGTTCAAATCCCACCATGGCAGATGGTGGATTTTGAATTGAATTTTAAAAAGTCTGGAGTTAGGAATCTACTATGTTCAAGAAATCATCGTCAATCATCAGAGACAAAACAATTTAGTTCAGTAATGTCCTTCAGCAAAGGAAATCTTCACCTCACCTGGTCTGACCTATATACGATCATACCCACAGAAATATGGGTGATTCTCAATGGGCTCTGAAACGACCTGGCAAGCCACTCAATTGTATCAATTACTGTGAAGTCTTTACAAAGAATTGAAATTGGACAGATCACCTGGCATTGATTGGGGCACCAAAAAAATTAAGGGCAAAACAGGGCCCGTCACCCCTGCAAACTCCTCTTTACTAACATTTGGAGAATAGTTCCAGTATTGGGAAAACCGTCTCAGAGACTAGTTAAGTAACAAACTGACGTAGTCAAACTTACAAAATCATACCTTACGGGTGATGTGCCAGACACCACCATCCTGGGATATGTCGCACCAGTGGGACAGACCTGGCGGAGGTGGTGGCACAATGGTGTACAGTCAGCAGGGCTTTCCCCTTGGAGGTCTCAACATTGACTCCAGACCCTAGGCTTCACGTTAAACATGGGCAAGGAAACCTCTTGCTAATTATCTTGTACAATCCTCCTTCAGCTGATAAATCAGTGGTCCTCCATGTTCAACAGTACTTGAAAGAAGTACTAAAGATGGCTAGGGCATAAAATGTTCTCTGTGTGAGACATTGCTATGTCCACCACCAAAATGTCAGGGAAACGGTACTACTGATCGGGCTGTTGGATCCTGAAGGACATAACTGCTAGACTAGGTCTGCAGCATGCACTTAAGGAACCAACAAGAAAGAAAAGCATACTTGACCTCATCCTTACCAATTTGTCCATTGCAGATACATCTGTCCAGTATCAGTATCAGTAAGAGCGACTACCATACAATCCTTGTGGAGACAAAGTCCTGCTTTCACATTGGGAATATCTTGCATTATGTTATGTGGCACTAACACTGTGCTAAATGGAACAGGCTTCAAATAAATCTAGCAACTCAAGACTATAATGAAACATGACTGACCAATTTTTGTACTCTGTGGCTTGACCAATGAAAGCAGGCATGCTATTTGTCTTCATGATTACCTTATCCACTTGTGTTGCCACTTTCAGGAACTCTGGACCCTTTATTACAAGATCCCTTTGTATATCAAAACTATTAAGGGTTCTACTATTTACTGTATACTTCCCTCCTGCATTAGATCTTCCAAAATACATCAACATGCATTTGTCCAGATTAAACTCAATCTGCTATTTCTCCACTAAGTCTCCAGCATATCTATATGACGCTGGATGCTCCGGCAATACTCCTCACCATCCACAGGTCCCTCAAACATTGCAGCATCCTCAAACTTACTAATCAGACCATCTACATTCCCCTCAAAATCACTTCTATGTGTTACAAGCAACAGGAGTCCAAGCACTGATCCCTGTGGAACACCACTGGTCACAGGTTTCCTGTCAGAAAAATACCCTTCCATCACTACTTTCTGTCTCCTATGACCAAGTCAGTTCTGTATCTATCTTAATAGCTCACCATGGATTCCATGTAACTTCCCAAAGGCATTGCTAAAGTCCATATAGACAGCATCTACCACCCTTCCCTCAGCAAATCATATCTGTTACTTCCTCAAAAACTCAATCAAGTTTGTGAGACATGATCTTCCCCACCAAAGCCACACTGCATATCACTGTTAAGTCCATATTTTTCCAAATGTGAGTAAACATTTTCCTTGAGAATCTTCTCTGATAATTTTCCGATCATTGGCATAAGGCTCACCAGCCTGTACTGTCCTGTCATAGATCCTCAACACTACCTTCGAGGACTACATTATTAGGCCGCTGTGATGCTCATGATATTGCACACAGTACCAATGTCTATCTGTCACTTTCACTTGATTCTCTCCTCCTGCAGGTATCATTCTGAAAAACTCAGAGGCTATTTGTCTCCTTTAGACATGCCCCAACCAATTTGGCCCTTCTTTAAGAAGGAGATCAGAGTTTCATGATGTATTTGGGGCCAGATCTATTACTTTATCCTCAGGCTTGAGTGGATAATAAATGGAGACTTTGACACCAGATAAACCATATTGGAAACAGCAAGCTGTTATATTTCACAGTTCATATGTGATATATCTTCAAAGGACATGCTCATAATGTCATCACTATCATACCATGTCACCTGACTATGTAAAGTCTAGGTCTCCACCTTACTTATTTCTTTTGCAGCATACCATGCCAAGGAATTCTATAACAGTTTGCATTTAAATCGCTTAACTTGAGCCCAGACATGCAAATGCCTGTAGCTATAATATATGAGGATAACCAAAATAAAAGTCTGTTAAATTCTTCAGTATGGTGCTAACCATATCTTGTTCTTATCTTACAGGAATTGACATCATACCATATCATGGTGGCAGTAGGTTTTGGTTATTATACCATGTTGAAAGTACATTGCAAAGCGTCAGTATCTGCTTATAAAAGACTCCAAGATCTAATTTGCAGTACCTCGGAAATTCCACTGAAGATTACATAGATCTGGACCTCAAAACATTCAGAAAACAAATGACAATAACATGAGAACTGATCTGCAAGTTAAACAGTCAGGAGGCAGATTTACATTATTTCTACTTAAAGCTCAAGGTTTATCTACATATAAGATAACAAAGTGTGAAGCTGGATGAACACAGCAGGCCAAGCAGCATCTTAGGAGCCTGTGTTGTTGTTGCAGGAAATCAAAATAAAATCTTGGTTTGCTTCCTGATATAAACATTAAGATACAGCAGAGTAAAGACTTCTTATAGAATTAAAACTAAAATCAGCAATCAAAAAACATCTTAAAGGTTTAAAACTAAAATTGGCAACTAAAGGATACTATCAATTTAAAGAAAGAGTAGGAACTGCAGATGCTGGAGGATCTGAGATAACAAGGTGCAGAACTGGATGAACACAGCAGGCCAGCAGCAGGAAGGCTAATGTTTCGGGTCTGATCCTGTCTCCAGAAATGGGGGAGGGGAAGGGGGTTCTGAAATAAATAGGGAGAGAGGGGGAGGTGAATAGAAGATGGATAGAGGAGAAGATAGGTGGAGACGAGACTGACAGTTCAAAGAGGCGTGGATGAAGCCAGTAAAGGTGAGTGTAGGTAAGGAGTTAGGGAGGGGATATGTCAGTCCAGGGAGGACGGGCAGGTCAAGGGGGTGGGATGAGGCTAATAGGTAGGAGATGGGGGTGGAGGTTGAGGTGGGAGGAGGGGATAGGTGAGAGGAAGAACAGGTTAGGGAGGCGGGGTCAAGATGGGCTAGTTTTGAGATGCGGTAGGGGGAGGGGAGATTTTGAAGCTTGTGAAGTCCACATTGATGGTAGGTCATGCCTTACAAACCTTATCGAGTTTTTTGAGGATGTGACTAGTAAGGTTGATGAGGGTCAAGCTGTGGATGTGGTGTATATGGACTTCAGTAAGGCATTTGATAAGGTTCCCCATGGAAGGCTCATTCAGAAGGTCAGGAGGAATGGGATACAGGGGAACTTAGCTGCTTGGATACAGAATTGGCTGGCCAACAGAAGACAGCGAGTGGTAGTAGAAGGAAAATATTCTGCCTGGAAGTCAGTGGTGAGTGGGGTTCCACAGGGCTCTGTCCTTGGGCCTCTACTGTTTGTAATTTTTATTAATGACTTGGACGAGGGAATTGAAGGATGGGTCAGCAAGTTTGCAGACGACACAAAGGTCGGAGGTGTCGTTGACAGTGTAGAGGGCTGTTGTAGGCTGCAGCGGGACATTGACAGGATGCAGAGATGGGCTGAGAGGTGGCAGATGGAGTTCAACCTGGATAAATGCGAGGTGATGCATTTTGGAAGGTCGAATTTGAAAGCTGAGTACAGGATTAAGGATAGGATTCTTGGCAGCGTGGAGGAACAGAGGGATCTTGGTGTGCAGATACATAGATCCCTTAAAATGGCCACCCAAGTGGACAGGGTTGTTAAGAAAGCATATGGTGTTTTGGCTTTCATTAACAGGGGGATTGAGTTTAAGAGTCGTCAGATCTTGTTGCAGCTCTATAAAACTTTGGTTAGACCGCACTTGGAATACTGCGTCCAGTTCTGGGCGCCCTATTATAGGAAAGATGTGGATGCTTTGGAGAGGGTTCAGAGGAGGTTTACCAGGATGCTGCCTGGACTGGAGGGCTTATCTTATGAAGAGAGGTTGACTGAGCTCGGTCTCTTTTCATTGGAGAAAAGGAGGAGGAGAGGGGACCTAATTGAGGTATACAAGATAATGAGAGGCATAGATAGAGTCGATAGCCAG
Organism: Stegostoma tigrinum; assembly: GCF_030684315.1. Lineage (NCBI taxonomy): Eukaryota > Metazoa > Chordata > Chondrichthyes > Orectolobiformes > Stegostomatidae > Stegostoma > Stegostoma tigrinum. Next base: position 33,867,982 of record NC_081354.1, read on the forward strand.
AGACTATTTCCCAGGGCAGAAATGGCTAGCACGAGGGGTCATAGTTTTAAGCTGGTTGGTGGAAAGTATAGAGGGGATGTCAGAGGCAGGTTCTTTATGCAGAGAGTTGTGAGAGCATGGAATGCGTTGCCAGCAGCAGTTGTGGAAGCAAGGTCATTGGGGTCATTTAAGAGACTGCTGGACATGCATATGGTCACAGAAATTTGAGGGTGCATCCATGAGGATCAATGGTCGGCACAACATTGTGGGCTGAAGGGCCTGTTCTGTGCTGTACTGTTCTATGTTCTATGTTCTATGTTCTATGATACCATTAGGCTGGAGGGTTCCCAAGCAAAATATGAGGTGCTGTTCCTGCAACCTTCGGGTAGCATCGTTGTGGCACTGCAGGAGGCCCAGGATGGACATGTCGTCTGAGGAATGGGAGGGGAGTTGAAATGGTTCGCAACTGGGAAGTGGAGTTGTTTAGTGCGAACCGAGTGCAAAGCAGACCCCAAGCCTCCGTTTGGTTTCCCTGATGTAGAGGAAGCCACAATGGGAACAGCGGATGCAGTATACCACATTAGCAGATGTGCAGGTGAACATCTGCTTGATGTGGAAAGTCTTCTAGGGGCCTGGGAGTGAGGGGTGAAAGTCGAGGTGTAGGGGCAGGTGTCGCACTTCCTGCGGTTACAGGGGAAAGTGCCGGGTGTGGTGGGGTTGGAGGGGAGTGTGGACCGGACAAAGGAGTCACTGAGAGAGTGGTCAATCCGGAAAGCAGATAAGGGTGAGGAGGGAAAAATGTCTTTGGTGGTCATTTTTAACAACTGTCAAAAATAAAAGAAGGAGCAAACTAAGGAAAACCAAACGGACAGAATGGAAAAACAAGGAATATAAAGGAGCAACAATACCTGCATTCTACTACGATGCATTAAAAAAGATCTTCAACAAGAAATGTGAGGAAAGCATTGGTTATGGATTCAGCAGTGAGTAATATCGTTCCTGAATTATCGGAAGATGCCACACCAAATCTCACAATTAAGATTTCCCTGAAGAAGTGTTTGCAGAGAGTCTAGTTGCTTCAACACTGATGGAAGCATTCAGGAAAAAATTTGTGAACAACAAAAAGGGCCATGTCATTGATGCCTTACTGCAAAATGGAAACTAACAAGGAGCCATAGTTCAAGGTTAAAATCAACCACATGCTTTAAGTGCAGAAAATATTATTACTAATGTCAGCAAAGTACAATAAACCAGGGATATTTTTCATCTATACAATTCCTCCAGAATTATCCTGCTCAGAGCATTTCTTCACATCTGCAAAGCATGTGACACCAAAGGTTATTGGCCAAATATGTATGGACAACTCGTTTCAAAATGCAGACCAGAGCTCAGAACAAGATCCAGGTGACCAATAAGGTGGTACAACACCCATAATGTTCACACCACAAAATATCATAAAAACATAAACAAACACAAATGCATCAACAACATGCACAGCTATGTCATTATAAAGCAAACTTTGGAAGTTGACCGAGCTTTTCATATTGTCAAACTCACACACCAAGTTGTTGGTCTGAAGTGATCAAAAACTGTCACAACTAATATTACAGTGTACCCCAAAAAGGCAGGTTGACGCAACCTGAAAACCAAAATTGACACAGGCCAACATTTACCGCAACATCTTAAAGACAAGGAACCCATCAATCTCTCCATAGGCTCCATTGTACAGCCTACAAAATAAACCATCTCATGGTATGTAAGAGACCACCATTTCCATACAGTGGCATAATCAGACTGTAGCATCAACGTGCAAGCTCAGACTGAATTATTGAAATCTTCTATCAAACAGGTAGGCAGTGGTAGGATGACCATTATGCACAAATCTCAGGGTGGTAACAATTCATGAAAATCAAAACACACCGTGGTGGTGAAAAAGAAAGAGCCACAAGATCTTCTTTTGAATAACAGATGAGAATGAAACAAATATATGACTGGTGGGCAAATAAATAATTATAACAACTACGCACTGAACTGAAACACAGCAATCAGTCACAAATGCCTGGGTTCCAGCAAAGGTTCCTAAAATACACAACTAGCTCAGTTCATATCAAGTAATTACTGAACATTGTTCTACATTGCAAGGAAATAGAAGTCAGCTCAAGTCAATACATAATGTGTCAGTTATTCGCATGGACAGTATGGGAGAGAACTTTACAATGATTGTGTGATGGTGCTGAGAGACAGAAACCAGCAGCTTAACAACTAAATTGTCAGCCAAGAGAAACTGAGAATAATAAATAGAATCATCAGGTCAAGACAAGTTATCAAATCTCCAAAATGTTATATTGAGTTTTTAATTCTTAATCTTGTTCCCTCTGTTTTCATCTGCGTGTATAATTATCAAATTGCTAATATGTGTTGATGTACAACTTTTTTTTTAGATAAAGTTATTTCTCATAGCTTTAAGGGACACAGTCATGATATCACTACTATCATAGCATGCATGGCATGCATGCTACAGCAAAGAAACATGCTACAGTGTACATCTGAATCATTTAGCTTGAGTTGAGACATGCAAGTGAATGTTTTTGTGAGATACAAGGACACGCAATGAAAATCTATAGAAGTCTTCAATACTTTGTTATGCATGTCTCTTTCTTGTGCACAAGAGCTAACATAAGTACCCTGTCATATCACACCTTAGGGGCAGCAGGTCATTATTGTCACATCACAGATCAGAAGAGTTTCATTCTGAGCAGTGAATAGCTTTTTAGCCTGTTTCACTGGAGACCAGGAGGAACAGGCATGTTCCACTGAGGTGCCTATGTGGAAACATTGGACCTGCCCAAAGTATAACTTTTCTTTCCTTTGTGTGAAACTGTCTAAGGCTGTTAGTGCTGTAGATAATATTTTTCCTGAGGTCTGATAAACTTCTTCCTACCTGATGGAGGGTTGATCCTTCCAGAGTCACAGCCGAGACATTGATATTCAATCACACACAAGCACACAAAGATATAAATTAAGAACACACCACTTAGTGCCACTTGAGTTTGCTCCTCTATTCAATAAGGCCATGATCAATTATAATCTTAAATCAATATTCCTGCCTACCCCTGAAAATCTTTGACGTACTTGTTTAACAATAATGTATCTACCTCCCCTGAAAAATATTCAAGGGTGCTGCTACCAGCACGTTTTCAGAAATAGAGATCCAAAGATTCATGATCCTGTCAGAGAAAAAAAAGTTCACCATTTTTAAATGGGCAACCCTTTATTTTTAAGGTGTGGCTTTTGTTCTAAAATTGTCCATAAGATGAAATACTCACCTCACATCTAAGTGGTGTGTGTATACACATATATATATATATATATATATATATATATATAAAAAATATAATCTTTAAAACTTGGATTTCAAACTAGTGGCTTGTGGATGTTGGTTACCTTTGTAAACCATTTAAAAAAAAACTTCAGAGTCCTTTCCAGAGCAGTGCCCTTATCCAGCATCTGTCAGAGACCATGTGACTGCAAAACTCCTGGAGTGTCAGTGGAAGATTTTTGATAGCCTGGGGCAGCATTCTCACTAAATTACATTTGTTCTGTACAGACCTCCAAGGCCCATATGTGTCAGTGACTTCCAGAATCTGAAGTCAATGCTGCAAACAGTATCAGCGTGCTAATCACTGCACATATACAACAATGCAGTTTAGAGAAAACATTGCTGTGGGATTTATATCAGACAGTGTAAATATAGAAAGCATTCAGCTTGTTTTCAGTTTAGAATAATCAAGCATTGATATTAATGTCTAAAAACCCAGAGATTGAAACCCTATAGGACAGTTTTAGAGACTTGATTAGGGTTAGAAGTAATTTCTCTTGCTATTTCTTACCAAACTCAATGTATTAATCACCTAAGCCTTTGCTATGGCATCTTTCACATCCAATTCTGGCCCCAATTAACCTTATGCCATTCCCACATAACATGCCACTCGGTGAATATCTGCCAAAAGACCAGCACTGTGCCATTTTTAAAGGCTGCCAAACACCTGGAAAAGTATTGGCAATCTTACGTTGGCCTTCATCAGCAATGTCATGGCACCGCAGTCTCAAAGCTCATGTTGCTGGCATAGTTGGCATGGCTGAAAGTCCTCACCCATACAACACCTTTCTTTCATCCTAACCACTGTTTAAATACCACATCACACACTTCCCTGTCCAAGCTACACCCCATTTGAACACCGCAAGTCAGTGCCAATCAGTCCGCTACGTTCAGTGTACACCAGATTGTCATTGTTCAGCAGACAAGACCAAACACAAGATTTTATGCAAGATGGCACTGGTGTGTTGGGTGATGTTTGAGCTCATCAAAGCCTGCCCTCTCCAGGCCAGCAGTATCATTTCCTTTCCGCACTTTTCAGCTTTTTCCTTCTTCTTCCTTTCTTCTTCAAGGCTGGGGCATTGTTGGCGTAGCTATGGTGGTGGTGACTGGAGCCTAGACTTCTGGTGGCAGTCGGCCTGGAGCCTGGACGCTTAATGGCAGCAGTCTCTGGAGTGAGAACTCCTCACAGCAGTTGGTTGGATTCTTAACAGCAATGGTGCACGGTGTAGGCACTCCAGCAGTCGTAGGCCCAGATTCCAGACCATTGTTGGCGTTGGTGCCTGGTGCAGGAACTCCTGGCCACGGTATGCCTGGAGCCTGGACTCTTGGAGGTGTGGACAAAGAAACGTGGCAGCAGAACAGTCTCCCAGAGCATTGGCATCAACATTGGTGTTCCCAGAATGGGACTTCTTGAGAACTGGGGCATTTTGCAGAGACCTTGCAGAAGCCCTGGAGCTGAGCTTGAGACCCAATTTGAACAGAAAATGAACTCTACTTAAGTATTCTTTTTCTATCCTTAATGCACCTCAAAATGATACCTGATTATAATGACAAAGCACTTTTCACTGTATCTTCAGGGTATATGTGACAATAAAACAATCACTCATTTAATATTTACAACTAACAAATGCAAACAAAGCCAACAGAAGCTTAAGATCTCTATGACAATGCAAGCTTGGTTTCCCCATTACGACCAATGTCTATTTTATATTTCATAATGGTCTGCAGTACCCAGTTGTCACCTAATAGAAGCAGATGTCAATGGGATTCTACCCAGTGTGTATTACTCAATGCTGCTGAGCTCTGTCACGGGTAACGATAGCTTTTGCCTTCCAAACACCTTCTGCACCTCTTTGAAAAACTGTTCCCATACCCGCATTCTTCAGCATCCAGCAGATTGCCTCATTGCCTGCTCCAATTAAGCAGGGCACAGCACACCAGGATGACATGGCATACTTTGCGCTATAGTAAAGAGGTGCTGCCCACCACGCTTAAGACTGGTTCAAACAACAGAGCCACAGCTCCAGCAGCCCTACATCATGCTTTGCCATGGCCCTATATTAAGCATGGGTGCCACTAAACCTGCATTCTGCATCTGCCAGGATGCAAGCAATTGTGTCAAGAGCCATGGTCACAGTTCGTAGCCCTTGTCCCTCAGTAACCAGCCTCATAAGGCACTCTGTCCCTCAGAAGCACTATGTTTATGAGACTGCTCCAGCATCTAAAAGTCATAGAACCCCAACAGTGGGAACATACTGGAAGGCAGCAGCACTCACCACTGAGCCACCATGCCATCTGAGTCACGGGGCATACACTTTCAAAAATTGGTAATGGTGATCACATACAACCTCAATTATAATTGAACACAGCCCGTTCTCTTTGATGAATTCTGCTGCATTCTGATACAGCTCTCTCAGAGCTATATGTGTGCAGTTGATAGCACCCTGATATGCTTCCAACCCTACTATCCAGGCTGCAATGCTGACCTCAACACTGCTGAAACCTTGCACTGATGGCTTTGGTCACCATCCTGCTGTATTTTCTCCAGCTCCAGCATTTGGCAAAATGCAGTCCCAGTGCGCTGGGTCCGTATGAAGCCAGCACCAGCACTATTAGCACTGTGCCTCATTCATCCCCAGAGAATGGAGTTGGGACCAAAAGACGCTGGGACTCTTGTGTACTTCATGCATCCTGAAGGGACCTAAAGCTGTGACCTCTCCCTGACCTTATTGTTATTTATACTCCCATAAGGGCCTACAGCCACTCTTGGGCTTGCAGGTTCTCTTGAATCTATTTTCACCTTCTTTAGGAAGGTAACCAAGGCAACCAACATGTCACCGTGAGCTTGGCTGAAAGGTGTCAGTGGAAAGGACCGACTGTGGGCACAACAGAAGCAAAAGACTTCCTTAGGTCTCAGAAACCCCATTGGCAGTATGTCCTGAAGATGAGGTCTGAGGGTATTTTGCCACAAAGTGAGACATGGATAATGCAGGACATATTTCCATCATCCATCCACATTCAGGCTCAGCCTGTGCAGCATCTTGGTGAAGGTGCACCGTGGTTTAGTGACTACCCAATGTCATTGCAAAGGGAGTGCCGGCAGTACTCTGGCACAGCAGCACAGTGGCCAAATGGTTAGCACTGCTACCGCATGATGCCAGGGACTTGCGTTCAATTCTCCGCTTGGGTGACTGTCTGCGTGGAGTTTGCACGCTCTCCCTGTGTCTGCATGGGCTCCCTCCGGGTGCTCCAGTTTCCTCCCACAGTCCAAAGATGTGCGGGTTACGTGAACTGGCTGTGCTAAATTGCCCATAGTGTCTGGGGATGCCTAGGTTAGGTGGATTAACTGTGGGAAATACAGGGTTACAGGGAAAAGGTAGGAGGTGAGCCGGGGCGGAACGCTCTTTAGATGGTTTGTGTGGACTTGATGGGCTGAATGGCCAGCTTCCACACTGGAGGAGTTCTATGACACCCTTCTTACCTCACACTGACATCAAACTGTCAACTTCCGACTGCATTCAGTACAGACCAACTGAACACTTACAATGATAAATCCTGATTCACACAGGATCCACTTCCCCTTCAGTCAGCAACAGCTTTCTGCAGCATCAGTACTGCTACCTTCCACATCACTGAGATGCTGAAGTTTAATTTGCAAGTGCCAATAGATTGTTGCAAATCAACTTTGACCAACATCTGAACCCTAAGCTCCTTCATTCTGCAGCACCACAGATGGGTGAAGGAATCATTGCAAATTCAATGAAGCTGCACTTTGCAAACAACTACTTTGTGTATTAGAGAAAGAAGGGTCTAGACCCGAAACCTCAGCTTTCCTGCTCCTCTGATGATGTATTCATCCAGCTGTGTACCTTGTTATCTCTACTTCATGTATTTGTAGCCTGCAGCAAATATGGATCCCATTAAACTGACACAGACTCTGTCCACAGATTGCTGCAGCCATTTTCTACTAACATTGCATCTACAGAATGGTATGCAACTTGCTGCGGACACCTTCAACACTGGGCCCCAACTGGTTGCCAAGGATCACATCTTAGACTCCATGTCTCTTTTTATCTCATGCTGAAACCATCTCCCACTTAGTAGAGAATCACCACATTGAACTCCAATCTCCAATCTCCCTGCCCCATGAACCTCAAATTATGATGCCTACCTTGCTCCTGCGTAGTCCCCATTGGAGGCCAAAGTGATGGTCACTGCCACTACTTCCTTTTCTCCAGCCTAACATGCGCACTGATGCTATTCTGCATTATCCCTCATATATCCTGATTTCCCTGTCACCATTTTTGTTCCCAATTCCATGAATGAATTCTGCTCCCTGCTCTAGCAGTGATACACCCAATGCCTGTAACTGACAGTACCAGGACCATGCTATCTGTCAATTGACCCTTTTTGACTAGACTGAGTACTAGCCCCCATTCAGTTTCTGACATGGCCATTTGATTGCAGAAATGCACAGTCTATTTGTCACACAGACGCTGGCAAATGGTGAATGCATGAGATTGACATATCGGTGTGCCATATATCAAGATCACCCTCACTCCAGGCAGATCCCTACTTGTCAGTGTGCCTATGAAGGAGTGTCAGGCACTGGTTCTGGCTGTAACAAGAAGGTACTAATTGGTGAGGCATGGCATGGCATGGATACTGTGAACATCTAGGTAGACCCTTAATGAGCAAGTGCTAAGAGTACAAGGGAACAGCCCTGAGAGGCAAGATAATAAAATGTGAGGCTGGATGAACACAGCAGGCCAAGCAGCATCTCAGGAGCACAAAAGCTGACGTTTCGGGCCTAGACCCTTCATCAGAGAGGGGGATGGGGAGAGGGAACTGGAATAAATAGGGAGAGGGGGGAGGCGGACCGAAGATGGAGAGTAAAGAAGATAGGTGGAGAGAGTGTAGGTGGGGAGGTAGGGAGGGGATAGGTCAGTCCAGGGAAGACGGACAGGTCAAGGAGGTGGGATGAGGTTAGTAGGTAGCTGGGGGTGCGGCTTGGGGTGGGAGGAAGGGATGGGTGAGAGGAAGAACCGGTTAGGGAGGCAGAGACAGGTTGGACTGGTTTTGGGATGCAGTGGGTGGGGGGGAAGAGCTGGGCTGGTTGTGTGGTGCAGTGGGGGGAGGGGACAAACTGGGCTGGTTTAGGGATGCAGTAGGGGAAGGGGAGATTTTGAAACTGGTGAAGTCCACGTTGATACCATATGGCTGCAGGGTTCCCAGGCGGAATATGAGTTGCTGTTCCTGCAACCTTCGGGTGGCATCATTGTGGCAGTGCAGGAGGCCCATGATGGACATGTCATCAAGAGAATGGGAGGGGGAGTGGAAATGGTTTGCGACTGGGAGGTGCAGTTGTTTGTTGCGAACTGAGCGGAGGTGTTCTGCGAAGCAGTCCCCAAGCCTCCGCTTGGTTTCCCCAATGTAGAGAAAGCCGCACCGGGTACAGTGGATGCAGTATACCACATTGGCAGATGTGCAGGTGAACCTCTGCTTAATGTGGAATGTCATCTTGGGGCCTGGGATGGGGGTGAGGGAGGAGGTGTGGGGACAAGTGTAGCATTTCCTGCGGTTGCAGGGGAAGGTGTCGGGTGTGGTGGGGTTGGAGGGCAGTGTGGAGTGAACAAGGGAGTCACGGAGAGAGTGGTCTCTCCGGAAAGCAGACAGGGGAGGGGATGGAAAAATGTCTTGGGTGGTGGGGTCGGATTGTAAATGGTGGAAGTGTCGGAGGATAATGCGTTGTATCCGGAGGTTGGTAGGGTGGTGTGTGAGAATGAGGGGGATCCTCTTGGGGCGGTTGTGGCGGGGGTGGGGTGTGAGGGATGTGTTGCGGGAAATACGGGAGACGCGGTCAAGCGCGTTCTCAATCACTGTGGGGGGAAAGTTGCGGTCCTTAAAGAACTTGGACATCTGGGATGTGCGGGAGTGGAATGTCTTATCGTGGGAGCAGATGCGGCGGAGGCGGAGGAATTGGGAATAGGGGATGGAATTTTTGCAGGAGGGTGGGTGGGAGGAGGTGTATTCTAGGTAGCTGTGGGAGTCCGTGGGCTTGAAATGGACATCAGTTACAAGCTGGTTGCCTAAGATGGAGACTGAGAGGTCCAGGAAGGTGAGGGATGTGCTGGAGATGGCCCAGGTGAACTGAAGGTTGGGGTGGAAGGTGTTGGTGAAGTGGATGAACTGTTCGAGCTCCTCTGGGGAGCAAGAGGCGGCGCCGATACAGTCATCAATGTACCGGAGGAAGAGGTGGGGTTTGGGGCCTGTGTAGGTGCGGAAGAGGGACTGTTCCACGTAACCTACAAAGAGGCAGGCATAGCTGGGGCCCATGCGGGTGCCCATGGCCACCCCCTTAGTCTGTAGGAAGTGGGAGGAGTCAAAAGAGAAGTTGTTGAGTGTGAGGACGAGTTCAGCTAGGCGGATGAGAGTGTCGGTGGAGGGGGACTGGTCGGGCCTGCGGGACAGGAAGAAGCGGAGGGCCTTGAGGCCATTTCCATGCAGAATGCAGGTGTACAGGGACTGGACGTCCATGGTGAATATGAGGTGTTGGGGGCCAGGGAATTGGAAGTTCTGGAGGAGGTGGAGGGCGTGGGTGGTGTCACGGATGTAGGTCAGCCTGAACCAGTCTGTGAGCTGGGTACCTTCCCAGATATGCAAAGTGTCCTTGCAACAGGTTTGTATGCTAGCTGCAGGTGCTCTGCGAATGTCTGCCAGTGATTTGGAGAGGTGCCGTGATGGTTGTGATGGGTTGGCAGATACCAATGTTCATGGGCTATGGTGTACATTACAGCACTTCCAACAAACTCAATCTGGATTAATCTTATTTTCCAAAACAGCCACTTTGGGAGTTCAAAGATCTGCAGATGCTGGAGACTTCAAACAAGGATAGAAAGTGCTGGAGAAACTCAGCTGATCTGGCAGCATCTCTGGAGAAAAAGACAGAATTAACATTTTGGATCCAGTGGTTATTTACTGGGTTCAGGTGATGGTGTGGTGATAATATCAAAGCCCTATAATCCTGAATCGCACCCATTGGAAGTATAATATCAAGTCCCACCATGATAAGCATTGAACTTTAAATTCAGCAGCTCTATTGAAGGATCACTGAATGAGAAATGTTATAACTTTCTTTTCCTCTCCACAGATGCTGCCAGATCTGCAGGCAGTGAAGTAAGCTAATGGCATGCTGGCCTTCATAACAAGAGGAATTGAGTATAGGAGCAAAGAGGTGTTTCTGCAACTGTACAGAGCCCTGGTGAGACCACACCTGGAGTATTCTGTGCAGTTTTGGTCTCCAAATTTGAGGAAGGACATTCTTGCTATTGAGGGAGTGCAGCGTAGTTCACGAGGTCAATTCCCGGAATGGCAGGTCTATCATATGTTGAAAGATTGGAGCGACTGGGCTTGTATACACTTGAGTTTAGAAGGATGAGAGGGGATCTGATTGAGGCGTATAAGATTATTGAGGGATTGGACACTCTGTAGGCAGGAAGCATGTTTCCGCTGATGGGTGAGTCCAGAACCAGAGGACACAGTTTAAAAATAAGAGGTAGGCCATTTAGAACAGAGTTGAGGAAAACGTCTTCTCCCAGAGAGTGGTGGATATATGGAATGCTCTGCACCAGAAGGCAGTGGAGGCCAACTCTCTGGATACTTTCAGGAAAGAGATAGATACAGCTCTTAAAGATAGTGGAATCAAGGGTTATGGGGATAAGGCAGGAACAGGATACTGATTGTGGATGATCAGCCATAATCATAATAAATGGTGGTGCTGGCTCGAAGGGCCGAATGGCCTACTCCAGCACCTATTGTCTATTGTCTATTGACTATCTGCCTAGTTTCTCCAGCACTTTCTGCTCTGTTTCAGATCTCCAGCATTTGCAGTTCTTTGTTTTAGCTGGACACTCAAAGTGGCTGACTAAGAAAGCAAGATCAATCCAGATTGAATTCATTGAGAATGCTGTAATGTGCCATATGTAAGGAAAATATTCACAAAGAAACATCAAGGTAATGTCATATGATTACATATTCCCCCCCAAAACATGATTGATTGCAGGATTTTCACAGATGACTTTAATGTATTCTCCAAAAATAGTTACTCATTTGAAAGAAATGTACCCATTGTACCTTACAAGCCAACATAAAGGCTGAACAGATAAAAGAAAGCAAACTGCAGAGCCAACCAAAATTCCTCTCCTTGGCAGGCAATGGTTCTGATAATTGTACATCTGGGAGTAATGGTGTCCATTATATGATAAATATTAGCAAAACGTTATGATCCAATGTTTTCTAAGTTGTGATGGTCATAACAAACAGCAAATGCAATATATGCATGTGTACATACATATAGGTCAAAGAGAGAGATGTTTTGCACAGTGCAATGTTCCCCCTGTGTTTCTATGAGTAAAATTCTGTAGGGAGGATCAGACTTAGGTCCAGAATTTCCAGAGAGAAAACAAGAGTTGTTCTGGAGAAACATTTCATTTAGTTTCACAAATGCTGAAGAAATGCCTGCCCTTTCAATGGAAACCATATGTGAATGATGGATTATGGCAGCGCAATGTCACCAGTCCTAAATTTCACAACTTCCATCTTCCCATTTACCTTTACATTTCTTCTCCACATTTTTAAAGGATACAGCTTGATACATTTAGGTTTAATCTGGCCATCCTAGAGAAGAGCTGGATTCACTCAGCACTATAAATGCATCATGATGTGTAGCCCTACACCTACTTTCTGAAACATTTCCCAGGGACTCTATCTCAGGAGATTGGGTTTTATCTGTGAAGCTGCTCACTGGTGCAATCAGATCCACAATCAAATCCAGTTTGACTCTCCAAGAAGGGATGTTGAATACACGAGTTACAATTTTCCACATTTCCATAGATTGCAGAACTCTCGGTGAATCAAAAGATAGAAAATATAATTTTGCTATTTAGGAAAGGATGGACACAGTAAACTGCAAAACAATAGTGATGCTGCTATCAATTACCGGCAGAATTCTATGAGGTCTGGGCAGCTGAAGCCATGGGTATAATGTGTCAAATAGTCTTGTCTTGTGCTGTAACAATACCACAGGCAGAATTTTGTAGGGGCCTGATTAGCTACAGCAAAAAAATTTGGTAAGCAAAGTGAGATTCTCACTAGGGAGTAGTGAGTTACCCATTAAAGTGGTCTGTTGCTTGTAGACAGCCTTACTAACTGCACATCTCACATTAACATGCAGATTCCCATACCACCATCCACTGTGAGCAAACTAGACACCAATATGAAAGCTGAGTGGGTACTTGGAAACTTCAACTTGCTGCTCCTTGTGAAAAGCCTCACGAAGCTCAGCGCAGTCTGTTGGTACCAGCTGCATGCACCCCTCACCAATTGACCTTTCCACTCAATATTTGCGAATACCTACTGACCCATCATGGTACCTCTCTAATCCAAGCGCAAGTCAGCAGGACATTGTCACCTTACATTCCAGGAACAGAAAGGGAAAACGGGCAGGTACAGGCCCGTGTGGACATTTTGGGTGACAACCTGGGAAGGTACAAAGCATGTGGAGTTATTAGGGATGAGTTGGAGGCAGGAAACTACTGCTCAAAGAGTACTCTTCCCTCATTGCCTTACATCAACCTGGAAATTGAAAGTGCCCAGTGGGGGAAAAAGTGGCTGTAACCTACACAATGTGAAATAAAAGCTGTGAAGTAAGTGTGAGGGAAGAGACTGCAGGATCCATTGATGTGAGACCCTTTAAATGGCAAAGCATGTTACACAAGTATCCATCTGCTGCCCAGGACATAGGCTCTCACAATGCATTAACACCGGTCATTCTAGACATTGTCTCCTTGTGTGTTGTACTCCTCCCTGGCTCACATTCATTCACTGACCTCTTCGTTCACATAAACACTTATACACACAGAGACCAGATAGAGAGTCTGAATAGATGCTTGATCAAGATGGGCAATGGTGCCTGTAAGACCTATTGCCCTATTTTTGCCAAGTTTATCTTGTTTCCAGGTGATGCAATAGCTCTCCACATAGTTGACGAGGAAGTTAGACATCAGGGCAACGCAAACAAATGCATTGCAAAATCAATAACAATTATGGAAATGTGATTCTTTCTAGATAATGTGCTGTCATCCATGCCATCAAAATGCCCTCAAAAGGTTTTTTTTTCTTTCCCTCACACCACATTGTACAGTATTGTCCAGTTCCACAGCTGAAGTGGAGGGCACCCCCTCAGCCCTGGAGTCCATCGGCCCTGGAGATTTGGTTGGATGACCCTACTAAGCTGCAATATCCAAGAATCAGTGGTGGGCAGACAAGAGGTAGAGGATCTGGCCAACTCTGGAATGTCCTGGGACGTGACATCTGAAGGGGTTGAGTGTGCTTCTTCCTCCAGCTGGGTATTCCTTGTCAGCACTCTGTCTCCTTATGGTGAAGTGGCAGATGGGAGTTGCACCCATCCCAATGTCTGCAAGGCTTCACTCCTGATAGCCAATAGCTGGGTGCTAATGGGTGAACCTGCCCACCAGACCTGGAGGGTATTGGACACAATGCTCAGTGGCAGCTACCAGGCTATCCACAGATGCAGCCTGCTCCCCAAAGTATAGATGCATATGTGCAGCTCCTATTCAATGATGGCCATTGCCTCCTTCTGTTCACTCCTGTGTATTTGGACATAGTCACTGAGTGGCAATATCGTAGAGTCCTCTCCTGCCTGATGTTGAATGGGTCCCTCGTTTCCAGCAGTACTCTGAGTGCCAGTGGCCTGGGAATTTTGTTCCTGGCCAAATGTAGAAACAGTAGAGTACACTCGGCTCACCAGATTGCACTCCCAAAACTTTCTCAATATGATATTCCCATTGAGGTGTTGGGACTGTAGGGAGTGGAGGAGGCAGGCTTATTGATGCCTCCTCTAAAGCCTCAGTGCTCTTTCCCCAGTGGTTCAGGAGATGGATTCAGGCTGTCTCTCCACTAGGGCTGTGGCCATTCCAAAGGTACCTGTCAGACGCAAGGGAGAGAAGGCATTACGGTTAGTGTCAGGAAAATAGTGTGCAATAAATGACATTGACAGTGTAGTTATTGAGAGTGTTGCAGTGGAATGAAGGTTGGTACTTACTCGGTTGGTGGGACATCGATGACTTGGTATCCCATAAGGACAAGTCGCAACTTTCCCCATGAGAGAAAGGACTCTTTCCTCATAGAGGGTGAGAGCATGATGCCTGACATCCCTCCAACTGTGTGGGGTGTCTTCACCTGGAATGAGTAAAAGTGAGGGATTATGTGAGGTGGAAATGGATGGTACTAGTGTTAATGTTGGGAGGGTCTCTAAAGGTGGTGCGGTGACCTGGAGCAGGAAGTAGGCAGTGCAGAGGGTAGTGGTTTGAGAAACGACTGGGAAATAAAAGCAACTGAGTGAATATGGACAGAATTGCAGAGTATGAGCCTTGGTAGGAAGGGAGTGCAGCATCAGAGATAGAGTGTGAAGTAGTGGGGAGAAGAGTGTGCCACTTACTCTGGCTGAGTGCAAGAGGTCATTCACCTGTTTATGGCACTTCTAGCCATTCCTCTGATGTGGAGACAGCACTGACCCAGGTGATGACCTCGGATAATGCTACCAGGTGTGGTAGCTTGTCCTTCTCTGCCAGTCCTCTGTGGAAGAGGATGACTGTCCTCTACACTGCACCATCCATATCTAGGTACCTGCCGGAGGATTGTGTTGCCAAATTCCCATTCTCCAACATCTGCCTTCAGAATGTCCATGACCAAGCAGGGCAGCTTCAGAAAGCAATACTTATTTGGGCTTTTATATACGGTAGGGGTGCCCAGTTTTTGGTGGATAACTGGTGAATGGCAAGTTCTTCCAGAAACAAGACATGGTAACATAAAAACTGACAACAAGAGCTTCTTATGGTCTAAAAAATCTAAGATGGGGCTAGAAGAGGGTAAAAGGTGTGCCATGGGGTCCTGAAGGCAGCAAATGAGGCACATTCAGTACGATATGATAATACATTTCTCTAGGCCTCACAGCTAGAAACTCTGCAGAAAATTGAGCAAGCTGACAGTTAGTCAAAAAGACTATCAATCAGCCTTACACTAATTAAACACCAATTAATTTGAGGTGCTCAAGACTCCAGAATTAGAGTAAAGTAGCTATCACAAAGGTTTGTTGAGGTGAGGGAGATAAAGGAATTATAGAGATAAGGAGGAACCAAGACATAGAGGCAGTTGAAAACATAATTCAATATTTTAAAGGAAATGTGTTCTTTTTATCTCAAAATTAAGTTATGAGTCAAATCTTACATCTATTTTGGCTATGTCTGAGTTGTATCGGGTTTTTTTGGTCCTAGTTGCCTGGTGAGTTTCCTCATTGTATCTTATCGCACTCACATCATTAACTACATACCCTACCCGGACAGCATCTTTCACTGCCATTTTTGGTCACAAATTACCAGACACTGCTCCAGGAACAACTTACCACTCATTGGGAAACCCAGCATCCCTTGCACTAGTGCCATCTCTAAAAGCTAATTATGCACCATTGCAATCAGTGTCATCTGGAGCTGCCCTGCATGTTTCTGAGCATTTAGCAGTCAAGGTAGATATGGAGTGCAGGCAGGGACCCAGAGGTTCAGCTGAACAATGTGATGCAGTGGACTTCCTCTTCCTCTAGGACCGGCAGTGGGGACATTGACGCCAGCTCATGCCAGCTAGTCTGAGGTTCCCCCTGATGACTAAGTTAGTACAGTCTCAACTAAGTTAGTACAGTATGAAGGAACAAGCAACACAGTAGAAATAAGGTCAATGAGCTTCTCATTTCTGCCAGCATGAGTGCCACCATGCTTCCTCCAACACCTCACTCCCACTCTATTTCTGCTACTGTACCCACCACCCAACAAGTTTCATGTTCAACCATTCTGATTCCCTCTGTGAGACACCAGCAGCATCTACCCACACTAACCGCTGGCACCACTAATCCTGTGTGCCCTCTGTGCTGTTATATTCACTCGCTTGGGACACCTCCACACCTCTACCTAAAGTACCAGTTGAGCCACCCACTTTCATGTCTATTAATGCCTGTCACTCTCAGATTCCAGGAGGAAAGTAGCTCCCAATAAGGTACAAAGAGTCAAGATGGAGATGGGCTTACAGGTATTCAGTTCCTTGGCCCTTTTGTACAGAGCAATTTGCCTCTGACTGCCCTGTGTGAATTGAATATTTTATGCTCCTGGATTAGTTTCAAAGGCTGGCCTTGATTCACAGTGTGGGAAACCCCTGAGTGAAGGCTGTCCTCATTGGCTTGACTAAGGCCTGCTGACCAGCTTGACAAGCTTCCTGCTTTCGTGTCTGCACAAAATGGGATGGTAAGAATGGGTCTCACACATCTAGCTGAGAGTTCAAAGTGCAAAAAGACAATGCAAGACAGAGATGATGTGAGTATCCATTTAGGCTTAGAGTGAGTGAATGCTTTGACAGTGAGCGAAGAGCTCAGTGATATAGACAACAAAGTGTGGAGCTGGATGAACACAGCAGGCCAAGCAGCATCTCATGAGCACAAAAGCTTTTGTGCTCCTGAGATGCTGCTTGGCCTGCTGTGTTCATCCAGCTCCACACTTTGTTATCCTGGATTCTCCAGCATCTGCAGTTCCCATTACCACAGCTCAGAGATATAGCCTGGCCTAGTCATGAGCTGGGTGTGAGTCCCTGAGCACACTATTGTGTCTGTATTTGAATGCGCATGCCAATAAAACCTAATTCTAAACTCTGCAATGATATTTGCTTGTTCAGCTTGAGGAGCAGTATTAAAGTGCAGAAACATCATGAAAGTGGATTGGAGGTTTGCCATGAGGGTCATTGGAGACTGGCACATATCAGATACCAATGTCAGATGACAGAGGGTGTGTGTGGCCGGTGGTCATAAAGTGTGCCCTGAGATATCGGTGCCTAGAGTTCATCATGGTGGTTATTCCGGGCAAGCTGTGAGCTGAATTTGTCTGGTAACTCACCCTGGTTTTCATGTTGAGTTTTATTGCCTTCCAACTTGTTTGGTAAATTAGAGCGTTAATGAGGCATGTTGGACTGCCAACAAGGCATTTAAACAAACAATAACTCCCACCAATTGATGTTGCACTGCGCCTAGCGAGAAACTTGGCACATCACTTGTGAAGAGCATAAAAGGTGGAACTAGATGTTCCCACTGTTGAGCTCTACTATAAATCTCGTCATCGAATACCTCACTCAGATCCTGATTAGATTCTGTCCACCATTACAAAGTAAAGGAGTGATAGGTAAATGGCATTTGATGAAAGTTAGAACATAGCCAGCAGATTTTTAGATGACCTCAATTTCATAGCAAATGGAATATGGGAGGGCAGCCAGAATTGGCAGGTCTGGAGTAACTAAGGCAACAATCAGTATTTTAGCAGAAAATTCAAGACAGGAGGGGAGACAGGTGAACTGCAAATTTTGAAATGGGCGGGCATAGTGACTGTGCAGATATGTAGTTGATAGTTCATCTCAAGTTTAAATATGTGTCCATTTACCTGACTAAACTGTAACCCTCCTTCAAGGAAGAAAAATAACTTTGACACTATTCTATATCGTAAAAGAATCTATTTTGATAAAACATTGTCCGTGTGTTTTAGATTCCCTACTGTGTGGAAACAGGCCCTTCAGCCCAACAAGTCCACACCACCCTTTGCAGCATCCCACCCAGACCCATCCCCCTATAACCCACACACCCCTGAACACTATGGGCAATTTAGCATGGCCAATCTACCTAGCCCGCACATCTTTGGACTGTGGGAGGAAACCGGACCACCCAGAGAAAACCCACGCAGACACAGGGAGAATGCGCAAACTCCGCACAGACAGTCACCTGAGGCTGGAATAGAACCCAGGTCCATGGTGTTGTGAGGCTGCAGTGCTAACCACTGAGCCACTGTGCTGCCCTAAACTTACTGTCACCAGAGTAATACACTACCATATTGATTTTCACTTCCTCGACACCCCCACCCAATTTGAATGGCAGCAGTCCTTGTCCTCATTCTCACAGGTAACAAGTACCTTGTAACTGTTGGTCAAAATTGAGAGCAAAACTTCCTTCACAGCTCTATTCTGTATTCCAGTAGCTGCCTGACTCAGACTCTCATCTTTCTGTCACTGACTATTAGCTGCCTTAAATTTCCAGTTAACCTGTGTTGGGAGTAGCTGCTTTTTTTGAATAAAGTATGTAGGTAACTCTCTGATCCAATGTCTGCAGCTTCAGACTCCAGCTCAACAACTCTGAGCTAAAGTTCCTCATGCTGCAGGTACTGACTGCAGATGTATCTTGGAGCGCAATGTGCCCCAGGAGCATCTATATTGTTAACCTACAGCATGCCATCTTCACTGGTCTCTCCAATACCCTATCATTTAATTACGCAGAAGAAAAAATAGCTTTAAAGCTGGTGAATGAGGCGTACTGATCTTCTATACTTCAAAATGAAGCTCCAGTACAAACAGTACATTCACTTGCCAATATTACTGGATTTTTAAACTTTTTTTTAACCTCCAGGTAATTAATTATCTCATTAATTTTCTAACTGAATTGATTACTTTAATTTTAGTTCCTAGTTTAATAAATTAAAAGCAAGTTACAGTTTCTTAGCTTAGAGACAGAAAAACTGTAAAACTTTTATACACATCAATCTTTCACATACCTGCTGCCCTATAACATCCCATGTGGATAATTTTGTTGATTTCAAATTTCGGACCTCCTATTCTAGCTCTCTGTCGACTCTCTGGTATGAAAACAAAGCTCACCAACTGGTGGAAGTGAAATAAACAACAAATGCTGCACTTCCTTTCCCCACTGCAATGAATTCCCACTGGCACCAAATTCACAGCTTTAGCATTCTGTTACCAATGTGCTCAGTTCTGTGGTCACTCTGCACACTCCCATAAAAAGCATGAAATGTCATGATTTGTTTTTCAATTTGTGCACAGTTCAATAATATTCAACACAGCCAGCAGCAGGTCACTATAAATTGACTTGCAAGCAGAGAAATGAAGTAGAATTTGTGATTCTGAACACAATAGCTGATCCATGCTCTCAGTGAGAGCTGATAGGTTTGGGTTCATTCCTGTCGTATTAATTAATCAGCTGACTATCAAGCCTCACTTGAGTGAGTTACAGAAGATCTTCTGGCACAAGGTGGCACAGTGGCTCAGTGGTTAGCACTGCTGCCTCACAGCACCAGGGACCCTGTTTGATTCTGACCTCAGGTGGTTATCTGCATGGAGTTTGCATGTTTTGCCTGCATCTGTGTGAGTTTCATCTGGGTGCTTTGGTTTTGTCCCCTAGTCCAAAGATGTGCAAGTTAAGTGGATTGGCCATGCCAAATTGCCAATAGTGTTCAGGGGCACTGAGATGGATTAGCCATGGGGAATGCAGATTTACAAGGATAGGGTTGGTCTGGGTGAGATATTCTTCAGAGGATTGGTGTGGAACTACTGGGCCATGTGGCCTGCTTCCATAATGTAGGGATTCTACACATGGAATCTTTTTTCAACTTGGGTTGGTGCCTTCAGGAAAAGGAACATGGATTTGTTCTGAGATAACAGGGACTGCAGATGCTGGAGAAACCGAGGTAACAAAGTGTACAGCTGGATGAACACAGCAGACCAAGCAACATCTTAGGAGCAGAAAAGCTGACATTTTGGGTCCAGACCCTTTATCAGAAATGGCGGAGGGGGAGAGGGTTCTGAAGTAAATAGGGAGAAAAGGGGAGGTGGATCGAAGATGGACAGAGGAGAAAATAGGTGGAAAGGAGATAGACAAGTTAAAAAGGTGGGGATGGAGGCAGTAGAGGTGAGTGTAGGTGGGGAGGTAGGGATGGGATAGGTCAGTCCAGGGAGGACGGACAGGTCAATGGGTTGGGTTGAGGTTAGTAGGAAGGAAACAGGGTTGTGGCTTGAGGTGGGAGGAGGGGATAGGTGAGAGGAAGAACAGGTTAGGGAGGAGGGGGTGAGCTGTGCTGGTTATGGGATGCAGTGGGAGAAGGGGAGATTTTGAAGCTTGTGAAATCCACGTTGATACCATTGGGCTGCAGGGCTCCCAAGCGGAATATGTGTTGCTGTTCCTGCAACCTTCGCGTGGCATCGTTGTGGCACTGTAGTAGGCCCAGGATGGACATGTCATCTGAGGAATGGGAAGGGGAGTTGAAATAGTTCGCGTCTGGGAGGTGCAGTTGTTTATTGTGAACTGAGCGTAGGTGTTCTGCAAAGCGGTCCGCAAGCCTCCGCTTGATTTGCCCGATGTAGAGGAGGCCACAACACCTTCCACCCCAACCTTAAGTTCACCGGGACTATCTCCAACACCTCCCTCACATCCCTGGACCTCTCTGTCTCCATCTCTGGCATCCACCTGGAAACCGATATCTATTTTAAGCCTACCGACTGCCACAACTACCGAGAATACACCTCCACCCACCCACCCTCCTGCAAAAATTCCGTCCCCTATTTCCAATTCATTCACCTCCGCCACATCTGCTCCTGAGATGAGGCATTCCACTCCCTAACATCCCAGATGTCCTCTTTTTTCAAGAACCGCAACTTCCCTTCCACAGTGATCGAAAATGCCCATGACTGTGTCTCCCGCATTTCCCGCAACTCATCCCTCACACCCCGTCCCTGCAATAACCACCAAAAGAGAATCACCCTTGTCCTCACAGGCCATCCCACCAACCTCTGGATCAAACTCATCATCCTCCGACACTTCCGCCGTCTCCACTCTGACCCCACCACCAAAGACATTTTTCCCTCTCCACCCTTCTCTGCTTTCCGGAGGGACCACTCTCCCCGTGACTCCCTTATCTGCTTCACACTCCCCTCCAACCCCACCACACCCGGCACATTTCCCTGCAACCGCAGGATGTGCTACACTTGCCCCCATACCTCCTCTCTCGCCCCCAACCCAGGCCCCAAGAAAACTTTCCACATCAAGCAAATATTCACCTGCACATCTGCCAGTGTGGTATACTGCATCCGCTGTACCCGTTGTGGCCTCCTCTACATTGGGCAAATCAAGCGGAGGCTTCGCAGAACACCTACACTCGGTTCACAATAAACAACTGCACCTCGCAGACACGAACCCATTTCAACTCCCCTTCCCATTCCTCAGACGACATGTCCATTCTGGGCCTCCTGCAGTGCCACAACAATGCCACGCGAAGGTTGCAGGAACAGCAACTCATATTCCGCTTGGGAGCCCTGCAGCCCAATTGTATCAATGTGGATTTCACAAGCTTCAAAATCTGCCCTCCCCTTACTGCATCCCAAAACTAGCCCCTCCTTCCTAACCTGTTCTTCCTCTCACCTATCCCCTCCTCCCACCTCAAGCCACAACCCCGTTTCCTTCCTACTAACCTCATCCCGCCCCCTTGACCTGTCCGTCCTCCCTGGACTGACCTATCCCATCCCTACCTCCCCACCTACACTCACCTCTACTGGCACTATCCCTGCCACTTCAAATTGCCTGTCTCCTCTTCATCTATCTTCTCCTCTATCCATCTTCAATCCACCTCTCCATCTCTCCCTATTTACTTCAGAACTCTCTCCCCCTCTCCCATTTCTGATGAAGGTTCTGGACCCGAAACGCCAAGTTTTCTGCTCCTAGGATGCTGCTTGGCCTGCTGTGTTCATCCAGCTCTACACTTTGTTATCAAAGATCTTTTACTGTGTTGTTATAATAACCTACAGGAACGTAGATTCTTATTTTTGCTTGTTGCACATTGTGCTGGGTAATGACATAGATTGCATAGTGTGCTCTTTGTAATAACATGCATAGCACTTGTTCCCAAAGGCTGTCAGGGTGGAGTTAGGTTAAAAATTTATTAACAATTTCAGTGCTGAATTTTTTTCAACAGAAATCGATATCCATAAATATGCTAAGCTAGGTCCTCCAAAGAATCATTCTGGAAAGTGTTGTGAAAACGTAGCTTAAACGTTATGCTCCAAAAATGTTTATCTTCTGTCTACATTTCAAGTGTTTTCGTAAAACTTGAGAGCTGGTGCCAGTACCTAAATTTTGCTTTTATTGTTCTTCCATTATTGCTCCACTCGGAACCCCAAGGTAGCATGGCATCCTATCTAACATCTGAATTAGCTTCAGTATCAGGGCAGTTATTGTCTGATGTGTCATGACCATACCAAAGTAGGCTTGAATCTGCTTGTCTAAATCTTCACTCACTCTTGTTTTCTAGCCTATTGTTATTGGAGAGGTTGTTGTTGTGTATACAAATTTACTTCATGTAAATCATGACTCTTACCTCCGTAGTCATTTATTCACTTATTGGTTGTGTCAAGGGCAAGCATTCAATTCCTTCATTAATAAAACAATTAGTTGTTTGTGCTCTGTTTCATAGAATTATAGAAACATAGAATCTCTACAATGTGTAAGCAGGCCATTCAGCCCATTGAGTCCACACTGACTCTCCGAAAAGCATCTAGCCCAGACCATATCTCTGTAACCCCACATTCTCCATGATTAATTCTCCTAGCCAGCACTTTTCTGGAAACTAAGGGCAATTTAGCATGACCAATCCAACTAATCTGCATGTCTGTGAATATTTCAATAACTGTATAAAGCGTAATATTGAACTGAGGAGGTGCCGGAGCATTGTCTTCCTCATGAATTGACTTAGATGTAGTGCTACACAAATTAATGCCACCACTTGGACATTTTAAAGCAGGAATAATGTCAATTGACAGATGCCAGTGTCAATGCTATACCACCAGTCTGTATCTCCACAAGAGGCAGTGGACAAAATTAGCATGGAACTTGCCTTATAGTTGCAAAGTATTATTAAAGCATTGCTAAATTGCTAACATAATACGTAGTAAATGAATTCAATGTTCTTTTTGAATTGGATCTTTGTGACCAAGCCTGCTTTCTAATTTGTCTTCTCTGTGTCTTTAATGACTTCACCATTCCTTCTTCTGGATCCTTTGTGCTTTCATTGTCATCCATTCTATCAGGCTGTATTGTTAATTTTCCATGTGCTCCATCTTGTGCTTTGCTGCAAACATCTACTCGCCCATTTATGAATGTGAACTCTGTAAAACAACATTTCAAATCCATCATCATATTCCCATATCAGTTTGTCATTTTAAGCTCACTACTATTGCAGATTTAATATTTTACAAATGCTCACAGTTAAAGTTTGCTGAACATAGTTTGCTACCATTGTTGCTGTACCACTATAAATGATACCCATGTATGTGACACTGAACTTAAATTCTCTTCAGTTACATCTCTGTTTTGGGCTCCAGCAAGCCAAAAATGACTTTGGCTTTATTAAGGAAGATATTCTTTATTATCTGTTAAACATGCATATTTTTTAGATATGTAATGCTTCAATTGAGGCTTTAAATAAAGGCTTTTGAGTTGAATATTTAGCTTTCAAGACCAAGGCTTGGGAAAACATGTTGGGTTTGTTTAATCCTTTTCTTCAATCAATTTCTTCAACTTATGTCTTTCTGAGCCACCTTTTCCACATTTCCTCGTTTTCACTTCAGATATACAAAGTCTGCACACCAGAAGCAGATAAAATTATGTAAGGTGTATCACCTGGGTTTGCATTTATATTCCAGGCAAACAGGAAGACTCCTTCCTAATGAGCAAAGGCAGAATATTGCGTGCTGCAGGTAAAAAAAAAGATAAAATAGAATGAAGGTGTCTTTAATTCTCTAGGGGTAATTGAAACATTGCCAGACCTGCCTGATACTGGCACTTCAATAAGAAAGAAATCAGAAACCAACAATTAGTCATACATAACCGCTGGGCAAGATCAGTGTGGAACATTAATAAAGGCAATGTTTACATACAAGCAAATACAGGAAGGGACCTCAAGTACAATAATGGAAAACCTGCTTGTAGGGACAAGAGAAGACATGTATGTGCTGGAAATTGAAAGGGACACTGTTGATAGGTAAAAGATAGGTGGAACAGCTTGCAGTACTCATCAATCATGTTCACAATAATAATGCATGAAACAAAACAAAAAGCTCATGACGTACAGCCTCAAATCTTGAAATGGGACATTAAGCAAAACTTTGAGAGATGACCTGTATCTGTGACATTGATAGAATTAGACACAGCTCTTAAGGCTTTATCCTAATTGGCGTTAAAGTAGCAAATCTCTTGATTTTAGTGCATAACTCACACATTGACTTATATTAAGCCCAAGTTGTTTCTTTGATGGTGAAGATTATAGTGCTTATTCATAATGTTCTCAGGAGAAAGCACCATCTACTTTCTGTTTCTTCTTCATTGTATGGTTTTTTTTTAAATAGCCAGATAGAATCAGTTCTCAAAGTATTTTTCTGCTTTTAAATCATCATTTTGTATTATAGAAGTGAGGAAAGTTGGATTTAAAGAACCCTGTTTCAGAAAACATAAATACCAATCATTTACAAACTGATAATATAATCCTATGTGGTACAATTCTTCATTTTCTAATTCATTACAATTTATTGATATTGTCTTTTATCATCTCAAGGGTTGAGCACCATATGTTGTAAGTTGTAAAGATTCTCCATACAACTGTGATTTCTCAGGTTCTATAAAGTTCTTTTACAACACATACATTTACCACTTTTTTAACATTAAGTGTACAAACAGTAATGAGGGAATATCTTACAACTAGACATCATTTCTTAGATGCAGTAGTATCTATGCTTCAAAAGAAGTTCATTTTCTATAAAATGTTTTGGCATATTCTAGTGCTATAATAGGTGGTATATGGTTGCATTTGGTTTTATTTTATGGCTGTGTATTTTGGAGTTCCACATTTTATTTAGAAATTGCAGTATGATTCAAAATCTGAATAATGCTTCTAACCTCAGATTGGAGTGAAACAGTTTGTATGGAACCAGTAACCAACAGACACTTGATATGCTATTGACTGGTAGATGGGATGAGGGCAAGGTGGGCAGAGAGAGATGAGCAGATGTGATAGAACTAGTGTTACATTCCCAATTCAAAATCACCTTATCCAAAAAAATGTCTAACTAATTAGAATCTCTTCCTTCTATTTATTTTAGATCCATCTTCATTAAGTCAGCAAGTGAAGATGTCATCACACTTTGCATAGATGGCCTGACATGGCATCATGTTTATTCAGACACAAACAATATTCTGTTACCACAAATAATCACATTCATGTGTGACCCAGGGAGTTATAGCAGGATCTTTGAACAGAATAGACATTCAAACTACCACAATCCTCTTTCTCATTATTCACATTCCAAAGTGTACTTTTGAAACATTTGATGAATAGTGGTGTCCTGATTCATTCTTCTCGTCCCTGGTTGATTTTCTTCTCAGGTATTCAGGCAACTTGTTGGGCTCCTAGAAGCTGTCCCAAGCACTGTACACACTTCCTGATCTGCATAGCTTAGAACTAAACTAAATGGTGCCATTACTCATAAAGATATTGGAGCCAATAAGGGTTTCAGATAGCTCTAAAACTTCACTCTATACTATCTTTTCATTCATCTCACTGATGAATAAGACATGTAGGTTGTTATGCATACAGAAATAATTTGTGCCCAGAACATGTACACATAAGGCTTCCCATCAAATATGCTGTGCAATCTAGAAATATAGCACACTTAATTATTAACCCTATAATTATTATTCATAATAAAATCTTTATATGATTTAAAGGATTAAAATTTTGCTTGTGTCAAAATGAATAAATTTTCTAACTACATATAATCTTAGTTGGGAGGTCATGGCATAAACACTATGCATTGAGAACCACAGGATATTGTTCTGGAGACATGAATTCAAAGGCTACCATGGCAGGTTGTAATTTTAATTATAAAACAGTCGAGGTAATGTCCCTACCTCTGACCAGAAGCCCGACAATTAAGTCCCATCTGCCCCTGAGGTATGTCATAACATGTTCACACAGGTTGATTAAACATTTATGAAATCTTAGTAATTACTGTATAATGTGAAGTTAAAAATGAGCAGAGCAAACCTATAAAATGATAACAGACTGAAACCAAATGAACACTGAAAGGGGACCTATTAACTGAGTCATCACTCAAAACCAAAAATCTGTTCTCCCTCAATGAGAAGCGTTAAAATTTCTTTGGCAATAATGCCAAACTTTTATTTTCTAATACCAAAGCAATGCCCTAGGCAGTTCAATTTGCAAGCAGTCAGCATCCAATGAAAATGTAATCTTTTTGTTTAGTTTACTCAGCAGAGTTAAATACAAAGATGGCAAAAATATCAAAAGTGCCTTTGATGGTACTTTCTGTTTTGTGTCCCAGTTGTTTCCTGGCTGACATGTGTTGAGATATGTCAATAATGCTTGGATTGTGAATTCAGGAAGAAAGTAGCTGTGCTTCATTTAAAACGTGACAGTTATGTTCTTAGTGGATTTAAAGTGTCACTATTAATCAAAAATGTTGAAAAGCAACATTCCAGGTGGCACAGAACATTACTGTTCAGTAGCAATATTTAAAGTGTCAGTTCTATTAAGGAAGAAGAACAACTATGATTAGTAAACAGCACACTTTGCTAACATTGAAAAGCAAGATTATACAGCAATTTTACTTCGAACTTGATTTTAGCAATCAGACGTGTTATCGGAGCTTCTTCTGGTCGGCTAGAACAAATTTTCCAGAAGTAACTTTGTTGGAAATCCCGGTTATGTGTGTGAACAAGACTTTCACCACATGCTTGGTTTGGTTACTCCTTTGAACTATGATTACAAATGCTACATTAAACAGTGACTACATTTCAAAAGCTCTTCATTGGTTATAAAGCACTTTCGGGCACTTTGAGGTCAGTAAGGTACTGTATAAATGAAAAGTCTTTCTGTCTTGGAGTAGGATCAGCTCCAGGGAATTCCCAGCCTTTATAGTGTGGTTTCCTGTTTATAACATTCATAATGTTTAAAATTCAAAATGATGGATATAAAGTAATGTCTATTTCATGGGAATAACCACATAATTCATTTCTTTTCTTTGCTTTATTTATACTGCAGAGAAGATGTGAAAATGTTTAGGACTGTTACAATGATGGAACTGAGATGAAGAGGTCTTAGGCATATACTTGTTTATCAACAATATATTCCAAATGTCAGAGATTTTTTGTCATTTTATGCTACATTCCTACTGTCAGCCCTTCTCTATTTCCCTTGTTGTCTGCTCGCATGATGTCTCAGAATGAGATGGCCATGTTATTACAGTTTTGTGCTGAAGGACTGGTTTTCAATTTATCAATCATCAGAAGATAGTTTAGTACTGTTTGCATCTGCAGTTCTTTTCATGGAATGTTCATGAGATGGAAAGTAATAGCTGAACATTCTATGGCAGAAACAAAAACAGAAATCGCTGGAAGATCTCAACAGATCTGGCAGCATCTGTAGAGAGAAATCAGAGTTAATGTTTCAGGTCCAGTGACAAGATTTCCAGCATCTGCAGTTCTTTCAGTTTTTTAATCTGTGACAGAATGTTTTTTGGCTCCTCACTGCATTAATTTCTCATGGAATGAATTTCTGATTTGTCAAGCTGAAGGAGAACAGAGAAAACTAACATTGTTTGTCCACCAAGAAAAAAAAGGGCTCCTACAAGAATAAAATTCCTTCATGATCCGTATTTCAACAAAATAAATAGGACTTAAACTTTACTAAAGGAGACAAAGTACCATTTTTTTCTTCAAAACATTAGGACTGGTATGCAATAAACAAATTTGAAAAATGCTCACCAATTTATACAGTATGAGAGCAGCCTGGACCATTGTTAACATGGAGATGCAAAAAGAACAGTTAACTGTCAACCTTAGCGCTTAGAATAGGCAAGTAGACTCTCATTGGCCAGAATGTTGCCATGGGAATGCAGCAAATTTTGGCAGTCTCCAAGACTCTATTGCTTTTCATGAGAAAGGTGCAATTTATGTACAAATTCCTTTTACCTCCATTAAAAGTGTTCAGCGTATCAATATATATTGCTTCTACACATGTAAATACATCAAACTCTTAGAACATTCCAGATTGTTTAAAAAATTATTTCCAGTTGCAGAATCAAATCTAATGGTGGAAATGCAGCTCTGAAGTTTGCAAGCACAGCCTGTTTAAACACATTCTGCATGTTGTCCACTGTGAATGCTGTACAGGACATATTGTTTAATACAACCACCAATCATTGGGACATGTTATATTCCTGGCATCATAATGGCACTGAAAGCCATAAATCACATTTCTCATTTGTGTGGTAGGGAAACAACAGCATCTCATTAGTAGAGAAAACCACTCATGAGTGTATTACACAGTAGCAACATGAAACAACCAGCTTTACATATTTCTAATGTAGACGTGTGTGTCTACATGGAGTTGCCAATACCAATGATGCGATCAGCATACAATACAAAAATGCTTTTTGTTTATCGAATGTATCTGTGATTGCAATCAGGCTCAGTTCTGTTACTGTGTGAAAATTGATAAGTGTGTCACAGAGTCAATATATGACATAAAATACAATATTTTTTCTGGTGTTTTTGAACTGGATCTTCATTCAAAGTTTGAAAACTTTCCAAAGCTTTTCTCAGTTACAAGGAACTTACTTCTTTCAGTTCTCTGGTCTGTAGGGCATGGAGCAATTCTGAAGTATGTTTAATGTTTTGTTTCCCATAACTTTGACAGATGCACCCTGATCTTTGACAGAATCTCTGCCTGAGCAGCCAATACTCATTGCTATGCCTGGTGGGCTCCTATGTCCAAAAGAAGCACAGAAGTATGGTCAGGATCACTTGTCTTTGCATTGGCTACATTCTCTCACTTTTCTGTTGTACTATGGGTGTATGGCATTCTTTTGGTGATACTGACCTTAGCAGTTGAGTTCACTGGTAAGCACAAAATACAAGCAGTGTGGTTCAGTTTTCTGCAAGTTTTACACTGTTAGGCAGCAGTAGGATACTTAATCTGTTGTCAGTATAAACACCACTACAGTGGGAATATTGGGTAGAATTCTCCCAGCGCTGAACAATGGCAAGCCAGTTGGGAAACAGGAAGAGAACAGAAAAATGAGATCCTTCACATTGAGAGAAAACGTCTGATTTTCCATCTAAACGTTTGAATGGAGACATGAGAATGTGCTAACAAGCGGCAAAAACCTTATTTTGCAGGCATAAACATCTCATTATTACCTATTCTCACCTGATTTATATGCAGTTTGCTATCTGCCACACAATGGACAGAAGCTAGATGGCCACAAAAAGATTAGAGTGTGCACCCACTAGCCTCTAAGTTGGCCAGCTGTCCCCAACATTCCACAGATGGCAAACACCCGCAACCTTCAAACATAGAAATTAGCAAAGGGCATATACCACTCACTATACCCCGGTACACTTAGAGGGCAGTGGTGTAGGACCCTTCAGCTGGAGCATGTCCCCTCCTCCGTTTCTCTTCTCATTTTTTCCTCTTTGTGTTTCTTTTCCTTCTTCTCTCCTGGCCTCCGACGACTCCCGGTCTCAGCACAGGCATAAGGATGGGCCATCCCAGTGTGGAGTGGCGACCTCCTGGTCCGGTGTGGTCACACCTGGCATGGCATGGCGGCCTCCCAGTATGACCTCTTTTCAGCCTGGTGCGGCAGGTTTCTCAGCCTGGCATGGCCTCAGAGTAGCCTCCCGATCTTGAAGTGATTCCAAAGTGATCTTTCAGCCTAATGAACCTCAAGGTGAAAGCAGCGCAGTCTGGATCCAAAGGCCGATGTGGACTAGAGGCTAGGTGCCAGAGTTGGTCTGGGTTGGAAGACCGTTCCTCTAAACTTTTATTTCTGCAATGCTGGACTTTTTATTTCTCTATTTTCTATAGACCTTGTAAATGAAGAACTGTGCTTAGGTACTCTTGTACCTAAGATGGCACTATAACTGGTGCCGTACAAACTTTTCACTGTACTCATTTGAGTACATGTGCCAATAAAACTAATTCAGTTCAATCCAGTTCAACTCACAACTTCAATTCTATACTTTGGAGCGGTCCAACTCCTTGCATTGTAATAGTGCTGCCAAGACACTTTGCAAACATAGGCTGGCAGCCATCTCATGGATTGAAACAGAGTGTACCTCAGGGCTTCGTGATCTCCCTCTCACCGCTCACATACTTTACATGCACTTAGATGCTCACAGCATCTTTGCTGTGTCTAGCCTCGCTTTTTAACACAGACACAAAGCTAGATGACATGTCATGTTTGTCAGCAGTGAGCAGTCAAAGGGGTGGACATGTTTTGAGCAGCATCATGCTACGTCAATGTCACAGTTGTAGCATGTGGCCAACAGTGTACACAGCAAACACACTGAATGTGCTTCAACAAAATATCCATGTCTGAAAGTCAAAGGGGAATAGTCTTCAGTCAAGTCAATGGTCATGCCTTTAGTTTGGCAAGGTAAGTCAACGGCATTGTCCAAATTAGTCTAGGGGCTTGGACATGGTCATTAGGACACTCAGTGCATTGTCAGTTTGAGGATCTTTACCACTATAATCTAAGGGGCAAGATATGGTCTGCCCTGTAGGTCCAACGCTACCAGTCCACAGGTTTGTGTAATGCAGTCAAGGAACTGCACAGAGATTAGTCAATGGCCTAGTTACTCATCAGTCATTGCAGTCTTTCCACATTGGTTGGGGAGGGAGGATGGTTATCAGTCCAACATGCCTCTTCATTGAAAGTCTTGTGGGGATGGGGAATAGTTATCAAACGCTGGCACTGTGATAGAAATGCTGGAGATTTCAATTGTGGAGATTGAAGATTGGGATGCAGAGGGGAGAATAGTTGTTCAGATAGACGACGTAGCATATCAGTATGGGAAATGATAGAGCATGAGAGGGCAAAGGGTACTGTAGGGAAAGGGATGCTCATCACCAATCACCATCATCCTGGCTTTGACAAGTGTACAGTGCATTGCGATGTTTGGTATAACTAAACTGTGTGCCTGGGATTCAGGGGTAAAGTGAGAGGATGAGAACTTCAATAAACAAGTTTGCTGGGAATGTGTGAAGACCAAAGCCAATGATGTAGTCAAGGAAGACAAGGAAAATAAAATTCGAGGTGGGGAGGGGGAACACCTAGACTGAGATAATGAGCCTGGAATTCAATCCTTGAAGCACTGCATTTGATACCTTGCTTCCTTATCCAAACCATGAGTGCCCAATCACAACAGTAAATAGCTGCCACTAACCCTGGCATGTGCCCAGTAAGTGTTTACTTTCTGTCTGATGGAAATGCCTCTATTTTTGTGTGACATAAGGTCCTACAATGGGCTACAGCATTAAACAGGCACTCACACAGTGCAGCTAAAGAATATCTGTTATCATATAATTCGATAGGTGAACCTCATGCATTGACAAATATTGACCATCAACTGACAACCTTGCTTAGCTGCCAGGACATGAAGGTATCAGCATTACCAAATGGGGTGGCACAATGGCTCAGTGGCTAGCACTGCTACCTCACCATCTTTAAATGGCTATTGTACCCCCAGAAAAGTATGGACAGTCTGGACCCGCTCCACATGATTCCTAACATTTACCCCACGCATGGCAGGTAAGGGTACATGCCCTGAGACTCCAGCCCATAAGGTAGAGTCTGGAGGAATATGCCATAAGCTGAAGTCCCCCAAATACACGCACAGGTTTTCATGTTGGGAATTGTTAGCACATAGTTGCGTTGAGCTGTGTGGTAGCATGGGAATTTGCATATTGATGAAATGAAGTTTGCATCAATGAGACCGAAAACAATGTAATACTCTCTCTTAATAGTTATAGAACATAGAACATAGAACATAGAACAGTACAGCACAGAAAAGGCCCTTCAGCCCACAATGTTGTGCCGACCATTGATCCTCATGTATGCACCCTCAAATTTCTGTGACCATACGCATGTCCAGTGATCTCTTAAATGACCCCAATGACTTTGCTTCCACAACTACTGCTGGCAACGCATTCCGTGCTCTCACAACGCTCTGTGTAAAGAACCCGCCTCTGACATCCCCTCTATACTTTCTACCAACCAGCTTAAAACTATGACCCCTCGTGCTAGCCATTTCTGCCCTGGGAAATAGTCTCTGGCTATCAACTCTATCTATGCCTCTCATTATCTTGTATACCTCAATTAGGTCCCCTCTCCTCCTCATTTTCTCCAATGAAAAGAGACCGAGCTCAGTCAACCTCTCTTCATAAGATAAGCCCTCCAGTCCAGGCAGCATCCTGGTAAACCTCCTCTGAACACTCTCCAAAGCATCCACATCTTTCCTATAATAGGGCGACCAGAACTGGATGCAGTATTCCAAGTGTGGTCTAACCAAAGTTTTATAGAGCTGCAACAAGATCTGACGACTCTTAAACTCAATCCCCCTGTTAATGAAAGCCAAAACACCATATGCTTTCTTAACAACCCTGTCCACTTGGGTGGCCATTTTAAGGGATCTATGTATCTGCACACCAAGATCCCTCTGTTCCTCCACACTGCCAAGAATTCTATCCTTAATCCTGTACTCAACATTCAAATTTGACCTTCCAAAATGCATCACCTCGCATTTATCCAGGTTGAACTCCATCTGCCACCTCTCAGCCCATCTCTGCATCCTGTCAATGTTCCGCTGCAGCCTACAACAGCCCTCTATACTGTCAACGACACCTCCGACCTTTGTGTCGTCTGCAAACTTGCTGACCCATCCTTCAATCCCCTCATCCAAGTCATTAATAAAAATTACAAACAGTAGAGGCACAAGGACAGAGCCCTGTGGAACCCCACTCACCACTGACTTCCAGGCAGAATATTTTCCTTCTACTACCACTCGCTGTCTTCTGTTGGCCAGCCAATTCTGTATCCAAGCAGCTAAGTTCCCCTGTATCCCATTCCTCCTGACCTTCTGAATGAGCCTACCATGGGGAACCTTATCAAATGCCTTACTGAAGTCCATATACACCACATCCACAGCTCGACCCTCATCAACTTTTCTAGTCACATCCTCAAAAAACTCGATAAGGTTTGTGAGGCATGACCTACCCCTCACAAAGCCGTGTTGACTGTATTTGATCAAGCCATGCTCTTCCAGATGTTCATAAATCCTATCCCTCAGAATCCTTTCTAACACCTTGCAGACGACAGACGTGAGACTTACTGGTCTGTAATTGCCGGAGATTACCCTATTTCCTTTCTTGAAGAGAAGAATTACATTTGCCTCTCTCCAGTCCTCAGGTACGACTCCAGTGGAGAGCGAGGATGCAAAGATCTTCGCAAGTGGCGAAGCAATTGCATTTCTCACTTCCCAAAGCAGCCGAGGACAAATCTGGTCCGGGCCTGGCGACTTGTCAATCTTAATGTTTGACAAAATTTTCAGCACATCAGCTTCCTCTATCTCTATCCATTCCGACATGCACACCTGCTCTTCAAAGGTTTCATTCACCACAAAGTTCGTTTCTTTCGTAAAGACAGAAGCAAAAAACTCATTTAGGGCTTCCCCTACCTCCTCAGACTCTATGCTATCCCTGATCGGCCCTACTCTTTCTTTGACCATTCTCTTATTCCTCACATAAGTGTAAAATGCCTTTGTGTCTTCCCTGATCCCTTCTGCCAAGCCTTCCTCGTGCCCCCTCCTGGCTCTCCTCAGACCATTTTTGAGCTCCTTCCTTGCCTGCGTGTAATCCTCTCTAGCTGAACTTGACCCTAGCTTCCTCCACCTTATGTAAGCTACCTTCTTCCTTTTCACAAGAAGCTCCACCGCTCTCGTCATCCAAGGTTCCTTTATCTTACCCCTTCTTGCCTGTCTCAGAGGGACATATTTACTCATCACTCGCAACAACTGTTCCTTAAACAGTCTCCACATGTCTATAGTTCCCTTACCATGGAACAATTGCTCCCAGTCCATGCTTCCTAACTCATGTCTAATCGCGTCATAGTTTTCTCTTCCCCAATTAAATATCCTCCCATTTTGCCTAATCCTCTCCTTCTCCACAGCTATGTACAATGTGAGGCAGTTATGGTCACTATCACCAAAATGCTCTCCCACCACAAGATCTGATACCTGCCCCGGCTCGTTTCCGAGCACCAAGTCTAGAATGGCCTCTCCCCTCGTCGGCCTGTCAATGCACTGCGTTAGGAAACCCTCCTGAACACACCTTACAAAAACAGCTCCATTCAAATCTTCTGCTCGAAGGAGGTTCCAATCAATATTAGGAAAGTTAAAGTCACCCATTACAACAACCCTACTGCGTCCACACTTTTCCAAAATCTGTCGACCTATACTTTCTTCAATCTCCCTGCTGCTATTGGGGGGCCTGTAGTAAACCCCTAACGAGGTGACTGCTCCCTTGCTGTTCCTGATTTCCACCCATACTGACTCGGTAGGTAGATCTTCCTCGACAATGGAAGCTTCTGTAGCTGTGATACCCTCTCTGATTAGTAGTGCTACACCCCCTCCTCTTTTCCCCCCCCTCCCTATTCTTTTTCAATGTTCTAAACCCTGGAACATCCAGCAACCATTCCTGCCCATGAGAAACCCATGTCTCTGTTATGGCCACAACATCATAGCACCAGGTACTGATCCATGCTCTAAGTTCATCACTTTTATTCCTGATACTCCTTGCATTAAAGCAAACACACTTTAACCGATCCCTTGGTTCCTTCCCACTAGCTGGTCCACTCTCTCCACTACTTAGTGAAAATCCCATTTCAACACCTCCGAAACTACTTGAAACCCCAAGAGTTGTTCCCAAGGTCATAAATAGGCCTTGGCTGGTATCTCATATGGTTCTCTCAGATTTCTTGCCTTAGTCTGTGTTGGTTAGGCTCCTATAAGATTCCGCCATATGCGTTTGTTTGCTTGTGGAAGTATGCTTTCACTTTACCTTGTCAAGAGTGTGATACTTTTACAGACTTAAGAACACACTTGTGGTAAAGATTGGTAATGTTGAAGAGCGATGCCGAAGTTCTATCAGACGATGTTGGGAGGGCATGAATGGTACTGCATGTAGGCTTTACTCTAGCGGCTATTGTCCCAAACCCTAAAAAGTAAATCGTTGATACTATGAATGTGCATTTATCATTGTTGAGTGTCAAGTTGTGTTGTGCAGGTCAAGTAAGTATTGCTGATCCCCAGTGATTGTTTTCTGCTTTGCCCCTTCCATGGACATTGATGGCATCTGTTAAGTTAGGTAACCTTTCAACACCTAACAAGAGAAACAAAATAATTTCCTGGAAAACATTGACAATGATGGCATCTGTTACGTTAGGCAACCGTTCAACTTGTAACAAGAGAAACAAAATCTGAAGATTTTCTGAAGAATGGTCTAGGCCCGAAACGTTAACCTTCCTGCTCCTCTGATGCTGCTGGGCCTGCTGTGTTCATCCAGCTCTACACCTTGTTATCACCTATTTTCCAAGGACCTGAATCTCTCTGCTCCCTGCCCATTCATGTTTCTGTCTAGATACATCTTAAATGATGTTATCATTCCCGCCTCTACCACCTCCGCTGGCAACACATTCCAGGTACCCACTACCCTTTGTGTAAAGAACTTTCTATGTATATTTCCCTTAAACTTTTCCCCTCTCACCTTGAAATTGTGACCCCTAGTAATTGAATCACCCACTCTGGGAAAAAGCTTCTTGCTATCCACCCTGTCTATATCTCTCATGATTTTGTAGACCTCAATCAGTTCCCCCGTGCCCCCAACTTCCATCTTTCTAATGTAAATAATCCCAATCTACTCAACCTCTCTTCACAGCTAGCGCCCTCCATTCCAGGCAACATCCTGGTGAACCTCCTCAGCACCCTCTCCAAAGCATCCACATCCTTTTGGTAATGTGGCGACCAGAACTGTAAGCAATATTCCAAATGTGGTCAAACCAAAGTCTTATACAACTGGAACATGGAATGAGAAAATTAATTTTGGTTCACAATTGTAAAAGACAAGAGCATTTGTCTTGTATGTCACCAAACTACATTGATAAGTTAAAAGGGACATTTGGAATGACGTGAAACAAAATAAATTCAAGAATAGTTTTCCCTTGAATAATAGGCTTCAGAGAGAAACGAAGCTGATGAGTTGAAGACCATTTTGAAAGACTAACATTTTAGATTAAATCTAGCAGCCAAAGGTAAGGCGTGCGCCAAAGCATCGTTTCATGTTTGACATCTTCTTGCTAAACAAAGGAAATTATTTACAAAATAATTTAATACTGTGTCTGCTGATTCTATATTCAAAGAATTTAAGAACAAAGAAGAATATGAAACAATAACAACAGTCCCAGAGCACGATATTTGGTGATTCTACAACAGTAAGATGAATTTAATCTTTGTCTGAAGATGACTTTTAGCAACTACAGCAGGACTTGAAGGCATATGAATGCTTCTTGCTGCAGTTCACTGAATCTATTAACATGACAGCACAGTCTTGTTTCAGTGTTTTTACATGGGTTTTAAGGATATTACAATTAATTACACTTTTCTTATTCTTTTGCCCCATAAAGAGAAAACTAAAGGTGGGTGCTTGTGAAAAACATTCAAATAAGGAAGTCAGTTTCCATCACATTTAATAATGTATTGGTCATACTTTGTTAAAAGTGGGTTTTATTTCATTTAGTAGAAATGATCCTGATTTCCCCACGTCTGTCAGTTACCACTGTATGATTCAGCTGCCAGCATCGGTGAGAAGGGTCATGGGCTCTTCTAATGTAATTAAAGTGGTGTTACAACTGTAAACTCGATTCAAGTATGGGTCCTTTAGCATTGCTTGTTTAAATCCTTACTCGATAAACTTGACGCTTTCATGTGGTGAACTAATCCTCCATGCTGATGTGAAGTGGTTAATTTGAGGGAAGGTCTTGTGAAGAATTTTGGCCCTGATGCCTGAAATCACCACCTTTCCTAAATCAAAGAATGAAGTGTGCAGTGAACCGCCAGACAATAGGTTGCTCAACTTTGGATTCCTTACAGACTTAAGGTCGAAACTGATTAAGCTGAACTGTGAACTTCAGGGAGCAGAGAGAGAACAGACTTACCACAAACGATCAATGCTGTGAATGAATTGGAACTGGGTCTGTGGTTCTTCCAACTAAAAAAATGAACCCTTCAAAACTTCCCTAGTCTGGAGAAACCAGAAAACAATCAGACAAAATAAAATCATTTCAATAAGAAAATATCATGCCCACCCAAGGATGTTAGCAGAACAAGCAACTTCAGTAATTAAATATGATGGAAAATATTGCCGTGTTTATCTCAAAATCCATTCCTTGAAGTAGGTCTTGGTGGATTGCCTACCAAATTCCATCTGGTGTCTGATTTACAAAGCAGTGGAGTCGATCTGGAGATAATTACTGTGCAAAATGATGTTGAACTGAAAGTCAGATCAAAGGACAATGACTTTGCAGGCCTCATATATCAAGAAAAAAAATACTAATTCCTATTATCCTGTGCTTTTAAAATGAAAGCTTATTTTAACCTCAAATTCCTCAGAGAGGTAATATTCACCTAAATGAAGTTTATCAAGTGTTTCATTCCCCCACAGATACCTATTTGATGGGCTGCCTATAGCGATTAGCTTCGTCTAAAAAGCCTGATGTCATGGCACTGGCAGAACATGTACAGTAGAATCAGGTTTTATGAGTAGTGGACAAAAAGTAAGTTATTATATATAGTTAGTTTAGATTAGTACAGAACTAAACAAAAACTGTTTATTATATATTTTCTTTGGAGTACATCCTGCACTGAAAATCCAAATGTGGTCTTTTGATAAAACAGGTTGCAGACCATTGATGTAAAATTTCAAGGGGTATTGACAAATTGGTGGAGTCAGAGGATAGATGGCAAATGATGTTCAATGTGAAGAGATGTAATATACTTTTGCAGGAAGAACATGGATGGAAAAGTACAATAATACAAAATACAAAAGCACAAGAGAGACACTGAGGAAAAGGTTAGGAGGCAGATTTTAGAAAGGCGCAGAAGTAATAGGGTTGTTGTCATTGGTGACTTCAGCTTCCCTAATCTAGACTGGAACTTCCAAAGTGCAAATAGATTGGATGGAGTTGATTTTGTCAGGTGTGCCCACGAAGGATTTCTGACTCAATATGTAGATAGGCCAACTAGAGGGGAGGCCATATTGGATTTGGTGCTTTGCAACGAACAAGGCCAGGTATCAGTGGGAGACCACTCAATGGGAGAGAATTTTGGTCTTAGTGATCACACATCCCTCACTTTTACTATAGTCATAGAGAGGGATAGGAGCAGATAATATGGGAAACTATTTAATTGGGGGAAGGGGAATTATCACGCTATTAGGCAAGAACTGTGGAGTAGAAATTGGGAACAGATGTTCTCAGGAAAATGCGCGCTATAAATGTGAAGGTTGTTTAGGGAGCAGTTGCTACAGGTACAGGATAGGTTTGTCCCACTGAGGCAAGGAAGGGATGGTAAGGTGAAGAGACCTTGGATGACAAGGCATGTGGAACATCTAGTCAAGAGGGAGAATGAAGCTTACTTAAGGTTGAGAAAGCAAGGATCGGACGGTGCTCTAGGGGTCTACAAGATAGCCAGGAATGAACTGAAGAATGGACTTAGGAGAGCTAGAAGGGGGTATGAAAAAGCCTTAATGTGTAGGGTTAAGGAAAACCCCAAGGCATTCTATACCTATGTGAGGAAAAAGAGGATAACCAGAGTGAGGGTTGGGGTGATTAGGAATAGTGGAGGGAACTTAAGTGTGGAGTCAGAGGAGGTGGGGGAGGTCCTTCAAGAATACTTTGCTTCAGTATCCAAAAGTGAGAGGGAACTTGAAGTTTGTGAGGACAGCATGGAACAGGCGAATATGCTCGAACGTGTTGATGTGCTAGAAATTTTGAAAAATGTAAGAATAGGTAAGTCCCCTGGGCCAGACAAGATATACCCAAGGTTTCTATGGAAAGTGAGGGAAGAGATTGCTACACGTTTTGCAATTATCTTTGGGTCCTCACTGTCCACTGGAATAGTACGAGGTGATTGGAGGGTGGAAAATGTTATTCTTTTATTCAAGAAAGGGAATAGGGATAATCCTAGAAATTGCAGACTAGTCAGTCTTACTTGTATGATAGGCAAATTAGTGGAGAAGATTCTGAGAGATAGTATTTATGATTATTTGGAAAAGCACAGTTTGATTAGCAATAGTCAGCATGGCTTTGGAGGGACAGCTCATGCCTCATAAGCCTTATTGAATTCTTTGAGGATGTGACAAAACACAGTGATGAAGTCAACCGGGCTGCTGTAGGTTGCAACCGGACATTGACAGGATGCAGAGCTGGGCAAAGAAGTGGCAGATGGAATTCAACCCAGAAAAGTGTGAAGTGGTTCATTTTGGAAGATTGAATTTGAATGCAGAATGCAGGGTCAATGGTAGGATTCTTGGCAGTATGGAGAAACAGTGGGATCTTAGGGTCCATGTCCATAGTTCCCTCAAAGATGCTACCCAAGTTGATAGGGTTGTTAAGAAGGCATATGGTGCGTTGGCTTTCATTGGCAGGGGAATTGAGTTTAAGACCTGTGAGGTCATGCTGTAGCTCTATAAAACCCTGGTTAGACCACACTTGGAATATTATGTACAGTTCTGGTCACTTCATTATCGGAAGGATATGGAAATTTTCGAAAGGGTGCAGAGGAGATTTACCAGGATGCTGCCTGGACTGGAAGGCAGGTCTTATGAGGAAAGGTTGAGGGAGCTGGGGCTTTTCTCACTGGAGCAAAGAAGGATGAGAGGCGATTTGATAGAGATATGCAAGA
This sequence comes from Stegostoma tigrinum, assembly GCF_030684315.1. Classification (NCBI taxonomy): domain Eukaryota; kingdom Metazoa; phylum Chordata; class Chondrichthyes; order Orectolobiformes; family Stegostomatidae; genus Stegostoma; species Stegostoma tigrinum. The sequence goes on from NC_081354.1 coordinate 33,908,145, forward strand.
TGCTGAGAGGCATAGATAGAATGGTTAGTCGGAGACTTTATCCCAGGGCAGAAATGACCATTATGAGGGGCATAATTTTAAGGTCATTGGAGGGAGGTATTGGGAAGATGTCAGAAGTAGTTTCTTTACACAGAGACTCGTGGGTGCGTGGAACATGCTACCAGCGGTGGCAGTGGAGTCAGGCACATTAGGGATATTTAATTATGAGAATACTTTACTTATTCTGACAAATGACGGATAATGATCATCTAACTCATTGAGTTGATTACACAGAGCCACAGCCTGAAGTTAACAGATCTCCATGCCAATCCCAGAGATAAGCAGAAAATGGGAAAAGAGTTGCCTATTTGGTCTTTCAAGCCTACTCCACTTTCAAATTATCATGGCTGAATATCCAACACAGTATCCTGTTCTCACTTTCGCCTCATATCCTTTTATCCATGTAGCCATATGGGAAATGCAGAGACAATGTTTTAGAATATAGTATGTTATCTGAATCGGATAATATACCCCATCTTCTTCATGTAAACAATTGATTTTTTGGTCTCAACTGCTTTCTGTACCAGTGAATTCCATAGGCTCACCACTCTCTGGCTGAAGCAATTTCTCCTCATCACAGTTCTCAATGACAAACTCTGAATATTCAAAATGTGAGCCCTGGTTCTGGACTCTCTGGTCTTAAAAAACATCCTTTCTGCATTTACTCCATCTAGTCCTATTAAAATTTTATAGATTCCAATGTGATTCTCTCTCTTTCTTCTAAACTGCAGTGAATATGGTCCTAACTGAACCAACCTCTCTTCATACATCAGTCCTGCCGCCCCAAGGAATCAGTCGGGAAGCCTTTGTTGTGCTCCCTCTGTGGCCTGATCAACCTTCCTTAGATAAGTAGACTAGAACTACATACAATATCCCAGGCATAGCGTCACCAAGACCCTGTACAATTGCAGCAAGGCATCCCCCCTTTGTGCTTGAATCCTTTTGCTATGAAGGCTCACATACCATTCGCCTCCTTCACCATCTGCTACATCTGCATGCTTACATTTAGCAACTGGTAGACACTATCATCCAGGTTTCATTACACCTCCTGCTTTCCCGTCGATCAACATTCAGAAAATAATCTGCCTTCCTGTTTTTGCTATCAAATTGGATTTCTTCACATTTATCCACATTGCCCTTCTTTTGTCATGTGTTTGCCTGCTCACTCAACTTGTCCTTATCTCATATAACATGCTCATTTCTCAAAGTCAATTCCTCTGCTTAAAGGAAATAAGCACTTCAAACTGTAAGAAATTACTTGACTTTGGTTTTTAGGATAATTTCATGTAAAATAAAGTTACAAGGGTGAAAGATGCATTGCTCAAATTTCCAACTGTCCAAGGGTTGATTAGGTATGTCTGTTGACTGTTCATTGTGTAGAATTAGTTATGCATCTAGCATTGACACTATAAAAAAGAGATTAAACTGAGGCATGCTGCTGTAAGCTTGGGAACAGACATTTCAAAGTGCTATGAATAAAGATCCTAAATACACATAACCTGAGGTTATATTACATCTGTATTTCCCTCAGCTATTAAACAAACCAGCCATTAGTCTGTTGAAAGTACCATGGTATCTATCAGAATAGCTATTTTGTAAAATATGCCCATGGACATCTGATGTAGCAATTAGCCCCTGTGTCATTGAGTCACACAGCATGGAAACAGACACTTCAGTCCAGCCAGTTCATGCCGAACATAATCCCAAACTAAACTGTCCCACCTGTCTGCTCCTGGCCCATATCCCTCCAAATCTTTCCGATTTGTGTACCTATCCAAATCTCTTCTACGCATTGTAGCTGTGCCCACATCCACCACTTCCATAGCATATTCAATCCACATGTGAACTCTCCTCTGTGTAAAACATTTGTCCCTCATGTCTTTCTTAAATCACTCTCCGCTTGCCTTAAAAATATGCCCCCTAGTCTTGAAATTCCCCATCCGAAGAAAAAGACAACTGCCATTATCTCTACCTATACCACTCATGATTATATAAAGCATTATTAAGTCACTCCTCAAGCTCCTATGCTCCAGAGGAAAAATTCCCAGCCTATCCAGCATATCTCTACAACTCAACCTTCCATACCTGGCAATATCCTGTTCAATCTCTCTGAACCCTCTCCAGCTTACTAATATGCTTCCTATAACTGGGCGACCAGAACTGGACATAATATTCCAGAAGAGGCATCACCAATGTTCTGCACAACCTCCACCTGACTTCCCAACTCCCATACTCAAAGGCCTGAACAAAATCTGAGGAGGCAGCGAAGTTGTGGGAGTGGGGGAATTCAAAACCAGATAGCAGTAGATTAAGACACTCCAGACAGAGCTCCTCTGCTTGCTAGTTCCTTTTCCTTTTTCTATTAATTCTCCCTTTTCAGCAGCTTTTCTTCCACCCCTAAATTTTAACTTCTAAAACTACCCTAATATGTCTGAAGAATGGAGATGAGACCAAGGGAGATGAGTCATGAGCTGAGTGCCGGAGTAGCAGCAGAGCAGGCACAGGCTGAGTCCCAGAGCGAGTCATGGGCCAAGTCCCAGAGTGAACGTAGGCTGGGCCCCAGTGTGAACGTCGGCCAGGCCCCGGAACAAATGTAGGTTGAGTCCCAGAGCTAGTTGCAGGCTGAGTCCCAGAGCAAGTTGCAGGCTGAGTCCCAGAGCAAGTTGCGGGCTGAGTCCCAGAGCGAGTCGTGGGCTGAGTCCCAGAGCGACTTGTTGGCCAAGTCCCAGAGCAGGGAGCAGAGTGAGTCAAGGCAGGAGCCTCAAAGTGGGAGCACTGTGAGTCCTGGATGGAAGCCAATGCATGGAAGCAGCATGCCCTCATATTCTGAAGCCTGGCATGCTTGGACTCACGTTGGAAAAGAACTAGACCTTGAGTAGTTCAAAGATATTTTATTCGCATTCTGGACTTTTAAACTCTGTTTTTCCTTGCTAACCTACTTTTTACTTTCTCAATTCTGTGACAATGCATAAAATATCTGTACCTAGATACCCTGTATCTAAGATGGCACCAAGAGGAGACAATACAAACTTTTCACTGCACTCACTCGAGTGCATGTGACAATAAAGGCTATTCTATTCTATTAAAGGTTATTCTTAAAGGTTATTCTTAAAGCTGTATTTACCCTGTGGCACAAATGCAAGTGTCTGTGCAGCATCAGGCACACCTCTGCAATGTTCCCATTACTGATCTCGAGCTTAAAAATGTGTATCACACAAGGAAACTACCAATAAATTCATTAAAGGTGATAATCAAAGAGCAGCCCTCATGTTCAGATTGTGGTATGTAGTAATAACAAATAATGCAACAATTCTAATTTCAGCATTTATCTGTGAAGGGAACCATAAGTAAACAAAAGTCTGATCCTTTGAAAGTTGAACATGAACCTACAGTATCAGTGGCGCACTTCCTAGGGTGGGGAGGATGGTTGCTGAAATATTGCATTTCAAATTATGCATTCTATTTAATGTTAAGGAATTTGTAGACAATGTCCACATTATGTTTGGATTCTCCACTAAAAGATATTGTTATGGGCAAATTCTTACTTTGTTTTTGGATAATTCCAAATTATTGATAGTTTTCAGCGGGTTTCTCACCATGAGGCTTAGCCAGGAATCTCTCCCCGTTTTACCAAGCTCCCCACATTATTACCCATCCCGCCCCTCTGGTATCTCTCACATCTGATTTCCATACCATCTCACCACATGCCATGTGCCACACACAATCCCTGCAACAAATAACCACTCAGCAGATATCCACCAGTTCATAATCATCCTTTTTTGCCAATGTCACCTTTAAAATCCTGTCATGTACCCAGATATGGACTAACATTCCAAAGCTGCACTTTTAATTGACAAACAGAATTGGAGCATGTTGGAGAAGGGGGAAATGACACTGCGATTCTCCCACAGAGGTCTGGTGGATGTGGTTATTCAGGGGAGAGGCCTTATCTTCCCAGAGATCAATCTGCTGAGTAGGTTGCACCACCTGACCTTGCCAGATGGCTCTGAGACTGCCACCTAGGTCACTGCCATCTGTAGATTTCAACCAGTAATGCAGGAAGAAGACCAATGACCTTCTCGACTCTGCCAGGCTAAGTGACACACCCATTGATTTGTCAGTATTTCATTCCTGTCCCTAGTTCCCTGTATGAAGGTGGGGTGAGGTGCCTTCTTGAACCATTGCAGTCCACCTGTTGTGGGTTGACCCACAATGCCCTTCTGGATGGAATTCCAGGACTTTGACCCAGTGACAATGAAAGGACAGCAATATATTTCCAAGTCAGGATGGTGAAGCTTAGAGATGGTGTTGATTCCAAATATATGCTGCCCTTGTCTTTCTAGATGGAAGTGACCATGAGTTTGGAAGATGCTGTCCAAGGATCTTTGACAAATTTCTGCAGTGCATCTTGTAGATAGTACACACTGCTGCTACAGTGTCAGTGGAGGAGGGAGTGGATGCTTGTGGATGTAGCACCAAACAAGCAAGCTGCTTTTTACTATTAATAACAAGTTTCTTAAATGTTCTTAGAGCTGCACCTATAGAGGGGGGGTTCGGGGGTGGTCGGGAGTGGAGTTGGGAGATTCAATCACACTCCTACTATGTGCCTGCTAGATGGTGGACAGGCTTTGGGGAGTCAGGATGTGAGTTACTTCCCACAATATTCCTAGCCTCGGACCTCATCTTGACGATATCTGTACTTACATGGCAGGTCTTATTGAGTTTTTGGTCAACGGTAACCCCTGGGCAATTTAGTACTGGGGAATTTGGTGATGGTAACACCAACAAATGTCAAGGGGCATTGGTTAGCATGTGTCTTATAGGAGATGATCATTGCCTGGCATTTGTGTGACACAAATGTTACTTGCCATTTGTTAGCCCAAGCCTGTATATTGTTCAGGCCTTGTTGCATTTGAATACAGACTGCTTCAGTATCTGGGGAATTGCAAATGGTGCTGAACGTTATGCAATCATCAACAAACATCCTCACTCCTGAACTTATGATGGCGGAATATCATTGATGAAGCCTGGGACCATACCCTGAGGAACTCATATCTGACTTCCTACAACCATAACCATCTTCCTATATGCCAGGTATGAATCCAATCAGCCAAGAGTTTGCTTCTTGATTTCCATTGTGTCTAGTTTTGCACAGGGTCCTTGAGGCCAGAACCATTTGAATGTGGCCTCAATGTCAAGGGCTGCCGTTCTCACTTTATCTCTGTAATTCAGCTCTTTTGTCCATCTTTGTAATGAGGTCAGAAGCTGAGTGGCCCTGGTGAAAGCCAAACTGTGCATCACTGAGCAGGTTACTGCTGAGCAGTTGCTGCTTGATAGCACGCTTGATGACACCTTCCATCACTTTACTGAAGATAGAAAATAGACTGATGGGGCTGTAATTGGCTTGGCTTTGTCCTGCTTTTAATGCACAGGACATATCTGGGCAAATTTTCACATTGTCAGATAAATTTCAGTGCCGTAACAGTACTGGAGCAGCTTAGCTAGGGAAACGGCAATTTCTGGAGCATGTCTTCAGTATGATTGCCGGAATGTAGTCAGGGCCCATAGTCTTTACAGTATCTAGAGTCTCCAACCATTTCTTGATATCATATAGCGTGAATTGAGTTGTTGAAGACTGGTAGCTGTAATGCTGGGGACCATTGGAGGAGGCCAAGATGGATCATCCACTTGGCACTCCTGGCTGAAGATTGCTGTGAATGATTCAAACTTATCTCTTGCACGGATGTGTTGGTTTCTTCCATCATTGATGATGGGGATATTTGTGGAGCCTCCTGCTCCAATGAGTTGTTTAAATGTCCACCGCCATTCATGCCCAGATGTGACAGAACTGCAGAACTAAGATCTGATCCATTGGTTGTGGATTGCTAAACTCTGTTTATCATTTGCTGCTTATTCTGTTTGGCATCCAAGTAATCTTGTTTGATAGCTTCATAAGATTGGCAACTCATTTTTAGGTATGCCTGGGTACTGCTGTTGGCATGGCCTTCTGCAGTCTCCATTGAACCAGTGTTGATCCCCTTGCTTGATGAGAATGGCTGAGTTGGGAAGTGCCAGGCCATGTGGTTGCAGAATCGCACAGTGCCTCATGATGCCCAATCTGGAATTGCTAGATCTGGTCAAAGTCTGTCCCATTTAGCATGATGATAGTGCCACACAACTCAATGGAGGTTATTCTCAATGTGAAGGTAGCACTTCATCTCCACAAAGATTGTATGGTGGTAGTCATACCAATACTGTCACGGACAGATTCATTTGCAGCTATCTAATTGGTAAGGATGAGGTCAAATATGTTCTTCCATCTTGTTGGCTCCCTCATCACCTGCCTCAGACCCAGTCGAACAGCTATGTTCTTTAGAACCCGACCATCTAGATCAGTTGAGCTGCTGCTGAGCCACTCTTGACGTTGAACATTAAAATCCCCCACCCAGAGTAAATTTTGCACCCTTGCCACCCTCAGTGCTTTCTCCAAGTGTTGTTCAACACGGAGTACTGATTCATCAACCAAGGGAGGGCGGTACATGGTAATCAGCAGGAAGCTTTCATGCCCATGTTTAATGTGAAGCCATGAGGCTTCATGAGGACCGGAGTCAATGTTGAGGACTCTGAGGCAACACCCTCCTGACTGTATACCAGTGAGACAGGACATATCCAGGGATGGTGATGATGGTGCCTGGGGCATTATCTAAAAGGTATGATTCCATCAGTATGACTATGTCAGGCTGTTGCTTGACCGGTCCATGAGACATCTCTCCCAGTTTTAGCACTAGCCCTGAGATGTTAGTAAGGAGGACCCTGCAGGGTCAACAGGGCTATTTCTGTCTTTGTTTTTTCTGGCACCTGGGTCGATGGCAGGCGATCTCTCGGGTTTCATTTGTTTGAGACTTGGTGAAATTGGTATAGCTGAATGGCTTGCTAGGCCATTTTAGAAGGTAAGTGAGAGTCAATCACTTGCTGTGGATATGGAGACATACAGTTGCCAGACCAGATGAGCGTGGCAGATTTTCTTCCCTGAAGAACATGAGTGAACCAAAAGGGTTTTTCCAACAATTAATAATAGTTTTATGGTCATCAGTAGATTATTAATTTTAGATATTAAATTCAAATTCCACCATTTGCTGTGGCAAGATTTGAACGTGTGCCCTCAGAACATTTTCTGATTTTCAGGATTAATAGGCTGGACCCAATATCACCAGGTCATCACCTCTTCGTTATATCTCACATTTACTCTAACTCTGCAACAGAATTCATCTCCCACCAAGGCACATTCTCTGCCACTGTCATAATTCTGTGCAGTGCCTTCCTTCAATTGCTCTTTCCCATAGCAACCTGCACATCATTAACCTTACATGTCCTCTATACTACTTCCTCATTCCTCACCTAATGTCCACATGGACCAGCAGCAATAACCATACACCCACATTAATCTCACTCACTCAGCCCGTTTTCTCATTACTGGAGAAGATAGCCAAGAGAAGCATCCAGGGTCACCTGTCTGGAATGGATGCTGTCAGATCTATTGAGAATCTCCAGCAACTTCTGTTTTTGGTTCAAAGAGAGTCCATACTGGTAATCTCTCTTTTGTCTTGCAGACCCTGTCAGCTTACCCTCGACATCCACAGAGAAAAGTTAGCTCCACCAAGTTCATCAACCTCAAACTCTAAGGACAACAGTATGGAGGCCTTAGAAGAAGACTGATTCCTCCAACCCACCAGCTTAGATATTGCCACTTCAGCATACAAAATCATAGGCATTGACTGTGTGGGTACGCACACTCTTGTGAGCACCTCACTGCAATGGCATTCCCTCTCCTAATAGTTCATTTCAATAACTCAACAGTCTTCATGCTTCCTCAACTGTTCAAGCAATCCATCAACCTGCAGCAACTCCTGCCATCCTTTCCCACTTAGTCCGTGGTGTATTTGGTGTCCTTGCCTCAGCCAGTTCTGATCATTCACTCCCCTCCCACTGAAGCCAGAATGAACCTTACCACAGACGAACCTACCTCCCACGTTAACCCTTCCTCAGACATGTTTTACGATAATCCACTCACCTTGCCAATCCTGCTGCTCCATCACCAACCATTTCACTGCAGCCTTGCCTAGACGCTGCATCCCCAGTCCAAAGCTGAGCTGTAGTCCTGTGACAATGACCATAATTGACTTAATCTCCTTTTCCTCATATTTTCTGTTGACTAACTCAAAGAACTGATCACTTTGACCAAACAGCTCCAGACAAGATAATAAAATGTGAGGCTGAATGAACACAGCAGGCCCAGCAGCATCTCAGGAGCACAAAAGCTGACATTTCGGGCCTAGACCTTTCATCAGAGAGGGGGATGGGGTGAGAGTTCTGGAATAAATAGGGAGAGAGGGGGAGGCGGACCGAAGATGGAGAGAAAAGAAGATAGGTGGAGAGGAGAGTATAGGTGGGGAGGTAGGGAGGGGATAGGTCAGTCCAGGGAAGACAGACAGGTCAAGGAGGTGGGATGAGGTTAGTAGGTAGGAGATGGAGGTACGGCTTGGGGTGGGAGGAAGAGATGGGTGAGAGGAAGAACCAGCCCAGTTCGTCTCCTCCCCCTACTGCACCACACAACCATCCCAGCTCTTCCCCTCCACCCATTGCATCCCAAAACCAGTCCAGCCTGTCTCTACCTCCTTAATCTGTTCTTCCTCTCACCCATTCCTTCCTCCCACCCCAAGCCTCACCTCCATCTCCTACCTACTCACCTCATCCCACCTCCTTGACCTGTCCATCTTCCCTGGACTGACCTATCCCCTCCCTACCTCCCCACCTATACTCTCCTCTCCACCTATCTTCTTTTCTCTCCATCTTTGGTCCGCCTCCCCCTCTCTCCCTATTTATTCCAGAACCCTCACCCCATCCCCGTCTCTGATGAAGGGTCTAGTCCCGAAAAGTCAGCTTTTGTGCTCCTGAGATGCTGCTGGGCCTGCTGTGTTCATCCAGCTTCACACTTTGTTATCTTGGATTCTCCAGCATCTGCAGTTCCCATTATCACAGCTCCAGACAAGAAATGTCCAGACCACTGGATGGTGCACATAGATCTCCCTGACTGCAATTGCCCTACCACGGGCTTGCCACTATAGAACCAAAGGACTCACCGTGACCCACTCCCAGAACTGCAGATTTACTGGCACCACATGCCCACCCCCACGCCCCCCCCCCACCCCCATTGCATATATACACCACGTTTGGATGCTGGATTGTAGCCAACTTCCTGGGCTGATTTGAGAGAATGTCCTTGACTTACTGTGTTAGAAACCCACTGACAGATAGGTGCTATCATGGATTTCAATGAAGGCGGCCTTGTCAAAACTTTGAGTCCTGGTGGACTGTTTGCTGCACATGTAGTGTGCTTAACGTGTCAGCTGCTGGTGCATGGTGTTGGGGTGAGATTGATGTATCACTCTATCGTTCATCAAGATACATGCACTCTGGACTGAGGACTGTTCAGCAGAAAGCAAACTGCTTGTTTTTGTCATTGTACTAATTTACAGGGATGCTGTGAGCGTGCAGATAGTGAGCAAGTGCTAAGACAGCAAGAGAGTAGCTGTGAGATGTTCCAGTTTGTGTGGGGGACACCTGAACACAAAATGTTATTGCTGTGGTCTTTCAATGCTAGTTGCAGGTTTGCATTGCAAATCTGTGAAGATTTCACTGTCAGTGAGTTGGAGAAAACACAGCTTGTGCTGGTAGGTGCCTGACATCAGATGACCATGGAGAAGGGGTGCATGTGGCTTATTGCCTGTTAATGTGGCCCTGAGCTGCGGTTTGGTCTTTGGCAACATAGAAGTTGAACAGAAAGTGCCCTGAGCTGAGTCCACTAGGTACATGGTCTAATTTTCTTGTCAAGTTTTCCCAATTTCGAGTTTGCTTGGCAAGTTGGGAAGCTGAACATTAATGAGTTGTGGTGTTAACAAGATATTAAACAAATGCTAATCCCTGTCAACTGGCATCTCACTAATGCCTAGTGAGAAGCTCACCACACTGCTTGTGAAAGATGGAGTGAGATGATCCCAATGTTGAGATGAGCCTTATTGTCTAACTTTGTCACACATCTTGCTAGAGCTATTGCCACTCAGACCCCTATAGGATTATATCCTATATCTTTATCCTAACCCATGTGAACCTGTACCCCTAACCATCAGAATGTCATTCATTCAAAGGGATATGCAATAGCATCTGAAGTAAATACTTAATTATAAACTGAATTTAAAGCATTCTTTACCTTTATCTGGAAATGGCTCACTTTGTGAAATCCTGTCATATCATTCTATGCCTCATTGAAGGTGTAGCTTCCCTCTGGGGTCGTGGAGAGTGATACAATATTTTAAAACAAACCTTTCAGCATTGACCGTGCAGCTATGAGTCTGTTCGAATAATAATGCTCCTGATTGTGGACAGATTTTGACAATGAAGTAATTGTATGAAATTAGTTACTTCTCTCCACTGTGGGTAAATCAATGCACAGCAGAGAATGACACTAAGCTGCGTATGACCAAGTTTATGTCTAAAATAACCTTACATTGATTGGTACTATACCTAAACATTGCTCAAAAGAATCCTAAAGTTGAAATGTATCATCTTGCACACATCAGGACTAACTCACAAGAAACTAAACTTGGAAACATTGATTTGTACAACATTGATTGATCATGCTTAACATGGAGATGAAAACTGAAAGTTAACAAATTGGAAGAATTAATTTTCTGTGTCGAACTGGGTCCTATTTGGAGATAAATGTAGCTTTTAGTACATATAGGTACATTACACGGAGCCCGACTGACAACCTGAATTTGTTTTCTGGTGAAATTCTTAGCGTAGAGTCATAGAGCTGTACAGCATGGAAACAGAATCTTCCGTCCAACTCGTCCACATGACTAGATGTCCTAAATTAATCTAGTCCCATTTGCTGGCATTTGGCCCATATACCTCTGAACCCTTCCTATTCATATACCCATTCAGATGCCTTTTAAATGTCGTAATTGTACCAGCCTCCACCACTTCCTCTAGCAGCTCATTCCAAGCAGTCAGAATCGTTTAGTAAATGTTGCCACACAGAAGAATCACATTTAAAATTGAATTTAGCATTATGTGGTTTGCAAGCACTCTCAGGTTGATCACAACTGACACACTGCCTCCTGTGAGCAGGAAAAAGGAACTGTTGCTTGAAGAGCAGTTTGTCCATCATTGGAACAAATAGCTAATAAATCTGGATCACAGTTTTTAAGATTTCTTTGCTTTTCTCAAAACCATGCATGATCAACATTTCCGGAACTATTCTGTAGCATTTATTCTTTTGACATTGGCAGATTATTCACAAATGTACCACTTAAGAAAATCACTGAAATTTGGAATATGTCATGATAACACAATAATCTAGACTTGCACCAGCATCTGTATCCATTCTCATAAACACAAGAGCTTTGCAGCTCAAACAGTTGAATTCAGTTATATGGTGCATGACAAAAAGATGCCATGGCAGTGGGATCACTTCCAAGCCTTTTTCTTGCTAACATCTTCAATGGTTACCATTGATTGGTACTATACTTAAACATTGCTCAAAAGAATCCTAAAGTTGAAATGTATCATCTTGCACACATCAGGACTAACTCACAAAAAACCAAACTTGGAAACATTGATTTGTACAACATTGATTGATCATGCTTAACATGGAGATGAAAATGGAAAGTTAACAAATTGGAAGAATTATGTCTTCAATGGAATGATCACTAAGCCCCTACCCCTTGCATACATTTGACACAAAGATGTTGTGTTTGCAATAATTGAGTACATAACTACATTAAGAAAGATTTAACACAGCCAAACAAATTTCATCTTGTGCTCAAATTTACCATTGAATTGGATCAATCAAATGACTGCTCCCTCCTTATTGTGTTAGTTGAGAGATCTGCCCATGCGTCTCAACCATGACTTACCACAAGCTTCACATTCACTGGTCGATATAGGTGCTGGGATTCCTATACTCCTACATGCTACAAACTCAATCTTATTGGCAACCCCTGTATTTAGGGCCCTAGCCATCTGCTCACTATTTTATCTAGATGCTGAAATAGAGTATATCAAAACTCTGTTGTATAATAGCCACTACCTGCGTAATAATGGCTATTCTAATTGAATTATCACTTGCTAAATATCACACAAACTCATGGAAGGGCCTTTGGCCATTATTTTTGCCTCTGCATGGCATCCAGTATACCTCAGATCATCCTGAAAGAGGAAAGTATCTCAAATATTTCAATAGCTGGTGAAATTAGTTGTCTTATACATTGACATTGCATTTAACATGAATGTTTTTTCTCCACTAGCAGAATGCTGCCATCGAGCCAGAAAGATGTTTTGCTTACCACACAAACCAGCAATGTGATACATATTTCGGTGCCTTTGTGATGCCAGTTATATAAGCCAAACATCTCAATGACTAGTAGGCCATATCAAGAACACTCTAATTATTCACAGTAAGCATGTGTGCTGATTGTGCTCATTCATGCGGTGCTTGCAAACCTCAAAACACTATGTCCAACATTAGATATGGGTTTTGTAATGGATAGTATTTATTAAATGATCCTGACTGTGCTTAGAATTAAAACTTATCCATTGGGCTCACAATATGATATGTTTGCATATGCTAAAAACTACACAAATTATCACACAAGAATTTTTACTACATGGGCAAAAGGAATTTGCCCATACATTGCACATTTTTCGTTGACAAGAGTGTCATGGCAACTGTCAATTTACCACGACAACAATAGGAACAATAACAGTCCACCTGCCTGGGACAACCTTATCATCTAATTAACTTGTTGATAGATAATTATTCCCGCTGCATTTCCCTTTCAATCATGATCCAACCAATCTGCACACTCTTCTCACACTGTATAAATTTGTGTCCACTTTCCAAGTTTGGTTTCTTGTGTGTTAGTCCTGATGAATACAAGATGAAAAGTTTTGATTTTGCGTCTTTTTTTTGCAAAAAGAACCCAAACGTATGAGTCATGGGAATACTCCAACTATTAATCTCTTAGCAGCATGACCCTAGAAATTTACCCAGCTGAAAAAGGAGTTTGCCATGTCTATCAGATGTACGATTAGTCATGAATGAGCTCATGCCACTATCATTATTGCAGGGTATAACACTAAACCTCAAACAATGTCTTCTAGTTTCTTGGCATCGAGCCTGAGCAAATAACCTGAAACAGGACTGGCTATGAAATTCTCAACAGTCAAGGACCAGACTTGCAATTTATTTTGGCAACTTGGTTAAGTCAAACAAATGTTTGGAAAGTAACACAGAATATAGTGTGGCTTCACTAACAGTAGTAGAGCCAGCCTGATACACATTTGTATTAAACCTCAGCTTTCTATGAAAATAACCATGCATCAACTGAAAGGAAGACAGAGAGGCAATTTTAAGATTGTAGTTTTTGGCTTCACTTTATATTTTGAGCAGGCACAATCTGGCTGGATGTTTGTTTTGAAAATAAACATGACTTTGAGTTTTGCAAGAATTCATTCCAAACTAATGGATTTTTTCCGAGGTTTAAGGAGCTGAGCATTTTTAATCCATGTTTGCACACCTGTTGATTGACATGGAGTGATTTTGTGCATTGAGATTTGTTTCTGAACTTTTGAAGAGACAGTATCTTCTTTTGTTAGTCTATTTTGGCTCAGTTCCAAAGCTGCACACTATCATAACTTCACAACAAGCTTTAGCACACACTGAGGTTTAAAAAAAAACGATGCAGACTACTGTTAGTTATTAATTCTGACCCTTGGAAGATTGAATGTAATCAAATGCACGATAGATCTCAATTTCTGGACTGGTCTTAACTGTTGGAGAGCATCTTTGTAAAGACAACTGACATAATGATTTGAAATGCAACCTTTCACTGATGTACAGATGAACAGAAAGCAGAAATTGTTGAAAAGCTCAGAGAAAAATCATTTTGGATTTACATTTCGGCTCCAGTGACACTTCCTTAGAACTTCTGGTACATAGGAAAATGTTGGTTTATATGCAGAAGATAGTGTGGAGGAGGGAGTAAGGAGTAAATGATAGGTAGAAATGGAGCCCAAAGAGAGAGGAGGACAGTTGGACAGACAAAGGAGTGGATAACACTAAAGCTCAGAGGATGAATAGCTATTGATGAGGACTGTTAGTGGGTATCAATGGGTTATGTGCAATAGCAATCGACGTAATAACAACGCCTGGTGTGTGGGACTTGGGGTAAGGACCATGGAAGAGCTCACCCCCAGAGTTGTTAAACTTGATATTAAGCCCAGAGGCTGGAGGAGTTCCCAAACAGAAATGAAGTGCTGTTCTTCCAGATTGTGTTGAGCTTTGCTGAAGTACTGCAACAAGCTTGAGACAGAGATGTTGGCCAGGGAACATGGTAGTGTGTTGAAATGACAGGCAATTGAAAGCTCATGATTTTTTTTGCAAACAGAACATAAGTATTCTGTAAAGCTGTCACACAGTCAAAGCTTCATTTCCACAGTATTAAGGAGACCACATTGTGAGCAGTGAAAGCAGTAGACTGGATTGACTGAAGTGCAGCTAAAATACTGCTTCTTCTGGAAGCTGTGTTTGAACCCTTGGATACTGAGGAGGGAGGACATAACTAGACAGGTGTTCCACCTTCTGCAGTTGCAGCAGAAGGTGCTGCGGGGCTGTGGTTGGAACTGAAGGCGGTGTGCACCACGGGTGTCCCGGAGGTAACGACTCCTGCTGAAGGCTGACAAGGGAGGGGAGGGGAGTACGTGTCTGGTGGTGGCATCTTGCTGGAGGTGGCGGAAATGGCAGCTAACCATTCTCTGGATGTGGATGCTGGTGGGATGGTAGGTGGTGACAAGGGGAACACTGTCACTGTTTAGGGATCGAGGAGAGCGGTGAGAACCGAAGTACGGGAGATGGGTCTGACCCAGCTGAGGGCCCTGTCGACTACTTCCAGCATCCGCTGTTCGTTCTGTTTTATTTAGATGCAGAAAAGCCTTGATTGCCAGGAATCTGAAATGAAAACATGAGCAATTGGGAATATGAGAATATCTATCCTCATCTGACTCTGGTTCTGAGTGAGCTCTTAGATCAGAGTAAAGACTTCAGTGAATACGTAGCTGAAGATTCATCTCAAACAGTGTATCATGAGAGAGTAATTCTCAGCAAGGTGAGTGGTAAGATCACAGTAATTAATTCAGCTAACATGAGTATGTATGAGGAAAAGTCACTTTGGTTTTTTCGCTCCTAATGATTTCCCATTGTACTTGCTAGTTGGGAAGGTAGAGTTTGGGTTCCTGCTGTTGATAGTCACAGGTTTGATCTCCACAGCACCCCAACAAATGCTCTAAATAACTTTGGTGGAATTTGTGAAAAACCACTAAAGAGGTGTTGTCAGCAATTCTTCGACATTTTTTGTGGGTTTCTGCAAGAGTTACAGTGGACGATTTGGAGCAATATGGCAAATAATCTATCCTTTAAGTTCTCATATAAAATATAGCCTAGCTGTGGCTGAATTGGGAAGTTAGAGGTGATGAAACTGCACCTTAAAAGTCATGACTAATAGCAAATAATGGAGTGAAGTATGGATAAGAAAAGGGAAAATCTAAATCTAGCATCAAAAAGAAGTTGTCACACTCTTGGTATAGTATAAGTTCCTCTCAAATAAGTGCTTAGAACATAAGATATAGGAGCAGAATGTGACAATTTGGGCCATCAAGCCTGCTCTGCAATTCGATTGTGGCTGATATATTTCTCAACCCCATTTTCCTGCCTTCTCCCCATAAACCTTGATCCCCTTACTAATCAAGAACCTATCTATTTCTGTCTTAAATATGCATAATGGCTTTGAAATAACTCCACAGAAGCTGGTATCCCATCACCAAGTCACCCTTTGATACACATGCAGGGTAATCAACACCGATGTGGCTTCCTCAGAGCCAGCTCTCAAAGTGAATGGAGTCTCTGACACTCTTGTTTATATCTGTCGGTCAGGCTTCCCTGATTGAACCAGATTAACATCCCCAATCAGGAAACTCATTTTCTGCAAGGTCCACCGGCTGGCCTTGTTACAGTCACTACAGACATGGTATCCACAACGCTCTGTGGCAATGAGTTCCACAGATTAACCACCCACTGGCTGAACAAATTCTTTCTCATCTAAGTTCCAAAGAGTTGTCCCTTTGCTCTGAGACTGTGTCCTTGGATCCTAGTTTCTCCTACTAGTTGGAATATCTTCTCCATGTCCTTCTTATCCAGGCCTATCAGTATCCTAAATGATTCAATCAGATCCTCCCTCATCCATTTAAACTCCGAGCATAGAGTCCTTAACCAGTCCTCATATAACAAGCCCTTCATTCCTGGGATCGTGCTTTACAACCCCCTGCATTACTTTAGAAATACCTTCTGAGTGTGAAGTATGAATTATGATTGGGTTTGGGTGACATTATAAGGGTAAATTTTCTAGGGTTTCACTTGCTTTGCTCAATCTATGCCAAGTTTATGTTAGTAGAGTGGGAGAAACTTACAGTAAATATAATCCCAAACTATCATAGTAAATTCATTAAACCAACAATATCAGTGAACGGCTGTGTTCAGAGGCTTGGCTTGCATGGTTAGCATTGTATGTGTGAGCCTTACCTCCAACCATCATTCTGTTTGAGTACAGCTCCCCACAAGGAAGATAAAATCAGTGAGCATATCGTATGTTGTAGCTTACTCAGAGATAGCAAGAACTGCCAATGCTGGAGTCAGAGATAACGCTGTGTGGATCTGGAGGAACACAGCAGTCCAGGCAGCATCAGAGGAGCAGGAAAGCTGATGTTTCGGATCAGAGTCCCAACCCAAAACATCAGCTTTCCTGCTCCTCTGATGCTGTCTGGCCTGCTGTGCTCCTCCAGCTCCACATTATATTATAACGACTTTTACAAGGCTGTGGGCTGAATCTTACTTAATTTTTGTCAAGTGAGTTACATCAAAATTTTTGCAGAGATTTCAAATGTGAGGCCTAGAAAAATTTATTGCCATATCTTACCAAACTCACCTCATTAATTGGCTATTCCACCCCATGGTGATACCAACCTCAGATAACCACAAGCCATTCCCAGAGCAACTTATCACTCAGCAAATATCTGATAAAAGACTGACATCAATTGCAGTCGTACTATTTTTAAAAGTTATTGTGAAACTGGACGAGAACTGTATTCAGAAGCTGCCTGGCTTATTGATGGACGGAATCTGAAATATCAGAGAAGAAGTGGGCACAGTGCTTCTGCTAATGGAACCAGAAGAGCTTGGTGCAGAGGAGGGCCACCCTTGACTTGGAGGACCCAAAAATGAGGCCATGATGCCTGATCCTGGCAGAAGGTTAAAGGTCACAACCTAAGTCATTGCAATGTTCATGGACTGGAGAAACAGCCAGCAGTGTTGCAAGAAGGGCAGTGACCTTTGTCATTGCATCAAGTTAAGTACCAGACTCTCCTCTTGACTGACTCACACTCGGTCTATTTCCTGTTGTGACCACTTCCCACCAAGGCTCATGCCTTGCTTGCAGCATCTCCCATCACCCATTCGGCCATACAGCCTCCCGTGCAGCTTACCCTGCATGCCTGCTGCCCTGCCTACTCACTCACATCACCTTGTCCTTTTCGCTCACCTGAGATAAGATTGACTTATATTTCTATCAGATATCCCTTGCAGCATCTCCCATCACCCATTCGGCCACACAGCCTCCCGTGCAGCTTACCCTGCATGCCTGCTGCCCTGCCTACTCACTCACATCACCTTGTCCTTTTCACTCACCTGAGATAAGATTGACTTATATTTCTATCAGATATCCCTAAGGCTCCTTAATCCATGTGAGAAAGGAATCCTGTATTTTGCAGAAGAAGACTGGGATAGCTCATGTGGGGATGCTCAGGATCCATATACCACTAACTGAGCATGTACCACCCACTATTCATTCCACTGCAATTCCTGCAGTAATTCTGCTAGGGGCCTCATTCACCACTTCTAACCATGGCTGCAATGCCTTCTGTCTTCTTTGTCTTGCTGGTATTGTCAGCATGTCTATCACCTCCATGGTGAATTGGATGCCTTCTCCAAAAATCACTTCTTCAAACTCTGAGGACAAATAATGCCAAGGTCTCAGAGGGAGCAGTAAACCTTACCAGCTCAGGTTACGACACAGCATGGGAACCTAAGGTTTGGAAATTGTGACAACACAAGCTGGTAAGTAGCTCACGATGACAGCTCCACAGCTGGCACCCGGAGGACACAGACAGCAGGCACTGAGAGATCTCTGTAATGTTGGCAATGAGGGATTTTGTCCACATGCGCAAAGAAGAATGATAATGGTAGATAGATATATGGGATCAAAGACCCTCATGTCTGAAAGCTGCAGTGCAGAAAATCGTGTGACTATGTGTCTAGCTCCATGGACAGGTGCCAAGGAGTGCCAGCCCCAGCCCGATCAGAATCTTGCTGGAGATGGGTACGAAACTGTATTCCATTGCCTCAGACATCGGTCTTCAGGATTGATGGCATTGGTGACAGGGAGATGAGGAACTTGGAATTCACTTCAGGTGACTCTGTCCATCACAAGCAGATAGGCCCAGAGGAGGAAACACACTCAGACCCATCAGAGCTCTCCTCCCAAGACATTCCAGACATGACTAGGCCTTTCACCTCCACCTTGCCTGCTCTCCTCTAATACTTGGAAGTTCAAATCTAAGATGATCAACCTTTAACTAGCCAGACAACCAATGACCATAAGAAGTAGAATAACAAGTAGGCCATTTGGCCCCTTGAGTCTGTTCTGATATTCAATAGGATCATGGTTGATCTGACACTCCTCACATCCACTTTCTCCCCTTTCCCCTTACCCCTTATTCCCCTACTGATCAAGAAGCAATCTCAGTTTTAAATATATACAAGGGTTCTCTCCTTCACAGCTCTCTATGGCAGGGAGTTTCAGACTCACAATCCTTTAAGAGATGAAATTTCT
Organism: Stegostoma tigrinum; assembly: GCF_030684315.1. Lineage (NCBI taxonomy): Eukaryota > Metazoa > Chordata > Chondrichthyes > Orectolobiformes > Stegostomatidae > Stegostoma > Stegostoma tigrinum. The sequence continues at coordinate 33,927,245 of NC_081354.1, forward strand.
CCCCAACACAATTATCTTCTTATCCCCTGCTTAAAGTGATGTTCTTTTACTCTGATACTATGTCCTGTGGTCCTAGACTCTTCCATGAAGGGGAGACATTGTCTCAGCAAAAGCTCTGTCAAGCTCTGAAAGAATGATGGTGGCAGTGGAGTAAGCAGGGTTCAGTCTCCTGAGCCTGGCTCATTCACTCAGTCCACATTTCCATTTCTTTCTTTCACTTTTTGTTCTTTTTAAGTTTTAATTTTGTTTACTTTCTTGTAGAGAGCTTGGTTGTGGTGGCATTAGCGAGGTACCGAGCACATCAGAGGCAGGTTTTTGTTCCTGCTGGAGGCAGAAGGAGCCCAACATGGGACCCAGCAGCATCTGCAGTGGCTGCTTCGGCCTGGTTGGTCTAGTGTCTAGTTTGAACTCCTTTCAGGACTCACTAGCCACAGTGGCAACTGCCTTGCTGAGATAGGCTCGGTGCAGACTCATGGCAGTGGTGACGTTGGTAGATGCAAGATGGTGCCGAAGATTGGTGACTGTTCCAGCGGTGGCAACACAGCACAGAGACTTGAGCCTGGATTAATGCTTTACACTGGTGTTAGTCTCAGCAACAGTGGGAAATATCCAGATCCAAGCCCACAGCTAAGCATTTAACAGACTATAAATTGAACACCTAATGTTATTTAGAGCCTTAGAGTCATAGAGTTGTACAGGACAGAAACAGAATCTTCAGTGCAACTTGTCCATGCCAACCAGATGTCCTAAATTAATCTAGCCCCATTTGCCAGCATTTGGCCCATATTCCTCTAAACCCTTCTATTCATTTGAGATTCATTTGCCTTTTAAATGTTGTAATTGTACCAGCTTCTACCACTTCCTCTGGCAGCTCATTCCATACGCACACCACCCTCTGAATGAAAAGTTTGCCCCTTAGGTCCCTTTTATATCTTTCCTCTTCACTGTAAACCTATGCCGTCTAGTATTGTACTCCCCTGCGTTCGGGACAAGACCTTGACTATTCACCGACTATTTCATGATTTTATAAATTTTCATAAGGTCACCTCTCAGCCTCCGATGCTCCTGGGAAAATAGCTCCAGCCTATTCAGCCTCTTCTATCACATTTTAAATCTTTCCCTTCTTACCTTAAACCCATGCCCTCCAGTTTTTGCCTCCCTCCACTCCAGGGAAAAGACCTTGACTATTCATCCTATCCATGCCCCTCATGACTTTATCAACCACTACATTGTAATCCTCAGCCTCCAATGGTCCAGGAAAAATAGCCCCAGCCAATTCGGCCTTTCCCTGTAGCTTAACCCTCCAACACTGGCAAGACCTTTGTAAATCATTTCTGAACCCTTTTAAGTTTTACAACATTCTTCCTATAGCAAAGAGACGAGAACAGAATACAGCATTACAAAGTGGCAGCAATATAACCTCTTAACTCCTCTTAACTCAATGCACTGACCAATAAAGGCAAGGATACTAAATGTCAGAGATAACGAGGTGTAGAGCTGGATGAACATAGCAGGCCAAGCAGCATCAGAGGAGCAGGAAGGCTGATGTTTCAGGCCTAGGCCCTTCTTCAGAAATGGGGGAGGGGAAGGGGGTTCTGAAATAAGTAGGGAAAGAGGGGGAGGCAGATAGAAGATGGATGGAGGAGAAGATGGGTGGAGAGGAGACAGACAGGTCAAAAAGGTGGGGATGGAGCCAGTAGGTAAAAACAAAGGTGATGGATTAAACATTAGGATCCAGATGATCTGATAACAAGCACATTAACCAGCACACAAATAATTTAGACGCTAATTCCAATCCTTTGGATTTTTAAATAGCATCATTATTTCTAGGGGAAAATTCCATTTATACAAAACTTATCCTCTCACTTAAATTGCGCTTCAAAATCAATTCACTTTGATCACTGTGAAACAGCTACTTCCATTTTCCGATAAATGATTGTGAAAAATTTAAGAATCTTCATGTTGGTAAATTTAAGGAAACTGCTTCCTCGAGTCAATAAAGTTTCAAATGACAATTTCCATCATCTCCATCCCCTGCATTACAGGCTGAAACCAAATTCATTTCACCTGAGATTTCTTTTAATACTTTATTCAGCAGTCGAAAACCCACTACCATTTAGTTATCTCATATTTCCATTGTTAAACAAGATTAATCCCCCCGCAGGTAGTAAACTATCCAGAGTTTAGATCTTAACTGTCACTTGGCCGTCATTCAAGTGGCTCCAGTGTGAATACAGACAGATACTTACTACCTAGGGCCATTTTTTTCAGTGCATTAAATCTTATGAGACAGCGTATAAAAAAGTGCTTAACACTGGTGGAGAACAGTAACAAGCCAATCATTCCTTTTATGCCAGTTGTCTGAAAAATGGTCCCATTCTTCAGTGGCCAATGGGAATTACTGAAAAGAAAATAATAGTCTCTTGCCAGCTGACAACAATTTGCCTTAACATTTAATGCAGTCAGATGTCCCAAGGTGGAAGCATTATCAGAACAAAAATACTGACACCAAGCTAAAGAGTGAGGAAAGGTGATGAAATGATTGATCATGGAAGTAGGTTCAAAGGAACATTCTAAAATAGAAGAGGTGGAGAGGAGTGGGGAAAGACAGAGGGAATGCAGGAAATCCCCTTTTGCTGTCATGTAATGGTTACCCAGCTAACACAGCATTGTGACCAAGTAACTGCTCGGACTAGGCAGAATGTGGAGGGCCACTGCAGACCTATCCACCATTATCCACATCCAGCAGGTCTCACAGTGTCCTGAGCTCTCCTCTGAAGGGTGTGCCACTAACATTTGCTCTGAGATCTTAAAAAATCCTTTGCTCCGTCTGAGCCCATTTTAGCGCCTTTCCACCAAGAGGCATAAGCACTACCATTGTTGGGATATTGATGATTCTAGCTGCCTACCTGTGATGGAAAAGGAGGCTACCAGAGGACACTGACCCAGTAGCAGCAGCAGAAAACAATGGAGGATGAGGAGTATCCAGCTCAGGGACAGGGTGCAGTTGCAGGGCCTATCAGGATGCATGGGTTGTGCAGTAGATGCGGAGTTTACTGGCCCCCAACTCCATTTGCTGAAGATGAGTGAGGCACAGTGCTAAGGTAGGCCCCTTGTGTCCCAGGATACTGTGATGGAGCTGCGTTAGATACAGGAGTGGGACCCAAGGGCTGCAGGAAAATGAGGCCATCATCTCCTGGTGGCTGCGCCGCACAATGCAAAGCTAAATTTCTATGAGACTGGGTCTTTCCCATGAGTGATGTGTTACCTGTATGGGATCTGTCAGAGCTGCACCCACAAATATACCAGGAAAATGACCAATGTAATCTGTGCAAAGCCGCAGCCTTTCATTTTCTTTCACCATGTGCAGTAAATGGTGCAGCCTGGGCAGTAGGATTCAGGAACATCGTTGACTTTCCCGAGATGTATGATCTCATTGACTGCGCACATGTGACACTGAAAGAGCCACACTGCTTTGCCTCAGAATACGTCAACAGGAAGTGGTGCCATTGAATGAATATTCAAGTCATCTGTGATCACTGTTATCATGTCTTGGAGATATGTGCCCACTACCCTGGTAACTGCCAAAAATTCATACATTCTGGAGCACTGTCATGTACCTGGTGCTTTTGAGGGTCTAGGGACCTTACAAGGCCGGTTATCCACTGTGACCATGGCTCATGATGCCTTAGTACAACCCCCTGACTGATGTTGAGCACAAGTACATTGCTGCCCATGCCTTAGGGAGCCATGATGGAGCTGACCACGGGGCTGCTGACGGAACCTTCCTCTTGCTTGTGGGACCCTCAAGATAGAATGTCAGAAGCTTCCATAGTAGGGCACTACAAGCCAGACAGAACCTCACTGACTCATGCTTCCAATTGAAGAGAGTGAGATGCAGTGGACGATCGTTGACTGTAACAGTCATTGACTAGGAGTCTCAAATCTGATTTACATTAAGGGAGCAATGCACAGCTGTCATTGGCTTCATTTTTGTTCCCTTTTCCTTTCTGCAAACAAAAGCTCACATCAGATTTAGGAGTTGTTCTGTTGCTTATATGTGTGATCCCTACTGGGCAATGACAAGATGTGAAGCACTGGGGACAGTGTAGCAGTAACTTGGAGGGAGTTTGGATGGGATGTAGGTAAGGATCAGGCAAAGAGTGGAGCATGGGGGTAAAACATTGACTAAGGTGAAACAATCAGATTGTCTGTATGAAGGAAGTATCTAGCAGCAATAAACACAGAAAATGCTGGAGAAACTCAGGTCTGCCAACATCTGTAAAGTGACAAACAGAGTTAATATTTCACGTCCAGTATGACTCTTCTTCAGAGCTCCAGAATGTCAGCCATGTTAGCTCTGTCTTGGGGATGCAGTGGCTTTGCAGCAGTTATAACTTTACACTGCTGCTGTGGATCAATGTCATATTACCAAGCTTGTCTGGTGCACAGCAGCCCTTCAAAGATTTTTTTGGATTAAATTAGATTAGATTCCCTACAGTGTGCAAACAGGCCCTTCGGCCCAACTAGTCCACACCACCCTCTGATGTATCCCACCCAGACCCATCCCCCTACACACACCCCTCAACACTATGGGCAGTTTCGTTGGTGTGGGGATGCAAAGGATGTCCATCTTTGTATGTATATTACTGAATGGTGCATTGCTGTGGGAATGATGCATGGTAAGATCTAATGTAAATTAATCACAAGAGGGATTGGAGGATAGATAGGTAATAATGTGGTGAGTTCGATAAGATACACCAAGGAAATTCTCTCACCACATCCATGATACGTGCGGCCTCCACAAATCTGTTTGTTTTTTTTTCTTAAGTATGTTTAGCAACTTGGCTTCCATTGCCTTTTGTGGTTGAAAATTCCATAGGGGTCACTGCCCTTTGAGTGAAGAAATTTCTCCTCAACTGAGTCCTAATTGGCCTACTACATATCCCAAGACTGTCTTTGATCCACTGGCCAGGGGAAACATTATCCGTGGATCCAGTCTATTTCAACCAGATCATCTCTAATTCTTCTAACTTTGATTGAATACAGGCCCAGTTAACTTCAGCTTTCATCACACAACAAACACAAATCAGGAATCAGTCTGATAAGACTACACTGCCCTCCATCTATGGCAGGTCTACCTTTTCCTCGGTAAGGAGAACAAACATACACAGTTATCCAAGCGTGGGCTCACTAAAGCCCTGAAAAGTGGTAGGAAGACGCATTTGATCCTGTCCTCAAACTTTCCTGTAAAGAAGGCCCACATACAATTTGCTCTCCTCATTGCTTGCTGCACATTGCATGTCTGTTTACAGGGACTGGGACATAGGGACACCCAGGTCCTTTGGTACATCAACATATCCCATTCTGTCACCATTTAAATAATACGCTGCCAATATGTTTTTACTAATGAAATGGATAACTTCACACTTATTCACATTATATTGCACCTACCATGCATTTGCCTAATCACTCAAGTTGTCTAATGTTCCTTAAAGGTTCTGTACATCCTTCTCACCATCCACAATCCTACCTAGTTTTATGTTTCAGCAACCTACGAAATATTACTTTAGATTCTCTCACCCAAATCATTGGTATATGTTGTCAATACCTGGGGCCCAAGCTCTAATCCCTGCAACATCCCACTTGTCACCATCTTCCACTCTGAAAAAGTCTGTTATTCATAACTTGCACTTCCTGTCTGCTAACCAATTCTCAATCCATACCACTGATCTCATGTGCTGGGATTTTGCACGTTAACCTCTTTTGTGGGACTTCATCAAAAGCATCTACAGCCATTGGATCTCCCTTATCCATTCTATTAGCTAAGACATCAAAAAATATCAGATGTTTTCTCAAATATGGTTTTCCATTTCTGAGTTACTTTGTATAGCCCCATTGATATTTTGTAAGAGCTATGGCATTCTTTATGATGGATTCCAGAAATTTTAGTTCCCCAACATGACTATGCTCCCAGGCAAGGGTGATAAACTGGGTCTCTTTTTCTCATTTGTCCATCCTCTTGCAACAAGATTCATTTGAGGAAAAAATCTCCTTCCTTGTGGATAGAGATAATAGGAACTGCAGATGTTGGGGAATCCGAGATAACAAGGTGTAGAGCTGAATGAAGACAGCAGGCCAAGTAGCATCAGAGGAGCAGGAAGGCTGACGTTTCGGGCCTAGACCCTTCGTCAGACGCTTCCATGTGTATATCTCTGTTTTAGGCCAAATGAATGTATTTCTCTAAAGGATTGAATTTAATCAGGCTTCCTTGGGTTAACAAAAGAGTGAATTGCTAAATGTGAGAAGTATTAATAACACAACAAAAATACACACAGATTAAAGAAGTGAGTCCAAAAAATGTTGAAGGGTGTACAGATCTGCCTGTAAGGAGTATATGGTGCAACATTGATTGATTTGGTTTCATAGCTTTGCAGGTTAGTTAAAATCCTTTTGTCCTCTTTGCTTTTGATGATAGCGGCACCACTTAGAGCGGGAGAGTTCTTCTTTTGTGCTGTTTCTTTTTGACTGTCTTGCTGGCTAGTTATCCTCTGAGGAGAGAGAGAGACTAATTCATCTGCAATGCAGGAGCGATTTATGAGTTGTTCTTTGACAGTGACATTCACAGCACGAGCTTTCAAACCCAAACTATCACGCATACAAATATTTTGGTCCCGCTGGTGCACATGCAGCTTATAAGAACACCTTTTTCTACTTGCATGCACAGCTACGGATTGAATAGACTCTTATCATCTGTTCTGTGTATTCTGAAATGATGGCGACACAGAGCATGCCTCTCTCTCAAACTGCTAGCCTACCTTCCATTTATGTTCAATTCTGAGAACACTCCCAAAAGTGAACAGTTCAGTTTGTAATCCATTTTAAGTCCATCCCTTCAAAGCTTCCCTGACACCTTGTGAGGTGTGACAGTCCAGGATTTCTCTCTCCAAACAGATGCTGAATTTGCATACACTGTCATCTTTTAGTTTTATGTCTCTTTTAAAACAACATATCTTGTAATTAAAAATTCGGTAAGTGTGAAAGAACTCAAGGGGTCTTCAGTTATCCTGTTTGGTGAAATAAATTTTACATGAATTTAATAATCTGGAGCTCTGGATACTGATCATGAATGTTCCAGTATTCTTTCTGTCACATGATAGATCCCTATCACAGCTCATCTTGTGAAAGTTATATCTAATACATGTGTTGCGACCATCCTGTTTTCTCGAACGGATCTACAGGGACTGTTTGGCCGAGTATGGTAGGGTAAAACCACTTGGTGTTTTAATGAAAAGGATCTTAAATAAGTTTTTTTTTCATAGGATAACGTTAGGTTTCTTTAGTATTAATTCCTTGTTCCTAAGGAATACATTATTATCGGGTCTTTCTCCTTAAATTAGCAAAGCTGTTCCCCTGCCTGAGTCCATATGTCATTATCATATTGGGCAGTGCTTAATTCACTTCTCAGCACTAACTCTTTCCGACACTTACTTCCTTATACAATGCATCACATCACACAGGTGCATTACCACCTTCCATTGACATTCACTGAAAAGATTAATAGGTTGATACCTAACCTGTATTTTCATATTATGAATGCACCTTCTTTTAGCATCAAATCCTGGGATGTAACTTAAACCCATGGCTTCCTGCATCCAATCGGGAATGTTGCGCATTGGGCCTTGCAACCTCCAATTTTGATAAAATGTGTTGAATGAAAAATAGCGCATCTCTTTTAGTTGGTTTGGCTCAAAGAATGCCATTTTTCAGATTTGAATTTTGCCATCTATATTTAGAAAAGGCCGAAAGTTTAAGAGTTTTTATATATCATGTTAAGATTTCTTCAGTAAAATACAATATCTGATGTAGATAATTGCTTCCATCAAAGCTTTCCATTGTAACAGAGAAAGTCTCGTGTCACACTCAAGCAGATTCTGATCCAAGTTTACAGATCTTTCTAAGTTCTGAGGAAGGGTCACTGGACCTGAAATTTTAACTCCAATTTCACCCCACAGATGCTGCCAGACCTATTGAACTTTCACAGAAATTTCTGTTTTTGTTACAGGACTTTCTGTTGCATTATTCCTGTGTCACATATCCAGCATACTACCCTATTAGATCTAATTTATTTTTCTGATGGGCCAATGTTTGAAAATATAGAAATGTGTGTACAAATGGAGGCTGCTTCAACATCCTTTAGCAGTTACAAATGGACATTTTTTAAAAATTCAAGCCCAGCACAATGGAAACTCTTTTGAATTAGACTGCAACTTGGACTCTAATGCTTATGGAGCTCATTAACTATTTCAAATCATCCTTCTGACTCAGGTTTGAAACTATTTTTAAGCTGTGATTATTCATTTAAGTGCAAACCCTCTCAAATGAGGCCTGGTGGCTCTGTGGTTACCACTGCTACCTTACAGCACTAGGGAGCCAGGTGTAATTCTGCTCTCAGGTGACTGTGTGCAGTTTGCATATTCTCCTGGTGTCTACATGGGTTTCCTTCCCACTGTCTAAAGATGTGCAGGCTCAGTTTGTTTTGCCATGTGAAATGCAGGGTTACAGGGGCCAGGGGCATTTGTGACTCTGGGTGGAAAGCTCCTTGGAGGATTGGTGTGGACTCAAATGGCCTGCTTCCACACTGGAGGAAATCTATAAAATGTGATTGCACCTGGAAACCCATAACAATGAGCACTGACATCCATCTTAGAGCCAGAACTAGATAGAATGTCTGTTGAAGGTAAATATTTTGAATCACCAGTAGCAATTGTACAATGCTTTATATGAGTTAAATCAAAATAGTCCGATATCATTGGTGTTTTATTTTTCAAATTTACTTGTAGTATAAATACCCTCATAACTGAAGATCATGTCATTCAAACTGCTGTCTTTCTAATACACAGATGTATCGTTGGGCATGTGATCTTTATCAGTTACAGGGCCATTCAGTAGTCAGTACCAGCATGTTTTGAAATTGAAACACCACAGAATTTTTTCCAATGTAGTTTTCTTTTTAGTTTCAATAGTTGTGAAATTTTCTGCAAAGCAACAATATCATTTGAAATAACCCATTAGGATTTTGTTCTAAGCCAGAGGACATCTTGGTCAAGAGATATACGGTGTGACACTGGCTTTTTCTAAATAGAAGAAAAGATGCTTTGTGAACTACAGTATGCTAAATTTATTAATAAGGGAACGGACATAACATACAAGAAAATCAACTTGTGAACAAATTATTTACTTGATCAGAGATAAAATGCTTATTGTAACTTACAATGTACACGGAACTCAACGTTGAGTCCCAAAGACTACCAAGTGCCCAGACAAAAAATAAGGTCCTGCATAGAGTTTTTGAGAAGATTTGCAGCTTGGGATGTGGGTGAGTTTGTAGACTTGCTCACGAAGCCAGTGTGTTTGATTGCAGACGTTTTGTCACCCTGCAAGGTAATATCATCAGTGCACCTCCGGTGAAGCATTGGCATTCTGTCCCATTTGTTCTTTATGTGCCCCGGTTTGCTGGGATGGTTGGCATTACTTCCAGTTTTTCATTAGTTTGTATATCGGGTCGAGTTCAGTGTATTTATTGATGTAGTTCAGGTTAGAATGCCAGGCCTCTAGGAATTCCCTGGCATGTCTCTATTTGGTCGTGGTATTATGGATGTGTTGTCCCAGTCAAATTTGTGTCCTTCTTTGTCTATGTGTATTGAGACCTGTGAGAATTGGTCATGTCTCTTGGTGGCTAGTTGGTGTTCATGTATCAGTGTTGTCAGTTTTCTTCCAGTTTGGCCTATGTAATGTTTCTCACAGTCCTTGCATGATATTTTATATATTACATTAGTTCTATTGGCTGGCGGCATGTGATCCTTTATGTTTGACAGTAGCCGTCGCAGAGTGGTTGTTGGTTTGTGGGCTACCTTGATACTTAGGGGTCTGAGTAGACTTGTGCTCATCTTTGTTATGTCTCTGATGTACAGCAGGGTGACAAGTGTATCTGGCCATCTTGTGTCTTCTTGCTATGGTATGTCGCGGAGCTGATGGTGGATTGTGATTTGTGTGTATCCATTCCTTTTAAGAACTCCGCATAAGTGCTCCTGTTCTGCTTTACACAATTCCGGGTTGCTGCAGTGCATTGTGGCTTGTTTGAATAATGTTGTCATGCAGCTCCATTTATGGGTGTTGGGGTGGCTGCTGGTATAATTAAATATCTGGTCTGTATGTGCGGTCCTTCTGCATATGCTAGTCTGGAGTTCTCTGTTATTCTTACGTTCTACCAATATATCTAGGAAGGGTAGAACAATAAGGATGCATGAACACCAACTAGCCACCCAGAGATATGACCAATTCTCACAGGTCTCTATACACATAGACAAAGAAGGACACAAATTTTACTGGGACAACATGTCCATAATAGCACATGCCAAACAGAGACAATGCCAGGGAATTCCTAGAGGCCTGGCATTCCAACCGAAACTCCACCAACAAACATATTGAACTGGACCTGATATACAAACCAATGAAAAATGGAACCAGAAGTGTTCAACCACCCCAGCAAACCAAAGCATATAAATAATAAGTGGAACAGAACACCAGTGCTTCACTGGCAGCACACTGGCCATGTTACCTAGCAGTGTGACAAAACATCTACAATCAAACACACTGACTCAGCGAGCAGAGCTACAACTCAATAAGGTCCTGTTCCACAAGCTTGCATTGAGCTTCATAGGAGGATTACAAAAGGCCATGGACAGAAAAGATCAGATTGGGAGTTAGGTGGAGAATTGAAATTGCTGATAATTTAGTATCATGTGAACTGGATGGAAATATTCTGCTTAGTGCTCTTGCCATCTTAGTTAGGCCTTCTTTGTATTGAGCAGACAATATCATGGCAGTGAATACACTACACTGATTTGAAAGAAATATAATAAATTGATGTTTCACCTGGCAGGATTGTTTGGGAAAAACTTGGAGGGTGACAAAGGAAGACATAAAAGGATAGATGTTGCATCTCCTGTGCTTGTCTAGAAAAGTGTCGTAGAAAAGGGAGGAATTTACGTTTTCTATGCATTGCAAAGGCCTGCAACATCATGCCAGTTCTAATTGAGGTGGACCGCTCCAAGAGTTCTGCAGCCTGCATGACGTGATTGAAAAGCCTGCTGGTACTTTGCACATATTTTGACAGCCCCATGTTTCAGTATTACTGTGCAACTGAGACGAACTCAGAGATCCCAACAGTTTTCAGCACACTAGTGGTCTCCTCTCTCCATCATCTCCCCCTGCTCACTCGTTGGTGTGTGGGTCACCTGGTGAATTTCCAACTAATTTCTCTACTCAACTAAGTCTGAGTATCTGAGTTCGCATACAGTCTGTATCAATCCCATATGATGCATCATCAGACTGTGACTTCCTCTAAGAAGACTCATCAACCTTTTGTCCATATTCTGTGTGATACTTGATAGCTGAGACACAATGAAGACATGAATTAGAACTGTTGTTGTAAGTATATATTAGCGTTAATTACACATATTATGAAATTTTGATTGTCACTGACATCAAGTCAGCATAATGAGTCTTGGGTACCATATGGTTGTGTGATCTTTATTCAGTTGCACATAACTGGGAATCTCCCACCTTCAGGGGACAAAAGTGCTTTGATGTCCAGCACACCATCCTCTGCAGCACCTGGTTGTGAGACAGCTTGAGGACTATCTCGAGTTGTCTATCTCTTCTGTAGGGTGGAAAATAACTGATCAATGGTTAAGAGTAATGGCATGTGTTGAAGAATGGATGGAGAACTTTTGTTGAAGTTGATCGAAATATCATGGTGGATAGACAGTTGGAGTTATGGGGAAATGTACACACTTTCTACCCCACTGGCCAGGTGACCATCACCCAAGGCAACAGTGATACAATTGAATCAGTCAATGATTTCAAAAGAAATGATTTTGAAGTGAAACGTAAGCCAAGTAGAACAGATTTGCAGATTGCACAACTCCACAATGACCAAGATATCCCTTTTCATCTATACATTAATGCTCTTAACCATGAGGTTAAATATTCTCAAGCCTGAGCTAGCCAGAGCCAGTTTGAATAGTTGCAATTGGCAGGACGAGAAGATGAGCAACGACAGGAGTTGCAAAAGAACACATTCCAAGAATGACCTGAGAGTATGAAAGGCATATGTTAGACGATTCCTTCATTTTCAGCGCACAGAAACAAACTTGCTATATTATGACATGCTATTTTATAGGCCATACAAGTCCTAATACCAAAAGCGTTATGTCAAAGCTATCATGTCCATATTACACCAGGCATGCATAGGTATTGAATAGACACACTAACTGGCACATAAATGTGTTTAACGGTCAGGGGTGTTTCAAAATACTCAATGACTTGTGAAAGCATGTGAGAACTGCCAAAGGTTTCAATTCCAGCACAATGTTTCATCTTGTTCCTGGACAGATACAGGAATACGCTGATCCACAGTGGATGGGCAATATTACATCTGTGTGATGGGTTACTTCTCCAAATTTCACATTGTTCAATGACTTGACAACATAACGTGTGATAATTGCCAACACGTTAGGTGCTATTTCAGTTCGTTTGGCGGACTGGAATGTATAATTTCTGGCATCAGACTGCAGTTAACTGGCAAACCATTTCAAGGCATTAGGTATATTAGTGAGTAGTGACCCATGTATTATTAATCCACTATCCACTCTCAAAATGTCTATCTGAACATATGGTACCATCAAATCAATGATTATTAAGTGTCAAGAAGCTCATCAAGATTTTTACAATGCATCATTTGGCATTGGAAAGGGGATCATCATGCCCGGGACGGCAATGCAAATAACAATCAACCAATTACCTAATCACGGAACATTTCTCTTGAAAGGCAGATGGGAATGAAAGAGGTACATGATAAATGAACAAGTAGAGAATGACCAAAGTTGAGCATTGGGTGAGCAGTGTGCATTAGAAATATAAGTACAAATACTTGGATAGGAGGAGAAGTCCTTAGAATATGCAACAAGCCCTGGAGATATGAGATAACCTTTGATCAGGGAAAGAACAAACTGTGAAGGAAAATAAACCAGATGATACCAACATACAATATGCCAGTCATGCGCAAAGCGAGAGAGAAAACTCCAGTGATGATTGTGCAGTCAACCTGCAAGAAGACAGCCAAGTTGACAACTGAATTATGTCTCATGGTCAACATATCAGTGTACCTTTCCTAGGCATGCTCATGGTATTATTGCTACAGCACAGCATGTGATCAGAGAAGTATGATACCCTGATGGAATCTTCCTAAAATGAGACAGATCCAGCTAACAAATTATTTTATCAAGAATTAAGAGGCAACCGTACACAAATATGTTAAAAGAGCTAAACACTCTGGGAATGATGCCTGGATTTTCCACATGTCTATGGCTCAGTGATAACTATAATCATTATTTGGTGTTAGGAGAATAACCTTCCTGGAGCACAGCAGTCTTCACTGTTATTTTCACTTAATATCAGTGGAAGTCCCAACGAAGTAGCACAGATGACCAGATCAGTTACTTTTCCATTGTTCCCACTTGTTTTCCATCAATGTTAAGCTTGGAGATCAAGAGAATCTTATGGAAGTTACTGATGCCATTTACAAGCAACACAAAGCATTTCCTGTTTATCAAGGAGCTGAGTTTTCCCAGCTCTATAGCAATAGCCCAATAGGAGGTGGGAGGGCTGGTATTATGGCAAGGACAGGTGTCACAATGGGCGCTTAACATATCCCTGCTGTTATGGAATATATAGAATTGAGCATCTCAACAAGATGCCCAGACACTAGCCAAGCATTTGAGCCATGTAAGGGTGCAATTTAAACCTATTCACCATCACCACTGTCATTTAGTTTGCTTCATGAGGGCTAGCCACTGCATGAGGTTTAACCTTGGCAACTTCTCAACAGACCCCAACAGGAGTTCTGCTTTGTGACCATTCACATGTTGTGGCCACTATTGGCCATGAGTACCTCTCTGCTACAGTGCTGCTGTTTCAAGTTGATCTCTACTACCCAATCATCATCAATAATGGGTGATCTTAGATGACAAAGTGTACAGCTGGATGAACACAGCATTCCAAGTGGCATCAGAGGAGCAGGAAAGCTGACGTTTTAGGCCTGGACCCTTCTTCAGAAATGGGGAAGGGGAAGGAGATTCTGAAATAAATAGATGGGGGGGACGCAGATGGAAGATGGATAAAGGAGCAGATAGGTGGAGAGGAGACGAAGGGTCAAGGAGGCGGGAGTGGAGCCAGTAAAGGTGAGTGTAGGTGGGGAGTTAGGGTGGGGGTTGGTTAGTCCAGGGAAGATGGACTGGTCAAGGAGGCGGGGATGAGGGAAGGGTCTGCTCTTTCTTGCTGAAACCTCAGCAGTGCCCTAACATAATAGTGGTGCTGCCAAGTTACTTTCTGTCCCAGTAGGGCCACCAAATAGGCAGGTCACTGTGCCATTTGAACTGCAATCCCAGGAATGGCCCTTTAATTATTAACCCCAACTGAGGAGTTACCCTAGTGGCTCACCATCAACCAGGCCTGCCTTTCCTGCAGTGGGGCTTCTCCGGTACTGACAAAATTCAGCCCCAAAGTTTTCACTCTGATCTTTGTCAAGGTTACATAGGAAAAACGCTTGCAGGGCTGGAAGACCAGTACTCAGAATGCTAAATTCAGATGGCTATTTGAATTGCAATTTATGACTTTGAATTATCTGTTGCTGCACGCGTACCCTCATGTGTACATTCGACAGACTGTTATGTCACCTATCTTCATCCTGCCTTCATTGCTTTATTTTGTGTTTTAACAAATGATCTATCCAATAATAAACTATTTCAAAGCATTTTATACAAAACAATCTTATTATCATACCCTTCAAAAACAAAAATCTATCACTTCGCACATGTACAATCAATTTTTCACATGGTTAACTTCAGTTTGATCTTAAATTTGTTTCGGATTTTCTCTTTGCTTCATTGACTTTGCTTCTGCCAATTTCAACCAGCTTTCCTTTTTGACATTGCTGGTTCTTCTATAATTTCTAGAATTTCATCACATTTTATCTTGATTTTGATGTTGTGAAGAAAGTAGATTCTAATTAGCTGCAGTTTATTTACTATATAATCTTAAAACTCTTAGGGCAGCACGGTGGCTCAGTTGGATGGCAGAGTGGCACAGTGGTTAACAGTGCTGCCTCACGATGCTAGGGACCTGGGTTTGATTCCACCTTTGGGCAACTGTCTTGGGGAGTTTGCACATTCTCCCTCTTTCTGCATGGATCTCCTCGCAAGTCCAAAGATGTGCGGGTTGGGGTGGATTGGCCATGCTAAATTGCCCATAGTGTTCAGGGATGCCCAGGGTGTGTGAGTTAGCAATGGGAAATGCAGGATTATAGGGATAGAGTTGGAGGGGGTGGGTTTGTGTGGGATGTTTTGGGGGTCGGTGTGGGAATTTTATGAAAGGTATCCACTTAAGTTAATGATAATGTTCATTCATTTTCTTACCTTTTAGGACAAATCAATCTTCCCAATGCTGGGCAAATGGAGGTGAAAGATCATGTGCAGATGCTACTTCTGGTTGCTCAGATAAGATAAGAGTATATCAATGCAGATGCATTGCTATGACAATGGCCCTGGGCTCATTTCTGATATTCCCTTGAAGCATAGATTTCTGACATCCTTTCTCTTAGGTTACATGTGAACACCCACTTGAATAAAATACTGGACATCAGCTCCATCCTTTAAAACAATAGCCTCTCTAGATATTGGTCATGTCAGTTTTGCTCCATTCATGACACAAAGCAGAAAACGTGGAAACTAAACAGGTACATGTAGTCATAAGAACAATGCCTGAACAATAATTTGGGATCTGAAAACTGCTGTTGAAAGTGTCGTCTTTAAGTGAGATTTAAAACTAAGACCCAAAATGTCTGCTTTGGGTGGTTACAAAAGATTCTTAAGTAATTGTTAGAAAAAGAGGGGGAAACATATCTTGTATCTTGGTCACATGTATTGGTCAATCAACATCATAGAAGCAGATTATCTAGTTAATACCACATTGTTGTTTGTTGGGCTTCTTTGCAAAATTGTTTTTCCTCCTGGGTGTTGACTGCTATGTTTTTAGATTAGATTAGATTCCCTGCAGTGTGGAAACAGGCCCTTTGGCCTAACTGTCCACACTGCCCCTTGCAGCATTCCACCCAGACCCATCCCCCTATAACCCACACCCCCCAGAACACTACAGGCAACTTAGCATGGCCATTCCACCTAGCCTGCACATCTTTGGACTTTGGGAGGAAACTGGAGCACTTGGAGGAAACCCATGCAGACACGAGGAAAATGTGCAAACTTCTCACAGTCACTCGAGGCTGGAATCGAACCTGGGTCCCTGATGCTGTGAGGCTACAGTGCTAATCACTGAGCCACTGTGCCATTACAAAAGTGAGTACAAGTCATTGGATTTAAAAGTGTTTGGAGATGCCTAATGACAGTGAAAAGAACTATATAAATGTGTTATTTCCTACAGTTAGTATATCATTATACCTTTGACATACAGAAACGGCATCATCACATACAACTTCATGGTATGCAGCTTTCAGACTTCTCTTTATTCATTCATGGGATGAGAGTGCTGCAGGCTAGGCGGCATTTATTGCTCATCCCTAATTGTCCAGAGGGCAATTAAGAGTCAACCACATTGTTGTGGGTCTGGGGTCACATGTAGGCCAGATGAGGTAAGGATGGCAGTTTCCTTCCTTAAAGGACATTAGTAAACCAGATGGGTTCTTCCCAACAATTCTCAATGGATTCTTAATTCCAGAAATTTTATTGAATTCAAATTCCACCATCTGCCATGGTAAGATTTGAACTCAGGTCCCCAGAGCGTTATCTGGCCCTCTGGATTAACATTCCAGCGATAATATCACCAAGCCATCACCTCCCCTAGTCTGACATGCTATAGGAAAGAAGGTGTACTGTGTAGGATAATAGCTTAATGTTATCCTGGGCACTGATGTGCCTGTGAATATATTGTTTGCATTTTATAGTCACTTGCAAAAGACATCTAAAGTAATAAAATGTGAGCTTGGATGAACACAACAGGCCCAGCAGCATCTCAGGAGCACAAAAGCTGACGTTTCGGGCCTGGACCCTTCATCAGAGTCTAGGCTCAAAATGTCAGCTTTTGTGCTCCTGAGATGCTGCTGGGCCTGCTGTGTTCATCCACCCTCACATTTTATTATCTTGGATTCCCCAGCATCTGCAGTTCCCATTATCACTGTAAAAGATATCTGTTGGTCTCTTCAATTCCTGAAAATCGTATCCATGCCTTGTTTCTCAGGCTACAGAGAATAACATCTTCTGGAATACTGTGTACAATGCTCCTTACCTGTTGTAGGAAGGATATTATTAAACTGGGGAGGATTCAGAAAAGATTTATCAAGCTATGACCAGGAATGGAGGGTTTGTGACACAAAAATATATTGGATAGGCTGGGACTTTTTTCACTGGAGCATAGGATGTTGAGTGGTGACCTTATTGAGGTTTATAAAATTATGAGGGGAATAGATGAGGTGAATGACAAAGGTCTTTTTTGTAGGGCGTTCAAAACTAGTGGGCATATTTTTAAGGTGAGAGGAGGAAGAGATAAACATGATATGAAAAGCAACATGGTTCATATGTGGAATGAACTGCTAGAGAAAGTGTCGGGTGCAGTTACATTTACAATATTTAAAGGGCATATGGATAAGCTCATGAAAAAAAAAGGTTTACAGGGATATGGGCCAAGCACAGGCAGATGGGACTAGTTTAGTTTCGGAACATGATCCATGTGGACTTGTTGGACCAAAGGGTCTGTTTGCATGCTGTATGGCTCTGACTCGATAAGCTTTGTGACATTAGGTAAAATATTCTGTTGAAGGTTGAAATTGTTGTTATCGCCAGTGGATATCTTTTAAAAAGGACTCCAAGCTCTAAGTGGTGGATACTTGGTAAACTAACTGAAGACCAATTAGTCAATCAGCAGCATCAGTATCTGCAAGTGTGGATAGCTGTGCAGATATGTAGGTAGAGTGCTAACCACAAGAAAACAAATCTAATTTACTTTGGCTGGAGTCGAACTTTGTCCAAGATAAATTTCTAAAATTGCCTGAGTTAATAATAAAAGTAGACTGAAGCCACTTTTAAGCTGAGTTACAGAGAACTGGAAGTATAATATGTTCTGTCCAGGCAGTGATACGAAAGTAACAATCTTTCTCACAACAAACAACAAATGCAAAAGAACCCTCTGCCAGCAGAAAAGGAGCATTTTTTAAATCACACTGACACAATCAGGGACATATGGGCTAAAAATACGGTCTACTGCTTTTAAGGCTATATTAAGAACAGCAGAAGTCTCATTAGTAAATGGGCATCCATTGACACCCTTACTAAATTACAACTGTTCAGACAACATACAAATCAGGGCAGAAGTGATACTGAAAAAAGAGCTCTGAAAATTTTGTTTGCCAGAAGAAAGAAGATTTGCAGAATTAACAGATGTGATCTTTCTGAAAGATTCGGAAAATATCTGGGAAGTTCTGAAAGAAAAGAGCAAACTGTAGGTTCAACAGGCTCCAATTCATGTCATATATAATCCCAAGAATCCATGGATCTGTGTGTCAGAAGATGCTACAACAGAGGGCATGAATATGGCTTTTCCAAAGAGGAACTATCATAGACACTCATTGAGTCATCATCAACACCATACCAATAACAAACCTTCAGTAAGGATCTATTGGATGAGAAAAATGGCTATATCATTGATGCTCTACTTGAGAATGGATACAATCTTGAAGTAAAAGTGGAAGGCCAACAATTGTTACATACTTTTTGTGCAGCAAACTCAATTGTTACAGTCAGAAAAGTGCGCAAAGAACAAAATCTGCAACAGATGTGATTTGGCACACCCACCCAAAGCTGTCTGGGTTACCGTAATATCTGTAAAGTGCATGTTGACTAGAAATATTCAACAGGAAATGAGGTCCTAAAGGCAAAACCCGACCATGCAATGAAACACAGGTAGCCAACAAAATGGTAGAACTTAACAACAGAGGCAGCAAACAAAGTGTTGAGGAGGTCCATAATTGCAACTGATCAATGAAAGTCAGGGTAACTAAGCAAAAGGTAGTTTCAGAAGATGATTAAGTTTTTATTAAGCAACCACATCCAAGGAAATCAAAAGTTTTAATAAGCATTGATATCCTACGTCCTGAAAAGGTAGGGTGAAACAGGTTAAATACTAAAATTGCTTTGAGTGCTAGTATCACAATACTACTGTTGTACTTCCTGAAGGACCTTAGCATGTGACTGTCCATGGTACTTCCTAAGCGACACTGTCCTGCAGCATATAAATGATTTCTAATTCCATTCAGTGGCACAATCACGTTCTGTAAGTTTAACTTAGTTTCCTGAAATCTATCAATTGTATTCCAAAATGCTATGATGTCAAGACTACTAGTATGCACAGAACTCAATATCGTCACAAATCACATGGACCAAACAGCTAAGATAATTTACCTTGAAACATGGCAACAATGCCCTCAGTTCTTTCATCCAGATTAGTAATGTATAATGTGGATAGTCCCAACAGAACTCCACTAGTCACCGACTGCCATCTTGAAATAGTGCCCTTTTATCCCTACTCTCTGCCTTCTGCCAATCAGCTAATCTTCTATCCATGCCAGAACTTTGCCCCAACACTATTGAGTTTTATCTTATTTAGAAGCTTTGGAAATCTAAATGGGTCACATCCGCTGGCTTTCCTTTTTCTAACCTGCTTGTTACTTCCTCAAAGATTTCCTACAAACTTGTCAAGCATGGTCTCCCCTTGATGAAGCCATGCTCACCCTGTCTTACTTTACCATGTATTTCTGCAATCTCATCCTTAATGATAGACTCTAAAATCTTATCAATGATGAGAACAGGCAAATTGGCCAAGGTTCCCTGTCTTCTGCCTCCCTCCCTTTTTAAACAGGGGTGCTCTATTAGCCATTTTCTAGTCCTCTGACCTTCCCTGACTCCAGTGATTCCTGAAAGATCACAACCAATGCCTCTACAATCTCCTCAGCTATTTCCTTCAGAACCCTGAAGTGGCGTGGTTCATCTGGTCTGGGTGATTTATCCACCTTGAGACCTTTCAGCTTCCCCAGCAACTTCTCCTTCATGATGGTCACTGCACTCACCTCTGCCCCCTGACTTTCTTGAAGTTCTGGTGTGCTGTCCTTTTCTTCCATTGTGAAAACTCTTGCAAAATACCTATTCAATCCCTCCATCATTTCTTTGTCCCTTACTACTATTTCTCCAGACTCATTTTCCAGTGGTCCAATGTCCACTCTTCCCTCTTCCTTACCATTAAGATATCAAAAAATCTCTTGCAATCTTCTTTTATTTTTGTAGCTAGCTTACTTTTATATTTCATCTTCTCTCACCTAATTTTTTTTAATTTATCTTCTGCTGGTTTTTACAGGCTTCGCAATCCTCTGGCTTCCTACTAATCTTCACCACATTGTATGCTTTTTTGTTTTGTTTTTATTCTGCCCTGACTTCCCTCATCAGCTATGGGTACCTCGTTCTCCTCTCAGTATGTTTCTACATCCTTGGTGTGAATTCCTGCTGTGTTTCCCAAATTACCTCCAGAAACCTCCACCTTCTCCTCTATTAGATTCCCTTTCCAATCAAATCTGGCCAGTCCCTTCCTCATGCCTTTGTCATTACCTTGACTCAATTGTAATACCATTACATCTCATTCCAGCTTCTCCCTCTTAAACTATACTATGAATAGTATCATATTATGGTCACTAAACTCTTGGGTTTCCTTCACCTTTAAGCTCCCTAATCAAGTCTTCCTCATTACACATCATCAGAAAAGCTTGTTTCCAGTGGGATCTACCACAAGCTGCTCCAAAAATAACACCTCACATACGTTCCACAAATTCCATTTCTTGGGATTTGCTATCAACATGATTTTCCAAATCTACATGCATATTGAAGTCTTCTGTGATTAATGTAATGGTCCCTTTCTTACATGCCTTGATCTGTCTCCTGATTTGTCTTCTTCCTCATATCCTAACACCTGCGAGGAGGCCTTTTACATAATTCCCATCATTCTCGATTTCAGCTTTCTAGCATTATTCATGCATTGTTCTAACTCACTATATATTCAGTGCTGCATGTAACTCTACTGGTGCTTGGATGAGGTGATGGTTGTGGTGTAAGCTGCTGAGGTTTAAACTTGCTCAGAAGCCCTGGCTGTAAAATCAGGAAAGGCAAAATTATTATGGTATTTGTTAAAAAAAGCAGACAAAGGGAGGATTATCACTTCTGTTCATTATTGATGGTGTTGCACAATGTATCCATGAATCTGTTTTTCAGCACAACAGTACAGTACATTAGGGAAAATCTCGGGTGTCGCAACCCTTGTGCCTGCTGTTTTCTTCTTGGCAATGATTAGCATGTGGCTCCCGTAAATAGGCTAAGAGATCTGTACTCAATGATCCCATTGCTGGTGCAATACTGTTCACACAAGTTGCAAGCTGTCTCATCTTGCAATTTAAAGATTTAATTATTGTACGTAAGGCACTCTGAATACAAAGGAACAATGTAATCTTTGTGAAATGAATGAATGAAGTGAATTGTCTACAATCTGATGCATTTTCAGTGATGGTACCAGGTTCATGCCTGTTTGATCCCTCCAGTGCTAACTTTACCAGAATTTCTGTACTATAAATTGAAATGTCTGGCAACTGTTCATCACAGAATCTAGAATTCTCAGCCCTGACCCAAAGCTTGTTCTTATGCCCTCTGTAAGGATGAAAGCACATCCAAATGTAAAAGCAATATCTACAAATTCTTAGGCAACTTCTCATGCTTGGACTTTGATAGAGAGGACCACTTTCTCCCCAACTAAAGGCTGAAGTACACCTCTCAGGTTTACTCTCCAGTAGTAGGTTATTTATGAAATTGAGGAATAGGATTTCCCCTCTGACTATCTTTATAAAGCTCCAAATGCACGTTCTACCTAATACAGGGTAAACATGGACTTCCATTTGCAGAAAGCAAGCAGGAGACTCAAGGAATTTCAAAGCCAATGTCCTTTTTCGAATGAAGCTACCCACATGCTTATTTAAATTGTCATATTACCTGCAGACATCTAATTCATGTCAATATTTCACTTTGTTTGTTGACTCAGTGGATCAGTGCATTGATTAATGGAAAATGAGCAAAAGGTGCGAAAGTGTCCATGCCTGACATTGCTTTTATGTATTGTCATGACAGTGGCAAAATATAGACTATCAATTACTGACTTCTATCTTTTGATTTTAATAGCTGAAACTTTCATGTGCTAAAATGATTCTTAAGGAAAGACTTTGACATAAAAATGACTGTAGCAAACACCTGAGTTCAAACAGATCCTTTTCTTACTGTTCCTAGAGCCTTAACAGACAGTGTACGAGTTATACATTTATGGAGGAGGCAACAAATAATCTTAAATGGCAGAAGTATTCTCTTTAAATGTCCAAAATGTAAAGTTCTTTAACTCTCCAACCCTTTAAAAATGAAAAAGAAAGAAATTGCAGTTGTCAGAATAAAAAAAATGTTGCCAGAGTATATTTTTTTGACAGTCATCGCTTCAATAAACTTTTATCTGTTCCTGCAAAGCTAATAAGCTTCATGTTGACATTTCCCAAGGGAAGGTATTATAGTTAGACCCATTATGAATACCTAGCTGCTCTTAGAAACTCTAAAAACAACTTACGTCTTCAAGTTAGCTGAGTTCACATTTTGATTGATAGTTTTTAGAGTTATGATATTGGATTGCCTTTGGTATGGTTACTAAATAGATGTTTGTTTTTGTAAAAGACTGACCAACTCAAGTGATGTGAAATCATTTTATGAGAGTATTTTTAATAGGAAGTGTGTATGAGAGAGTTTCCATTTCCATTGACCCCAACGTGGTGATACATCTATGACTTTAACAAGCTACAGATAGGTGCTGGTTCTCCTGCTTGGAAAGATGAGATATCCACTGACTTCATAATCAGACATCTGAGATAGCTCCACCAAAAATTTACTCACCTGCTTCTGTATAGGGGAAGATTTAATCATCAGAGTATGAGGGAGTATATAGTGTTCTATTTGGGACTGAGGTGTGTTGTGGTCAGTCTCAGGGTCAGGATGTTGTAGTCCTTTAAAAGACATCACTACTTCATCACAGTATAACCGTGTTATAAAAATCTCTGATTCCATCTTAACTGGGGCCATCTGAAATATGACATTACTGGAAGTATGCTGTTCAGTTGTAACCTATTAGTGTAATGTTAGTCTCAGACACTCACGAGGAATATAATGTCACCTATTGGATTCTTCAATGCCGTAGTATCCACATCCATATTCTAATGTTGCGGGAGACAATGTCAACATTGCTGCTGAAGATAAAACATACTACTGGAGGCAAAGTCACATCAGGGGCAACATGCAAGCCTGGGAAAAGGTGCCACATTTAAGACAATATCTCAGTTCCTTTCTCTGTCTTCCCTCGGGTGATCCACTCGCAGTTCCCTGCTAACCAGGACCTGGTGAACACCTTGCTGCACTTTGTTGAGGCTTTGAGCTGACAAGGCTCTTATCCATTTTTCTCAAAATGATAGTTGCATGCCATCAGTGAAGACAAACAAGTGTTCTGTTGCCTCGACTGTAGTCAGAGTGGCTGTAGGCTGCTCCCTGGAATTGTGCACTTTCTTTTCTTGAAATGGAAGAAAGCAAAGAACTGAGGATATGAGAAGTGGAGTGTGTCAGGAGCATAGACTAATGATCGTGATAGATGGTGACTGTGATGGAAGGTTGCAAGCTGGCAATAGATGTGGTTATCAGTTGTACTTGTTGACCAGATGGGGATGTATGAAGATAACTTCAGAGGGAGGAATGATTGGAGTGGTATCCCTCCTTCCCCTGAGCATTTGTTCTGAAAATGTTAATTTTGAAAAGGGGCCCTCCAAATTGTCCATCTTCTTCCTCAACCAAGAATTGCCCACCACCATGTTTGACAGGGCCCTTAGCCATGCCTGGCCCATTTCCTGCACATCTGCTTTTACGCATTCTCTTCCCTCCCACAACAATGATAGGGACTTCTGTTCCTCAATTTCAACCCTACCAGTATCGATATCCAAAGGAACATTAGTCACCATTTCCGCCACCTGCAGTAGAATGTCACCACTAGCCACATATTCTCCTCCCCTCCTTTGTCAGCCTTCTGCTAGGACCATTCACTCTGGGACACCTTTGTCTATTCCTGTTGCACTCTTAACATCTTCCCACATCCACAAGGCACCTTCCCGTCAATTGCAAAAGGTGTAAAACCTGCCAGTTCACTTCTAGCCTCCTCATTATCCAAGGTTCCAGACACGCCCTGCAGGTGAAGCAACAATTTACCTGCACTTCACTCAATGTAGTCTACTATAGTCACTGCTCACAATGTGGTCTTCTCTACAGTGGGGAGACAGTACACAGTCTGGGTGACCACTTTGTAGAAAACCGACATTTTGTCCATAAAAATGACCCTGAGCTTCCAGTTGCCTGCCACTTCAACACACTACTATGTTCCCTGGTGTCGTCTCTGTCTTGAGCTTGCTGCCAAGCTCCAGCAATGCTGGAAAAATGACATCTAATTTTTCATTTGGAGACCTTACAGTCTTCAGCACTCAATATTAAGTTCAATAATTTTGGGTTCTGAGCACTTTCTCCCATGCCCTCACCAGAACCCCCACACACCAGGCCTTGTCATCACATTGACTTACTAATGGCCCCCAGAAGCAGCTGTACATTCTCCTGGGCTGACCTTTACCCACTCCTCTGTCAGCCTGATCTTGCTTTATTTCTCTGGGCTCAATCTCCACCCATCATTTACTCCTACCCCCTCCCCTTCATGGTTTCTCTAGCGTATATGCTAAACTTTTCTTGGTGACAACCAATTCTGAAGAAGAGTCACTGGATCTGAAATGTTACATTCTACAGTCTCTCCACAGATGCTGCAAGATCTGCTGAAATTGTCTCACAATTTCTCTTTTTATTTCTGATTTCCAGCATCCGCAGTTCTTTGTTTTTGTTTGATGCCTGGATGTAATTTTTGACCTCATAACTGTGACAGGGTAAAGACTACACGATTTCTACTTCATTAAAATATCAACTAATTCCATCCTAGTCTCAGCTCAGCTGCTCCTAAAACCCTCATCCACACCTTTGTTAGTTCCTGACATAACTACTCCAATGGCTCTGAGAGATAGTAGGAACTGCTGATGCTGGTGTCTGAGATAACACAGTGTGAGGCTGGATGAGCACTGCAGGTCAGGCAGCATCAGAGGAGCAGGAAAGCTGATGTTTCATGTCTGGACCCTTTTTCAGAAATGTGGGAGGTGAAGGGGAGTCTGAAATAAATATAGAGAGGGAAAGGCGATGATGGAAGTTGGATAGAGGAGCAGAGAGGTGGAGAGAAGACTGGCAGATCAAGGAGGCAGGGATGATACCAGTAAAGTTGAGTGTAGGTAGGGAGTTAGAATGAGGGTTGGTTAGTGGGGAGGGAGGAGTGGATAGGTGGGAGAAAAACAGACAGGTCAAGGAGTTGGGGGTGAGATAGGCTGGCTTTGGGATGAGATCGGGGGAGGGGAAATTTTGAAGATTCTGAAGTCCACATTGAGAGCATTGGGTTGCAGTGTTCCCAGGCGGAAATTGATGTGCTGTTCCTCCAGCCTTTGGGTGGCATTGTTGTGGCACTGGAGGAGGCCCAGGATGGGCATGTCGTCTGAGGAATGGGAGGGGAAGCTGAAGTGGTTCGCGACTGGGAGATACAGTTGCTTGTCTCGAACCGAGTTTAGGTGCTCCACAAAGTGATCCCCAAGCCTCCACTTGGTTGCCTTGATGTAGAGGAAATCACATCAGGAACAGCGGATACAATATACCACATTAGCGGATGTTTTCTTCCCCCTGGTCCAGGAACTCCCCACCTATGTCCAGGATACCACCCACAGCCTCCACCTCCTCCAAAATGTCCGCTTCCCTGGCCCCTGACACTTTAACTTCACCACGGATGTCCAGTCCATATACACCTGTATTCCCCATGCAGATGGCCTAAAGGCCCTCTGCTTCTTCCTGTCCTGCTGGCCCGACCAGTCCTCCTCCACCGATACTCTCATCCACTTACCTGAACTTGTCCTCACCCTCAACAACTTCTCTTTCAATTCCTCCCAATTTCTACAGACAAAGGGGGTGGCCATGAGAACGCACATGGACCCAAGCTATGCCTGCCTCCTTGTAGGTTATGTGGAGCAGTCCTTCTTCTGCAGCTACATTAGCCCCATACCCCACCTTTTCTTCTGTTGGATCGATGACTGTATCGGTACCACCTTGTGCTCTCACGAGGAGTTCGAACAGTTCATCCACCTTTCAAACTAACCTTAAGTTCACCTGGACCATCTCTGATACCTGACTCTCCTTCCTGGACCTCTCTGTCTCTATCTCTGGTAACCACCTGGAAACTGATATGTATTTCAAGCCCACCGACTCCTACAACCACCTAGAATATACCGCCTCTCACCCACATTCCTGCAAGAATGCCATCCCCTATTCCCAATTCCTTCACCTCCATCGCACCTGTTCCCATCATGAGGCATTCCACTCCTGGACATCACAGAATTCCTCATTTTTCAAGGGCCACAATTGCCCCTCCACAGTGGTCGAAAACACCCTCAACCACGTATCTCACATTTCCCGCAACTCATCCCTCACACCCCCTCCCAGCAATAACAGCCAAAACAGAATCCCCCTTGTCCTCACATATCACCCCATCAACCTCTGGATTCAACGCATCATCTTCCGTTTCTTCCATCACCTACCGTCTGACCCCACTACAAAGGATATATTTCCCTCCCCACGCTTAGCTGCCTTCTAGAGGGACTGCTCTCTCAGTGACTCTAGCGTCCACTCCCCCTTCCCCTCCAGCCCCACTATTCCCGGCACTTTTCCCTGCAACCGCAGGAGGTGCTACACCAGTCACTACACCTCCCCACTCACCCCCATCATAGGCCCCAAGAAAACCTTCCACATCTAACAGATGCTCACCTGCACATCTGCTAATGTGATATACTGTATCTGCTGTTCTTGTTGTGGCCTCCTCTACATTGGCGAAACCAAGCAGAGGCTTGGAGACTGCTTTGTGGAGGACTCACACTCAGTTCATGACAAACGACTGCACCTTCCAGTCGCGAACCACTTCAACTTCCCCTCCTACTCCTTGGTCGACATGTCCATCTTGGGCCTCCTCCAGTGCCACAACGATGCCACCCAAAGGGTGGAGGAACAGCACCTCATATTCTGCCTGGGAACACGGCAGCCCAATGCTCTGAGTGGATTGCACAATCTTCAAAATTTCCCCTCCCCCGACTTCATCCTAAAACCAGCCCATCTCATCCCCGACCTCTCAACCTGTCTGTTTTTCTCCCACCTATCCACTCCTCCCACCTCACTGACCAAACCCCACCCCCATTTCCTACCTACTAGCCTCATCTCTGCCTCCTTGACCTGTCTATCTTTCCTCCCACCTATATGCCCCTCCCTCCCCACTGACCAATCCACATCCCAACTCCTTACCGACACACACCTTTACTGGCTTCATCCCCGCCTCCTTGACCTGCCCGCCTTCTCTTCACCTATCTGCTCCTCTATCCACCTTCCATCATCGCCTCCGCCTCTCTCTATTTATTTCAGAGTCCCCTTCCCCTCCCCCATTTCTGAAGAAGGGTCCAGACCAGAAACATCAGCTTTCCTGCTCCTCTGATGCTGCCTGGCCTGCTGTGTTCCTCCAGCTCTACACCATGTTATCAATGACTGCTGGCTGTGCTCCCACATTCTGTGCTCTGTAAACTTAAAGTAAAGCAATGTCCCCCACCTGTTTCCCAGCTTGCAGCAAACCCCATTTACCCATCATCCCCTGTGGCTATAGGCCTTGTGTGCAGTCTCCTGGTTAATGGTGCAATGGAGCTGTTCCTGGTTGCAGCATGAGTGTGGGTCCAGATTTGGCATCGGCATTGAGCAGAGGGTCAGCAAATTAGGCCCAGTGGTAAAGAAATGGCACCTGAAGAGTGGCAATTCCTACATTAGTGGGTCCAGTACAGGTGGTGGCGCAATTGTGGTTGGTGAGACAGCTCAGGACTCATGGCACCTGAGGTAGATCAAAGATAGGATCTCTTTTGGTTATATCTTTTCATTCTTTTTATTCTTAAACTATTCAAAATGACATTGAACAGTTGCAACTCTTAATGCTTTTCAAAGTATTTTACTGTATTATTCATTGTAAAATACAAGTGAGGATAAATCAATTCAATTCAGTTGTTGACATAGATAGGGTCTGGTGAAACAATGTCTCTAGCCTATAGTTTATAGCATCCATGCTTTCCAATCCATCCATGGGCTTCGCTGATCCTGTCTCTGTCACGTCCTCTAGCATAAAAACCCTCTGAGTTATCTATGCTCCTGTCATTGTGGTTCTGGAACATCTCCAATTTTAATTTTGCCACCAATAGTGGCTTGCCTTCTGTTGATAATGTGCAGAATTCTAAAATTCCCTCCCTAAACATTCCAGCCCAACACCCAATCCATCTTCCCTCCTTTAGCATACGCTTTAAAATCTACATTGTTGATCAAATGTTTGCTCATCTACAGTAGTAGCCTTCAGTGGCTCAGTTTGATAACGCCTTTACCTTGAAATATTTTCCAGTATGAAAGACACTATATAATAATGTTATTATTGTTGAATTATCATACAGAATTAAAGGTTATGTCTGTAATTCATCTTCAAAGGCCAGGAAGAAAGATGCATGGAAGACCTTGCTTGGGCAATGTTACAAAAGTCACTTTGGTGTTTTGGTCACATTGATGACCTGGGAAAGGGCTGGCCATAAGCATTGATTAAGAGAATAAAACAACCTGTGCAATATATAGCAGTATTGCTAGGCTGGAAGAAAAGTGCAAATCAAAATTATATGGGGTTATTTGAATAGTCAGTTGAAATGAAAGGCTACTGAAGCATGCTATCACAATAAGAGATAGTAAGAATTGCCAATGCTGGAGTCAGGGATAATACAGTGTAGAGTTGGAGGGGCACAGCAGGACAGGTAGTGTCAGAGGAGCAGGAAAATTGGCGTTTTGGGTCAGGACCCTTTCTCAGAAAAAGTTTATCTGATGCTGTCTGGCCTGCTGTGCTCCTCCAGCTCCACACTGTGTTATGATATCAAAATAATTTTTGGAACAAGTGAAAGAGAGTGTGGGGCTCATTGATGGAGTGGAGTGTCTGGTCCAGAGTAGGGATACAGTGTGTTGAGTACAGAGAAGGAAAAGAGTGGGTCAGGACCACAACAGGTGAGGGGAGTTATGACAGGGCTGGGGATATTGTAACAGGCACAGTTGTAGGTGTGGGTGTGAGAGTTTAGTTGGGGAGGTTCAACTGAATCATTTCTCGAAATTAGATTTTCAATTGTCTAATTTTTCCTGAGTAACTATATGCTTAGCAGCTGTTGAACCATCTAAATTATCTGATTTAAATGAATTCTTTCAGAGGGATTCAGACTTAGGACAATTGCCCATAAGAATTTTCAATTTCCTGGGTATTTCCGTTGAAGTCTACTGTGATGGATATTTCACAGTGTTCCTATATACAATTCCCTGCTATGCTTCAGAAATGATTATCTGGTAATCGGAAAATCTGTGTCAATCTGTTGTCCAAACAGAATAGTCAGATTCTAAATGGTTCACTTTGCGGCTGCCGTTGAAATAACATACCAGCCTCTCTACTTTTGGCCCTCAGTGGTTTGATTTGATTTGATTTATTGTTGTCACATGCACCTAAGTACAGTGAAATGTTTTGTTTTGCAAGAAGTACAGGCAGATCATAAGGCTCAGTTATGTGGTTTTTCACAATTTTTAAATGCTCTCTCATTCATTTAAAAGACAAATTAGCTTTCTTTATAAAAGATATAATTGTTTAAATGCATAGTTGAGATACTCTGTTATCTCCTTCCTTATGCTCTTTTCCTTAAATTACCTAATTACTTTTTTACATTTTGTGATCAAATTGGTATCAAATGCCACTTGTAATGATGCATTCTATATTCCTACCTTCTTCCATGAAGAATTTTATTAAAATGTCTCCATTCAGACCATTGGAACTAATCCTAAATGTATATTCCCCATTATTGATTCAACCATAGAGAAAGGAATCTTTCACTTTAAACTCCTCAGATCCTTGCAGAACATCTGTTTAACACACTTTAATCTTCTCCACCTCATTGAATACAGTCTTAAGTTCCTCAGATTTTTCAACTTAACCACATTTTCTCACTCCTGCAGCTGTTGATTGACTCTAATTGCGCTAGTTCCTTGGTTTGACTGTCATATCCAAAATTACGCACAATTTTCCAGCTGTAGTTTAACTAACATCTTGATAAGATTGAATAGAAAAGCAAGAAAATAGTAATCAATGACTTTATGTAATTCCTAAAATCCCAGTGACCTTTTTCATGGCTTTTCCTCTTGTGATTCTGCTTTTGTGTCTTGTGTATCTGTGCCTCTCGTTTTCTCTGATTGTCTGTTCCAATGAGACATTTATCCTTTAAGATGGATTTTTATTTGTTCCCCCAAGATATACTGCTTCACATTTATCAGTGGACTTCATTTCCTTAAATCTGCCACCCCCTTAATTTGTCTTTCATTCTAAATTTCACAAATTCTGGGGCAGTTAACAGTGGCCCATTATTGGCAAGAATTGATTTGATTTCTCTCCATATGTATATAAATCAGTTATGACGTGTAAGAAAGGTATCAACATGGATTTCTTCAGTGTGCTTTTCATTCGCAGGATATGGGTATCCATGGTTAGTCCAGCATTTATTGCCCATCCCAAATTGGCCAGAGGGCACTTAAGAGTCAACCACATTGCTGTGGGTCCGGAGTCAGACTGGGTAAGGATGGGAGATTCCCTTCTCTAAATGATAGTGAAGCAGATGGGATCTTTTTTGATCATCGTTTCATGGTCATCATTAGGCCATTAATTCCAGATTCTTTATTCAATTCAAATTCCACCATCTTTTTGGCAGGTTTTGAACCCAGATCCTCAACTGAGTTTCTGGATCAATAGTCTATCAATAATACACTAGGCCTTTGCCTCCCGTCTAGGAAAAAGCTGCAAATTACTTGCTCAATACATGCATGAACTATTGACTTTCAACTTGAAGCAGATTGAACATCTACATTTCAACTTTTAAGCTTAGCTAACTAATAATACTTTAGTCTCAATTTCATCTGAAATGAGGCAGTAGCAGTTTATACATTGTGAGTCTGACTGAAGTAAATGCATTGGGATTGCTGCAACTACGCTGCTATTTTAAACATGCAACTTATATTTATTCATAACAGCAGAGACACTACCTTAGAAGATGTTTGTAGTCAATAGAGGGGTATATATTTGATGTAGAACTATTAAAAGTCAGTGAATATGTAGCAAATACTGTCATTAAAAAATTACACTGGCTGCATTTCTTACAACAAACACAAACAGATCGTCCCCAAGGGTATATATCTGATGTAAGTCTATTCGAGGCAGTACATATTTAACAAACACTGTAATTAAAACTTACATTGATTGTACTTTTCACAACAAATACAAACAAGTCAAACCCTGTTACAGATTCAAAGGGCAAAAGGTTGACCAAAATGTTTCCTATACGCTTCTGTATAAAACCCTGCAGAACAACTATTGACAGCTCTTTGGTGCTTGTTGATTAAATGGACAAGAGGCCAGTCTCCAGGAAATAGGCAGTAGGTTGGGGGCCCCTTTCACAAAACTCAGAACATCTGGGTGGATTAATGCTGTCAGGCCAATCAGGGTACTGCTGACAGATTTGGACTATGTATCGTTTTGAAATGCCATTCCACAGCTGCTTGTGACATTAATTTCCCTGTAGACCTTTCCAATTAGCTGGGCTATTCCAATATGGACCACATGCATGCACTTGTTGCCACCTGCTCTGAATATTCTTTTTAAACCAACCTGTTCAGACTTGTATTGATTCACATATTGAGCGCAGCTAGGACTTGACACAAGGCTGAGCTGGCCTAGAAGCAGGGATACTACCATTGCACCACACCACCTCCTCTCTATTCCCATTTCAAGTCAACCTTCGGGCGTTTAACTCTTTAATTTCCAGCTGTAAATACAATGCTTAATGTTTCCAGTAGCTTTGAATGCTTTTAATTCCAAACTGAAATAACAGTTGCTTTTAGTCCCTCTTTTCTTCACATGGTGAATTATTTATCCCAACTCCTTAAATATATCCACTGGGGGAAAAAAAAAGTTGTTATTGGTTTTACTCCAATTGGGATAGAACTGTACAGATACTAATGGAAAAAATGCTGTCAAACAACTAGGTTAAAAATAGGGATGTGCTGAGCATCCCTAGAGGAGGTTTACAAAAATGACACCCAGGGATGAAGAGCTGGTCATATGAGGAGTGTTTTAGGACTGTGGGTCTGTGCTTGATGGAAATTAGAAGGATGAGGAGGAGATTGGATTGAAATTTACAGAATGCTGAGATGTCTAGATACAGTGCACATGGAGAAGATATTTCCACAAGTAGGAGACCCTGAGGCCTGAGGACATAGACTCAGAGTGAAGGGATGTCCCTTCAGAGCTGAGATGAGCAAGAATTTCTGCAGTCAGAGGATGATTAATCTGTGGTACTTATTGTTACAGGATGCTGTGGAGGCCAATTTATTAAATGTATTTAAGTCGGAGAACAATAGGTTCTGGATTTGTAAGGGCATCTAAGGTAATGGGGAAAAGGCAGAAGAATAGGGTTGAAAAACATATCAGCCATGATCAAATGGAAGAGCAAGCTTGATAGACTAAATGGCCTAATTCTACTCCTATACTTTATGGCCTCATGGAAAAAGCACATAAAAAAGCATAGGAAAATAATAACACACTATAAGGCAGTTTTGGAATACTTTCATAAACCTGCTGAACTAAATAACTTTAATTATATGAAAGATAGTTTTACTTATACTCACGTTGATGTACTCATGCAATATCCCATCTTCTGTTTTTACCATTTTTCTATTATGTTTGTGGAGCCAATATGTGGAACCACTTAATCCCTCTAGCCTGTTTTATCATTCAACAATATCATAGTTGATTATGACAGCTGTACATACCCAATTGTGCCTCAATAACTTTGAATAACAAAAACATATCATCCTCACATCAATTGTCATATGCAGCAGAGAGTTTCAAAACTCTCTCACTCTTTCTATGGAGGTGACTTTCTTGGTTTCACTCCTGAAAGGCCCAGCTGTAATTTTTAAACTGTGCCCTTGTCCCAGGGTAGAATCTTTTGCCCTCCCACTTCTTGAATTTGGTGGGGTGGTGCAGTTGATCAGCCAGGAGAATGGTGGGTGGAGGCCCCATCATCCTCCTGCCTCGATCTTCATAAGAAAATGACAGTAAAGCCCATGAACAACATTCCTATCCTGCCGTCAATTAAGGCCATTGTAAAAACCAAAGGGCCTCACTCCATCACTATTGATACTAATTGTTTGCGGGCCTCATCGAGCAGGGAACATGACTAGCACACCAATACGTGAAGCATGCAACTTCATAGAATCTTGCAGAATTAAAAAGGGTCTTCAATCCGCCAAGTCTGTACCACCAATAATGTATGACAACCTACACTAACCCCACGTCCCTGCATTAAACCTTTGGCCTTGAATTTATGACATTTAAAGTACTCACCTAAGAACTTTTTAAGAGCTATGAGGTTTCCTGCCTTAACTACATGCCCAGACAGCACAATTAAGAGCCCCCACCACACACTGGTGAATTTTTTTTGTCATATCCCTCTAAACCTCATGCATTTCACTTTACAATTCTGCTCCATTTTAATTGACTCTTCAACTAATGGGGAATAGCTGCTTTCTACTCATCATTTTTGTACCCCTCATGGTCTTACACACTTCGATCAAGTCTCCACTCAACCTTCTCTGCTCCAAAGAAACCAATCCGAGTTTATTCAGCCTTTCTTCATAGCCCCTCAAGGGGTATTTCTTCATTCAAAGGCACCAGTCCCTGATCAAAGGATGAATGATTGACAAAAAGGGGCGTCACTGAGAGTTACTGTCTAGCCTTGTCCCCGATATCCCTCACCTCCATCCCTCCTGACTCTAAACCTACAAACTCTCTTTCATCATCACTCACCTGTGGCCTGGGATACAGCAATGATCCAAGACCTAAGTTTTTGAGGTGAGAGGAGAAAGATTTTTAAAAATTCATGCTTGGCAACAGTTTTGCACAGAGAGTTGTTTGTGTGTGGAATGAACTTCCAAAGGAAGTGGTGGATGCAGGTACTGTTGCAATGTCCAAAAGATATTTGAATAAGTACATGAATAAGAAATCTTTGCAGGGATATGGGCCAAGTGCAGGCAGGTCGATTATGGTCAAGATGGGCTGGTTGGGCTGAAGGGTCTGTTTCTGTTCTGTATGACTTTATGACTGATTATGACTACTGGCAGTAGCCTGAGAAAATTTCGGAAAAATATCAAGTATAGATCTGTAAAGTACCAGAATGCAGTGTTTGTTCCAGAAATATGCCATACTGAGGCCAGGACCCTTAGCACTTCCCTAACATTCCAGCCCTAGACTACTTCGATCAGTTTCACTCTATCTCCTTATTTATTTTCCTTACTATCATGTAAACTTGTATTACATCACTTGTTGGTCATCTAAATTCCAGTAAATGTCACTTGATTTATGTAATCTATCCCTGTAATTTAATCCTTAGAGTTAGGCATCATTGTATTAAACCTTCAATATGTTACTTTCAAAGGCAATGGACTCAAATTTGGCCAAGTCAGGACAGTTTAGGAGGCTTTCCAAAATAGCTGGCTGAGCCTTATCCCATACCTCCAGTAATTTTCATCAGCACAGGATGACAGTGTGGCCAGGTAGTCTACACACCTCACTTCTGCCCTTATGGGCTCTATTTACAGTGTATACTGTTTGAATTTTAGTGGAGTCAGGGCCCTTCATTAAACATATCTGGAAAAGTCATGGGGGTGCTCCAGTCCCAAGTTAGGAACCAACAAAGAAGTCACTTGTGTCTGGGTTTCTCCAATTCACACACTTTGAAGTACAAAATAAGACTTTTTTTTTCATTCTCAATAGTTAAGTTTTATTTTAACTTTGGTAGTTGTGATCTCTTGTTTAATAATCTTAAGTGATTCAAATTTTGAACATTCTTTCAAAATGAAGAACACCTTCAGTAGCTAAAGAAAAATATGGTCTCCATCTGTTTCAGGACTATTTGATTGACAGGCCATCTGGTGTAACTTAAAAACAGTCACCTTTTCTTGCACTTTCAATATGTTCCATCATTTTTGAGCACTCACTGAGGAAGGAGATATAGCTATGAAAGTGAGTTTTGGTAAACACCTAATCAAACACAAAGGGGGAAATGTAAAGCTGTGAAAGTGAAACAAAATGAAAGATTCAAGTGGAAGTCCCATTGGAGAGATGATTGGAATGTCTTCAAAATGGGCATTCCTGGAAGAGAAATGGTAGCGACTTAAACACTTGAATAAAATCAAAGCACTATGAATGCTGGAGATCTGAAATCAGAACAAGGGTTGGGAAAGATCGCCATTGGCAGCATTGGGACAGAAGAAGAGTCATATTGGAGTCGAAACATTGACTCTGTTTTTCTCTGTCCACAGATGTTGCCAGATTTTCTGAATTTCTCAAGCACTTTCAGTTTTATTCCAAATTCATACATTCAGGCCTTTCCAGCTTTTAATCATGAAAACAATGTTCTTTTACTTTCAGAGATAATGGGAACTGCAGTTGTTGGAGAATCCAAGACAACAAAATGTGAGGCTGGACGAACACAGCAGGCCAAGCAGCATCCCAGGAGCACAAAAGCTGACGTTTCGGGCCTAGACCCTTCATCAGAGAGAGCAGTGTGGCTGTCTTCTCTGGGGTTGCTGGCTGTGGAGGTTGTGGGCGTCTAGGCCCGAAACGTCAGCTTTTGTGCTCCTGGGATGCTGCTTGGCCTGCTGCGTTCGTCCAGCCTTACATTTTTTTGTGTTCTTTTACTTTCCTCTCCTTTTCAGATCCAAATGAATGAACATAAATTCAACTCTCTCAAAATTCATTTTCCCAAGGTTTGCTCCTTCTTTTAATTTATAAACTTCTTTTTAAAAAAAAAAATTATTCTGCTGATTGGCTGGCAACGTTCTGAAGTTGGATATCCACCTTAAAGTATTGAAGAAGCCCTTCACCAATCAGGTAAGTGGTGTTAAATTGGCTTGGGCATGGGGCACAGAGAGTCAGAGCAGTGTTATCGGTGGCTCTTCAACTACAGAAAGTTGTGAACACAGCCCAGACCATCATACAAGGCAACCTTTCATCCATTCACTCCGTCTATATTTCTCACTGCATCAGACAGGGAGCCAACATAATCAAATACCCCTTCTGCCTCTTCCGTCAGGCAGCAGATAAAAAAGCTGAAACACCATCAGGAACGGCTTCTTCCCTGCTATTATTAGACTTCTGAAAGGGCCTCTCAAATTTCAAATTTAATTTTGACCAGGTTGTTTGTGCACCTTCTCTGCAGCCATAACGTTGTATTCCTTGATCTGTTCTATTACCCTGATGTACAGTGATCTCCCAGTACTGCATGTAAAACAAAACTTTTCACTGTACCTAGGTACATGTGATAATAGTAAATCAAGGCAAAATCAAAACATCTGGTTGATGTGGACTCTACCATGAGCATTGAAATCTTCAGCTTCATGTTTGGCTGACAGACTTTTATGATGGACTTTATTCACAGTGCTTTGGAAGTCCAAATAAATCGCATCCACAAACATTCCCCTGTTCACAGGTAAAGTCATCATCTTCAAACATTCCGTACTGATCCTGTCCGACCAGCTGGGAATTTTCAGTGTTCAGTCACTCCCTCCTTAATTATAGGTCCCAGTAAGTTCCTGACAGCAGATGTTCAGCTAACTGGTCTACAACTCCCTAGTTTGTTTCTGCAAACTTTCTCAAATATTGGAGTTATTTGACAGTGGAGTCAATCTCAGATCTACTATATGTTCTGCTTGATTGAGCTGGTGTCATGCAACCTCAACTTTCACCTTTGAAGGATGAGGCACCTAAGCAAGCAACAGTGCTGTTCTGGAATTGTACTCCAATCTGATGTTGTGAGGAGAAAAGTAGAAAAAGAGGAGACCGTGAGCGTAAAGCATCAGTGAATGGTGAATAATGAACAGAACAGATATAGGCTTTTAACCTGAATAAATGATCAGTTAAGGTGGTTTGGGACTAAAGAAGGTGATGGATTAGTAATGTGTTTTCTGCTCCCTTCCCTTCCTCCACTCCACAATGCTTCAGATACTTGTTTTAATTATATCCCTCATTTTTCAAATATGGAGGTTGCAGAACAATCCTATTTCTGCTAAGTTCATTCACAATTCCTATGAGATTCTTATCTTCAGATATCAGATGCATAAATTGTATGTTAACTTGATATGGGTGACATCATTTTATCCATAGGCTTTTCACACAAAAGAATCTAATCTATTGTCCTTGCATTCTATAAATTTGAATTGAAGATTGACTTTCATATCCATTGACCTTTCTTTTTACAGCCACTTTATCTGATAATCTTACAAATCAAAAAAAATGAAAGGTTGAAATAATGTTAAATTGATATATTAGTGGCCTATTATATAAATGTCTCTTCTGGTTATGAAATTACAATGATTTCTTAGAAGAAAGACAAAGCAGATCCAAGGTAAGATGCAAAAAAAAGGGGAAATGACATTTTTAAAATACATTGGGAATGGAAAATATAATCATCGAAGTCGCATCTCTGAAGAGACACAAGACTTCCAAGTACTGTACCGTCAAAGAAAGAATGCATTGTTAGAAGTTCGACCCATGACTAAAACACCTCACCACAGGAATCCTAATTTACTAAATGGCGCTTAATTCCACTTAGTTGATTTAAAATCATTAGAGATGAAGATCGGGAGCAATGTAAAATCAGCTGCTGGTCCTCTATTGCCCATTCAATTCTTATACAGAAAGTGAAAATGCCACCCATTGACACTCAGCAACTGTTGGCCACTCTTCTTTTCCTGTTACGGCATCATGTAACCATCACCTTTCAACATTCACTTGGATTCCAGACTGATTCTCTCCAACCAGCTGAGAATTTTCAGTGTTTAGTCACTCCTTACTTAATTATAGGCTCTAGTATGTTTCCAACAACAGATATTCGGATAACAGATCGATAACTTACACATTTCTGTCTGTCAACTTTGCTAAACATTGAAGCATCTGGATAGATTATTGAAGGTACGTATGATAAGCGTTTTCTAATCAAACTGTTGAGAGTCAAAGGTACATATGAAATACTTTCATTTGGAAGAATTATCAGAATAAATCTTACTGAACACACTTGCATTACACACATTGGGTGAAGTTTTTCTTAGTCTGGACTGGTTTGGTCAATAATGAGAGAGTTAGAAAACATGGCGAGAATGAAAAACTAGAAACTCGACATCAAGAATATTCCAAGATTTTCCCTTAACCATTAAATGGCAACTTCACAACCATACTATGGAGAAGTGTCTACCCGATTTCCATGCTTTCGTATCTCATTTTTAGCCTCTTTGCCTAATTTCTGTGTCACTTCCAATTCTCTCTTTTTTTCAGGGAAATGAAAGGATGGAAATTTCTTATTTGTTCAAGAGCATGGAGGCAATGATGGATCTGTATAAGTCACAGTTGGAGTACTGTGTGCAGCTCTGATCACCACACTATAGAAAGGATGTGATTGCACTGGAGAGGGTACAGAGCAGATTCAGCAAGACATTGTCTGGAATGCAGCATTTCAGCTATGAAGCAAGATTGGGTAGACTGGAGTCATTTCCCTATGACCAAAGAAGGTAGATAGAGTCTTGATTGGCATGTACATATTGTGAGAGGTGTAGATAACTTAAATAGAAAGAAATACTTTACCCCTCACACTGGGATTTATGATCGGCGGCATAATTTACTGTATAGGATGGGTTTAGAGGGGATTGAAGGAAGATTTATTTTACCCAGATGGTGGTAGGTATCTGGAACTTATTGCCTGAAATGATCATAAAGATGGCAGCCATCACAATATTTAAGTATTTAGATGAATACTTGAAATACTATTGCACACAAGGCTATGAAGTCAGGTGCTAAAACATGGGACTAAAGTAGATAAATGCTTGATATTTGGTGTGAGCACAATGGACTGAAGAGTCTATTTCCATGTTTTAAAACTCTGTGACTCTGTGACTCTAATCAAAGGATGGTAATTCATGCCATTTAAAGAATCAGTGGTGATATTTGCCAAACATCTTCCACACAGGTTAAAATCTGGTTAGGTTAAGAATGAAATGACTGAGGTGCTGGTGAAGGCAAGTTTAACTCTGACTTTCAAAGGTAATTCAATAAGCACCTGAAGGAAGACGGTTACATGGCTACAGAAATAGGCTGAGGGGATTGGGATGAAC
Source organism: Stegostoma tigrinum (assembly GCF_030684315.1). Lineage (NCBI taxonomy): Eukaryota > Metazoa > Chordata > Chondrichthyes > Orectolobiformes > Stegostomatidae > Stegostoma > Stegostoma tigrinum. The sequence continues at coordinate 33,966,967 of NC_081354.1, forward strand.
TCAACTATTCTCACTGAGGGTCTGAATTTACATGACAGCATGAATGGCTTCCTTCTGTACTGTAACCAATTCATGATGCTATAATTTTAAATTTAGCAATATGAGTTATATGGTCTACTGCCTCTCGTCAACAACATAGCTTATCGTTCGGAGCTGTAACAGAAAACTTGATAAAAGATTGTACACTCTGAACTAAGTGCTCTGCTTCATGGTTACTAGGATTAAGGACTATTTTGGAATAAAAACAAAAAGTGCTAGAGACACTCACCAAATCTGACAGCACCTACTGGAGAAAGAAACACATAATAAACTCATGGCCAATGACTCTTCTTTGGAACTCCTCTGGAATAGCCTGAAGAAGAATCATTGACTTCAAACCAATAGCAGAATCTTATAGGAGTTTAAAAGGTGTGAGCTTTGGTGAAAAATCAGAGATAATCACAGGATAAATCCATCAAGGCCTGTCTACACTTCAGGAGCAACTAGCTGCATTTTTCAACGGACTTCAGGCATTGAGAAGGAGATTCTCACTACAGAGCAGTGAGACATCTATGAACAGTGAATATTGCTTGTTGTCAGTCTCATTAACTGCAGTCACCTTTGTAATGTACAGCTTCCTATCCTAGAAAACTAGATACCAAGAATTCCAGGCATAAATGTCTGAGTACATAAGCAGTGACTCCAGCTTATCAGTACCACCTCCCAACCTCTATCTTAGACAGCTAGCGCCAACATCTCAGGGTTGACCACATATACCCCATAACTAGGGTCCTTGTCATCAAACACTTGCTTCCCTCTTTATATCAGCATGGTACAATTCTGATCCATTTGAACTACATGTGCAAATGTTGACCCTGGTGTATACCATCAACTATATTTACAATGCTGCTGCAAGGCCACAGTGCATGCAGGGGCAGGCAACCCACATACCAGTTGGTCTAAGCTTCACCTCAGGGCTACTTGCTTTCTCTCTTAGCCCTCAGTCACCTAGAGCCTACATGGATACTGGCAGCATAATTGCCATGCCTTTTTTTTTGTAAGTTGCCCCCTCAGCCGGAGTTGCCAGTACACCTGTACTGACTTGCCATTTAGAGGAGACATCAAGCTGGGAAACTTGTCATGGCTGCCAGCAGTCTTCAGTCAAGTCAAGGAAGATACATTTCAGTCACTGGGTCCTACTATAGTCAGTCAATGGCAGCATCCAATAACAGTTCAGGAGCTTGGGTGCGATCAACTAGTCGAGGTTAGGCACAGGATCATAGAGTCATACAGCCATACAGCATGGGAACAGTTACTTCAGTCCAACTAGTCCATACCGACCATGTTCCAAAGCTAGACTAGTCCCACCTGCCCTTTGGCCTGTATGCTTCAAACCTTTCCTATTCATGCACTTAGTCAAATGTCTTTTAAATGTTGAAACTCCACCACTTCCTCTGGCAGTTCACTGCATACACGAACTATTCTGTGTGTAAACAAAATGTCCCCATGTCCTTTCTAAAACATTCTCTTCTCACCTTAAAACGTATGCCCCCTACTTTTGAACTCCCACACCTGAGAGAAAACAGTATCAGAGATAATGGGAACTGCAGATGCTGGAGAATTCAAAGATAATACAATGTGAGGCTGGATGAACACAGCAGGCCCAGCAGCATCTCAGGAGCACAAAAGCTGACGTTTCGGGCCTAGACCCTTCATCAGAGAGGGGGATGGGGAGAGGGAACTGGAATAAATAGGGAGAGAGGGGGAGGCGGACCGAAGATGGAGAGTAAAGAAGATAGGTGGAGAGAGTGTAGGTGGGGAGGTAGGGAGGGGATAGGTCAGTCCAGGGAAGACGGACAGGTCAAGGAGGTGGGATGAGGTTAGTAGGTAGCTGGGGGTGTGGCTTGGGGTGGGAGGAAGGGATGGGTGAGAGGAAGAACCGGTTAGGGAGGCAGAGACAGGTTGGACTGGTTTTGGGATGCAGTGGGTGGGGGGGAAGAGCTGGGCTGGTTGTGTGGTGCAGTGGGGGGAGGGGACGAACTGGGCTGGTTTAGGGATGCAGTAGGGGAAGGGGAGATTTTGAAACTGGTGAAGTCCACATTGATACCATATGGCTGCAGGGTTCCCAGGCGGAATATGAGTTGCTGTTCCTGCAACCTTCGGGTGGCATCATTGTGGCAGTGCAGGAGGCCCATGATGGACATGTCATCTAGAGAATGGGAGGGGGAGTGGAAATGGTTTGCGACTGGGAGGTGCAGTTGTTTGTTGCGAACTGAGCGGAGGTGTTCTGCAAAGCGGTCCCCAAGCCTCCGCTTGGTTTCCCCAATGTAGAGGAAGCCGCACCGGGTACAGTGGATGCAGTAAAACCACATTGGCAGATGTGCAGGTGAACCTCTGCTTAATGTGGAATGTCATCTTGGGGCCTGGGATGGGGGTGAGGGAGGAGGTGTGGGGACAAGTGTAGCATTTCCTGCGGTTGCAGGGGAAGGTGCCGGGTGTGGTGGGGTTGGAGGGCAGTGTGGAGCGAACAAGGGAGTCACGGAGAGAGTGGTCTCTCCGGAAAGCTGACAGGGGAGGGGATGGAAAAATGTCTTGGGTGGTGGGGTCGGATTGTAAATGGTGGAAGTGTCGGAGGATAATGCGTTGTATCCGGAGGTTGGGAGGGTGGTGTGTGAGAACGAGGGGGATCCTCTTGGGGCGGTTGTGGCGGGGGCGGGGTGTGAGGGATGTGTCGCGGGAAATACGGGAGACGCGGTCAAGGGCGTTCTCGATCACTGTGGGGGGAAAGTTGCGGTCCTTAAAGAACTTGGACATCTGGGATGTGCGGGAGTGGAATGTCTTATCGTGGGAGCAGATGCGGCGGAGGCGGAGGAATTGGGAATAGGGGATGGAATTTTTGCAGGAGGGTGGGTGGGAGGAGGTGTATTCCAGGTAGCTGTGGGAGTCGGTGGACTTGAAATGGACCTGTCCCGCAGGCCCGACCAGTCCCCCTCCACCGACACTCTCATCCGCCTAGCTGAACTCATCCTCACACTCAACAACTTCTCTTTTTACTCCTCCCACTTCCTACAGACTAAGGGGGTGGGCATGGGCACCCGCATGGGCCCCAGCTATGCCTGCCTCTTTGTAGGTTACGTGGAACAGTCCCTCTTCCACACCTACACAGGCCCCAAACCCCACCTCTTCCTTCGGTACATTGGTGACTGTATCGGCGCCGCCTCTTGCTCCCCAGAGGAGCTCGAACAGTTCATCCACTTCACCAACACCTTCCACCCCAACCTTCAGTTCACCTGGGCCATCTCCAGCACATCCCTCACCTTCCTGGACCTCTCAGTCTCCATCTCAGGCAACCAGCTTGTAACTGATGTCCATTTCAAGTCCACCGACTCCCACAGCTACCTGAAATACACCTCCTCCCACCCACCCTCCTGCAAAAATTCCATCCCCTATTCCCAATTCCTCCGCCTCCGCCGCATCTGCTCCCACGATAAGACATTCCACTCCCGCACATCCCAGATGTCCAAGTTCTTTAAGGACCGCAACTTTCCCCCCACAGTGATCGAGAACGCCCTTGACCGCGTCTCCCGTATTTCCCTCGACACATCCCTCACACCCTGCCCCCGCCACAACCGCCCCAAGGGGATACCCCTCGTTCTCACACACCACCCTACCAACCTCCGGATACAACGCATTATCCTCCGACACTTCCGCCATTTACAATCCGACCCCACCACCCAAGACATTTTTCCATCCCCTCCCCTGTCAGCTTTCCGGAGAGACCACACTCTCCGTGACTCCCTTGTTTGCTCCACACTGCCCTCCAACCCCACCACACCCGGCACCTTCCCCTGCAACCGCAGGAAATGCTACACTTGTCCCCACACCTCCTCCCTCACCCCCATCCCAGGCCCCAAGATGACATTCCACATTAAGCAGAGGCTCACCTGCACATCTGCCAATGTGGTATACTGCATCCACTGTACCCGGTGCGGCTTCCTCTACATTGGAGGAACCAAGCGGAGGCTTGGGGACCGCTTTGCAGAACACCTCCGCTCAGTTCGCAACAAACAACTGCACCTCCCAGTCGCAAACCATTTCCACTCCCCCTCCCATTCTCTTGATGACATGTCCATCATGGGCCTCCTGCACTGCCACAATGATGCCACCCGAAGGTTGCAGGAACAGCAACTCATATTCCGCCTGGGAACCCTGCAGCCATATGGTATCAATGTGGACTTCACCAGTTTCAAAATCTCCCCTTCCCCTACTGCATCCCTAAACCAGCCCAGTTCGTCCCCTCTCCCCACTGCACCACACAACCAGCCCAGCTCTTCCCCCCACCCACTGCATCCCAAAACCAGTCCAACCTGTCTCTGCCTCCCTAACCGGTTCTTCCTCTCACCCATCCCTTCCTCCCACACCAAGCCACACCCCCAGCTACCTACTAACCTCATCACACCTCCTTGACCTGTCCGTCTTCCCTGGACTGACCTATCCCCTCCCTACCTCCCCACCTACACTCTCTCCACCTATCTTCTTTACTCTCCATCTTCGGTCCGCCTCCCCCTCTCTCCCTATTTATTCCAGTTTCCTCTCCCCATCCCCCTCTCTGATGAAGGGTCTAGGCCCGAAACGTCAGCTTTTGTGCTCCTGAGATGCTGCTGGGCCTGCTGTGTTCATCCAGCCTCACATTGTATTATCTGAGAGAAAACAGTATTTGTCTTTCACCTCATCTATACAACTCATGATTTTATAAACTTCTACCAGGTCATCCTGAACCTCCTATATTCTAATGAAAAAGGTCCCAGCCAAGCTCAAATCCTCCATTCCCAATGACTTCCTGGTAAACCTTTCCTGAACCCGCTCCAGTTTAATAACATCCTTCCAATAGCAAGTGATGGGACTTCACACAGTAGTCCAGAAGAGGCCTCACCAATGTCCTGTACAACTACAACATTAACCATGTTAAACCTTAAGAAGAAAATGGATCTAATTCAGGATTTTAAAATAATGAATGTGTACGGCAGGTTAGATCTGAAGACAATGACTTCACTTGGGGAAGGATCCTCTCCCACTGTGGGTGAGGTGCTGAATGTCAGGCAGCCAACCATCCATTGTGGCTCTTTCTGTCCTATTTTGACCTGTTTTCTCCTGGAATGAGAGAAAGGAAGCTATTAGAGATATAATAGTGGGTGCAAAATTACTGGTGCTGGGGCAGGTAGAGGAAAGATGGTGAGTTAGCCTGAGGATTGACTGTGCAGCACAGTGGGCACTTATGTTGGCAGTGAAGATGGTTATTGGCCTACATTGCTGACCATTACTTCAGATGGCTGGTATCACTGACTCTGGTGCCAACCTTATGCTACCATGGTCTCCCCTGCTGACACTGGGGAAAAAGATGCCTTCCGTTTTACCACCCAGTCAAACAGGACCTCGAGGTGTCTGTCCTCAAAACATTCATCAAATTTGCCTTATCCGCCATTCTGGGGGCAAACATCGGGAACAATGCATGTCAACTCCAGACTGAGAGTGTTCCCTGGGTGCACAGTTGCTTTGTGAAGGTACCACTGGCACAAGAATGGCTGTCCATTGCAGGATATCTGGACAATGGGAGAATCAGGAAAAAGGGACACCAAAGGGGAAAGATAGGTAGTTTGTAAGGCTTGTTTTGCACAATAGCTTGTAGAAGCTCGTGAGACCTTGCAGAAAGAAACACTCCATAAAGTTTAGCTCAACAAATTGTGTTCTCTCCAGAGATGTTGTCAGATGGACTGAGTTTTTCCAGAACTTTTGCTTTTATTTCACATCACCAGCATCTATAGTAGTTTGTTTTTATCTGACATTTTTTGAAGGTGGGGAAGTTGCGGAAATGACCATTCAGATGGTGTGGCTGCCAATTCCATATTGTTAGGGTTGGAGAGTTTGAGCTACAATGAAAGGCTGAATAGACTGAGTTGATTTTGCCTGGAACGACAGAGGCTGACGGTGACCTTGTAGAGGTTTATAAAATCATGGGGAAGCATGAATAGGGTGAATGTCCGAGGTCTTTTTTTCAAGCCAGGGGAGGCCAGAACTAGAGGGTTCATCCACCTCCACACTTTGTTATCTTAGATTATCCAGCATCTGCAGTTCCCATTATCTCTCAAAACTAGAGTATGTAGGTTTAAGGTGAGAGGGGAAAGATATAAAAGGGACCTAAGGGGCAATTTTTTTTCACACAGAGGGCGGTGCATGTATGGAATGAGCTGCCAGAGGAAGTGGTGAAGACTGGTACAATTACAAATTTAAATGGCATCTGGATGAGTGCATTAATAGGAAGGGTTTAGAGGGATATGGGCCAGATGCTGGCAAATGGAATTAGTTTGATTTAGGATATCAGGCTGGCATGGATAAATTGGAAAGGGTCTGTTTCCGTGTTGTAAATCTCAATGTTTCTACGATTCTAAGTCCTGCTCCAGCAAATGACACAGTTCAATGATGATGGCCTGAGACATCCTCGATCTGTATCTGCACTGTGCTTCGAGAGATGTAGAAAATAACAGTGAGACCAGCAGATTCAGGATTGGATCTTCCACCTTCTACCTCTACCTCCTAGGTGGATCTTCACCCTCTGTTTCTCCCTCTGGAGACTATGCAGCAGCTGGTTATCCTTTTCCCCAGAACTTCATGGATGACTTCCAGATGAGTCCCCTGACAGTTAATGAACGAATCCCTCAGGACTGACCATGAACCAATCCCTGGACTGGCTTACCAACACTCAACACTGGACGATGTCCCGACTGGACCCTGACTGATGTACCTGCGATAGCTAGACAGTCTGCATTTGAACTGCAGGACTGAAAGTGGAGGGGACGCTAAAGGACATAGATCTCAAAACTTCGATAGGACCAAGTACTTGGCTATATTTGGCCAACTCCCTGGACTAACATTGGAGGAAACCCTTGACCAATAGTGGCAATAACCCTCATTGACTGTATTCCTACTTGATCCTACCAAAGACTGTTCCTCTTTGACTTTCAGATGTCACTTTCTTAAACCACATGCGGTGTTATAATAGATTCCCTACAGTGTGGAAACAGGCCCTTTGGCCCAACAAGTCCACACTGCCCCTTGAAGAATCCCACCCAGACCCATCCCCTAATAACCCACTCACCCCGAACACTATGGGCAATTTACAATGGCCGATCCACCTAGCCTGCACTTCTTTGGACTGTGGGAGGAAACCAGAGCACCCGGAGGAGTCCCACGCAGACACGGGGAAAATGTGCAAACTCCACACAGACAGTTGCCCGAGGCTGGAATTAAACCTGGCTCCCTGGCGCTGTGAGGCTGCAGTGCTAACCACTGAGCCACCGTGCCGCTTGATGCTCACTTCATAAGCTGCTAGCATATACTATTGGGCGACATTGATGCAGACCAGTAATGTACAGTAGCTTACTCACCTCCTGGATTATTCAGTGTCCCCACCATGAATTGGTGCTAGACTCTCACTGGTATATGTTAATAAACAATGCCAGCCACAAAGTCTGCAATTACGCGCAGTGAGAATGAATGCAAAGTAATGAAGTGAGGAGCTCTAATGTTTAGATGTGTGACATGCATCTGTGGCTCTGCTGTGGTTGGGGGGATCTGGTTTGCATTCAGTAATTTGCTGGTTTTTAGGTGTTTGAAATCATTCCCCGAACACTGGTTCTGACACTGGACCCATTTAGGAATGTGAAAGGAAGAACACAATAGACAGATGTTTCAGGGCAAAAGAATCTCAGTGTTTATAAGATACAAAATGTGAGTATATTACATGAAATAAAAGGCAAATACCAAACAGTGAAATTGACACTACCAATTATGCAGAGGACAGTACTCAAATACACTATTAAATTAAACACAGGTTAAATACTATTAGAAGCTAATCAGTAGTTTTAATCACAGAAACTTTAATCAGGATTCCTATCCTTGGGGTCCCCTGCACTGTAACCACCCACTTTCCCCTCCCTGCTGGCTGGGTTGGATACTTTGACATGTCATAAATTTAAGCCCACCAATGGGGATCACAGCAATTTTGAAATACAGTTCGCAAGGTGCAGAGCTGGATGAAGACAGCAGGCCAAGCAGCATCAGAGGAGCACGAAGGCTGACATTTTGGGCCCAGACCTTTCTGAAACGTCAGCCTTCCTGCTCCTCTGATGCTGCTTGGCCTGCTGTCTTCATCCAGCTCTACACCTTGTTACCTCAGATTCTCCAGCATCTGCAGTTCCTACTATCTTTGAAATACAACTGGCCGTCCCTGGTTGCGGTGGTTAGTGCTTCAATGAAGACTTCGGGTGGTGCAGGTGTTCAGTCTGGGCTAAGTCCTCAGGTTTTCTGACTCTATGGTAGTTTTGCCAGCCAGTTTTCACCCCACGATGTGCCTGAGGCCTTGTCTGTCAGATAAGTGGTTTTTGGAAGTCGTCGGTTATCAAATCTGCTGGCCGTGTTCGGTCACCATTGGTTCCCCTGGTATGGAACAGCCCTGTGTTGGTAGGTTTCAGGGAGATATTTCCTGTGCAGATAGCTCTCGGGGAGAATAGCTGTCTGGGATCCCTCTTCTGTGGGTAGCTGCATAGATGGCTCTCTGCCCCTTGCTCAGATCAGGGCCTGCAGTTATTACAGACGGTGTGCTCTGTTATCTCCTCTCAGATCTGTGTTATCCATTGTGTTTCTGTTGCCCCCTTTTGAGGTGAATTCGCTTGCTGATAGTTTAGATTAGATGTAAATGTATTTTGATTAAGTGGAATGTCCGGTATTTCTGAAAATGAATATTAATCGAAGTTGAATGCCTTGGTGTCTGGAAAGGTTCCATAATGTCTGGTTTCTAAGGTCTGCTTAATTATTCTTTAAGAGTTGAGGTGTGAATTGGATTTTCAGGCTGAACAATGGTTCAAAGCACAATCTCTGTCTGTGTAATTTTCCCACAGCGTAGCCCAGCTGCCTTTTTTTAAAGCTTTTAAAAGTTCCTTCAACCTTAAATACATTTTGCTCACATTGTCTTCACACAGGAAAAGCAAAGTACATCCCCAGGAACTCAATTTTCTCACACCCTACACCTTGGGTCTGTTGTATACACTCTCTAGCGTTGGAGTCTGCGAGCTCAGCGCTGTGCCCTCCCCCTTTGGGTTAGTACCCCCTAATGTGCTTGGTGTGTGTGTGTGTGTGTGTGTGTGTGTGTGTGTGTGTGTGTGTGTGTGTGTGTGTGTGTGTGTGTGTGGTTGATATGTTTTTTCCCAAATTCTAGATTGTGGAACCTCTTGGAACATCTCTAGCAGTCACTCTGTCTCCAGTGGGCATCATTCTCATAAGTGAGTCTTCATTCTAAACTTTAGTGCAAGGGAGGTCACAGCTCAGTCACCCCATTCCCCCCTCAGATTCCCAAACTATACCCTGGTCCCGTGGGGGTGGCATCTTGTGAAATGTCACCCTTACCATTGGACCTACCTGTTCCCTCATATTAGGGCATCCCAGCAGTGAAAACCCTTTCTATCTGGCAGACCTGAACACAAATATACCCTCACCTTTCAGCAATGCTTGGGCTCAATTTCATATTAAAACAGCCCAACATCCTACAAATTGCACAAACCTTACACACCAAAAAAGACTACACAAAGCTAAATACATTTAAACTATACAACACCACTCATCTCCAGGTGGCCAGGCTAGAAGCTGATGGCTCTGTGCCCTTTTTGCCCTTTGGGTACGGAGTACACTGGGGAGCATGGTGTCCTTGGCTTTGGAGTTCAGAGAGTCCTCTACACTGCTTCCTCTTTGCTTAACAGGGGCCCTCCCGAGTCCCAGGCAATAGATGGCTTGGCCTGGCTGGAGGGTGTCTTGGCTGACCCTGGCTCTGCGGCCAGTGGGACTGTGTTCTCCCCCGGGACCTCCTCACTGTCTGTGGTTGCTATCTGGCCTATAGCACCTTCCCTGGGGGCCTCCCCAGCCCAGGGCTGCTGACTGGCTTCCCACCCCTGGGAACAACCATGTCCCTGTCTTTGGAGCACCCTCTGACTCCCAAACTAGGCGTGGGCTGACTGGCCCTGGAGGCCCTGCGGCCTGTGGGATTGTGACTTCTCCTGTGAGTTCCCCACAGCCCAGGGCTGCTGTCTGATTTGTGACCTGTGGGATTGTAGCCTCCCCGGGAACTCCGGCGAACTTCCTGAGTCCCAAACTATGGGTGGGCAAGCCTGCCCTGTGAGGTAGTTCACCTGGCCAGGCCCAGCGGTTTATGGGACTGGGGCTTCCCCTGGAGCCTTCCCATTGTCCAGGGCCACTGCCTGGTTGCCTGCTCCTTTATTGCGACCCATCTGGATGCCTCATTATTTGGTCCGTACTCTCTACCTTCTTTCCCTAGCCAGTGTTCCGGGGAGAGGGTTAACGACAGGATCCTGTGTCTGGGTCATCTTTGGGTCTGGGCCTACTGCTAGCCTTGCAACCCCCTTTCCTCCCCCTCTATCCCGGGCTGCTGCTGTCAGGCCTGAGTCCCCTGGTTCTCTGCAGGTACCTGTTTGGGTTCCTTCCTTGGCCAGTGTGATGGCCTGGTGCGTGTCCACTGTGCAGAATCCAGCCTTTACTCCCTCCTGCCTGCACAGTCGGCCCCATGAATTCCCCTTCCCACCGGGCAATCTGTGCCTTCATTGGATTCACCTTAAACCCTTCCGGGTCTAGTCATAAGCTGGGGTTCTGGTGTGGAATTGTGGGGGCTCTTACGCTAGCCACTGTAGCTACCGCCCCTGACCCTGTGAGTGTGGCCAGGAGTGCTTCTAAAATCTCCTCAAAGGAGTTGGGGATCCCGGCACTACTGGACCCTGTTTCTGGACAGGCACAGCAGGATCTCTCCTGTCACCCTTCCTCCGTGGTTTGGGGCAATCCTTCCACCAGTGCCCACTCCTCCCACACCCAAAGTAGTCACACTTCTTATTGAGAGGGCTACCTCCTTCTTGATCCCACTCTTTATTACTCAGAGCAGGCTTCTACTCAGAGCAGGCTTCAACTCATGTGTACCACCCTTGGACGGGCCTTCAGCCCCCCAGCTGTGCCTAAACGCTAGGGAAAGTTGCCTTACCGCTAGCTCCTTGGTGGTCTGGGAGGCCTTGGGGTCAAACCAAAGCTCGGCCTGGGTCCACAACCTCAGTTAGCTTGACCACCAGGACACAGAGCCATGGGGCCCAGTTGTCCCCCCACCGGAGCTCCTCCTGGTCTAGGCACCCTCCACAGAGGCTCAGTCTGTCTGTGATAGCTTGCGGGGTTTCCCCTGTGACCTGTACAGCATTCTCTACTTGGGAGAATGAGCTTCCATCATTGGAGCACATGGCTTTGTGCATCTGTTCCTGGATGGTAGCGAATGTGCTCCGCCATTTCATGCTGTCACCCAAGAGGGCCTTGTACTGCCTGCTGTCCAGGAAAAACAGCAGCAACTTGGCCATCTCAGCATCGTCACAGCCGTGTTCGGCCTGTTCCACTTCCTCGAAGTGTACAGATGAGTCCCCTTTCTGTGTGAGTTTGTCCAGGTGGGCTATCATAGCCCTGAGCTGCTGGGTCCTGTGTGGAGTCTCGAAATGACTGTCGAGCTGTCCCTGCTCCTGACCATCCCATGCGTACCATACTTCTGCTGCAATACCAGACACATTGGCCCTGGTCTCAACCCTTCCTGTACTGGCCTTGCATCTCCGTCTACCTGCTGCCATACCAGGCACATGGGCCCTGGTCCCGGCCCTTCCTGTACTGTTCTGCTATGGTTGCCATTCTGTTTGTGGAGAGAGGGTGGGATCTGATTTGCGATCAGTAATCTGCTGATTTTTGGGTGGTTCGAATCAGTTTTAATCACAGAAACTCTAATCAGGTTTCTAGCCTGGCTGCCTCTTTTTGAACTTCTTTTAAAAGTTATTTGCAAAGCCCAGGATTTTGGCCCCGTATTTCGGAATATAGGGATTTTTCCTCAATCCTACACTGCACACAAAATGATCAGGCAGAAACACACATTTGCAGGATACCCCTGACCTCCAAACTCAAGTCTTGAAAGGCTGTTGTGACAGTTGCGCTGAAAATAGTCATGATGTTGTGGTGAACCTTGTGGTTTGTGACCGCAACTTGCAGAGATGAAGGATGGAACTGGATGGTGTCCATGGAGCATGCATAGACTCTGTGGTGAAGACATGTTGGCTGGGACAAGACATCAGCAATCTGCAGCCTCCACCTACCCCTCTAAATTAGAGTAATAGAGTTTAACAGCACAGAAAGAGGCCCTTTGGCCCATCATGCCCATGCCAGTCATCAAGCACCTATCTATTATAAACTCATTTTCTAGCAGTCAACCTTCAGCCTTGTATGCTATGGCATACTTTTCAGGATTGAATTCCATTTGCCACTGTTTAGCCCAACTGAACAGTCTAACTATATCATCCTCTAGTCTGAAGTTTTTGTTTTCACTACCTACCACACCACAAATTTTGTGTGTCTGTAGACTTACTGATCAAATCCCCTCCATTTACGTCTAGATCATTTATTCGCGCAATAGAGAGCAAGAGAGAGCAAAGGCTCTCCTTATAACTTAAACACTCCATTCCTGGCAACATTCTGGTAAATCTTTCCTAAACCCTCTTCGGCTTGATGATATCCTTCCTGTAGCAGTGAGACCAGAACGGGACACAATATTTCAGAAGAGACCTCACTAATGTCCTATCCAACCTCAACATGATGTCCTAACCCCTACACTCAAAGGTCTCAGCAATGAAGGCAAGCATGCTAAATGCCTTCTTAACCACTCCATCTACCTGCAACACAAGGTTCAAAGAATTATGTTCCTGTGTACCGTAGGTCTCTATGTTCTACAACACTACCCAAGGCCCTACTTTTAATTGTATAATTGTTCTTGTTGTTTTAACAAAATGCAATATCTCACACTCATCCAATTTAAATTCCATCTGCCACTCCTCAGCCCATTGACCCAATTGATCAAGGTCTCTTTGTAATCTTAGAAAACCTTCTTCACTGTCCGCTACAACACCAATTTTTGTGTTATCCACAAACTTACTAGCCGTGCCTTTTTTTTGTTCTATAAATACAAGTTATGAAAAGTAGTGCCCTAGTACTGACCATTGAGAAACAAACTTCACCATTGTACTCTGGTTGCTGTCATTCAGCCAACTTTGTATCCATTGCTGCACACTGTCCCCTTTATTCCATGGCAATTCAACTTTGTAGGCAAATTTGTTATATGGCACTTTATCAAATGCCTTTTGAAAGTCTATATACACCATATTGAACATTTCTCTTATCTTATCAATGAACACAATCAGATTATTTAAACATTATTTCCTTCAAAAAACATGCCGGCTTTCTTTAAATCATCCACATTTGTCAAAGTGCCTGTTAATTTTGTTAAGCTTACTGAAAAATATTTGCTGATTTTACCCTCACACCCTTCTTTGAACAAATAAATTGTGTCCTTGATCCCTCTAGAACACCTGTTGTCTCCATAGAATCATATAGTACAGAAAGGGTTTGTAACACTCTGTGCCGTTAATGCTCCCTCCTTTCCTTCTCTATCTTCCCCAAACAGCTTGCAGGCAGGAATATTTAATCACTGGTTCTGCCCTTCTTTAGCCAGCTCTCTTATTTGAAGAAGAGACGGCCACACGTCTTCACGTGAGAACATGCAACGTTAACTTTGTGCTGGAAACCTGCAGAGTTGGTCAGTATACCATGACCTTGGCACTATTAGCACCATGCTCTAACCATCTGAGCTACCTAACCAAAAGAAGGAATTAAAAAGTTGGAAAGCAAAACTCGAGACATAATTCTAACAGGACTTGGTGTACAGTGGGTACATACGTCAGGGGCTGCTGGTTAGTTCCATTGGCTGGTTTCCGATGCAGACTACCACTAATAGCGTGGTTCAATTCCCACACTGGCTGGAGTTACCACGAAGGGCTCTCCTTCTCAACCTCACCCTTTACCTGAAGTATGCTAACCTTCAGGTTAAGCCACCACCAGTTGTGTGTCTATCTGTCTCCAATGAGGCAGCGGCCCTTATGGTGTGCTAAGACAATGATGACTTTACCTTTATGGTGATAAATCTTGTTTTGAAGGAAATGGCACCAATTTCATCTTATTGTGAGTTCTGCAAACAAGTTATTAAATATCTATTTTTAGGTATACATTATGTCCTCCTAGGAGTTTGAAAAATGATAGATAAATATAAATGCATTAGGACTATGTGAGTAAAGCGTTTGCTTCCCAAAGCTTTTAAAGTGGTAAGTGTGGGTGAATTAAGTTATTAAACTAATGAGATGTGAAGGCCTTTTCAGAGAACTGATTCTACCTGAAACAGATAGCAGACAGAAGTTTATGGGTCTAAGCAACATGGCCAAAGGTGAGATTTGGGGCAAGATTGAGTGAGAAGTTCAGGGAGGTTGGGTCTCAGTATCAGGAGTAACTCGCTGTATCTTTTACACTTTACACAAGTGGTGTACAGTAGAGAATTTTTCACAAGACAGCAGTGAGTCACCGATTGAGGGGGATTATTGCTTATTCAATGCCTTATCAACAATTCAATTCACCCCATTAATATTCAGCTTTCTACTTTAATAAACATTGAGAAGTCTCAGCATGGATATCAGAGTGACTTCTGCTTGAGCTTCAGATGCAAACAACCTCGCTGTTGTTCAACATGAAACAGAAGCCTGAGCACACACACGGGTAGGTTCAGGAACAACTTCTTTCTGACCGTTATCAGGCTGTTGAATGGACTCTAGCCTCCAATAAGGTCACCTGCAATGTAACCTTTATAGCTCTAAGTCTTTTTCATCTGTACATCCTTTGCTTGCTGTGATCTGCCTGTACCGCTTGTAGACAAAGCTTTTCATTGTATTTTGGTACACGTGACGACATGTGTGGGGCATGATCCACAATTCCAGACAAACAGACAGACAGGCACTCACACGTGTGCACACAAACACACACATGTGCACGCACATACACACACACCCCCCCACACACACACACGTGTACATGCAGACAGACAGACACACACACACACACACACACACACACACACACACACACACACACACACACACACACCTCATCCACAGACAGTGGAGCCTGACATTTGTCAATCTCTCATTACCATACTGTGGCTCCTCTTTGACTGCACCACACACAGGAAGCATGGACTCCACATCCCACGCCGCACTAACATTGAAAGGCTGCCGCACTTTTAGCACACAGGCATCTACTCAGCTCAAGTATTGGCTCAGGCTGCATCACGGGGCTGCTCACTTGCTCTTAGCACTTATCTATATGTTCGCTTTGCATTGGCTTGCATTGCTGCAGAAAATAGTGCAGGCATACAACCAGGCAGTAGGTTTACTGGTCATCAGTCCTCAATCTGGCGGGTTTCCATCTCGCTGTCAATTTCACACCAGCGCCATGTGCCAGCAGTTTATACAGTAAACACTGAGCATGTGCAGCAAACAGGTAGCCAGGTCTCACAGTCTTAGAGGAATATCCTTCACCGAACTCCATGGAGGTACTCACCAGTCACACAGAAAGTCAAGGGCATCTTCCAGGATTAGTCCATGGGAGTTGACTACCATCAGTTGTTTTCGTAGGGCATTCTTGATCAGGGAGTCTGTGCCTCTGAAGCTCAGAGCTTGGGTTGTGGTAAATCCTGTAGCTCCATCACAGACACTTAAAACATGTGGCTGTTGCAGGCAAGGAGATGTCCAGGCATTAGTCAGGGGCCTGGGCATTTCTTGGTTGGTCATGCTTCTGAAAGGGGTGTGTTCCACAATCACTGCACTGAATCTGTTCATAGTAACTAAGGGGCAAGGGTCTCTGAGAGAATTAAGGAATTCGTTCCCAGCCAGTAACACTCTGGTGTGAAGGGAGAGGCAGTGTGTATCGACACACTTAGCATGGCGACTTTACATGCTGGGGCGGGGTAGAAAAGCACAGATGCAGCCTTGGGCAAGTGCATTGTGTGGGGAGCTGGAGAGATGCGAAGCCAGTGGGTTTATGGGAATGGCTACCAGGAAGGGAATCTAGATGTCTGGGTCTCAAAGCCACATAGAGCTGGAGGCTGGCCGCCACAGGTCAAAATATACTTACTGGAGGCTTTCCACCATGATGGAAGTGTTCAACGGGAAAGAAAATGTCTACAACCACAGTTGGAGTGACTCAGTCTGTGAGGAAGGGAGCTGCAGGATGAACTAATGTGGGAGCCTTTGGAGGGCAATGATACATACCCCATACACACTACAGGACACAGATCTGTGGGTTTCCTAATCACTGGCCATCCTAACGCATTGGTTTCTTGCTTCCTGTGCATTTCTCTGCTCCAGACACTGCCGAGCAACTCATTCACACCAACATTTTTGACAACAGAGACCAGAAAAGAACAGGGATGTCGTAGCGTGAGGGTCAGTGGTACCAACAAGAACCGTTGCCCTCTGTACACCCTGTTAATCTTGCTTCCTCACATTGCAGCATTGCCGTCAATCCATTGTATATCCTGTCTGGCCATGAAGTTATGCATCATGGTAACACAGTTATTAACAGAGACAAACAACCAGATATAACATCAATGCAGTCTAATTTATAGAAATGTTCGACATGAAGCACAATGTATTGTCACTTGTGCCACTATCATGCCCTGAATAAATTTTCTTCCAGTACATCTCACTATATCTTAGTGTATTTTCTGGTTCTGTAGCTGAGGGGGATGGGGTGAAGCCCACTAACTCAGGATGCTTGGAGAGGGTCTTCTGCCAGTTGAAAATTGACCCTGGAGGCTTCAGCTTTCAAGGTTCAGAGGAGGGTAGGTGGAGGTAGAGGAGGAGGACCCAGCTACCTAATAAGTGTCTTGAGAGGAGATTTCTGGGGCGTGTGCGAAGATCCTCCTCTAGCTGTGTGCCTCCTGGCACTGCCCTGACCCCTTGAGAGGAAGAGGCATCTGGCATGCCCACCAGGTTCCTCACCCACTAAATTGTTGCCATTCTTACAAGCCGGAGGACCAATGGCTGGGGTGATGGTGTCTGACTGCTGATGCCTTAGGGTCCCATCCTGCCTGGGGCTGAGCACATGCTTAGTCCCTGGAGGTCCTCCAACTGCCAGCAGCCTGGGGCATTTCTTTCTCAGCCAGCCACAGAGCTTTCAATGTGAGATGCTGAGCAGCTTGTAAACTTTCTAAGGTTACAGTACCTACCATGATTTGATTTGATTTGCATTATTGTAGTCACATGTGTTGTGATACTGTGAAAAGTGTTGTTATTTCATGCTATACAGACAGATCATACCATACAAAATGCTTCTGGGGAGCAGAACAGAGTGCAGAATGCAGTATTACATCAGTAGAGAAGGTGCAGAGAGAGAGATCAACATTAACATTTGCGAGATCTGTTCAAAAGTCTGATAACAGTCAGGAAGAAGTAGTTCTTGAATCTGTTTGTATGTGTATACAAACTTCTATATCTTCTCCCTGATGAAAGAAGTTGGAACAGCGTATAACCGGGATGGGAGGGGGCTTTGATTGTGTTGGTTACTTTCCCGAGACTGCGGGACATTTGATGGAGTCAATGGATGAAAGGCTGGTTTATGTGATGGACTGGGCAGTGTTGATGACTGTCTGTAGGTTCTTACAATCTTGGAAAGAGAGGTACCATACCATGTTGTGATGCATCCAGATAGAATGCATTCTATGGTGCATCTATAAAAATTGGTAAGAGTCTTCGTGTCAGCATCTGGGCAGATGGGAGGTGTGGGAGACAGCCTTGCTGACATTTCCTCTGTGACCTCAATACTCTTGATTTCAGAGTTAGAGGAGATGACTTTTGGGGGACCCAGTCATTTCACTGCATGGTGATGGAGATGCTGGCAGTGCCAACAAGACAAAGGAGAGAGAAGGTATTGAGGCCAGTGGTTCGAAATTATGTGCAATGAATGATACTGACAACAGAATTACTTATTTGCTAGATATGAATGTCTTGGCATTTCCAGACAGTCTCCTCATTGCTGGTGAGGAGCCTGATACCTGATACCCCTCCAACCATCCAGGCCTTTTCTGCCATTTTGTGAGCTGTCTTCTCCTGGAATGAGAGAAAGGGAGGGATCAAGTGTTGCAAAATTGGATGACACAGCTGTTAGAGTTGGTGCAGATGTTCAAAAAATTGGTGAAGTGTTCTGGATGAGTGAGTAGGAAGCACAGAGGCCATGCAGGGTTAGTGTTCAGGAAGGTTGTGGGTAAGGTTAGAGACAGTGAGGGCAGATGTTCAAGACAATACTGAGCGTACCAGTTTATGAGCCTTGCTGGGACGTGGGTGCAGTATCTGACATAGAGTAAATGTAACAGCAGCACATAAATGAATGTGGCATGTACACTGGCAAAGCTGAGAAGGTCATTGACCTTCTTGCAGCATTGCTTGGCCATTCCTCCTCAACTTTGAGATGGCACTAACACAGGTTACCATCTCGGACCAGGCTGCCAGAGTCTGGTAGCTTAGCCTCATCTGTCAATCCTCTGGGAAGAGAACTCCTCTTCCTTGCATGACCAGGACCCCAAGGTCCCTGTAAGAGAATGTTAGTGCCATTATCCCCTTCTTCAGAAAATGTTCTTTACCAAGCAGGGCATCTTTAGAATGCTTACGCTTGTTGGGTGCACGGGGTCTTTTAAATCTGGCACGAGCACCTGGCTTTTGGCCAATGTCTGGTGAGTGGCAAGTTGTTCCAAGATCAAAGCGTGGTAAGCTGGGGTTAGAATCGATGTGAGGAACACCATAGCGGTGAGGTAAGATGCAGTGAGAAATCTCACCAGGCCTCGTGAGGAGGGTCCCTCTGAAAATCTCAATGTAATTCGACTAAGCCAAAAAGTAAGATTCAGCCAAGCATGCTTAATATACTGAGATAACAAGGTGTAGAGCTGGATGAACACAGCAGGCCAAGC
Organism: Stegostoma tigrinum; assembly: GCF_030684315.1. NCBI lineage: Eukaryota > Metazoa > Chordata > Chondrichthyes > Orectolobiformes > Stegostomatidae > Stegostoma > Stegostoma tigrinum. The sequence goes on from NC_081354.1 coordinate 33,985,916, forward strand.
AGCATCAGAAGAGTAGGAAAGCTGATGTTTCGGGTCAAGCCTCTTCTTCTTATACTGTAAGCTTTGACTCACCTTAAGATTGAAAAGTGAGCTCACTTTCCTTTTGCATTGCCATTTCCTAACTCTCATCAGAGGCAATGCTCTCTCAAACATTTTGATCCAGAAATCACTTCCTTATGTTAACATGTTGCATTCTTTCTCACTTTAAAAATAATTTGATATTTTTTGCCCAAGCAATCTGAGCTGTAGAAACAGATGTGTTTTGCCAGACCTAACATTGGCTGTTTGAAAATCCCATGTCCTCTAACAAATTCTTTAATCCACTGGGAAGACAGTCACACCAACACCAGCGTCTTCAACCAGGCCAGCATCCCCAGCATTGAGGCATTGACCACCATTGATCAGCTGGGCACATTATCTACATGACTGATACAAGTCTCCCAAGGAGGCACTCTGCTCCCAGTTTCAAAATTGCAGGCGAGCCCCAGGTGGACAGTGATAGCCTCAAGGCCTCACTGGTAAAGTGCGACATTCCCACTGACACCTGGGAGTCGCTGGCTCGAGACTGTCCATAGCGGAGGAGGAGTATCCAGGAAGGTGTCCAACACTTTGAGACTTGCCATCAGGGAAAAGCGGAAGCCTGGCAAAAGCAGCGTGAGAAGTTTACTGCCACACCAACACCCCACACACCCATTCCTGTGATTACCTTTTGTCCCAAGTGTGGCAGAGCCTGTGGAAGCCACATCCAACTGTACAGCCACCTGTGGACTCACCCTGAGAGTGGTAGAGAGTCATCCATATTGACGAGGGACTGCCAATGATGATGATGATCCTCCAGCAAACCACACATCATTTCACCCCTCACCTGTCATTCTTACCACAAATGGTACCTCAGTTACATTTAAGTTTATATTCTGAACACAAATTTCAATGTAACGGCTGTGCCACACCTCTCCTTCCCCGACCCACCCAACTGAAAGATTTGCCCTCCAGCTAAGTTATTGTCTTTCCTCTCACCTGACACAGTAGATTGCCAATGTGAAAGGTCAGTTCACATTCAGACAGCAGGTTGAACTTCTGCCTCACCATTTTAATTTGAACAACCAAATAAAAAGCATTTACCCATTCACATTAATCAAATTAGTTTACACAGAGAACCTAGGAAGTGTCTTATAAATCATCAGTGCCTACTTCTGACAGCCATTTAACATTAGAGAAGCTAACCTTGCACAAAGACTTTTACTCCCTTAACAGCCATGGAAAGGGTAGTCACAGATGGCTGTAATGGTTGGTTCATTCCATAGTTCCAGTATTTTCCTTTTCACAGTCATCCAGATGGCTTGAATTTAAAGCAAACAGCAAAAAGAACAGAGAATTAACCCACCAAAGAAGATAAGTGGATCCCAAATCTTATTTTTGATGCTGTTCTCATTGTTAATCAATGATGAACATCTGACTTTCTTTTGTATAAGTAATGCTTTTTAAAAGAACATTTTGGACAACACATGTTGCTGACAAGGCCCAGAGTTATTGCTCCTCCCTAATATCTCCCTGGATCCCAACTGGTGGTGGGCCTCCTTCAACTGAGTCATTTGCTAGATGACAAGAGAGCAGCTCAGTCTCAACCACATTGATGTCAGACTGGAGAAACATCTCCGCCAAGTCAGAAAATATGACAGGTTTCTTTCCCTGGAATAAATTAGTGGAGCAAGTAGTATTTTTTTACAAAAATGCACATTATTTTTATTTGAAATCCAGCTTTTTTAATTTCCAATTTCTATTTAATACCAAACACCAATTTCCAAATGGCCATGGTGCAATTTCCATTCCTATTCTGCTGGGTTATGAGCTTGGATTACAGTCAAGTAACCACAACACAAGCACACCCTTTATTTATATAGTAATCTTTCATTATGTTATGGTTATTAATTTGATTAACTGAGCCAGAAATCACATCATATTCAGGAAAGTGCACTGCAATTAAAATCAGTTTAGATATTATCATCAATGGGTAGCAAGTTCCTGCAAGTATATTTGTAAAAATATGCCCTCTTACACTTTGCATTCAATCTTTATCAATATCAAGTGCAATTTTCTTCCATAACATTGAAAAGACAAATGGTTAGCACAAATGGTTTGTTGCCTCAGTATTCCTAATAGGTAAAGTAAATGCTAAAAGATTGGAGAAACTGCAAAGATGATGGTACCTGATGTAATGTTGATATGATTAGTTAATTGAATTTGCAGTTTTTAAAGTCATGTAGTTTCCTACAAGCTGTGTAAAATAAGAATTACATCTGTTTGTCCAAAACTGCAAAGCAATGCAAGTCCTTCTTATAAACAAACCAGTTTAAAACTACGAAGTGTAGAGCTGGATGAACACAACGGGCCAAGCAGCATCAGTGGAGCAGGAAAGCTGATGTTTCAGGTCTTTAAAATAGGAGCAGGAAAGCTGACGTTTCAGGTCTTTAAAATAGAGACTATAATAGAATCCATGATGGGGAACCATAGAATGCAGATATCTGGAAGTGAAACTGTAATTCCAACTCCAGAAGACTGAAATAAAATGAAGTTATGAAAAGTTACATTTTTCATTTCAACAAAGAGACATAGCAGGAAACAAGCAGAGGTGGAAAATGGCAAAATGGCACAGTGGGAGAAAATGAATGAAAAAGAAAAGCAAAAAAGCACAGTCAGCCACAACATGCTGTTTCTCCAAAGCTAATGTTAATGGTCATTTTGGTTGGGTCCCTCTCTCACCATTTTCCTCACTTTGCCCAGCAAGGGAGAAATAAAATGACTTGGAAACATTATGTTCAAAGCGCAACTTCACACTAAGTGATATACATTACTAACCTTTGTGAACCACAGCATGCCATTCGTTATGGCTCGAGATTTCTCAAAAGACTTCTTTTCTCTCTGCAAATAGCTTGATGACAGACTGTGTCTGTTATAATTTGAAACCTGTGTCTTTTGTTCTCTTCCACACCAAGTTTAGCAGAGCCCAAGGGTGACGATTAACCCCAACCATGTTAAATTATTTACTACGAGCACATAGGATCCTCGTAGGTCTCCTGTCAATCGAATTTACAAGGGCTAAGCTGTTGACCAGATTTATTTAGAAATACAATTACTCTTGGGAAAGACGTGTGAGCAAAATACTATAACGCATATTGACAAATATAAAATATGTACAAAGTGTGCTTTTTTTCCCCAAATCATTCATCAATTTTCTCTTGGTAAACTTTTGAAGAGATGCTGCTCTAAGACATTTAATGTGGCTTGGGCCCTATGTCCATGGATATTACATTTTGAGATTTATTTTTCACAACAAGACCTGAATTATGCTAAAAGCTCATTCTTGAAAGCAATGAAGAACTGGTCAATTACAGTGCTACCAAACCATTGTGTGTATGCATTGAATTCAGATGGACCAGTTTGCACAATTCACATTTGATACAGTGAAGGTTAACAGCTTCATCTCTGGCCTATTAGCCAGGATAAAACCCAATTGTTTTGAGAAAATCAGGAGATGTCATCTTTAAAGCAGACCATTTTGTTGTCAGGCCTATTGATGAATCATTACCGGAAAGGAAGCCACGATAATAATTTGTGAATGGGACAAAGGGATACATGGGAATTCAAGTTCACAGACAAGGAACTGAAAAGTGTAGATCCGAGAGAAGCAAATCAATATCTGCAAATAAAATAAATTTGAAAGAAAAGTAATGACAAAACAAATACTCAGCCCCTAAAGTACAGGGATGAAGTGCTTCATTGTGTTTTTCCTATGTTTCCAGGGAAGAGCTGAACAGATTTTGATGAACCATATAGCGGGCACGTTGAAAAGCCATGGAAAGGTATGGCTCTGTGATGAGTGAAATTGGGCGACCAATGTCAATGGTCTGAGGAAGTCATGCGGTGAATTGATCTCGGATGCATTTAGCCACAGTTGGCAACACTGTAGCATAGATCCTTTAAAACATATCATCAACAATAGAGCTTTTGGCACCAAAATGGTAATGGCTACTCCATGTGCATCATCGAGGCAGTAGTGAAGGGAGAGGTCTGACAAATGTGATGCAGCTGTGTGACGGATATTTACCGTAAGAAGGATAACATTTCTTGTAGATTTTCTTCTCCCTGATCCAGTTGATAATTTGATTTGATAAAAAGAGAAAGTGAAAACTGGGATGTTTGAACTTATAAAACTGGGACTTCTGGTCAGCTTAATCAAACTGCTTAAATGATAAAGCAACAATAACTTGTATTTAAATAATGCATTTAACATAGCACTAATGTGCCTCACAGGATCTTTATCCAATACTAAATTTAACAATAAGCCGCACAAAATGATACTAGGATAGAAGTCCATAGGTGAAGTTTTGAGCACTGCATTTTAGACAAGATAGCTTGGCCTTGTAGATTTGCACTGAACTCCCTTTAATGATATCTGCAATGAATTTTAATGGAACTATCCTACTCACAGCAGATGGACACCTGATGATGGCTGAGGTCAAAATGTGTGCATTGAATGCCGATATTAGATCTTTAAGCTTCAGGGAGAAAAATGATGGAAGCTAAATGTCAGAAGCTGGCCCAAAGTTCCCTGCAACTTCCCTGCAAGTGATGCTGGAAGCTGTGAGAGTCTGTATAGAAATGCTGTTTCAGGTGAATAGGAGGAAGAGGCCAGAACGGGAAATCAAGCACCTCTCTGCAGTGTGATCACCAGAACTTGAAGACAGTGCCACAGGAAATATGAGGAAGGGAAAAATGAATGCTGTTCCATTTATGCTGTGTTTTCCGCAGCATTCTCCTGCATAACAATTCATTCAGCTTCCAGGTACATTCATCTATCTCTTTCCATCCTCATCTGAGCAGCTGACAATCTCAATCAGCCGTACATAAATGCTATGTCATGTCATCATGTGCATTCTCATCCCACCATTTTTATCCTTCCATCTTCTGTAAATGTGTCACTTATCTTAAAATGTCCATATCTTTGCTTTCTGCCTCCTTACAGGAGAAGAAAGTGAACAATTCAAGGGAAAAGCAGACAGCCGGAGTGACCCACAGTTCCTAGCTGCACTTTGATTCTGTTCCAGAGGAGGAGGCTACCGAGATTGTCAGAGTGGCAGAGATGATGGACTTTGGAAATGATTGTATGGAGAACTCCCACATATTTTGTGACAGAGTTAAATATCATATGGCCACTTGACACATACTAATCATCGTGAATTCTTGTCGATATCAACCAAAATGTGAATATCTGCACAATGTTGATTTTTCGCTATGTAGGTTCAGTCATAGAGAACTACAATACAGAAAACGATCCCTTAAGTCAACCTGTCAGTGCCAGTCAAAGAAAAAATACTGGACTATTCTAATCTCATTTTCTCGGTCTTTGCCCCTAACCTTGTATGCCTTAGCATTGCAAGTGCACAGCTAAATATTTCTTAAATGTTTTGAGGATTTCTGCCTCTATCAAACTTCAGGCAGTGAGCTCTAGATTCCCACTACCCTCTTCATATCTCTTCTAAACCTCCTGACCCTTACCTGCTCCCAGTCATTGATTCTTCCAACAAGGGCAAACCTTCTTTCCTTCCTACCTTGTCTATGCACTTTATAATTTTATTATTTCAATCATGACACTCTCAGCCTTCTCTCCTCTAAGGAAAACAACTTCAGTCTGTCTAATCTCTCTTCATAATTGAAACTCTCCAGCCCATGCAACATCCTGAAAAGCCTTCTGTGCACCCTTTCCAGTGCTATCGCATCCCTCCTATAAGGTGGATTCCAGAATTCAATGTGAAGTAACCCCACAAAGGCTGGTATGCCTTCATCCAAGTGACCCTTTATTTTCACATAAGCAGTCCTTATCCTTAGTACTGCCTCTTCGGAGTCAGCTATTAGAGTGTCAATATCTCTGACATCCCCCCTTTTATCTGTCAGCCAGGGCTCCCTGATTGAACCAAATTAACTGCCCCAATTAAGAAACTCATTTTTTATGATGTCCAGCTGGCTGACTACAATACAGTCACGATATTCCACACGCACCCCACCTCTGAACCTGAGGGCATAGGCTGGTCCTTTCTCTTGGGAGCCTCCTGGGGCATTTTAGCACCTGCTCAGGTTCCTTTGGCTTGGCATCTGACATGGGCGGCATCTCGCACATGCCAGGAGTGTGTTGGTAAAATTTCACTCCCTTCTTCTGGTGACAAAGGCATTGAGGCAGCTACATCCACCATGTCTATCTCTGATTCAGAGGACTCATTAATGCTTGATAGAACGGGTGAACCCATGGGTTCTGACAGCCTTTCTAAATGTTCTGAGGGAGAGGTCACATTTTGCTCCTGCACTGTTTGTGAATTTGCAGCTGTCATATGGTCCACGTGCTTGTTCAGGACCTTGAACTTAATACATCTCTGGTCCTGATATCATATTCGTCATGCCTTGTTGCTCATGCGGTACCATTTCTATGATTTTTACAGGAATCTTTGTGTCCTGCATCAAACTGTGTCTCTCTTGCTTGGAAGAGTCTTGTATCAGGCAGTGGCATTCTTAATGCCGTTTCACCCTCCCTCCCATATCTGGGAAGATCAGACTTAACCTGGTGTGGAGTCTTCTAACCATTAGCAACTCTGACCATGCTATCCCTGCAGTTGCATGTGGGGTGATCCTGTAATCAAACAGGGACTATGTGAGCTTGGTTTCTAATGAGGCTGTAGGCTGTTTCTTCAAACCAGCCTTCAATGCTCGAACTGCTCTTTCTGCCAGGCCATTGGATGATGAGTGATATCATGTTGTCCTAATATGTCAAATCCCATTTGATTTTAGGAAATAACCCAAATCACAGCTGATAAATTATGGCCAGTTATCTGTGATCAACACTTTCAGGACTGTATCGAAAAAGATGTGCACAATTTTTCCATTGTCATTCCAGTGTTTGAAGAATGGCCCTATGCACAGATATGGAGGAGCTGCTGGCCAGGAATTTTTCTCCTTGTTGGCACTCTGGGCTCTGCCTCACCAACACGACTGTGTTTGCATCCAGGTCTGGCCACCAGACGTAACTTTTCACCAACGTTTTCATTTTGGAGACCCCTGGACGGCCCTGGTGGAGTTCAGCCAGTATTTGGCAGTGATTTTTGGTCAGGACAATAACTTTTGCTCCCCACAACAATATGCTGTCCTCTACTGTAAACTGGTCTCTCCAGGTCCAAAAAGGTTTAAGTTCTTGTTGTGATGGCCTTTTGGTTTCCCACATCATCATCAGTTGTTTCAGTTTCTGACCTTGACGTTACACTGCCTCTTCAGAGTCAGCTAGCAGATGGCAGTATTTCTGACACTCCCCATTTTACCGGTTAGCCGGAGCTCCTTGATTAGACCAGATTAGCAGCTCCAATCAAGGAACTCATATTCTATGAAGTCCAACTGGCTGACCTCGTTTCAATCACTGCACATTCAATACTTTAGCTTCAGCCTAACTAACATTTTATACAGTTCCAGCATAACCTCCTTGTTCTTAAACTCTATACATCAGTTAATAAAAGCAAATATTGAGAATGCCTTCTTACCAATTTAGCCACCTGTCCTGATTCTTTAAAGGACCAACATATGTGCACGCCAATGTCCCTCTAATCCTACCATTTTTCCTGTAGCCCCTTGCCTTGTTTATCCTAGGCCTAACTTGAACCCATGGGGGGCATAGATAGGGTGAATAGTCCAGGTTTTTTTCCCAGCATGGGTGAATTCAAACCTACAGGGCATCGGTTTAAGGTGAGATGGAAAAATGTAAACAGGACCTAAAGGGCAACTTTTTCCCACAGTGTGTGGTATGTGTATGGAATGAACTGCAAAAGGAAGTGGTAGAGGCTGGCACAATTGCAGTATTTAAAAGGCACCTTAGATGGGTATACGACAGGAAGGGTTTACAGGATATGGGTAAAATGCTTCCAAATGGTTCTAGATTAATTTGGGATATCTGGTAGGCATGGACAAATTGGAACAAAAGGTTTGTTTCCAAGCTGTACATCTCTGTGACTCTATGTCTTTTATTTCTGATGATTCCTTCTGGTCTGGAATAGATTGGGATGATGCTGAAGTTGTCAGAGAAGGGGTCACCCTATCATCACGTGAGCTATGTATACTCACTATCAATGCAGAAACACAGGCTACAGCGAAGACACCATTAGAGATAGCTAGGTTTTCACACGTGAGACCATGCTTCACCATCCTAATACCAGGAATCCTCCAGCAGGTAGTCCTGGAGCCTGGTCAGGGTGTCTCTTCATGAGGCACACACTTGACAGAGGGATCCACTTGCAGGAAAGGAGAGGTCTGACATAAGATCCCCTGAGGCCCTTTAAATTGACCATAAGACCATAAGACATAGGAGTGGAAGTAAGGCCATTCGGCCTATCAAGTCCACTCCGTCATTTAAATCATGGCTGATGGGCATTTCAACTCCACTTCCCTGCATTCTCCCTGTAGCCCTTGATTCCTTGTGAGATCAAGAATTTGTCGATCTCTGCCTTGAAGGCATCTAATGTCCCAGCCTCCACTACACTCAATTGCTGCGCTCCATTGACCTCAACAGTCTGACATGAATGCCTTCTTGTTTGGGTCTGGCCATGTTTTTGTCTGAAAGATGTCTCACTCTGCAATCAAATAGGGGAATTTTTTGAACATCCCAGAATGAAAACCAAGCCCTCTAAAATAAAGATGAGAAGGAACTTCTTCATTCAACAGTGAGGAATCTTTGGAGTCCTCTCTCCAAAGAGACGTGTAAGGTCCGTCATTAACTTAATTGATTGAGTGCTGGTGTTGTCTGTGATTTAATATATATCTTTGCTCCCCTCATTTAAGTGACAATGTAAATTATTCAAAGTTGATGTCTCATCACAGACCCCTTCCATACTGCACGCATCCACGTCCTGAAAACTAGACAAAAAAAGTCCAGGCCCAAAATGTCAGCTTCCCTGCTCCTCTGATGCTGCTTGACCTGCTGTGTTCATCCAGCTCTCTACCTTGTTATCTCATTTATACATACTCGCTGTTTTTTGGCTGGCAGCCAGCCAGCCAATCTTTAATCCGTGCAAATATATTACCCCCTAAACCATGCCCTTTTATTTCTGCAATAACTTTTGAACTGGCACCTTATCAAATGCCTTCAGGATATTCAAATACAGTACATTGACTGGTGCCTTTATAATCACAGCATGCATTACTCCTTAAGGGAAATCTACTATATTAAATGAATAGTACTATGACTACCATAATCATTCAAAATTCTGACCTATAATGTTTTTAATGATCCAATCTAACACAATCCCAAGTCAGATGTCAGGCTAATTGGTCTATAGTTTCCTGTTTTGTGCTCACGCCCACCCCACTTCTGGTTATATATGTTACTTTCCAGTTTGATGGAACCTTTCCTGAATCGTGTGAAGTTTAGAAAATTAACACCAACCCGCCTATTCTCTCATTGTACATCCCTTTTAAAACTCTACAATGAAGTCCATCTGGACTTGAATACTTGTAGGCCTGCAGTTCCATCAGTTTATAATTTTTGCTAAGTTCCTCCTTCTCTTCCTCCCCTTATTTACCGTGATTACTGGAATTTTTTAATAGTCTCTATAATGAAGTCAGAAGCAAAAGATTTGCTTAGTTCATCTGTTTTATTTTCTGAGGATTTGTCAACTCCCCATTCTCACTCACTGTAGAATCAACACTGATTTTATTTTGTCTTTTCCTTTTTGGAGAGGCTCTTGCTATCTATTTTTACATCGCTATTTTTACATTCCTTTCACACTCTAATTTCTTCCTCCTGATTAACCATTCCTAAGCCATTCTTTATATTTTGGCCAAACATTGACTTGCCACAAATCTTTGCACAGTTATATGTTTTTTCCTTAAACTTAATGCTTTCCTCAGCTTTTCTTAACTCCAGGTGAAAGGTCCTCCTTTTAGAAGTGTTCTTTATAGAAGGAACATATTTATTTTGAGTATTCTGAAATATCCCCTTGAGTGTCCACCTTTGCATCTCTATTTATCTACCCCAGCCTAATATACTGGTTCACTTTAGTTACCTCAACTTTCATGCTCACGAGTTCTTCCTATTTGCTTTCAAAACATTAGCCTTAGACCCAGTCTTCTGTCTTTCAAACTGGATGGAACCTTCAATCATATTTTGTTACTGCTACCTAAAACAGCCTTTACTTTAAGACAATTATTTAATTAATTCTGTCACATAACACAATATCAAGTACAATATGAACTGACCTCTGGCTGGTTTCAAAGTGTGCTTCTCTAAGACATTATCATGAAGGCATTATATGAATCCTCATCCAGAATACCACTTCCAATCTGATTTTGCCCATCTTACATGTCACTCATGGTGATTATTGCCTTTTTGTCCAAAACAAAGAATGTTTATTCTAGTGGACTTTATCCCATGTTTTGGTTACTACTGGGTAGTAACCGTAGACCACTCCCAGTACTGATTTCATCCCTTTATTGTTCCTCATCTCCGCCAAAACTGATTCCACACTCTTGTCTGCTGAGCTAAGGTAATCTCTAACTGTTGTATGTCATCCTTCATAAACCCCTTCATTTTTACCCAGCTTTCTATTTTAGTTGAAAATCATACAGCTCTAAATACTGGCCTGAACCACGGCACAGACAGGGAAGATATCTGTCTTGACCCTTGTCCTTTGCTGCAGATAACCACATCAATCCCCCTCTCTATATTATCCCCTACTTGTTCTACATTCCTTGTTTCGTCCCACTTCCTGTTCCGTGATAAGATGGTCAGTTAGCACATCCACCCTGCAACACCCACCGTCAACCAAACAAGCTAAGAGAACCTCAAACCTATTGAATAATTTCAGAGGCTGCCCACTGGGTGCCTTCATCTGCTTCAGTCACAGTCACACCCTGCGATCCATGACTAAATTAGAACATCCTATCCTAAATGGTGTGACTGAGAATCCAGGTAATTTTTCCCTTCCCTGATGCATCACAGAGTCTGTGTTTCAGCCTCCAGCTTATAATTCTGCATCCAAGCAGCTTGAACTTCAAACAGTCATTGCAAACATGTTTGCCTTGGATCACAGTAGTATCCAGGAGCTCCCATATTCTGCAGCCTTGACACAATGCAAGAGCTGCCATTCTGAATTAGTTTTAACTATATTAATCACTTATTTATGTTGCCTTTTAATTATTTTATCAACCTTATCCCCAATTTCTGCATTAAAACTTAAAGATATTAAAGACTTTAATCACTTACCAGAGACATACCAAATAGCTACTTCGTCTGCAGTAGAGCAAGAACGAGTCCCAATCAGCTCCAGTGAACCAGCTTTGAGTCTTCCTGCCTGCCATCATGTTCTTACCTTGCACACTTTCCTTTGTAACACTATTAGCCTGTGACAGTACCCTCACCTCAGCCACTCCTCTCTTATCTGCTTTTAACAAAATGATGATGTGAGTGGGCACATCCTGCATTTAATCCTTAGGTGTTTATTTTGTAATTGAAAAATGGACACAGCACTCTGGAATACTAGGCCTGCATTTATCACCAGCTTATTTTGATCACAAATATTACCTCTGTGCCATGATCTGATATCTGGCTTATAAAAGTACCTAGAATTATGTTCTGAAAGGAAATTAAAAGGGAAATTTGTGTTTTTTTTAATGTGCTCATTTAACACATCCTTCCTTGAAGTGGGTGAGAAAAAAACTCACTTGAAACATCACTAAAAGAAAGTTTCCAGCACTCAGACGTTAGGTTTAATCCACTCAACCATATTTTCCTATGTTTGTTTTTCATAATTAATAAAAAACAGTTATAAGTACAAAATAATGCCAATCACTATTTATCACATCTACCAACAGAGGCAAGTAGAGCCTGTGGTTGACCACAAATGACTGGAAATGTTGATGAGAGAAAAGGGTGGGAGTTTAATCTAACTGGAACTCACCCCAAATCAATCGTGTCCAACACTGACTTTGCTCTAGTTACGGTGCCAGAGCCACAGATATGCAGCTCAACAATATCTATTGAAACAATATGCTCAATCATAAAACCTCCGGGCCAATTTTCTTTATTTTTGGAAAGAGGATGAACAGAAATGTTCAGAATTCTGCAGAACTGGGGTAATTTTTTTGCAATTCTGTATCCAATGCTAAATCAAAATCCAATCAAAGAATTTAGCCATCATAATTCTTATGAAAAATAGATGCCACACCAGTCTAAAAGAAACAAGCTGTCTACTGCACACTCCTTCAATGAAATGTTCAAATATCCCACTTCATTACCAGTCTGTGCAATTGTTAGGAATTGGATTACAAAAAGAAGACAATGACTGACTGATTAATTTCACAAAATTAACAGAGAGGAATTCCCCAACCTTAAATCCCTCAACGCAAATCCAGCAAGCTTGTTGGAAAACATTCAGTTCCTGCAGTGGAGGACTGATGGTACCTTGTCACCACGTCACTGATAAAGGTTTCATAGAACATAGAACATAGAACATTACAGCACAGTACAGGCCCTTCAGCCCTCGATGTTGTGCCGACCTGTCATACCGATCTCAAGGCCATCTAACCTACACTATTCCATGTACGTCTATATGCTTATCCAATGACGACTTAAATGTACCTAAAGTTGGCAAATCTACTACCGCTGCAGACAAAGCGTTCCATTCCCTTACTACTCTCTGAGTAAAGAAACTACCTCTGACATCTCTCCTATATCTTTCACCCCTCAGTTAAAAGCTATGTCCCCTCGTGCTCGCCGTCACCATCCTAGGAAAAAGGCTCTCCCTATCCATCCTATCTAACCCTCTGATTATTTTATATGTTTCAATTAAGTCACCTCTCAACCTTCTTCTCTCTAATGAAAACAGCCTCAAGTCCCTCAGCCTTTCCTCGTAAGACCTTCCCGCCATACCAGGCAATATCCTAGTAAATCTCCTCTGCACCCTTTCCAAAACTTCCACATCCTTCTTATAATGCGGTGAACAGAACTGTACACAATACTCCAAGTGCGGCCGCACCAGAGTTTTGTACAGCTTCACCATAACCTCTTGGTTCGAGAACTCAATCCCACTATTAATAAAAGCTAAAACACTGTATGCCTTCTTAACAGCCCTGTCAACCTGGGTGGCAACTTTCAAGGATCTGTGTACATGGACACCAAGATCTCTCTGCTCATCTACACTACTAAGAATCTTACCATTAGCCCAGTACTTTGCCTTCTGGTTACTCCTACCAAAGTGCATCACCTCACACTTGTCTGCATTAAACTCCATTTGCCACTTCACAGCCCAGCTCTGCAGCTCATCTATGTCTCTCTGCAACCTACATCATCCTTCATCACTATCCACAACTCCACCAACCTTAGTGTCGTCTGCAAATTTACTAACCCATCCTTCTACGCCCTCATCCAGGTCATTTATAAAAATGACAAACAGCAGTGGGCCCAACACCGACCCTTGCGGTACACCACTAGTAACTGGTCCCCAGGATGAACATTTCCCATCAACTACCACCCTCTGTCTTCTTTCAGCAAGCCAATTTCCAATCCAAACTGCTATATCTCCCACAATCCCATTCCTCCGCATTTTGTACAATAGCCTATTGTGGGGAATCTTATCGAACACCTTGCTGAAATCCATATACACCACATCAACTGGTTTACTCTCATCTACCTGTTTAGTCACCTTCTCAGAACTCAGTAAGGTTTGTGAGGCACGGCCTTCCCTACACAAAACCGTGCTGACTATCCCTAATCAATTTATTCTTTTCTAGATGATTATAAATCCTATCCCTTATAACCTTTTCCAACACTTTACCAACAACTGAGGTAAGGCTCACTGGTCTATAATTACCAGGGTTGTCTCTACTCCCCTTCTTGAACAGGGGAGCTACATTTGCTATCCTCCAGTCATCTGGCACTATTCCTGTCGACAATGACGAGTTAAAGATCAATGCCAAAGACTCGGCAATCTCCTCCCTGGCTTCCCAGAGAATCCGAGGATAAATCCCATCTGGCCCAGGGGACTTATCTATCTTCACCCTCTGAAGGATTTCTAATACCTCTTCCTTGTGAACCTCAATCCCACCTAGTCTAGTAGCCTGTATCTCAGTATTCTCCTCAACAGCATTGTCGTTTTCTAGAGTGAATACTGTTGAAAAATATTCATTTAGCGCTTCCCCTATCTCATCTGACTTCACACACAACTTACCACTACTATCCTTGATTGATCCTAATCTTACTTTCGTCATTCTTTTATTCCTTAAATACCTATAGAAAGCCTTAGGGTTTACCCTGATCCTATCCGCCAACAACTTCTCATGTCTTCTTCTGGCTCTTCTGAGCTCTCTCTTTAGGTCTTTCCTGGCTACCTCGTAGCCCTCAAGTGCCCTAACTGAGCCTTCACATCTCATCCTATCATAAGCCTTCTTCTTCCTCTTGACCAGAGATTCCACCTCCTTCATAAACCACGGCTCCCGCACTCTACAGCTTCCTCCCTGCCTGACAGGTACATACTTATCTAGGACACACAGGAGCTTTTCCTTGAATAAGCTGCACATTTCTAATGTGCCCATCTCCTGCAGTTTCCTTCCCCATCCTATGCTCCCTAAATCTTGCCTAATCTCATCGTAATTGCCTTTCCCCCAGCTATAACACTTGCCCAGTGGTATACACCTATCCCTTTCCATCACTAAAGTAAACATAACAGAATTGTGATCGCTATCACCAAAGTGCTCACCTACTTCCAAATCTAACACCTGGCCAGGCTCATTACCCAGTACCAAATCTAATGTGGCTTCGCCCCTTGTTGGCCTATCTACATACTATGTCAGGAAGCCCTCCTGTACACACTGGACAAAAACTGACCCATCTATAGTACTCGAACTATAGTGTTCCCAGTCAATATTTGGAAAGTTGAAGTCTTCCATGACAACTACCCTGTCTCTCTCGCTCCTATGGAGAATCATCTTTGCTATCCTTTCCTCTACATCTCTGGAACTATTTGGAGGCCTATAGAAAACTCCCAACAGGGTGACCTCTCCTTTCCTGTTTCTAACCTCAGCCCATACTACCTCAGTTGATGAGTCCCCAAACATCCTTTCTGCAACTGTAATACTGTCCATGATCAACAATGCCACACCTCCCCCTCTTTTACCGTATTCTCTGTTCTTACTGAAACATCTAAACCCCGGAACCTGCTCTATCCATGTCTCCGAAATGGCCACAACATCGAAGTCCCAGGTACCAACCCATGCTGCAAGTTCACCCACCTTATTCCAGACTCTCCTGGCATTGAAGTAGACACACTTCAAACCAACTTCTTGCTTGTTGGTGCCATCTTGCTTCCCTGAAACTTTATTTCGGACTACCCTACTCTCAACCTTTTCTATAGTCGAACTACAATTTTGGTGCCAATCCCCGTGCTGAATTAGTTTAAACAAGCTTCACTTTGGCATTATTGTGAAGACATAATTATCCTCTCTTGATCAGGTCCTTAGTGTGCATGAGCCAATTCTCATCCATTCTTAATGATACCCTCCTTTTCAGATACACCGCAGGAGCAGGCATTTAAGGAGGAGGAAGTTGATGATTTGATGATGCAGATGATGATGTGAATTATGCCACCCAGCAGCACCTGACTAACATACTGCCATTCAGTTCCGCAGCATGTGCTGATTAAGTACTGTGCCAGTAGAATGATGAGGATAATGCCTAGCTTCTCTAAGGACATTTTCACCCGAGGCAAGGGCCACCTTAGAGGTACACGAGAAGGCAACAATGTCCTGTCATCCAAAGTCTTATGGGACATGTAGAAGGGCCATTGTATCGATGGCAGAAAGGTGCATATTAGCACACAAGGTAACATGATGCCAGAGTGGGGTCAATTAGCACATTTGGCTGGGTGTTGCCAACTGTGTGGGTTCAATTCCTGTACTGGCTGATGTCTCTGCTTTGGAACCTTGGCCCCTACCTGAGGGGAAGTGATCCTCAGGTTAAACTCACCACCAGTTGTCTTTCTGAGCAGTGACAAAACAGTCGTTGAGATATGATGACTTGCACTTTTCAGTGTTTGTATTTAAGTAGACAGTACAGACACGGTGCTCTGTTATCATGGAAGTTACAATCATACAGGAAAACGTGTCATCAATTACTGTCAGCATTCAGTTCAATGATGATTACAGTTCTGTAGTGGCAAAGGAGTGGTGTGGATATGTTGTCATTTGTTGGGATGGGTAACATGAACAAATCGTTCTTTACTGGCAAGTCAGAGAAAAGGAATTCAGACTGTGGTGTCAAAGCTGGATGACACTATTTGAAAGAAGCAATCTGTGATTTCATGCCCCTTGCTGCTATCAGTGGGACTTCTCTGAGAATCAGTTATCCTGTTAGTGTCCTCCATGTCATTGTGAATCCAGCTAAGCAAGGATTTTCTCATCGAACATGTGAAAGTTCGACACCTCACCATAAATGTAACATTATTGATTAGAACTATTTTTATCATTGAATTTAGGTTCTCATTCAGTTCCTCACTTGAACAGGCAATGAAAGTGAATTTCAACATCTCAACAAAATTCTTAATCACGACATAAAACATATCACACCTCACATCCATTATTCTTACTTCATTCAAAATCACGTCATTAGAAATGTGGGTAGAGAGCAGTTTTGCTGTGCAGATTTATTTTGTTCTCTTCTCTGAAAAGGCAAGGAAGGACCAAATTATAAAAGCACCATAACAACTGGTTGCGTGGAGTTAACATGGAGAACCCTGGCATTGTTGAAAATTGAGAAAGTGAAAGATGTGCTTCAGTGGATATTCCATTGGCTCCTATGATTGGCACTATCAATAGGAAGTCACCAATTGTGGAAAAATCCATTATGCAATCCCATTGCAGCCTTGCAGTAAGTCCTAAAGTGACAAATTGTTTTTTCCTCCCAAAGAAAGCATCAGTGCACGCCGTCACTGCTCCTTTGGCACTACTTCATTAACCTTGCACAACTTTCAGAAGTGATACTTTTCTAAGAAAGCTGAGAGCACTGGTCACAAGCGCTGAGAGGTTAGAACAGGCCAAAGCGTGTGATTTGAAATCTTCTTGCAATAATCACAAATTCCCAATTGTCTTGTTACTGAATTGTTCTCTACTTACGTTAACATGTTACCTCTACCAATGGGGAAGATACACTTGGCAAATCCTTAAGTGGTGTCTACATCACAACAGCTCTCATTCCACTTGTCCAATTCTTTCTCAATCTTCAGTTGAGAGGTTTTGACCACGTGTGGTCTGAATATATGCCAATGGGCTGAATCTGTCCAAAAATGACAAGACTAAGTGCACATATTTAAAAATCCAAAAATATCTTCACAAAAAAAAGTTACTGTCTGGCTGGCAAAGTCTCCAAGTTTTAAAAGTTATTCACCTCCACCACAACCAGTTGATTCAGTCTGCTGCTGGTTCTCTTAGTTCAATGTGGCTTAGTGCAGCCTGGAAACTCTATTGTATTGGTCCTCACTTGTAGATAGATTGCAATCAAGCTCAAAAAGCACAAAATAACATGAGGAATATTCTTTAATGGGGAAAATAATTGGTGGAAATAGCTGATATCCCTACCTAAATAAAATTCTATGCATAATTATTTATGCTTGTTCGTGCACTGAAACTGGTGTGGAAAACACATGCCTAGTAATTTTCATAGAATTACTATAGTATGGAAGCAGGCCATTCAGCCCTTTGAGTTCACATTGAGCTTCTGAAGAACATCCCACCCAGAACGTCACCCTCATCCTATTCTTATGACCCTGCATTTCCCATGGTTAATCTACATGGTCTGCACAACCATGGACACTATGGGCAATTTATCATGTCCAATCCACCTAACCTGCACATCTTTGGGGTATGGAAGGAAGCTGGAGCACCTGGCGGAAACTCACACAGACACAAGGAGAAGGTACAACTGCACATGGACAGTCGCCTGAGACTGGAACCGAATCTGGATCCCTAGTGCTGTGAGGATGCAATGCTAAATGTGAAGCCATCATGCCTTCAACGGAAGTTTATTGTTTCTGTGTTATAGTATCCAGTAGGCATTTGTGGAATTATCTCTTCAAAAGCATTCAGTTTAATCTGTGTCAAAATCATTACCTTGCAATTAGTTTGATAAATCATTTGATAATTAAGCTTGATAGATTGAATTTTTTTCAGCACCTGTAACTGGGCCAGGTTCAGCACAGTGAAGACACTATGAAACTGATAACGAAGACCTAAGAATTGCTAGAAGACTGGGGTTGGGATCCCTGAATGTTTAGCAGAAATTTCTGCAACAGTGGCCAGAATTTCCACTGCCAAGGATGCTGCAGTGGGTGAGGTGAGTGGGGTTCAGGTGCAGAAGAAGATGAAATTCCTAATGACTGATGATGTGCTACAAGTACATAATTTGCCTACATCTGGCTTTTGCTGCATACATTTGATGTTAGTGGGAAAGCTCTGTGCAGTAATAGAATCCATCATTCCAATTTTAGAACCATCAACCCAATATTCTGACTGCACATGATTTTCCTGAGCTGTCTAAAGTTCCCAATAAACAACCTGGCAGCAGCACAATAGAAAGTCAGTGATCAATGAAGCTGGAAAAGAGTAAATTGCATTACTGTTGCCCCATCTGTAGGAAAAAAAAACACAGATTCCCCAGTCTTCCACTATATGGCTGCTTTCACTGCTTTACAAAGGATTTATAACTTTTGGGAGGTTATTTCCCTTATTGTGCATCTTGCCATCTGGATCTGCATTTCTCTGCTGTCCTCGAACAAAACAGAAGCAGTTATGCCAACATCTGCAGTAAGGGAAACAAAAACAGCACTGTGAGCACTCGCAGAAGCAAGAATAACAGCGATCGGATCCAGAGCTCCAGCTAAAAGGAAGCAAAACTGCCACCCTCGGATAAATGGACAAGGATCAGCTTTTTCGGCACAATGAGGACAACAAAGCCTCAGGCTTTTATCGGAGACTGTTGCTGATGACTGCAATCTCCAAGAACAAGATTCCTTTCAAGAACACCAGGTGGGCATGGATTGCTAATGGCTGTCAAGTTTATCACAGCCCTGAATTTCTTTACATCCAGCTCCTTCCAGGGGCCTGCTAGTGTTCCTCCAGAATCTTCCAATTGTGTGCACTTCTGACCACCACTATGGGAAGGATTATTGTGTGTAGTTTTGGCTACGACATTATAGGAAGGATGATTGTATGCAGTTCTGGTCCCCACTATAGGAAGGATTATTGTGTGCAGTTTTGGTCACCACATTACAGGAAGGATGATTGTGTGCAGTTCTAGCCCCCACTATAGGAAGGATGTGGAGGCTATGGAATGGGTGAAAAAATGGTTTATCAAGCTGTTACAAAGATTGGAGTATATTAGCTAAAAGGAGAGTTTGGACAAACGTGGATTGTTTTGCTGGATTGTCGCAGGCCGAGGGGCAATTGATAGAAGTATCCAAAAATTATGGGTAGAGTGAATAGTCAGAATATTTTCCCCAGGGTGGAACAGTCAAATACTACAGGTTATAGGTTTACAGTGAGAGGGGAAATGTTTAAAGGAGATGGGTGAGGGAAATGTTTTTACACAGAATGTGGAAGGTGCCTGGAACACACTGTCTGGGACGTGGTAAAGCAGAATGATAGCAACGTTTAAGAGGTACTTAGATAGGCATATTGACAGGCAGGGAGTAGAGGGATATCGACCATATGTGGGCAAATGGGATTACTTTAGAATGACATCATGGTCGGCATAGACATGATGGGCTGAAGAGGCTGATTGTGTGCTCTACTATAGTATGTTCTATGCTACATATTGTCTCCAAGGTCACCAATGCCAGGTTTGACAGGGCTGCCAATTATGTTCACTTTGATGAGGGTGAGACCAATCAGATACAGATTTGCTGCAATGATTGGAGTCGTACAGGGTACAAGGAATCATACACTGAACACAGATGGCGACCAAGGCACCCTCACATAATCTACTTTTAAATCTAAACCAATTCTATCCCATCAATGTTTAGCTGATAAGTGACCACCGGGAGGTTCTCATACCTTTTAGGTGTACTTTTTGGGGGAAGAGGTGTGGGGAAGGGAGCATATCTCAGATCCCTTTGTTGTGGAGGTCAAAAAACTGTGAAAGCTGTGAAAGGACGTAGAATACGAAGATCTGTTTTTGTCTCAGATTTGCTGAGGAAATTTAATGTATTGAATTTATTTTCCACTGGAGATTTAGAGTAGCGTATAATTTTACTTTAGGTTAACACAGCTCCTGAGTTTTGCCCATTGTGGAAAGAATTTGAGTTGGAATGGAGGAAGAAGGTTAATGGGTGGGAGATGGGATGGTAAGGCTTGGCCCAATTTGGCATTGTGCCTAATTGAAGGACCTGATTGGTCAGTAGAAGGGCACAGGTTAGCATGTGGAGTAAGTAGGACAAGAATGATGGATACAGGCATGTATTTTGGCATAGTAGCTTCAGAATCTAGTCTTATTTCATTCTTTTTCTGAATTAAACTGCAGTATAATGCCAGTGAACAGAGGCAGTTCTCACTCGCAGCCATTATTCACAGACAGCTGGTCTTGTTTTACCTCCAAAGGATCCCTGCCAGCCCAGACAAAAAGAAAACAATCTTCCAGGCCACATTTTCTTAGGGTTTTGTTTGCTGAGCTGGGATATATCTCTGCCCTTCAGCCTGACAGCAAAAATCAAGGTTTAGGCAAGCAGCAGGAGACATACAGAAAGGAACAAAAATCCACCAGTTAAAGACTGTGTGTAGAGTTTGCACATTCTCCCCATGACTGCATGAGTTTTGTCCGGGTGCTCTGGTTTCCTCTCATAGTTCAAGAATGTGCAGGTTAGGTGGATTGGCCATGTTAAATTGCCCATAGTGTCCAGCGATGTACAGATTAGGTGAGTTAGACACAGGGAATTCATGGAACCAGCTTAGTGTCTGGGTATGTTGGGATGCTCTTATAAGGTTCTATATAGCACGGAAACAGACCTTTTGGTCCAATCAGTCCATGCTGACCATAATCCCAAACCAACTAGCCCTTTCAGCCTGTACTTGGCCTATATTCCTCCAAACATTTTGTATTCATGTATGTATCCAAATGTCTTTTAAACGTTGAAGCTGTAAATGCATCCAACACTTTCTCTGAAAGTTCATTTCACACACAAACAACTCTCTGTGTAAAAAGGTTGCATTTCTTTTTTTAAAATTTTCTTCTTTCACCTTAAAAAATAAGCCCCTTTGTCTTGAAATCACCCCCCCACACACACACACTAGGGAAAAGACACCTGCCATTCACCTTATCTGTACCCCTCATGATTTTATAGAATCATAGAATCCTGATAGTGTGAAAGCAACCCATCAAGTTCACACCACTCCTCCAAAGAGCATCGCCTCCAATACCACCCGATCCCAGTTACCCTGCTTCCCCTAACTAATCCACCTAGACTGAACATTATGAGCAATTTAGCATGGCCAATCCACCTAACTTGCAAATCTTTGGACTGGGGAGGAAACTCATGCAGACACAGGTAGAATGTGAAAACTCCAGACAGACAGTCACCTGAGGATGGCTTTGAACCAGGTCCCTGGTGCTGTGAGGCAGCAATGCTAACCTCTGAGCCACCATGTCACAATGTTATTGCATAAGTGTGGGCCAAGTGAGACTTGAACCCGTAAACCTCTGTAAGGTTACCCCCTCAACCTCCTATGCTCCAGTGAAAATAGTCCCAGCCTATCTAGCCTATCCTTATAATTCAAACCCTCCATTCCCGGCGACATCCTGATAAATCTTTTCAGAACCCTTTCCAGCTTAATAATACCCTTCCTATAACAGGTTAACCAGAACTGGACACAGTACTCAAAAGAGATCTCACCAATATCTTGTATAAACTCAACATAATGTCCCAACTCCTATACTCTTCCTCAACGGCAGAGGAAACAGTACCTTTCAGTAGTTTTAAGGCAGAGACAGATTCTTGATACACAAGGGGTGAAAGGTTGTTAGGGTAATCGGGAATCCAGGGTAATGAAATCAGCCATGGTTTTGTAAACAGGTCTGTGAGGCCTACATTTGCTCCTAATTTGTTTTTTTTTGTATGCTTGAGTTCGGCTCTTCATTCAGAATGTCAGACTGTGATTTACCTCAGTAATCTAAAATAGTGTGAGAATTTGGTTCAGGTACTTTAACTTCTTGTCCCATTAACCACAGTAAATGTTGTTCTTTTACAAATGGACAAATGTGCATTAATTTCCAGAATAATACAGCACCAGCTGTGAGATGCAATTGTATGAAAAGCTCCTAGGTGATCACTTTGTTACAGTCTGATCCTATGATCAAGTTTTTGATCACTTTTTCCCCTGTCTTTCGACAAAGTCTCAGTATGAAACTTTGTTTGGTTAAGCTCCTGTGAATCTTGGTACAT
Organism: Stegostoma tigrinum; assembly: GCF_030684315.1. Taxonomy (NCBI): domain Eukaryota; kingdom Metazoa; phylum Chordata; class Chondrichthyes; order Orectolobiformes; family Stegostomatidae; genus Stegostoma; species Stegostoma tigrinum. The sequence continues at coordinate 34,008,421 of NC_081354.1, forward strand.
TTTTCTTCAACATGCATTATAAATACTGGGTGTAAGTCTTTTAGTTTCACTTCTGAATTGTTTTTTCTTTGTTTTTTTTAATTTATAAGTTTTTCTTTTTTTAAATAATAACTTAGAACAGCTGATTTTAAAAAAAAAACAGTCTCAGAGAGAATGCAATGTCTGGGTTCAGACTATTCTAAAGGTGAGTTCCGGTACTTTAACAGGGTGAGCAATCATTTTATTACTTTGCATAGATTCCAGTTTGCTCTGTGGTTACATTACAATGGACTCTACCTATTCTGACTGTGAGTCCTCATTAAACAGTATCTGCCTTCAATTGCTGGATTGTTAACATATTTCAAGGGAAGTTGTCAGGATATTTGCTATGTATATATATCCAGGATGCCACATCACTCACTGCTGCATTATGGCTTGTGCAGCAAACTGACAACAAATGTATCATTCAGCTGTGCTTGGTGTGATCTGAGAGATGCATTAGATGTCAGCTCCCGTACTTGTATAAAATAATGTAATATTTTCAAACTGAGCGGAACTGCAAGATAGAGCAATAAATGCAGGGACTAGCATCTATAGAAGCTTTAAATTGCAGTGAAGAATTGAACTTATTCTATGCTTCTTTTCTGAAAAGGTTATGCTGGAAATTCGATCCCTGAAATTCACAAATCATTAAAACCTTGGTGAATTTTGTACAGGATAATTTACTATACATCAATATCTGGCAGGAATTCACGTTTATCAGGATTCACAAATAACTGAAATGGATGTTCAAGCTTGAAAAGTGTGTGATTGTGTGGCGAATTGAAAAGTATGTTCTAAACATACGATGAATCAGAATGTGAAAGTATAACACCTGTGTACTGTTATCATTATTTATCATTTATCATCACAACTCTGTGAGATCAACGTAACTCTGAACATAAGGCAAGACTTCAAAAAACAGTTATAGTTTTTGTAGACCAAGGTAGTTTTGCAATTTTTAATAGATTTCATGTGAATTAGCACTTTGTCATCTAAGTTAAAAGTGTTATATAAACTTTAATGAAAAGCACAAAGCATCTTGAGGGGAGGTTCTTAAAAAAATGCCTTTGCAGTCATAAAGAAAACTTGTCATTTTAGTTGGAATTGACTATGGTCTTAACCCTGTTAACCAGCAACTTTGCTAATTATTAGAATGTTTACCTGTCATAAGATTTCGGCTAGAAGAATTAATTTGCGAATAACAAAAAACAGATGGTGGGGGTGTGCATGGTGGAGGCGTTGCTGATATGGAAGTCCTTGAAGAATTGTGGAATGTGCTTGCTTGTATTTTCTGACATGTGCAAAGTGTCAGAATAGAGAATTGCTCCTGTCAGTTGTCACTGTGTGCTTTGCAATTAGTGCCATCTGCTCTGCTCCCACTTCCCCGGAGGCAGCTCTCATTCTTTGCTGACTTCCTGCTGATGACAGGACGGTTCCTCCTCCTCTGCTGACCTTGTGTCACTCAGCACAAGCACTTTTGCCCTTCAAATTACATTCCCTTGCTGTCTCAAATTCTTTCTGATTGTCTGTTGGCTGTCTCTTCTAACCCAGAGGAGTGGGAAAATGCAAATTAAAGTGGTAGAAGCAGAAAGAATAACTCATTGTTGGCATTTTTGAAACCCTTCAGTGACAAAAGTGTTTCCTCACCTGCTGTGTGGAGCTGATGTTTGAATCTTGGTCTTATTATTGAACAAAGACAATTAAATCCTTATAAAATGTAAGATTATTTCTGCTAAGAATATTCTATAATGAAATTAAATTGGGAGAATACACAGGGATTGTGCATTTAAATCAGAACTAGTCTGGGAAGTGTACATTTTCACAGGATTTCATGCCATTTCAGTAATTATGTAGTCTGTATCGTTTTGAGCTTGATTGCTCAATTAAATTGAATATCAAGTATATGCAATGGATGCATTATTCAGGGGTTATATATGGTTTGCTAAAGATTTTGGGGCAGAATTATGATCCCGAGTGTTCCTAGTTAGCTTTAAAACTGCGCAGTCCACCTTGGTCCAGTGAACTGGCCAATGGTCAGAACTAATTGTAAATGTTGAGCACCACTTAATTGGATTAAACAGACAAATGAACAAAGGCATGTGGTGACAGCAATAAGCTCGACAATATTCCTATGAATTAGAAACTACCCAAGTGAATCCTGCAGCATTTAGCAATCATGTACTGACAGTGATTGCTCAAGTATCTCAACTTGGGCTCAGTTGTTAGCACATTTGCCTTGAAGTCTGTGTTTTAAAGTTTTTTTTAAATTCATTCATGGGACAGGGACATCTCTGGCTAGCATTTATTGCCCTTCCCTGATTATCCAGAGGGCAGTTTAAGACTCGCATTGCTGTGTCTGGAGTCACACATAGGCCAGACCAGTTATGGATGGCAGTTTTCTTCATTAAAGGACTGAAGTTATACCAATTGACAACAGCTTCATGGTCATCATTAGATTCTTAATTTCAGATTTTTTTAAAAGTTGAATTCAAATTGCACCATGTGTAGTGGCAGGATTCAAACCCAGATCCCGAGGATATTATCTGCATTTCGGGATTAATAGACCAGTGAATATATCACTAGGCCTTCACCTCGCCCAAGTTCCACTCTACAATTTTATCACAAACACAAGGTTGACACACCGCATGTGCTGATTATGTGCTACACTGTCAGAGATGCCACTTTCAGATGAAATTTTAACCAAACCCCGACGTAGCTTTTTGGTGGGATATTAGGGATACCATGGTATGTTGTGTAGATGTCTGAAAAGGTCAGTGGTGAGGAGTGCCTTAAGGACCACCAACTACAATGATACAAAATCTAAGTGTGAGGGCATCACAGGATCTCAAAGGAAGAAGACAAATGAGATGTGTCTTCATGGATATGGTTTCAGGGGCTATAGGTTATTATAACTTACCTAATTGCTATCATGCAATCAACTTGCATCTTGTTAAAGACAGAAGCATCTTTTCATTAGCCTGCCAGTTTCCTCTAACATGTTAGAGCTAGCAGGCCCTGCAAATCCCTACTAGAAAGGGAATGATGGCAACAAATCTGCCAGACAGTTCATTCAACTCATGAACAATGATAAGGATTCATCTGACAATATGGCACTATTTAGAAAAACGGTAGGGGAGCTATCATCGGTGTCTGATCAACTTCATCCCAACAGATTGTGTGGCCATCATCATTGGAGGCATTAGAGTTTCACTGTATGTAAATCAGCAGCTACTGTGTAATATTAACTCAACATTATATTGCTTGAAAGTGCTTCGATTTATCTGGCAAACATGAACAGTGTTATGTAATGTGATTCACTTTTATGGAGTGCGGGGAAAAGAAACAGCTATTTGGTGAAGAACAATAAAGTTCATTTCTAAATTCCAGCTAACTTAGCAAATATGGAAATGAGACCACAATTAGAATCAATGCCTCTCGGCATTACTCAGTAGAAGTATTATGTAATGAAGAAGATAGCCATAGCGTCATGGATCAGCTTGAAAACAGCCCCTCTGGTCCAGCTTGTCCGCACCAGCCAAATATCTCAACCTGACCTAAGATAAGGTGTAGAGCTGGATGAATACAGCAGGCTAAGCAGCATCAGAGGAGCAGGAAAGCTGATGTTTCGGGCCTAGACCCTTCTTCAGAAAAATAGCCTAGGGGTATTATCGCTGGACTGTTAATCCCAAGACCCAGATAGTGTTCTGGGGATCCGGGCTCAAATCCCACAATGGCAGATGGTGGAATTTGAAATCAATAGATATCTGGAATTTCCAATCTGACCTAAACCTATTTGCCAGCATTTGGCCCCATATCCCACTCAACTCTTCCTATTCATATATCCATACAGAAGCCTTTTCAATGTCATAATTGCACCTGCCTCCACCACTTCCTCTGGCAGCTCATTCCATTATGCACCAGCCCTCAGATCCCTTTAAATCTTCCCCTTCTCACCATAAACCCATGACCTCTAGTTCTGGGCTCCCCCACCCTCAGAAAAATACCTTGACTATTCATCCTATCCATACCACTCATGATTTTATAAACCTCTATAAGGTCACCTCTGACCATCCAAGACTCTAGGGAAAAAAATCCCCAGGCTATTCAGCCTCTCCATATAACTCAAACCCTGCAGTTCCTCCAACATCCTTGTAAATCTTTTCTGCACCCTCCCAAGTTTAACCCTTCCTATAGATGGGTGAACAGAATTGTATACAGTACTCTGAAAGTGGCCTCACAATGTCCTGTACAGGTGCAACTTGACATCCCAAATCCTATACTCAATGTTCTGACCAATGAAGGCTAGCATGTCAAGCGCTTTCTTCACCACTCTGTCTACCTGTGATGCACCTTTCAAGGAAATATGGAGCTGCACCCCTAGATCCTTTTGTTTGCCAATGCTCCTCAGGGCCCTATGATTAACTGTATAAGTCCTGCCCTAGTTTGCCTGACCAAAACGCAATACATCACTTCTATCTATAGCTGCCACTTCTTGGCCCATTGGCCCATCTGCCAAGGTCCCCAACCTGAGGAAATTTAAAAAGGAAAACCAACCAGCCGATTTTTCTGTGGTATGTACCTGTCTTAAGCATGCTAACTATTAAAATGCTTTTGTTACCTGTAATTCGTTTTATATTAAGCCATGTCAGGAATTAACAGAATCTCATTCTAGCAAGATGCAGCACAAAAGCCAATGATTCAGCCTACTATGTCAGTATAATTTGAAAGAGTTGCCTAATTAGTCCAAATCCTGTTCTGTATACCAATGAAACTGAATTCAAATATCTGAATTGCCACAATGGGATTTGAAATCACTTTAACATTCCACCATGAAAATAACCTGCTGAATGCAGTTCTCTTATGGGGAAGTACAAGCAGCAACTTCTTACTGCAAATGTACACTAACACCAGACACTGGTGAGAGATTTCTAAAGAGATTTGAGAAAGGAAAACCTTTCAACACAATTCAACTCCATGATCCTTTATAGTACCAAAAAGGATGGGCATATGGTATCCCAGATGTTAATACTTCATTTATTTATGGGCTATACAACAAAATATAAGCAGAATGAGAGGTAACCACGATTCTCAAACCCTTGACTTCATTTGAAGAGGCCACCTTAGACTTCTTTGAATGGACAACAGTGAAAGAGGAAATTGTTCAAATACTAGATTTAAAGGAACTCAATGAGCAAATGTGTCACTGGGTCCCGATAGCAGACATCGGAGACATTTGAAGGAAGTCAGAGAGGACACACCAGAGTCTTTGACAATAATGCTAACATATGCAAAATGTGCTGTAGAGCTGGAGAGTTGCCAATGTAACACTTTTGTTCAGGGAAAAAAAGGATAAATCGGCTAGCTTTAGACTAATTAGTCTATTGTTAGGTTGTGAATGAAATTACCTACCCTGAATACTAAATGTGTATCACTATTTAAAAGGCAGAGTTTCCCAGGAAGTATTCATCAAGAAAAAAGTAATTTATTAAAGGCAGGCTGGTAAATTAGATAGATTGTGGAGATTATGGGCCATATCATGAGCTTGATTGCAGGTATCGGAAATAAAATGTTAACTATTGCAAAGTCTAAATCAACATTGCTGTTCACATTATTAACGTCTGAAGGCTGCAAATTAGGTTTGTCTAAGTAAGGAGGGGCCACCCTACAGCCTGCAGGTCACAAAAGGTCAATCAAAGCATTTTATGCAGCCCAGTGTCTGCAGATACATTCCTTTTTGTTCGAAAAGCGCACGACTTGTAGACAGCCATTAAATGTGGAGTTTTATAAATTCCTACTTTAGAAATAAAATCAGTTTGACTGCAAACCAGAACACAAACAGATTCTAAACAAGGCCGCGCACCTAACATGCATTGTCTGACCTAACATGTCACCTCTCCTTTACAGTGATAAAACCTTTCATTCTCTCAAGAGAGTGACTTCAAAGGAATTCAGGGACTTGCAAATACATATTTACAAATCAATTAAAACATTTACAAAACATGAAAATACATACTTACAAATCAATTTAAACCTTCCACTGATTAAAGATTTAACAGCCTCTTAGATTTGTTTAGTACATCCTCATCAATGGTGTGACACTTTGATCTTTTATATATAAATTCTGTGTCTGATACTACTTCTCTCACTGACATCTGAAGTAAGACTGAGTCTCTGAAAGCTTATGTTTTCAAATAAACTGTAACCTGGTGTTGTGTGATTTCTGACCATACTTTGAAGGATCACAGACCAAAAACAAAATTGGTTTAAAATGAAAGTTTATTATTTTTTGTAGTGTTTCATTTACATTTTATTTGAAGGCAGATTGTCAGGTACTGGTAAGTATAAGAAGGGTCTGGGCCCGAGGCATCAGCTTTCCTGCTCCTATGATGCTACTTGGTCTGCTGTATTCATCCAGCTCTACACCTTGTTATCTCAGGCTTTGCAAGGAGTTGCTGCTGCAGTCAGAGGCCCTTTCTCTCCCCTGTGCGCTGCTGCAGATTTAATGGGAACTTGCTGATGCTGGAGAATCCGAGATAACAAAGTGTGGAGCTGGATGAACACAGCAGGCCAAGCAGCTTTTGTGCTCCTAAGATGCTGCTTGGCCTGCTGTGTTCATCCAGCTCCACATTTTGCTGCTGCAGATTTACTGGTGAGTCTATCAGCAGTAAATATGGGGCAGAACAATCTGTGATTGGAGGAGCATCCCAAGGCAGTGAGTCCAGGGGCTGGGTCTGGGGTTAAGAGGTTTTCAGGGACACTCTGGCTTGGAGATGTGAGGAGAGAAATTAGAGTTGCACTATGGGGAGAAGGCAATGAGAATCAGATGGCCTAGGGGTACTGGGTGTCATGGTATGACAACGAGTCAGGGAGTAATTGTCAGGCCATTGGGTCATCCTCACTAAAAAAAATCATCTTTTACCAAATTACGTTTAAGTAGAATGCTAGAGTTGTGAATTTTGTGCAACTGAGAATTCATTGCAATGGGAAAAGGAAGTGTAACATTTGCTATTTGTTTTTACCTGCAGCAGTTGGTAAGTGATTTTTTTCTCTTCAAGAGAGTCAAACAGTCAATAGAGAGCCGCAATAAGAGGACCAAAATTCAAAATCTACATAATAATTCATGTGGGATGTTGTACTGTAGCAGGTATGCGATAAGTTGTTGAGCATTAATGTTTTACGATTTTTCTGTCTCAAAGCTATAAAGGCAAAAAATTACTTTATTAATAAAGCTTTGGTGTTTAGCACTTTTTAAAAATGTATTCCAATAATCATTCATTTAAATGATCAAATTGTTGCTTTTGGATTTTTTTTGATGATGTCCATATTTACTGCTGTGGCGATCTTTATCTTTCTGAAATTTGCTCACTAGCTTTCCAAAGAAGAGAAAAATTGTAATGAGCATCTGTCCTATGAAAAACATTTGACAGCCGCTGATCTAAGAGACGTCTTTTAATGTGATACACATACCCAACAACACCAAACACTTGCAACTTTGCAATAGAAAAACAATACAAGATATTGTATATCACCAATATCCAACCAAACTTGACTCTTGGACAAAAACAAGATAAATATTCGAATGTATGGATAAGCTTAATCTGAAAAGGTGAGATTTAAGAAATATCCTAAAGAGAAATGTAGAGAGCTGGAGTATTAAAGGATGTAATTTTAGAGTTTAGAGCCTAGGCACCTGAAGGTATGGCTGCCAACGGTGGAGCAGAATCAAAGAATCATACAATACAGGAGAGGTCATTTGGTCCATTGAATCTGCACCAAAGGAAACTATTAACTATACACCAGTTTCATCTTCCAGCACTTGGACCATAGGTACTGCTCAGCCTTCTCTCCTCTGAAGAGTTTATCCAACCTCTTTTCACAGAGAAACTGTTCAATTCCAGCAACATCCTGGTGAATCTCCTTAGCACCCCCTTCACACAACCACATCCTTCCCATAGAGCGGAGACCAGAATTTCACACAGTAATCCAACTGTGGCCTAACCAAAGTTTCGTACAGCTCCAACACAATTTCTTTGCTCTTATAATCTATGTAATGATTGATAAAGGCAAATAGAATCATTGAGTTATACAGCACAGAAACAGGCCGTTCGGTTCAACTTGTCCATGCTGACCAAATATCCTAAATTAATCTCGTCCCATTTGCCAGCATTTGGCCCATTTCTCTCTAAACTTTTCCTTTTCATATACCAACCAGATGCCTTTTAAATGTTGTAATTATACTAGCCTCTACCACTTCCTTTGGCAGAAATAGGGAGAGATGAGACCGTGATAATGGGAACTGCAGATGCTGGAGAATCCAAGATAATAAAATGTGAGGCTGGATGAACACAGCAGGCCCAGCAGCATCTCAGGAGCACAAAAGCTGACATTTCAGGCCTAGACCCTTCATCAGAGAGGGGGATGGGGTGAGGGTTCTGGAATAAATAGGGAGAGAGGGGGATGCGGACTGAAGATGGAGAGAAAAGAAGATAGGTGGGGAGGTAGGGAGGGGATAGGTCAGTCCAGGGAAGACGGACAGGTCAAGGAGGTGGGATGAGGTTAGTAGGTAGGAGATGGAGGTGCGGCTTGGGGTGGGAGGAAGGGATGGATGAGAGGAAGAACAGGTTAGAGAGGGAGAGACAGGCTGGACTGGTTTTGGGATGCAGTGGGTGGAGGGGAAGAGCTGGGCTGGTTGTGTGGTGCAGTGGGGGGAGGGAACAAGCTCGGCTGGTTTTGGGATGCAGTGGGGGAAGAAGAGATTTTGAAGCTGGTGAAGTCCACATTGATACCATCGGGCTGCAGGGTTCCCAAGCGGAATATGAGTTGCTGTTCCTGCAACCTTCGGGTGGCATCATTGTGGCACTGCAGGAGGCCCATGATGGACATGTCATCTAAAGAATGTGAGGGGGAGTGGAAATGGTTCGCGACTGGGAGGTGCAGTTGTTGGAATTTGAAAATAGAGATGATAGTTTTAAAATTGCACCGTTTCCAGACATGGTTTGAGTTAGAATACAAGCAAATGAGTTTCATTTGTTTGCACTGCTACGTCAAAACTTACTTCACCCTGCAGAGGTAGTCCATCAGACCAAACTGAAAGGTGTTGCAACAAGCTGGCAAAGCCTGTTAAGAGTATTTACTTTTATCTCACCACATGACTTTCAGGAGCAGAGCCAATGCAAAGGCGTGATGACTAATACACTCATGGTGAGGGAGGAGATGAGATAGACTGTCAGAGACTGCAACTGATCAGTTGATTACAATTTCGCTGTTGGAGGCCAGAAGTTGTAAAGTATATGCTCTGCACTTTTCATGAATTGTGGTTGCATGTTGTGTGTATGATAGCTTTCTGACCCAGGAAGGATAACGCTAAAGGTTCCAGAGATGCTGATGGTGACTTTCATGATGCCAAAAATGTGATTGAATGACGTGAAATGCTAAAAGCCAGAATATAGGCAAACAGTGAAGGCAGTTGGTTATGTCTGAGAAGCCTTGATGAATTTCTGCAGTGCATCTTGTAGATGATACACCTTGCATCAGTGATGGGGTAACTGAATATTTGTTAGTGCTGTACAAATCAAGCAGGCTGGAGAGTTGACCCTGGAAGAAAGAATAGCCAAGAAACTGCAGAGCTCCTTGTTCTTCATTGAATGTCACAGGATATTTAAACCAACCTCAGTTTAACAGCTCAGAGCACTCGCCTAATATTCCTTTCCACTGACTGGTGACTGTGGCAATCTAATAGCAGTGGCAAAGTGAAAATTTGGATTGTGTCTAAAGGACAGATCCACCAGAAATTTACCATACATCAATGTGTATGGAAGTTTGATCTTAAACAGAGGTCACTTGGAGTAATTGAACCCTTATTTATCTGATTAGGGAAACTGATGGGTGTAAAAGTAAGCCATTGAGAAACCCCTCATCCATGCTTATGTTCTGCCCGTGTAAACTCTTCTGATGTTCTTTTGACTAACCTCCCATTTCCATTCTCATAATCATGTCTCTGCTTTACCTCCACAAACCACATCATTCATAATTTCTATGCCCAATGAGCAGTATTGGCAAACTGGGAATCAATGCTTACATGTTAAAATTCCCATTCAAATTGCTTAATCACTTTGCCTCTCCTCATTTCAGTAACATCCTCTATCCTTACAACCCACCAAGAACACCCAAATGCACGATTTCTTCAGCTCTGGGATTTGTACATCACCCCCAGTCATTGTATATAGGCATCGCTCGCTGAACCAATATTAATTGCCCAAACCAAGTTGTCCTTGAGAAAGTGATATGAAGCTGCCTTTTTGAACTGCTGCAGTCCTGTAGGTAGACTCACAATGCTATTTGGGAGGAATTTCCAGGATTTTGACCCAGCAACACTAAAGAAATGGTGATGTATTTCCAAGGCAGGATGGTGAATGGTTCGAAGGGAAACTTGCCAGGGTGCTATTCCCATATCGCTGATGCCTTTGCCTTTCTTTGTGGTTGTGGCTTGGGAAGGTTCTGTCTGAGCATCTTTGGTGAAATTCTGCAGTACATTTTTAGCTAGTACACACTGCTGCTACTGATCATCAGTTGTTGAGGGAATGGATGCTTTTGGAAGTAGTGCCAGTCAAGTGTCTGCTTTGTCCTGGATGGTGTCAAGCTTCTTAAGTGTTGTTGGGGCTGCATTCATCCAGGTAGGTGGGAAATATTCCATCACATTCCTGACTTGTGCCTGGTAGATGGTGGACAGACTTTGGAGAGTCAGGAAGCACACTAATCACTTCAGTATTCCCAGCTTGTGACCCTTTCATTATAACCACTATGCTTATATGGTGAGTTCAGTTGACTTTCTGGACAATGGTAAGCCCCAGGATGCTGATAGTGGAGGATTCAGTGATGGTAACACCATTGGATAGCAGGAAGTGGCATTCAGATTATCTCTTAGTGGACATGGCCATTACCTGATATTTGTGGGTACGAATGTTGCTTGCCACATGTCAGCTTGAAGCCTAGATATTGCCCAAATCTTGTTGCATTTTGACATGGACTGCTTCAGTATCTGAAGGCTTGTGAATGGTTCTGAACTTTGTGCAATCATCAGTGAACATCCCTACTTCTGACTTTATAATGGAGGGAAGATCATTGATGAAGCAGCTGAAAATGGTTAGACCTAGGACAGTACCCTGACATATTCCTGCAGGAATGCCCTGGAGCTGAGAGACTGACCTCCAACAAAGGGACTTTTAATCCAGAGATCAAGATAATGTTCTGGGTTCATACCCCACCATGGCAGATGGTAAAAATCTGAATTCACTATATAATTGGGAATTAAGAATCTAACAATAACCATGAATTTGTTGCCTGTTGTCAGAAAAAGCCATCTGCTTTCAATTTACCCTTTAGGGAAGGAAACTGCCATCCTTACCTGGTCTGACCTACATGTTACTTCAGACCAACAGCAAGGTAGTTGACTCTTAACTTGCCTCTTAACTGCCTTCTGGGCAATTAGTGACGGGCAATAAATGCTGCCGAAAAGCAACACCTTCATCCTGTGAATGAATAAAGAAACCATTTTCCTGTGTGTTAGGTATGACTCCAACCAATGGAAAACTTTTTTCTGATATCCATTGATTCCAGTTTTGCTGGAGCTCCTGGGTACCACATTTGGTTTAATGCAGCTTTCATGTCAGGGGCTGTCACTTTGACCTCACCTCTGCTCACCACTTCATTGCTGGTTGTGTCCTCAGCTGTCTAGGCCCAGTGTTCTGGAATTCCTGTCCCAAGCTGGTTTTCAATAAATGTTTGTCTTCTATTGTATAACGCTGAAGTAGAATATTTTATTGTTCAAATGGTAAATGTTGCCAAATGCACTAAAGAGAAAAGTGAAAAAGAAATGTTTTCAACCACAGAATGTTCCTCTCAAAGTGCTCTGTGGAGAAAATAAGCGTTTTCCAATGTTTTTTTTAGTTCTCTGTGTGCAAACTAATCATTCCAATCCCAAGGCCTCAATAAAAAAAACTTAAGATATTGGAAATCAGAAGCAAAATCAGAAATTGCTGGAAAAACTGAGCAGATCCTACAGCATCTGCTTTATTTCCACAGATCCTGCCCAATCTGCTGAAATTTTATAGCAATTTCTGATTTCATCCCTCAACAAAAAAAATTGTGTGATTTATCTTCCTCAGATTGACTTTTCCGAGAATTTTGATTCTGACCTTCAATGGAGGTTGTGATACCTAGTTAATTGAAATGATGTTAAATTTCAATAGACATAGAAAAAGTAGTCTTGGAGTCACAGTGTTGTACAGCACGGACGCAGAACCTTCACTTCAACTCATCCATGCCTACCAGATATCCTAAATCTAGTCCCATTTGCCAGCATTTGACCATATCCATCTAAACCCATCCTATTCATATTCCCATCCAAATGCCTTTTAAATATTGTAATTGTACCAGCCTCCACCAAGGCCCAGTGAAGTGAAGCAATGAAGGCCAATATGATGCGATAGTGATAATGGGAACTGCAGATGCTGGAGAATCCAAGATAACGAAGTGTGGAGCTGGATGAACACAGCAGGCCAAGCAGCATCTCAGGAGCACAGGAGCCCTCTCTGATGAAGGGTCTTGGCACGAACCATCAGCTTTTGTGCTCCTGAGATGCTGCTTGGCCCGCTGTGTTCATCCAGCTCCACACTTCGTTATCAAGGCCAATATGATGTTGTCTGATTAATTTAGCAAGTTGCCGAAAATAAGCAAACGGCCATTTTAGAACAGTGAGAAATAAACTTTTACAATGGTACCACCTGGACAGAATCACAACCCACAATTGCACTGTGATATCATTTCTGGGTTCCACACAGACAAGATTTGTTTAATATTTAGTCACAAATGGAATTACTGAAATACAACTTGCAATCCGCAAAAATATATTTACAGATGACAAGTTTGCCGAGGAAAGTAACAAACATCAGTCCATGAGAATTACAGGGAGAGGGAACGGAGAGGCAGAAACAATATTGTCTACCAATGGCCTGTCCACCTTCCCCAGAACGAACCCCTTGATCAATCACTGGTTGCTTTTTAATTAAGGACCACCCAGAGGTGTCAAGAGGTTCCAAGCATTTCATCTTCATGCATGCTGCGTAGTGACAGACCTACCTACAGCTGGATTAATCCCACTAGCAGTGGAATGAAACCTTTAGGTGGCCCTTAAATTAAGGGTCTAGATTGGCAGCATGGTGGGAATGTTGTAGTCTCCTACAGTGCTGTTGATTGATCTGCCAGTGGGCCTGCCTTCAGCAGTCAGTCCCGTGTGGGCAGCTCGGACTCCTTTGCCCTCCCTTTCTCTCTTGCACTCGCTTAATGTCTGAGTTCTGCCCTTCTTGCAAAGGGTGTTGCCAACTCATTGCCACACAGCCTAAAATCTGACTATCATGTCCCATTGCCAGTCAGAGCCTTCCTACTGGGTGGCTGGTCATCAAATTTTCTTTGGCAACGTTGTTTCAATTCTTCTGTCCCCATGATTCCAAGGAAATTCTGACCACATTAAAAGCTCAGGCACTGAGTATCCAATCTCCCAGCCACCAGTACAGTTCCAAGCATGCTGTTCCTTATGAAACTGGGGTAATGTCCCAGGATGCCTTTGACTAATTTCTCATTACGTAATATTTCCTTAGCTGTTCCAAAATTGAGTTTCCAAACCAGTGTACGCTTTGTGATATTCCACCACGGACTTCCTGAGGCTCTAATTGAGCTTCTTAGGAAGTTTAGTTGGTTTGAATGACTAGGATTCTTGCACCATCTACATTCCACTCTGGTCTTATTGTCCTCAAAGGGTGCAGAACCTTGGACCTACCACTCGGTACCCAGAGTTCTGGGTGTCCCTGTCTCTATTGTCATTTCTGGGAGGTCCGAACCTCAGCTGACTTTGTCAGTGTGCCTTCCAGTGTCAAATAGCACACAGATTGTAGGTCTCACCATTCATGCAATGGAATCCTACATGTGTGACTTTTGTATTGCACAATTTATCTGCAACAACAAATGAATTACACCATTCTCAAAATCACTTGATTTGAGCCAGTTAGATTTTATGAAGTGAATCTTTGAAGCTGCCTTGAAAGATCATACTGCTTTCAACCAGGCTCTCTTTTTGCTTTATAATGGAGGCTGATTTAATCAAAAATAAAAAAATACCCTGTTAGGTTTATGGTTGCAAGGTGTGTGTTCATTTACTGCAAAATGGTATATGCATTATTCTCATCCAGAGTAGCTAATAAAATTCAGAGTTAATCCAGAGAGCCATAAATGCACTTTACATCGCATAAAATATGAAGCATTACTACGTTCAGAGCCCAATGTTTATTAGGAGTAGGTTTGACAATTATATTATATAAAGCAGTCACATCGTTGAATGTTATCCATTGCCCTAGTTTCTAGGAGAGATCACTAATGAAGACACTGTAATGTGGCTTAAAGAATCTAACATATACTTCTGGTGACATATTTTCATCAGTTGATTCAATGCCTTCTTTGGCTGCAGTCAGTTGAATTGCCAATAAAAGCAAAGTAAGCTTCAACAGTTGTAAAATAAGATTTAGAATGATAAAATGAAGAAAAATTTTAAGATGAGTAGCTACTGTTGTGACAGTGTGGAGCTGGAGAAACACAGCAGGCCACACAGCATCAGAGGAGCACGAAAGCTGACATTTTGGGTGAGGACCTTTCTTCTGAAGAAGGGTCCCAACCCAAAACATCAGCTTTTCTGCTCCTCTGGTGTTGCCTGGCCTGCTGTGTTCCTTCAGCTCCACACTGTGTTATCTCTGACTCCAGCATCTGCAGTTCTTACTGTCTGTTGTGTCTTTGATTATTTATAAGCGTCAGCATAATCCACTGTCCAAGATGCTAAAAGGTGACAATAAATACTGGATGAGATTATCAAAAATCCAACAAGAAACTTGGATACCTTGATTGTCAGTTTGATAAGGCTATTTTAACTCATATAATCAATTTGTGAAATTTTATTTAGATGACTGCGTAAAGCTTTTTGACACTTAACTTGAAAAAAACTTCATGTCTGGTGATGTGCAACATAACAAATGGGCTAGAATTTGATGTCAAAATAATTGTGAAGTTAACATCTTTGGATGGTATTCATGGAAAAGTAATACAGAAATTTCAGATGAAAAATAAGTTCTCAGAACACGAATATTCAAGAATCTGCTGTCTGAGTACCACAGGCCTGTCATCATCTTTGAGAAAACAGCAACATTCGCAAATCCTGCACATTCTCCCACCCCAGAGCTTGTGGTATCTTAAACATGTCACAGAAATTTTGGTCATTTCAAGTATACTTACCCATTAAGTTAAAAGTCAGTGGCTGCCAAATAACCCCTCAATCATAGAAAATCAACATTTGAACGTTTTCAGTCTCACTCCAGAGGTTTTGAATTTATTGGGCAAATTTTTAAAAACTCAGTTTAAAATAATTAATTTGGACCTTTCCTGCTTCATGTGTTTTCACTGTCATTTTAATTTTTTTAGCTTTCTTCATTTCTTTTCCTGCACCCTATTTACAATCGAATTTCCTTTCTAAATCATTCCTATGATAATTTTCTTAAAACATGCTGTTTTGGAATTTTGAGGGCCAAGCAGCATCAGAGGAGCAGGAAAGTTGACATTTTGGGTCGAGACCCTTCTTCAGAAATGGGAGAGGGGAAGGGGATTCTGAAATAATAGGGAGAGAGGGGGAGGCGGACAGAAGATGAATCAAGGAGAAGATAGGTGGAGAGGAGGCAGACAGGTCAAAGAGTGAAGGTGAATGGAGGTGGGGAGTTAGGGAGGGGATAGGTCAGTCCAGGGAGGACAGACATGTCAGGGAGGCGGGATGAGGTTAGTGGGGAGGAGATATGGGTGGGGCTTGAGGTGGGAGGAGTGGTTAGGGAGGCTGGGACTATCTGGATGTGGTTGGAGGAGGGGAGATTTTGAAGCTTGTGAAGTCCACATGGATACCCTTGGGTTGCAAGGTTCCTATGCAAAATATGAGATGCTGTTCCCACATCTTTTGGGGGGCATCATTTTGGCAATGCAGGATGCCCAGGATTGACATGTCATCAAGGAGTGGGGGTGGGGGGTGTAGTTGAAGTGGTTCACGACTGGGTGGTGCAGTTGTTTGTTGCGAACTGAACGTAGGTGTTCTGCAAAGTGGTCCCAAGCCTCCACTTGGTTTCCCTGATGTAGAAGAGGTCACAGCGGGAACAGCAGATACAGTATATCATGTTAACTGATGTGCAGGTGAACATCTGTTTGATGTGGAAGGTCTTCTTAGGGCATGGGATGGGGGTGAGGGTGGGGGGGCGGTATAGAAGCAGGTGTAGTACTTGCTTCGGGTGCAGGGAAAAGTGCCGGGGGTGGTGGGGCTGGAGGGGAGTGTGGAGTGGACAAGGGAGTCCAGGAGAAAGTGGTCCCTCTGGAAAGCACATAAGGGTGGGGACGGAAAATGTATTTGGGAGTGGGGTCAGATGGCAGAAATGTCAGAGGATGATGCGTTGGATTTGGAGGTTGGTGGGGTGGTACGTGAGGACGAGGGGGATGCTGTTTGGGTAATTATTGCAGGCAGGGGGTGTGAGGAATGAGTTGCAGAAAATGCTGAGATACAGTCGAGGGCATTTTCAATCACTGTGGAGGGGAAGTTGCAGTCCTTGATAAAAGAGGACATCTGGGATGTTTGGGAGTGGAATGCCTCATCGTGGAAACAGATGTGGCAGAGGCGAAGGAATTGGGAATAGGGGATGGTCTTTTTACAGGAAGGTGGCTGAGAGGAGGAGTATTCTAGATAGTTTTGGAAGTCGGTAGGCTTAAAATAGATATCGGTTTCCAGGTGGATGCCAGAGATAGAGACAGAGAGGTCCAGGATGGAGAGAGAGTTATGAGAGATGGCCCAGGTGAACTTAAGGTTGGGGTGGAAGGTGTTAGTGAAGTGGATGAACTGTTCAAGTTCCTCATGGGAGCACAAGGTGGAGCCAAAACAGTCATTAATGGCCACCCCCTTTCTGTGTAAGAAGTGAGAGGAATTGAAAGAGAATTTGTTGAGGGTGAAGATGAGTTCAGATAAGCGGATGAGGGTGCCAGTGGAGGGGGACTGGTCAGGCCTGCTGGACAGGAAGAAGCGGAGGGCCTTTAGGCCATCTGCATGGGGATTGCAGGTGTTTAGGGACTGGATGTTCATTGTAAAAATGAGGTGTTGGGGAGTGGGGAATTGGAAGTTCAGGAGGAGGTGGAGAATGTGGGTGGTGTCACAGACGTAGGTAGGGATTTTCTGGACCAAGGGGGAGAAAATGGAATTGAGATAGGTGGAGATAAGTTCGGTGGGGCAGGAGCAGGCAGAGACAATGGGTCAACCAGGGCAGTCAGGTTTGTGGATTTTGGAAATGAGATAGAAGCGAGCAGTGGGGGTTGGGGAATGATGAGGTTGGAGGCTATGGGTGGGAGGTCACCTGAGGTGATGAGGTCGTAGCTGGTTTGGGAGATGATGGTTTGGTGCTGGGGGTGGGGTCATGATCAAGGGGGCGATAGGAGGGGAGGTCAGAGAGTTGGCGCCTGGCCTCGGGAATGTAGTGTTTAGTGCGCCATACCACTACTGCGCCTCCCTTGTCTGCGGGTTTTATGGTGAGGTCGGGATTGGAGCAGAGGGAGTGGAGGGCTGCACGTTCTGTGGAGGAGAGGTTGGAGTTGGTGAGAGGGTTAGAGACTTTGAGGTGTTTGAGGTCTCGAAGACAATAAGAGATGAAGAGGTCAAGGGAGGGTAGGAGGCCTTGGGGTGGTGTCCAGGAGGAGGGGATCTGATGGAGGTGGGAGAAGGGGTCAGTAGAGGGAGGATTAAGCTCACGGTTAAAGAAGTAAGCACGGGGGGGAGCCGGTATCAGCAGTAAAAATGTTCAATGTCCAAACTAGTGTTGTATTCGTCGATGTGTGGGTGGAGGGGGTCAAAGGTGTGCCCTTTATTGAGGACTGACCGTCCAGCCTCAGTAAGGGAGAGGCCTGGGGGTATGGCGAAGACTCGCCAGGGCTGGGTGTTATTGTCTTGTCTGCAGATGCTGGCTGTGGAGCCGATGAGTGGAGCAACGTCAGCCATTAAACCTAGGATGTTGGTGGAAGCGGCATTCTCGATGTTTGTGTTGGCAGCAGCGGTGTCTTCAATGTCTGTGTTGGCCTCGGAAATGGAGGTGGTGGCATCAGCAGCGGTGTTGATGGTGTCAGTTGTACGAAAAGGCAATAACCTCTACTGACCCCTTCTCCTGCCGTCATCACACTCCCTCCTCACAGACACCACACCAAGGCCTCCTACCGTCGTTTGACCTCTTCATCTCTAATTTTCATCAAGACATCGATCGCCTCAACCTCTCCACCCCCTCACTCACTCCAACCTCTCCCCCACAGAACGTGCAGCCCTCCACTCCCTCTGCTCTAATCCCGACCTCACCATAAAACCCGCAGACAAGGGAGGCGCAGTAGTAGTATGACACACTGAACCCTACATCGCCGAGGCCAGGCGCCAACTCTCTGGCCCCTCCTCCTATCGTGCCCTTGATCATGACCCCACCCCCGAGCACGTAACCATCATCTCCCAAACCATCCACAACCTCATCACCTCAGGTGACCTCCCACCCACAGCCTCTAACCTCATCATTCCCCAACCCCGCACTGCTCGCTTCTATCTGCTTCCCAAAATCCACAAACCTGACTGCCCTGGTTGACCCATTGTCTCTATCTGCTCCTGCCACAGCGAACTTATCTCCACCTATCTCGACTCCATTTTCTCCCCCTTGGTCCAGGAACTCCCTACCTTCCACATCAAACGGATGTTCACCTGCACATCTGTTAATTGATATACTGTATCCGCTGTTCCCACTGTGGCCTCCTCTACATCGGGGAAACCAAGTGGAGGCTCGGGACCACTTTGCAGAACACCTACGTTCAGCTCGCAACAAACAACTGTCCCACCCAGTCGTGAACCATTTCAACTGCCCCTCCCCCAACCCCGCACCCACCCTGACTCCTCGGATGACATGTCCATCCTGGGCCTCCTGCATTACCACAATGACGCCACCCGAAAGATGCAGGAACAGCATCTCATATTTCGCTTGGGAACCCTGTAGCCCAAGGGTATCAATGTGGGCTTCACAAGCTTCAAAATCTTCCCTTCCCTGACCACATGCCAAAACCAGCCCAGCTAGTCCCTGTCTCCCTAACCATTCCTCCCACCTCAAGCACCACCCCCATTTCCTCTCCACGAACCTCATCCCGCCTCCCTAACCTGTCCGCCCTCCGTAGACTGATCTATCCCCTCCCTAACTCCCCACCTCCATTCACCTTCACTCTTTGACCTGTCTGCCTCCTCTCCACCTATCTTCTCCTTGATTCATCTTCTGTCCGCCTCCCCCTCTCTCCCTATTATTTCAGAATCCCCTTCCCCTCCCCCATTTCTGAAGAAGGGTCTCGATCCAAAACATCAACTTTCCTGCTCCTCTGATGCTGCTTGGCCTGCTATGTTCATCCAGCTTCACACTATGTTATAGAACATAGAACATTACAGCACAGTACAAGCCCTTCAGCCCTCGATGTTGTGCCGACCTGTCATACCGATCTGAAGCCCATCTGACCTACACTATTCCATTTACGTCCATGTGCTTGCCCAATGTTATCTGAGATTCTCCAGGAATAGTAGTTCCTACAATCTCTGTTTTGGAATATTGCCTGTGCTACTCAGTAGAGTATCAGATGCCTAGTTTCCTTTGCTATATCATCATATCATGTTATTAGTAGCTTTTTGGGCAAATACTTTGTGAGCTGCAAGTTCCTGAAGAAAATCAAATTAACAGTAGGCACCATGCAGTACTCCTCCTATGGAAAATTCTGGTAATATACCAACAGGCGTAGGCAATTCAGCCTAGTGATTCGACCTGTCATTCAATCCAATCCTAACAGAGGAAATACCTCATTGTTGTTGATTCACCCATAATCTTGCATGTTGTTAGTAATTGGAAATATATCAATCTTTGCGTAAACACGCTGAAAGACTGAGCTTTCAAAGCCCTCCAATTATTAAAAGAACTCTTTATCTCAGACCTAAAGTGCCATTCTCCTTTATTTTTAAATTGTGCTTCCTGAGTCTTGACTCCCATCCAGGGGAAACAATTTACCTGCGTCTACCCTGTTCATCCCTTTAAGCATTTTGTAGGTTTCAATGAGATCACCTCTCATTCTCTGAAACTTTAGAAGAATGCAGGCTCAGTTTCACAAAGCTCACTTGATAAGACATTCCAGGGACAAGTCTGGTAAACATTTACAAAGAAACAAAAGAACTGCAGTATCTAGAAACCAGAAATAACAACAGAAAATGCTGGAAAATCTCAGCAGGTCTGGCCGCATGTGTAGAGAGAAAGCAGATAAATGTTTAGGTTTCAATGGCTTTCTTCAGAAACCTTTGACTGAGCAGGGCAACTTCAAAATATAAATGCTCATCAGGCCACACAGCAGTCTTTTAAATATGGTATGGGTGCCATGGATACTGGTTTTACAACAAATGTCCTGTGAGTTGTTCTGAGAACTGTCCATGTTAAGATCAGGAGAGAATTGGATGAGAGGGATCTAATGTGGTGTCATAGATACTTATACTTGCATTCAGCAAGATATGACAGGGAATCTCATTTGGCATCGTGGCAAACATTCATCCAAACAACAATGAAACTCGCACTTAGTGTTGCGAAGTTGGTTGGAGTATTTGTGGATTGAAAGGCAAGATGTTAGAATTTGGTGTCTGTAAAATATTGTTGTTTATGAAATGACAGGAGCGAAAGCAGTGTATGGTCCCTTTAAAAGATGATGTGATTTTTCTAGGCTTGGAGATTTTAAAAAATGTTTGTGGACAGCTTATGGGTTTGCAGATGCACAGAGCACCTGAATTTATCACATTTCTATCAAAAGGCTATACAGTTAGCAGGAAAAGCAGCAATTTTGCTTTGTTATCAAGACAAGAAGTTTGATTTTTAGCCAATCCATTTGAATCAGGCCTCAGATAGAAAAAATACTAAATTTAAATCTGATGGTTTTGACAACATAGGACTGATCCTGTTGTAAGACATTGATACGTCATCAAGGGTATAATAGATGATGAAATTTGGAAAGTTGGATAAGAGTGAACTGGCACCTGAAAAGATCAGCTTTCTCAGTTCTTAGCGAAGGTATCATCTAAATAAAGGTACTATGGCACTCTTACCTAATATTGCTGACAGAAGAATTTGAAGGACAAGGTGTTCCTGACAGAAGATCAGCAGAGAAGGCACATAGAAGTTATACCGTGGTTATAATTTTGAGGGACTAAGTGCTAATTCTTTTTTTATTATTTTGGTTTTTTTAAGTGGGATTTGTATTTATTGTAACAGCACATCATTAGAATTTTGTTTTGTAAGTTCATGTGTTCCTATGTATCAGCTGCCTTTAGCCCTCTCAGATGTAAAGGTCACAAGTTTGGAAGGTGCTGATGAATAGGCAGTAGTTAGAGGGGAATTGTTCAGTTTGTTGATAGCTCAGTTAATTTGCTCACTGTTAGTGTTAGATCAATAAATTATTACTTGTTGATTATAAAGTGAGTGTAGGGATTTATTTCATTTAACTATTCTCTTACAACAGATTGGGGCTGCAAGCCAGGTTGTATCAATTTTTCACACTTCTTTTAATGGGTTGTAGGGTGAGGTGACCCTCTCTAGATGTTTCGGTTTTAGTTACTGTGGGGTGGGGCAGGGGATGTCGACCTCTGCTTTATAACCCTTAGCCAAAATAATGTAAGATAAAGGTCATTGAAATGAGAGTTCATACTATTGATTCCCACATACAGGACAGCCCTGAATGCTGGTAGCTGAAGCACATGTAATTATATTGAAGAACACACAGCCAGCATACATTATAGAAATGCTGAGTGGCGCCCTCAGAGAGAAAAATGTCAAGTTTTTCGACCATTGCATATTTAGGACATTGCGCTTTAGGTACTGAACATACAACTGCAGGTAAATGTTAAAAATGGGAGCTCAACACAGCTACAAAGATCATTTTACAGAATTTACTGTGGTTCATAGTGAATGAAGGAAAGATTTTGAGAAGCATTATTTAAAGTTGGAAGCTGCTCAGGAGTACACGTGCAGACAATTTCACTTCAAACGTTCAGAATTTGTGGAAGTCAATTTAAAAAAATATAGAATTTCGTGGGAAATTTGTAAAAGCTGCAAAGAAGCAAAAGACTTGTATATAACACATCTTTTGACCACCAGCCATCTCAAAACACAGCCAGAGGAGCATAAGTGTATTCACTGTTATAAAGGAGGAAATGTGGCAACCAATTTTTGCGAAACAGACTGCCATTATTTGGTAATTATTACTTTGCTGTTTATATGTTGTTGGAGGTAAAAACATTGGCAAGGACACCTAGAAGACATTATTGTTCAGATTAATAGTCATGAGGGTTAAATTTACAACAAATTAGACTAATACTATGTACTATTGCAAAAAAAAACAATTGGGCTGGAAGGAATTCTGTGTTCCAGACATAGATGAAAAAATAGAATCATCACAGATCATAGAATCCCAACAGTGTCGAAGCAAGCCATTTGGCCCATCAAGTCTATACCGGCCTTCTGAAGAGCATTCAATCCAGATCCATCCCTACCCTATCCCTGCATTTCCCACCCAATGCACTATGGGCAATTTAGTATAGCCAATCCAGCTAACCCGCATGTCTTTGGAATATAGGAGGAAACTGGTGCACTTGGAGGAAACCAGAGCACACGGTGGAAACCCACACAGACACGGGGTGAATGTGCAAACTCCACACTGACAGTCGCCTGAGGCATGGAATCAATCCTGGGTAGCTGGTGTAATTAGTCAACAGTGCTAACTATTGTGCCACTGTGCCATCCCTCCTTCAGAAACTTGTGATACAAATCTTTTGCAAAGATGTTTGGAATGACATTTATACCATGCAGGCAGCCAGAATGAACTATTATTAAATGAGTGTCCTATGCTTTGATGATAAACTCAATTCCATTATCCCTTGCTTTAAGAAGCATGATATCATCTGCTGTCACTTGGTAAATGGTATGGTACATTAACTGGGTGTGAGCATCACCAGTCAGACCAGCATTTATTGTCCACCACATTGACCTTTGAGAAGGTGGTGGTGAGCATTTTCTTGAAGTGGTGCAATCCATGGATATTGAGTACGTACGTGGTTAGGGAGGCAGTGGCAGTGAAGAAACAGTTTTAAAGTAACACATCTGAGTGACAGTGGCTTGGAAGTGAACTTACAAATGATGTGTTCCTATGTATCAGCTGCCTTTAGCCCTCTCAGATGTAAAGGTCACAAGTTTGGAAGGTGCTGATGAAGAAGCATTGGCGAGTTGATGTGATGTAGCTTATAGTGGTTTATGCTGCTGCTACTGTACAACAGTGGGTGGAGTGAATAAATTTTGAAGGTGTTGGATTCAGTGACAATCAGGCAGGATTCTTTATACCGGATGGCATTGAACTTAAGTGCCATTGGTACTGCACCCCTTCACGCAAGTGGTGAATATTCCATTACACTCTTGATTTGACCCTTGAGGATGATGGACAGACTTTGTGGAGTGAGGAGGTGATTTTCTTGCATAATTTCTCACCTTTGGTCTGCTTTTGTCATCAAAGTACTTACGTGGCTCATCCACTTCAGGGTCTGGTCAATGGTAACTATCAGGAGGTTACCCAGCTGAAACCAAAACTGAGCACTAGTGAATAGGACATTGTTAAGCAATTCCTACTTGATAGATCCATCAATGACATCTTCCAACACTTTGCTGATTGAGAATAAATCAATGAAGCTGTAATTTGTTGTATGGGATTTGTCTTTTGCTGATTAGATATACTTTACCTTTTGCACTGATTTGCAATACTCCACATCATTGAAGATGAGGATATTTGTGGAGAATGCTCCTCGATTGTGTTGTTCAATTGTCTACCACCACTCAGAGCTCAATCTGGAAGGACTGCAGAGTCTAAATCTGATCCTGTTGCCTTCAGTAAATTCTAAGTGAGCATGTTGTTGCCGTTTTTCTTTGGATTTTGTCCAGTGAAGCAAGTTGTTTCCATCAATTTTAACCATTGTTAAAATATTCTTAATGAAAAACAGCAAAGTTCATTGATGTTCTAAATAATGGTCATAAATCGGAAACAAAGAAGTTTCTGGAAAAGCTCAGCAGGGCTGGCAGCATCTGTGAAGAAAAACATCAGAGTTAACGTTTCGGGTCCAGTGACCCTTCCTCAGAACTGATAGTGGCTGGGAAAATGTTAGTTTATACGCAGAAAATAGGGAAGGTGGGTGGGGTAGGGTGAGAATGATAGGATAGAGTCTAAAGAAAGGGGAGAACAGTTGGACAGACAAAGGAGTTGTAAAGATCTGGCTGGGAGGGTGAATAGTCGTTAATGGGGAAGCTCAACACAAGCTGGAAGAACAACACCTCATTTTCTGCTTGGGGACCCTGCAGCCCTCCAGACTCAATATCGAATTCAATAATTTTAGGGCCTAAACTCTACCATGTCCCAGCACCCTACCCCACAACCAGGCCTTGTTATCACATAGCCTGCCATTACACACTACCTGTTATTAGTCACTAATAGTCCCCATTAACAATTATTCACCCTCCCAGCCAGATTGTTATCAACTCCTTTGTCTGTCCGACTGTTCTTCTCTTTCTTTCAGCTCTATCCTATTGTTTACTCCTTGCGCCACCCACCCTTCCTATTTTCATCATATAAACTGACATTTTCCCAATGGCCATCAGTTCTGAGGAAGGGTCACCGGACCCGAAACATTAACTCTGTTTTCTCCTCCACAGGTGCTGCCAGACCTGTTGAGCTTTTCCAGCAACTTCTGTTTTTGACTGATTAACAGCCTCTGCAGTTGTTTCAGTTTTTATTCAGACATAAATCAGATGTTGATAACTACAAAGCAATATTTCTATTATTAGGTCAAAATTCAGGGTCACTACTTCAAATGAGAAGCACTAAAATATCTCAGTGAAAATTACACTCAACATGATCATGCATTTATTTAGTTTCAAAATCAACTCACCATTGACAGCCATGGCTGAGCTGCTGGAAGGCTGAAAGGTGGCTAATGTTGTGCCATTATTTAAGAAAGGCTGGAAGGAAAAGCCAGCGAATGACGTACCAGTTAGCTTAACATCAGTGGTGGGTAAATTGTTGAAGAGGATTCTGAGAGACAGTATCTACATGCATTTGGAAAGTCAGATTATAGATTGACAGCATGACTTTGTGCATGGGATATCTTGTCTCACGTATTTGATTGAGATTTTTGAAGATGTCACCAAGAAAATAGATGAAGACAGAAGGGGGAGATGTTGTCTACATGGACTTTAGCAAAGCCTTTGACAAGGTTCTGCATGGCAGACTGGTTAGTAAGGTTAGATCATGTGGGATCCTAGGAGAGCTAACCAGTTGGATACAAAATTGACCAGGTGGAAGGTGACTGAGGATGGTGGTAAAGGGTTGATGTTCAGATTGGAGTCCTGTGGCCAGCAAGATGTCGCAAGGATCAATGCTGGGTCCACTGTTGTTCGTCATTTATATAAGTATTTTGAATAAAATTATAGGAGGCATGGTTACTAAGTTTGCGGATGACACTAAAACTGGTGGTACAGTGGACAGTGAAGGAGGTTATCTAAGAGTAGAATGAGATCTTGATCAACTGGGCCAGTGAGCTGAGAAATGGCAGATGGAGTTTAATTCAGATAAATGCAAGGCGTTGTATTTTGGTAAGGCAAACCCGGGCGGGACCTACACAGTTAATTGTAGGGCGTTGGGGAATGTCTTCAAACAGAGGAGCCAAGAGGCTCAGGCATATTGTTCCAGGTTGCAGGTAGACAAGATGATGAAAATGGCATTTGGCACACTTTCCTTCATCAGTCAGAGCATTGAGTAGAGAAGTTGGGAATTCATGTTACCACTGTTCAAAACATTGGTAAGGCCACACTTGGAGTATTGCACACAATTGTCATGGCCCTGTTATAGGAAGGATGCCATTAAACTACAAAAGGTGCAAAGAATATTTACAAAGTTGTTACAGAGCCCAAAAGGTTTGACTATTGAGTGGAGGCTGGATAGGCTAGGACTTTTTATCTGTTCTGAGGAAGGATCACTCACCCTGAAATGTTATCACTGATTTATCCCCACAGAAGCTGCCAGACCTGCTGAGCTTATCCGACAATTTTTGTTTTGGTATCTCATCTTGGTTTGTCATTAACATCTGTATTCTGGAGATGAATTTTGAAAGGGTAATTGAGTTAATACTGTGTCGAGTATAAGCTCTGCAAAATAAAGTACTCTTAAAGCAGCACAGAGAGGAACTATACGATTGTAATGCAATGCTGCAGAGGAAGAACATGAGCCACTGTTATGCCATATGATGATATTAAAAACAATCTGATAAAGTATTACTTTCTGACTTTTATCACGGAAAAAGCTATCTTTTAGCAAATTCAGCCATATTTATGCTTTTTGGCTGTGATCATTAGCAGTTAGGCATTACTTACTACTACACAAGTCTAATTGTTGGGCAATGCCAAAAGCCAGGTTAAATTATTCGCACAAAATGCCCCAAAGACAATCGATGAGCACAAACATCATATTTTAAACTGATGTTTTCAATGGTAAAATTGCTAAGTTGAATCCTTCACTTTCAGACACCTTCTCAACACTCTGTCTTCCTCTGCCCACATCCAGAGTTGTCGCCCAATTGTACAGGGGAAAATACAGCCCAAAAACACATCATAAAAGTGACAGTAACTACATTTCTGGGCATGGCACACTTACCAAATAATAAAAAATGTGGACATTCATGTAATTTACGACATTCTCATAATTCTACAAAACAGACAAAAAGTAATGAGAAAATTAACATATGGTTTCAACTTGCAAAGTATTTTTCTCAATTTAATGACATAAATACAGAAGGTAAAAGAGTTCCAGCAATTTTATTGGGTGAGTATTTATTGGCCACGTATAAAAGAATCTTCCTCTGCTTTTTTAAAAGGGACACTGTTTTTAAAAATACAATTTAATACCTCTATTAAAATAGAAGGGACGAATTGGTATGGACATTCCTGAATGTCATCACTGATGATTATCCATTTACCTTACATGTAAAAAATTCCAGAAATGGTAATATCACTTAATATTTGTGAAATTATAAAATATAAAATTCTAACACATTGGAATACGTGAATTAGGTTTTAATGTGCTCAAGTACAGTTTCGGTACCAAAAGAATATAATTTAAATAAGATTGAAAAGTGTGTATGTGTGAGAGTTTTCTGTGTGAAACTCTGCCATGCTAGTTCCAGATGTTAAACTTTGGTAGTTTCTAGACTCTGGAGATAGAAGCTGTCAGCTCTGCAGTTTGTGTTACTCCCAATGGGTGAATTGACACAGAGCCGACAGGTCTTTGATATCAAAGACTCCAGGACCATACTGGCTGCGGGGATGCATCCAAGCAAGCAACAGACCCTGCTGTGAAGCTTCCCTGTTATGCTTAGGAAACCACACATTGTATGTGCGTGATTCTGTGCTGGAGAGTGGTATTTGTAGGCATTCTGACTAATGACAACAGTCTGTCACATATTTTAGCCGGCACTGGCATCCTCCCTTTGGATCAATCAAGTTTTATCCCATTTTAAAAATGCCTGAGAACCTCATTAGAGAGAATGTATGAAATCTACAGATGCAACTTGTGAAACCTTACAAAAGGCACGTAGCCATGGGCTACAAATTAATTTGTGCACATCCCGGAACCACCAGGTGTGAACAAGTTCCAACTCTAGAATTATTTTTGAAGTAGGCGAATCATTTCTTCATGCAGGTGGAACTGTTTCTTTTCCTGGCTGTGAAATGGGAAACCACCTGAGCAAGCCCCGGTGATTCAGGAAAATTAGTTTTATTTGCAGTGGGACCTGAATAGATTAATACCTGATGTAGTATATTAGGAAATGAATATATCAATGATTTACATCAGCAGAGGAACATGTCATCGAGCCCCAAAGAGAAAATAAAAGCTGTAGTGGAGGGCTGTCTGCAATATAATGTATATCATAGTGCAAATAAAGAACTTATAGGACTTCCTAAGAATGAGGAATGATTACTCCTGGTAAAGTATAAGATAGAGATGCAGCAGCCTCAGAGCAGTTTAGCCTCAGTGCAGCACAGATACCCAATGCCCAAGAGAACGTATGGTAAATAGAATCTATAAAGGGATACCGTACAGTTTAAGTTTATAAGAGAGGGACAATTCATTGATGCAGCTGTAGTAGCCCAAGGAATGGTCACAGCATTGTTCTCATTAAGTCCTTTGGTTTCGCACTCTTTATATTGCTTTTACTTTAAACTCTGTGTGGGGCATTGTACAGTTAGAATCTTGGATGAGCATTTGAAGTTGTCAAAAGATGTTGCAATTGAGTATTCAAGCTTTTCATCTTGCACTTGTCAAGACACTTCGCTAGACTGCCAGTTCAAAGGGTGAAAAAAGAACATTTATACCACATGAGAGGAGTCTGCTGATTGGTTGACAAATGTATTCTGATTGGTAAATGTTCTGCCATAGAGAATACAATCAAGAATGTTGATTGATAGTTAACTGCCAGACTGCATTTACATTTTAAACCAGGCAGGTGAGTCATTGGTCAGAGCATTACATTGAGTAACAAACCAGAAAACAGCTGTCACTTATTCTGTTGAGTTGAAACAGACAGTGCATGTCATAGAGACATAAGAGTCATAGAAATGTATAGCTCAGAAACAGACACTTCGATCTAACTCGTCCATGTCGACCAGATGTCCAAAATAAATCTAGTCCCATTTATCAGCATTTGGCTCATATCCCTCTAAACCTTTCCTGTTCATGCACCCGAGATAATGGGAACTGCAGATGCTGGAGAATCCAAGATAACAAAGTGTGAAGCTGGATGAACACAGCAGGTCAAGCAGCATCTCAGGAGCAAAAAAGCTGACGTTTTGGGCCTAGACCCTTCATCAGAGAGGGGGATGGGGAGAGGGTTCTGGAATAAATAGGGAGAGAGGGGGAGGCGGACCGAAGATGGAGAGAAAAGAAGATAGGTGGAGAGGAGAGTATAGGTGGGGAGGTAGGGAGGGGATAGGTCAGTCCAGGGAAGACGGACAGGTCAAGGAGGTGGGATGAGGTTAGTAGGTAGGAGATGGAGGTGCGGCTTGGGGCGGGAGGAAGGGATGGGTGAGAGGAAGAACAGGTTAGGGAGGCAGAGACAGGCCGGACTGGTTTTGGGATGCAGTGGGGGGAGGGGATGAGCTGGGCTGGTTTTGTGATGCAGTGGGGGGAGGGGACGAACTGGGCTGGTTGTGGGATGCGGTGGGGGAAGGGGAGATTTTGAATCTAGTGAAGTCCACATTGATACCATTGAGCTGCAGGGTTCCCAAGCGGAATATGAGTTGCTGTTCCTGCAACCTTCGGGTGGCATCCTTGTGGCACTGCAGGAGGCCCATGATGGACATGTCATTTGAAGAATGGGAGGGGGAGTTAAAATGGTTCGCGACTGGGAAGTGCAGTTGTTTATTGTGAACCGAGCGGAGGTGTTCTGCAAAGCGGTCCCCAGGCCTCCGCTTGGTTTCCCCAATGTAGACGAAGCCACACCGGGTGCAATGGATACAGTATACCACATTGGTGGATGTGCAGGTGAACCTCTGCTTAATATGGAAAGCCAACAACTGCACCTCCCAGTCGCGAACCATTTCCACTCCCCCTCACATTCTTTAGATGACATGTCCATCATGGGCCTCCTGCAGTGCCACAATGATGCCACCCGAAGGTTGCAGGAACAGCAACTCATATTCCGCTTGGGAAACCTGCAGCTCAATGGTATCAATGTGGACTTCACCAGCTTCAAAATCTCCCCTTCCCCCACAGCATCCCACAAACAGCCCAGTTCATCCCCTCCCCCCACTGCATCACACAACCAGTCCAGCTTATCCCCTCCCCCCACTGCATCCCAAAACCAGCCCAGCCTGTCTCTGCCTCCCTAACCTGTTCTTCCTCTCACCCATCCCTTTGTCCCATCTCAAGCCGCAGCTCCATTTCCTACCTACTAACCTCATCCCACCTCCTTGACCTGTCCGTCTTCCCTGGACTGACCTATCCCCTCCCTACCTCCCCACCTATACTCTCCTCTCCACCTATCTTCTTTTCTCTCCATCTTCAGTCTGCCTCCCCCTCTCTCCCTATTTATTCCAGAACCCTCTCCCCACCCCCATTCTCTGATGAAGGGTCTAGGCCCGAAACATCAGCTTTTGTGCTCCTGAGATGCTGCTTGGCCTGCTGTGTTCATCCAGCTCTACACTTTGTTATCTGTTCATGCACCCATCCAGATACCTTTGAAATGTAATCATACCAGCCTCCTCCACTTCCTCTGGCAGCTCATTCCATACACACACTACTCTCCATGTGAAAATGTTGCCCCTTATGCCCCTTTTAAATCTTTCCCCTCTCACTTTTAACCTATACCCTCTAGTTTTGGATCCCCCATGATGTGGAAAAGACCTTGTCTATTTTCCCTATCTGTGCCCCTCATGATCTGACACGCCAAGAAAAGTAGCCCCAGCTGACTCAGCCTCTCTCTATTGCTCAAACCATGTGCACATCTTCTTTTCCATGTATTAATTAATAGTTTACAGTACATACAAATGTGGCACAATTCAGTTCCAACTGATAATCCTAAATTGGTTGTCAGGATAATTTTTCACACACTTCTTCCAGCAACACAAAGTGCTGTACTATCAAACAACTGTTTTATTTGGGTAACTGTCTCAAAAAGCAACATTGCTAGTTGCTGCTAAGCTAACTGGCTTTTGGACACTGGCAGAATGGTAATGTAAGCAAATCGATAATGATCTTTGTGGATACAGGATCAAAAAAGACCCTGATGTTGTAAAGCAACATGATGCTTTCGCTCCAGTCGGTTTGCAGAATTAAAAGGTATTGATTTGGAGTACTGATGAAAGTCATTTACTTGGTCCTTCGCGTAACATTAAGTTAAAAGTGTCTTAATGACTGGTCACGTTGCCAAGGTTGTTGCTCTTACTTTATCCAATGGCAGTATGCTCAGGGCATTGAGTATAGGAGTTGTAATGTCATGTTGATGTTGTACAGGACATTGGTAAAGCCCCCTTCGGAGTAAGTGTACAGTTCTGGTTACCGTGCTTTTGGAAGGATATTATTAAATTGGAGCAGGTTCAGAAAAGATTTACCAGGATGTTGCTAGGGCTGGAGGTTTGAGTTATTAGGAGAGGCTGGATAGGCTTGGACTTTTTTGACTGGAGCATAGGAGCTTGAGGGGTGACCTTATAGACATTTATAAAAATCAGAAAGGGCGTAGATAAGGTGAATAGCAAAGGGTAGGGGATTGCAAGACTAGGGAACAGATTTTTAAAATGAGAGTAGAAAGAATTATAAGGAACCTGAGAGGCAAAAAGGGTGGTTTGTACGTGCAATAAACTGCCAGAGGAAGTGGTAGATGCAGATACAGTTACAACATTTAAAAGACATTTGGACAAATACATAAATAGGAAAGGTTTAGAGAGATATGGGCAAAATGCAGGCAAGTGGAACCAGTTTAGTTTGGGAAAATTTGTCAGCATGTACAGGTTGAATCAAGGGGTCTGTTTCCGTGCTGCATGACTCAATATACATACAAACACAACTGAGGGGCATGACTGGGGCACAAAGAGCTTCAATTTTGTTAACATTTGTAAAGCCAATCTCATAGGATTTCCTGGCATCAGCTTTATTCCTGAACAGACAGCAAGTTGTCGGCACAGTTTGGTTTTACTAACATAGCTCACTGTGAGGAGAAAATAATGGCAGCAACAACATTTCCAGGGATTGGTTCATTAGTTTGAGTCTGAAAACTGAAACTGGCTAAGTGACAAAGGCTCACCATTATTGTCAAGTACCTCTTCAAGGAACCCAACTCCCACTGCTGGGAAAGCCCAAGACAACTGCCTCACAAGAAAAGAATACAGTCTGCTTGGCAAGCGACTGTAGACATGTTAAACATTGCACCAATGAGGCAAAGAATATTGGGGCAGATAAATTATAAAGATGAAAAGCCTTAAGATATTTGCCAAGGTTTATTTTATTGTACAAGGTATGTGGGCAAATTGTGCATAGAATAAAGAGTTAAACCCCAAGGTTGCAAATAATGCCATTGAAAACAATTTTTTTCAAGTTTACGTGCCATCTTATACTAAGACATGAAGCAATGTATCACTGCCACTTCAAACTGGAGCAGTTGTCACATTACCATTTGAAAAAGTGAGTCCACAAAACAACCTAGCTGCACGATGAATGTTAATTTCATCACACAAATTGTGTTGAAGCATGTAACACTGGAGAGTCTCACACTACGTGCTGTTCAAACAGTCAGCATCTCTGCATCGCTGCTCTGTTCACAGGTCAAGACAGTGAGCAAAATGAAAGGAGAAAACACATGGGAGAGGGGCTCGGAAGTGTACGCTATTGAGTCAATTGAAATTTTCAACATGCTGGATCGTGCGAACTGAAAGAATATGGGCCAGAAGAAGGTGGATGTCTCAAAACCCAATGCCAGTTCCACTGCGTTCCTGTTACTTTTCCTCCTTTACTGATGTGCTGACTCTCACATACAATATAAAGCATTAGTTATGCAAGCTCTGTTTGAAGGGCTTGCTTGCAACCAAAATTCAGGCACATTCTGTAGTATGTGAAGAGACAAGCAAGAGTAAGCAATAGAACCAAGTAGCATCTTTATTTGTACATTTATATTCAATCTCTAGTGTATTCTGATTGATGTCTCTGTTTTGCAAGATCATAATAGTTACAGATCAGGAAGGCCCACTCTTGGTTCATCCACCTAGCAAGATCTTAAAATCTCCCTGAAACTGTAGCTAATTATTTTGATAAAATGCCAGGATTTCACCTCCACCGTTCTTCAAACATGTTGCAGGATTTGATTACGTCTTATGTGAAACAAATTGATCTGCCACCAAACTTAAAATCTATCCTGCTGGTCTATTCCCCTTTCCTCGATACCTTGATATGAAACAGTTAATTTGCAGGCTGAAAAACTTTAATTTCTTCAGCCTTTCTTTATAATTTAAACCTCAGACTCAAAGGAGATGTTTGAGATAGTTCTCTGCCAAAGCTTTGATCTGCTTCCTCCAATCTTTCTACATTTCTTAGTTGAAGTATTCAAATTTGAACACTTTGCATTAAGACAGTGAACCCAGGTCATTTATACAAGTTAGACACAATAACAACAATATCAAGACCTGAAGCAACCCACGCAACAAAACCTCTAATAATTAGCATTTGTGTTTTACCCATTCACTCAATTTCGTACCCACATTAAGAACATAGAACATAGAACATAGAACATTACAGCACAGCACAGGCCCTTCGGCCCTCAATGTTGTGCCGACCCGTCATACCGATCCGAAGCCCATTGCACATCACATTTCAGCTGCAAAATTCATCTGATTGCTAATGTAGCTCTTTAAAAAATTCTTAAAATATAGCTCTGATTCAAGAAGTGCGGTTGTAAACTTCAAGCTATTTTACTAACTAGCTTTGATTACAAAAAAAGACTTATACATCAGCAATATAATCAAACAATAATATAGAGTGACCACTCATCAAACCCAAATCACACATGAAGAGTTTATTTCTTAACTCCTAACCTGGCTTTGAATTTATACCTGTTATAATCATGTCCATTAGCACATGCCTAAGTTGAATTATGCACATCTCCTCTTGACCTTCAAGGGAGCTAGCCATTGGCATTTGTCAAATATCCTACTGTCAATATGCAAAATTTCTGAAGAAGGGTCTAGGCCCAAAACATCAGCTTTCCTGCTCCTCTGATGCTGCTTGGCCTGCTGTGTTCATCCAGCTCTACACCTTGTTATCTCAGATTCTCCAGCATCTGCAGTTCCTACTACCCTGTTACCAAGCAGGTAGATCTGGCTATTGTGTAACAATGCAAATTTCTCCATCAGGTCACATTTCATTGTCAAGCATTATCTAAAAGGTTCCTGCCAGAACTATTTAGAATAGACAAAACACATATGTATCCATGCAGCCACAACAATATTTAAGTAGTTTAATGTCATCATGGATGAGGCAGGATTAGCATCCTGTTACTAAACTCAAAATCTGACTACAATTCCAAGCGTGATATAGATAAAAGCAGCTCACTATAGCCATATTGCATCCATCCTCAAGGTGTACAACAAACATTTGGCATGCTTATTGCAATGGCACATCCAAATTCCATGACTGACATCATCTGATCACCAAGGTAGTCAGTACCATAGAAATACTGTAACATCTAAGATAGTGTCTAGCCACCACCTTAGGCCAATACTGCCATTCCATCATCATAGCTGGATCAATGCTGTGGAATAATCCACTTAATGCAGTCATGAGCACATTATCACCACAAAGACTGCTTCACCATCTACTCGGGCCAAAATGGGATAATGAGTAAATTCAACTTTATTAGCATCACCCACATTCCAAGAACAAGTATACTCCCTTTCGGGTGTGCAATTCTTACCTCCAATTTTCGTCTCTGTATTGTGCATTTCAATATACACAAGTGAATAAGGAGCTATCTGTCGGAATATCTAACATTGCACAAAATAATCCTACTCATAATTTGTCTTGCTGAAGATTTATAGAACATTTTCTCACTGTGTTGACTATGTTCCAAGTCCTAGTTAAATATCTTCCAAAATGAAATATATTTATGTTTAGTTGTTTGTTTTGCTTGGGCTGAGTTCTCTAATTAAGAATTAATCAAGTACAGATGAAAATTCTATAACGAGACGTAGTTTATTTATAATTTATGTATTTGCTGTCCAAGGAGAAAATTTATTGGCAAATGTCTTCTGCATTACCTAAATGTTGTTTTGTTGTCTGTTCCACACAACGCATCCCCCACCCCAAACCCCCACTCCCTCCCCTCAAAGATGGTCAGCACTTTCTGTATTGGAAAATAACAGAGTCAGGCCTAGCACTTTGTTCCTTCCTAAGCTTCAAAGTGGAAGTTTCCACAGAGCAAGTCAGCTCAGATGATGCAAATCTCACAACATATGGTTTGCAGATCCAAGCACAGTTAGTTCTAGGACTCAAACACAAAACACCAGTGGCATCTCAGCCACCGCTCTCTGGCGGTGCTCCATGTATGACAGCTTTTCTATAATGATTTGATTTTT
This sequence comes from Stegostoma tigrinum, assembly GCF_030684315.1. NCBI lineage: Eukaryota > Metazoa > Chordata > Chondrichthyes > Orectolobiformes > Stegostomatidae > Stegostoma > Stegostoma tigrinum. The sequence continues at coordinate 34,043,796 of NC_081354.1, forward strand.
CAGAGTTGGAAATAAATTGCTTCAAAGTAAGTTTATAAAAACATTTGTTGCACATTTTGTTCCAATCAATCCCAGATTCGCTGGTAGAGAAAAACATGTTTCTTGCTTCAATGCTTGTGGTTTTGCTCTTTATTACAATTATATTTTTCCTCAAGTCACGCAACAATATCCAATCACTTATGAATAACAATAGGTAGAAATAGTAAAGTGTGATTACGTATTTAGATACATAATTGGAAATGGATATTAATTAAATAATTAATTATTTGCACTCATATTTTATAATTAAAACACTTTTTCATTCATTTTTGGGATGTAGGCATCATTGGCAAGGCAAACATTTGTTGCCCATTCCTAAATGTGATTGAGTAGATGTTGGTGAGCTGCCTTTTTGAATGGTTGTTTTCCTTTTGGTGTAGATACATTCACAGTGCTTTTAGGGTCAGAGTTCCAGGATTTTGACGAAGGAAGAGTGAAGGAAAGACAATTTACTTGCAAATCAGGATGAAAAGGCGAATTTGCAGGTGGTACGTTTCCACTGGTCTGCTAGAATATTTTGTGGCTTTAAAGGGAACTTTCAAAGGATTTTTAATATGTCACTGCAGTGCACCTTGTAAATGGTTCACATACTTTTGTCACTGTTCATCAATAATTGAAGTGGTGAATAGACCTCGATTGTGCTAGCTATTTTGTCCTGGATGGTGTCAAGTTTCTTGAGTATTATTGAAGCTGTGGATAAGTTAGGAGCATTCATTGCACCTCTGACTTGTGCTTGTTACTTAGTGACTTTCTTTAGGAAGTCAAGAGGAGAGGTGCTTACTGTAGAATTACCAGCTTTGGGCTTACTCTGGTTGCCACATTATGTGTCTGTCTTGTCCAGTTTAGTTTCCAGGTTGTGGATAATGGGAGATTCAGATAATAGCACCACTGAATGTCAAGAGGATATAGGTTAGGCTTTCTTGTAACGGAGAATGTCTGCCACCTGTGTAACATGAATGTTACTTGGCACTTACCAGCCTGAATGTTGTCCAGATCTTGCTTTTCAAGAACTTGGATTGCTTTGGGGTCCTGAGGAGATATGGCAGAATTAAGAACTGCAATCAATATGTTCCACTTCTGACTTTATGTTGGAGAAAGGGCCATTGACAATGCATCTGAAAATGGTTTTTACTGAGACATGAGTTTACTCTTCCTCATTGCTTTCAGGATAAACGTGGTCTGTGTGGAAAGGCACATAGCATTTAACAAAATTTGAAGAGAAGTTAAATGAAAGTTTGCCCACACATTCACAGACATCCTCTGTCATATGATTCAAACTTCAATTTATCATGACAGATGGTTGACATTGTTAATTATAGATGGTGTAATAGATTACTTCAGAAAAATGGCATTCTAGATATAATGTTCACTTGAATGTAATGTTAGCTTGAAGGAATAATGTAAAACAGGTGACATTGGACTGAATTGATCCCATCTCAATTTTCCTTCCAGTGATTGTCATGGAATTTTCATTTTAAAATACCTTCAACAGTTAAAATTCCCTCACAGGTATCATGCTGTTTTAATGCATTATCATATTCCTTTTTTATTAGACCTGACTTTATGATTAACACTACACCCTTCAAAAGTGAATTTTCTAATCTACCATGCTATTTGTATGGGCAAGTGTAATAATTTCATCTGAATCTAACCGTAAGACCATACATGATAAAATGTAGCAGCAGTATTATGCCATTTTGCCATTCAAGTTTGCTCCACTATTCAATCATTTCTGATGTGTTTCTCAACCCCATTATCCTACCTTCTCTCCATACGTCTTGAACCTCTTACCATTCAAGAACCTATTTATCTCTGTCTTCAATAAGCTCAATAACATGGCCTCCACAGCCTTCTGCAGCAATGAGTTCTGCAGATTCACCGCCCATTAGCTAAAGAAATTCTTCCTCACCTCAGGTCTGAAGGGTCATCCCTTCACCTGATGCTGTGCTTTGGGTTCTAGTCCCTCTTACTAATGAAAACATCTTCTCCACATCCACTGTCTCTAGGTCTCAGTGTGTTTCAATCAGATACCCACCTTATCCTTCTAAATTCCATCAAGTACAAAATCAGAGTCCTCAACCGCACCCCATATGACAATCCCTTCATCTCCCAGGATCATTCTTGTGAACCTCCTCTGGACTCGGTCCAAGGCCAGCACGTTCTTCCTCAGATACAGGGCCCAAACTGCTCACAATATTTCAAATATGGTCTGACCAGAGCCTTATACAGCCTGAGAGGTTTTTATCTGCTCTTTTATTCTAGCCCTCTTGAAATGAATGCCAACATTACATTTGCCTTCTAAGTGTCTTCATGTTAACATGAAGAAAATCCTGAACTAGGACTCCCACATCATTTGTACTTCAGATATCAGAAGCATTTCCTCATTTAGAAAATAGTCTACACCTCAATCCTTCCTACCAAAGTGCATACCCTCAGACTCTCCCACACTGGATTCCATCAGCCACTTTTTTGGCCATCTTTCTAGCTTGCCCAAGTCTTTCTGCAGCCTTCCCATTTTCTCAACATTACCTGTCCCTCCACCTATCTTTGAATCACTTACAAACTTAGCAACAGTTTCTTCATCCAGATTGTGGATATATAATGTAAATTATTGTGGTTCCAATATGGAACATGGCGAAATTCTACTATTCACTGGCTACCATCCTGAAATAAGCCCCCTTAGAGCTATTCTCTTCATTCTACCACTCACCCGATCTTGGATCCATGCCAGTATGTTGCCCATAACGTCATGGGCTCTGGTCTTACTTAGCAGCCTCCTATGTGGCACTTTTTCACAGGTCTTCTGGAAATGCAAATAGACTATGTCCACTGGCTCTCTTTTGTTTAATTTACTTGCTAACTCATCAAAAAGTTCTAACAGATTTGTTAGGCATGATCTCCCATTGATGAAGCCATGCTGACTCAGCTCCACTTTACCATGCACTTCCAAGTAGTCCACAGTCTCATCCTTAATAATGGCCTCCAAAATCTTACCAATGACTGAGGTCAGGCTATCCGGCCTATAGTTTCATGTCTTCTGCTTCACTCCCTTCCTCCATAAATAGCACTGTTACATTAGCCATTTTCCAGTCTTTCAGGACCCTCCCTGACTTCAATGATTTGTGAAAGATCACCACCAATACCTCTACAATCTCCTCAGCTATCTCCTTCAGAACTCTGGAGCATAATCTATCCGGTCTGTGTGATTTGTTCACCTTTGGACCTTTCAGCTTCCCCAGCATCTTCTATTTACTAATGGACACCACACTCACCTCTACCCCATAACTGTCCTTAGGGCCTGGTTATGTTGCTGGTGTCTTCCACCTTGAAAACTGATGCAAAATACATTTTCAGTTTTTCTGCTGTTTCTTTCTTTCTCATTACTTCTTCTCCAGCCTCATTTCTCATGGTCCAATGTCCACTCTTGGCTCTTTCTTACTGTCCAGACATCTAAAAATACTCTTGCAATCTTCATTTATATTACCAACTAGCATACTCTCATCTTTCCTCCCACTTATTGTTTTTTTTTGACTTGTTCTCTGATAGTTTTTGAAAGCTTCCTAATCTTTTGGCTTCCCATTAATCTTCACTACATTATCTGATTTTTTTTTGTTCTTGTGCTTTCCCTGGCTTCCCTTGTCAGTCAAGGTTGCTTCATTCTCCCCTTAATATGTTTCGTCTTCCTTGGGATGAATTTCTCCTGTGTCTCCTGAATTACTCTAGAAACCCCTGCCAATGCTGCTCTGCCATTTTCTTTGCTACGTTTCCCTTCCAATCAACTCTGGCGAGATTCCCTCATGTCTTTGCAGTTACTTTTACTCAATTGTAATAACATTACATCTGATTTCAGCTTCTTCCTTTCAAACTTCACAATGAATTCTATCATACTATAATCACTGCCCCTGGGCTTCCTTCCTCTTAAGCTTCCTAATCAAGTCTGCTTCATTACTCATCACCAAATCCGGAATTGCCCGATCCCACATGGGCTCTACCACAAGTTGCTCCAAAAGGCCTTATAGACATTCCATGAATTCCTCTTCTTGAATTTCACTACCAACCTGATATTCCCTGTCCACCTGCATATTAAAGTTCCCCATGATTATTGTAATAGTATCTCAATTACCTAGCTTTACTAACTCCTGATTTATTTTCTGTCCCACATCTTGACTCCTGTTAGGAGCTGGTACAGAACTCTCATCAGGGTCTTTTCTCCTTTGCAGTTCCTCAAGTCTACCCACACACATTCTCCACCTTCTGACTCTATATCACATCTCTCAATTGGTTTTATTTTATTTCTTAATAAAAAGGCAACCCTGCTTCCTCCTCCCATCTGCCTGTCCTTTGGTTAGATGTGTATCCTTGGATATTTAGTTCCCAGCCTTGAACCAATTGCAGCCACACGTCTGTAATACCCACAACATTGCACCTACCAATTTCAATCCACGCTACAAGCTTACTTACCTTGCATTGTATATCACGTGCACTTAAGTACAACAACTTTAGCCCTGTGTCAAATGTCCTCCTTCTCATGGTTGTCCACTTACCTGTTGTGCTTGAAGTTTTTCTCTGCATGATTTCTAGTTCTGGAAAATTTAAAACCCACTGCTGACCCCTCCTCCTTTTAACATTTTCTATAACTTTGCATTGAACTGAGTGTACCTCCTCTTGCCCCCCTCTTCCTCCCCCTTCCCAGACTATTTAGATCAAAGCCTTATCTGCAGGCTTAATTCTGTGATTCGTCAGGCCTCTGATCCCAGGATGATTCAGGTGGAGCCTGTCCCAGTGGAACATTTCCCTCCTTCCCTAGTACTGGTGCCAAAGTCCCATGAATTCAAACCCATTTCTCCTACATCAATCTTTGAGCCGTATGTTTACCTCCCTCATTTTGTTGAGCCTGTGCTCATGGATCAGGTAGTCATCAGGGATTATTACCTTTTTGATGTGGCTTTTTAAGTTAGATCCTAGTTGCTCATATTCTCTCAGCAGCACCTTTATCCAGTCTCTGACCACTGACCGAATTCAAGGTAGTTAATCTAAGCAGTGTGACTGTGTCCTGTAAGACAGCATCTCAATAACTGTCCCCCTCCGTGATGAGTTGCAGTATTTGAAGGTCAGACTCCAACTCATTAACTCTGAGCCAGAGCTCCTCAAGCAACCAACATTTGCTACTTATGTGGTCACTGTTAACCACAGGGGCAGCCATCAGCTCCTACATCATGCAGTTACCACATGTCGCCTGGCCTGGCATCTCTACCTTAATTACTTAGCTCTAAAGTTGAATTCTTTTAAAATTTCTTTCTGGACTTTTAGTTTGTAGTCTGTAAATATTTCCCCTATTTACTTTCAATCTGAAGGTAACCTATAATAGATGGTCAAATTAGTAGCTGTTTCCAACCAGATCACCAGTGATGTCACTCATTTGCACTGCCCCCCCGATCATGGGCTTCAATTTATTCTGTTAATAAAACCTTGCAAACTATGAGCCAAAGAAAGCAAGCAAAAAGTATCTCTTCTTCTCTGCACCAAATTCCCACATTGCCTCCAAATTCCCCGAACTATGTACTCACTTGGGTCGAAATTCACTCTGGATGTGACCTCTCCTTCCTGACCATGTGAAGATTCATAATAGACAGTGCAAAGCTTACTGACCATAGGGACCCATAACACAGAACAGGAGGAGTGAGCCATTCAGCTCTTTATACTAGAAAGTTAACAGTTGAGGGGCAACCTGATTGAAGTATATGAAATTATGAGAGGCATGGATCGGGTAGATAGTCGGAATCTTTTTCCCAGGGTGGAAACGTCAAATACTAGGGGACATACTAGGCTAAAAGTGAGAGGAGGGAAGTTTAAAGGAGATGACTGAGGCAAGTTTTTTTAACACAGATGGTGGAAGGTGCCTGGAATGTGTTTCCAGGGAAGGTAGTGGAATTAGATACAATAGCAACATTTAAGCGGCATTTGAACAGACACACAGACATCAAGGGAATAAAGCAATATGGATCATGTGCAGGTAGATTGCATTTGTTTAGAATGGCATCATGGTCAGCGCAGACATGATGGGCCAAAGGGCCTGTTACCATGCTGCATTTCTCTAAGTATGTACAAGTGGGAAATTTAGCAGCTCCGATAATTATGTCATAGTCAGACAATCTCCTGTAAGAAGTGATTAGAAATTGTCCAAGGAAATGGAAGATGTCTTAGGACAATCAAAATGCTGAAAATCTGAACTAGAAAGAGACAAATGACATCACCAACACAGGAAATGTCATCACCAACCCAAGGAAACCTAACCAGATAAATAGAAAGCGGGACATAACACCAGCGCTTCGAGGGAGGCTCACTGATGATGTTACCTAGTATGGTGACGAAACGTCTGAAAACGAACCTTCCAGCTCCGTGAGCAAACTCACATCCAGAAAGAGACAATGGTAGAAATTCTCTGCAGCTCAGGCTGTATCTGTGGAGCTTGAAAATGGATTAATGGGCCACATTTTTTGAGAAGTAACAATCCCATGTAGCTGTTTCCTGTGGACCTACTCCATTTGCTGCCTCTCATGTTTCCATCAACAAAGAAACACTGGAGGTTACTTTTTTGAAACTGGTGAATAAACTTTGCTGTGTTATTTGAGCACTATTTGCCACAACACAGATTCATCTTAATGTTGCAAGATTGCACCATGGCAAGACTGAGTGAGTAGGTTAAGCATCACTGTTAGCCTCTAATGCCCTTTTGACCTGGATTGTTCTGCTATCATAAACAGTTAAAGAGTCTTACTTACAGATAAGGAGCAGGCCGACTCAGGGACAGGGAATGTGCAGACACCCGGGGCAAGAGATATTCCAGATCAGCTTCTCAAATGTGCACATAGCAACACATTGGCTTAACCCACAAGATAAAGCAATCAACAGAAGTTCTGCAAGGTAAGGGGAAGGGGAAGTAGAAGCTGACTTTGGACAGACACTACATTCCATGATTGTGGCCCTGCTGTGTTGTCGGTAGGTACTTATCAGCAAGAAAAGTCAAAATAGCATCTTCTCACTGCAAAAGTGCCCATCCAAGACCCAGGCAAGAGTAAAAAGATTACAGCAGGAAATGTTCTACATTTCCTTCAGGAAATAGGGGCGAATTTTGCTGAAGATAATTGATCCCCAATGGAATTTGACTAATTCCTAAATTATGCAAATTACTTCGATTCCAACCTCATCTGTTTGATACAGAAAATATAATTGTATTTACATAGTTATCATTAATATTGAAAAGAAACATTTTAAATAGACGTTCCCAACAGTCCATTTCTGCCCCCACAGGTTTCAACTGTTTTTTCACATTTACAGCCTGAATTAGCTCTTTGCTAACATGCTGTACCATAACGTGTCAGCTTGCTTTCATCAATAGGCTATCCGCTTTTCTTTGTTTCAACAAGACTTGGACTACATAGAAACCTGACAAATTGCTGATTCAATAGAAAAAAGAATTCCAAAAAAAATTTAGTGATTCAGACAGAGATTAAGAATATGATTCCCAAACGTCTGAAATTGTCTTAGACTCTCCAGGGATTAATCCCCTGATTCCTGTTGCAAGCATGCAGTGTTATTAAAAATACAGTGTACACCACTTTAAAGACGACACAGAATACAGTCAGTACACGTAGGCCCCTAAGCAGGCTGTGCCTCTAGATAGTCTTGGACTGTAGCTGCTGAGCCTCAGTTCCATACATTATCCTGGAATCAAGCTAGGTCCATTATCCGAATTATAAATTGGGGCTGGCATTTGCCAGCAAGTGGCTGCAAAGGAACACATGGAATCTGGTCACAGAAGTCCAAGACTGCTTAATGAAGTTGAAACTGGAAACCTAAAATAAAATGTTAAAACCTGCCTGGAAGTCTCTTCTGGCCCATAATGATCACTAAGAGCAGGTTTGATTGTGGTAGAGGGGTTGCTTCACTTTGTTCGAAGTTTCAGGTTTGAGTTCTGTTGACATAACTGTGCCCAATTAGCATATTTAAAGAAGGACACCACCTCCTCCATGTTGGTGTTTCATTTGCTTGCTCAAAAGAGTAAGCTAACATTGAGTTTGCTGAGAATTTGGATGTAAGAATGTACTTTATTGAAATCCATGCCTTGATCACCCTGGGATGCGGTAGTAAGTAAAATGGGGCTGCACCCTATTGCTTTTATTTCATTTTCTTTGAACACATTTGTTTATTAGTTGTAAAAATGTTAGAATTGGGAACAAGGCTGTGTAACTATAGGGAGCGTTTGGAACTAACAAAATAGCTGATGTAACTTCCAAAAAGCCATCCTGCAAGAGTTGACAACGTCAGTAAACTGTACGTATTTTCTAAGATAACAAGTTGTGGTGCTGGATGAACGCAGCAGGCCAAGTAGCATCTTAGGAGCAGGAAAGCTGACTTTTCGGGCCCAGACCATATTATCTCTGTAGGTATTTTCTAATTGACCTGTTAAGAGATGTTATTACACACTTGAGCAGGTCGGACTTGAATTGGTTCTGCTGATTCAGAGGTAGATTCAATGCCACTGTACCACTGATAAATTGTAAAACAAGTTCAAGTATATCCTGCATCTGTAGAACTATTTTGAAAATCATGGACATGCATGCACTTAAAAATGAAAAATGCAAATAGTTAAAGTAGAGAGGCTAGGACAATTGTAGTGAGGAAAGTAAAGTTTGTGCTGCCTGATCCTTTCAGTGACTTTTTCATGTAAACAGTGCTATCCACATCTTCACTGACTGCACATCTCTTGTAAGAGCACTGGAAGGAACCCATTCTACTGAAAACCAGACAGTACCTCTTAAGAGGAGAGCTGCATTCTGGTTGCACAAAGTAATAGTGACAATTGTAAGACCGATAGAGTACAGTAACTAGAGTTCAATCTTAATACAAAAATTGGTATAAAAAAGGTTTGTCTTTGATCCCTGGAGATCAGGAATCCATCCAGGATTCTGATAAGAAGGTAGTGGTAAGATGTCACTAACGAAATCAAAGCTAAGAGGATTGCTCCTAGGACATGGATGTAGTGACAGAAGATTTTTTAATAATATCACTAATCTAATCATAGCCAGAGAATTAATTGCAGAGGCTTCTTTTTCTATTCCTTCATCATTACTTCTGGGTTCCTTAAGGATTAAGCCTCGGCTCCTTCCTTCTGCCTGCCATATAACGCCCCAACTACTTCAAAACCACCTCTTCCAATTCCTCCACTGTTGCTAAATTGTTAGATGTTTTAAAACTTCCTTCATGGCTTGTGGCCATCACTGGCTAGGCCAGCATTGATCACATATCCCAAACTACCTTCCGATGGTGATGTTGGGCCATCTTCTCAAACTGCTGTGATCCTTATTTAAAATGCAGTACAAGATAAGCAGGAGCTCTATCCAATTAAATACTGGGAAAATCCCACAACCCACTGGCATATCTGAGCTCCTCTAATTGCTCCCTTTTCTGCATTCATCATAATTGTTCCACCATTGTTTGCTATGTCTTCTGCTGCCAAAGCCCCAAGTTCTGAATTCCCTCCCTAAACTTCTTCGTCTCTCTCTTTCTTTCTACCTTTAAGGTGTCTTTTGAAAACCTCCCTTTATGGCTGAACTTTTGATGAGCTGATCTAACATCTTCTTTTGTGACTCAGTGGCATACATTGATTTATAAAGGTGCTGTCAAGTGCCTTGGGACATTTTGTTATTTTAAAGGCACTATATAAATTTTTATTGCCAGGGAGGAGAACAACTTTCTCATCACAAATACAGTATTGGCAACCTCATCAAATCCAATACTAAAATTACGAATCAAGTAGGCCTAGCGAGCTCTAGCCTATGCTCAATACCCTCTGGAGTCTCCTCAGGGTAATCTCAGTTGCCTTGAACCTCCAAAACCGTAATCACAGATGAAAACGTGATATAAGTATTAGCACAAGCAAATTAACAATGAAGGTATAAGCAATGAAACATTGTAAACCTAGAGTATTTCATTCACAAATTGAGTTTCCCATTTGGATTAGGCATTGGCCTTGTAATTGTTACTGTGCTTTACAGATTATATCACATGGTTTGAATAAAGTTAACTCTGAGAACTGACACAGAACGACAGATGTGTAGATATATAAACACAAAACCTCATGGTCATTACTGAGGCATTAGATATAGACCAGCATGATGCACTACCTGCAGTTGCAAATCATTTGTGAATTATGAGAATGGAATCTCTTCTGATTGTAAGCAGATTGCATAGCCGGCATATTTATCAATCAATGGCACATTTGCACTGTGTAGAAACCTTATACCATCTTGATAATAAAATGTGAGGCTGGATGAACACAGCAGGCCAAGCAGCATCCCAGGAGCACAAAAGCTGACGTTTCGGGCCTAGACCCTTCATCAGAGGGATGCTGCTTGGCCTGCTGTGTTCATCCAGCCTCACATTTTATTATCTTGGAATCTCCAGCATCTGCAGTTCCCATTATCTCTTATACCATCTTGTCCTGTTTCTCTCCGTCAACACAGAAGGTAATTTAAATATTTCTTGTGACGTACGAAACAACTTTTTATTTCAGTCGATGCCTGGCCAAAAGTGAATCGGTGCTGATGTCACCTCTTTCAATCTCTAGTAGAAAGGTCCAGTTTGAAACCACAGGCAGTGCTACCCATGCCCTTAACAAAAGCAAATTATTGTGGGTACTCAAAATCTAAAATGAAAACTGAAGAAACTCAGCAGGTGTGGCAGCATCAATGGAGAGAGAAATAGAGTCAATACTTCAAGTCCAGTATGACTGCCTTGGGTGTACTATATAATAGGGGACTAGAAAGTTATATTTATGTTATTTGTTAGTAAGGGGAATAAGGAGCAAATGGGAAAGATGCTGAAGGTTCCCAGAATAAAAGACAGAGTGAGCCCTAATGATAATAGAGGAAGGATATATATGCAGAATAACTGAGAATGATTAAATGTGAATAGTAGAAAATGTGTCAGTTTTGCTGAGAACAAACCCATGTCAACAAGGCATGTGGGATATAGGGACTGTACTCAAAATAGAGGACAGTGTTCACACTCTGAATTTGTTGAATTCAATGTTGATTCTTGAAGGATTTTGAGTGACAAAGTAAAAAAATGAGGTGCTATTCCTCGATCTGTTAGACTTTGCTGGAGCACTATTAGCATGAAAACTCAGCCTGAAAGCAACATGGTGTATGAGGACTGCAAGTAACCATAAGGTCATTCTTAATCACAGAGCATAGGTATTCCACAAGCGGGTACCCAATCTGCCTTTGGAAGAGGAGGCTGCACAGTGAGCAGCAAGTACAGTCGGCGAGATTTAACAAAGTACTAGTAAACTACTGCGCTACATCTGGAAGGTGTGTTTGGGGCCTTGGACAGTGAAGAAGTAATTTGGCAAGTGTTATACCTTTTGCGATTTCATGGGAGGGAGCAGGTTTGGAGTTAGGCTGGGATGAAGAAGTGTTTGATCAGATTAGATTCTGTACAGTGTGGAAATAGGCACTTTGGCCCAACATATCCACACCGCCCCTTGCAGCATACCACCCAGACTCATCCCCCTATAACCCACACACCACTGAACACTATGGGCAATTTAGCAAGGCCAAGCCACCTAGCCTGCACATCTTTGGACTGTGGGAGGAAACCAGAGGAAACCCACGCAGACACGGGGAGAATGTACAAACTCCGCACAGACAGTCGCCCGAGGCTGGAATCAAACCTGGGTCCCTGGAGCCGTGAGGCTGCAATGCTAACCACTGAGCCAGCATGCTGGAGTGATGGAAGAGTGTCGCAGAGGGAATGGTACTTGTGGAATGCCTTTGTTTGGGGGTGTAGTTGTGACAGGTGACATAGCTTGCTCACAAATTTATTTGGAATTTGGGGACATTTGCGAGGTAGTTCTCAGTCAAATCAGTCAAAACGCTTTCCCTGCCTGTGTAAAAACCTTCTGGCCCCAGAATTTGTTGTTTTACTTTTGCTTTTCCTTTAGCAGGTGATTTCTAACATTTATTTGGAACATTCTGTTGACTTAGACTTTTCTCACCTTGACTTGCACTTTGCTGCTGTCGCTCTTCACTGCAACATGGGAGCAGTTTCTGCAGCTCTACCTTTTAATTCAGGTGAGGAATAAGCAGAGTTGCAGTATCATCAGAACCAGAAGCAGCGAGGAAAACATCAACAGTAGCAATTGCTGCCTTCTACTTAGTTACATGACGCTTCACAGAGGAAACAGATGGAGATCTCTATCTCAATGGAATGGTATACCAGCAACATACCAAAGCAGCAGATCAGCTTTCTCAACTACATGCCTCAGCAGTTTCAGGTCTTCTTGACAGATCTGCAACCTCCTAGATACTGAATTCCTTCTCACTGGGCTATGCGTTACTTGAGGCCATCACTGCCCAGAATTTCTTCACATTGATCTCCTTACTGAATCAGCTGGTGGCGTCTGCATGATTTCACAATTTTTTTATCTGCAAGAGTATCTGCCACCAACACCCTCGATTCACAATGAGGACAGTCAGAAACAAAGGGCCCTCATATTGTAGCAACTAGATTTCCACAGTCTGGGGGAAATATAGCTGCACGCATAAGGCAGTCATGACACACCCGGATTATCCAGGATTATGTGCTATTCATAAGTAGTATTCCACTTTATTAATATTTAGTCTCCAATGAGACCACTGGAAGGTTTTCTTGCCAGCCTCTGCAAATCTTCAAAAAAGTTGCCATGATGCATTCATTGTGCGCCAAAATGTTCACACCATCAGTCACTGTCAATGATGACCCCTCAGAGATTGGGACGATCTTCTCAAAGCCTGGCTAATGACACTTGTGAGGAACTCCAAAACAAATGTCGAGATGGATACATTTGGAGCAAAATAGCCATAAGTTAGACATTGTGTTCTCTTAGAGAAAGAACATTGGAAGGATCTTGTAAGACTACTGAGGACGTATAAGGTAATCTGTAGAGATGCACAAGGATGAATTACATTAGCAGGCCATGACATGGATGGAGGACAGTCAGGACTGATGAACCAAAATCCTTAGTGGTTGAGCTCAGAAAAAAAGCAACCTCAGGTGGAAACAGAGCTGGAATACATGTGAAAAAACCACTTGATTGAACCTTGTCAAGGCAACTGGAGTTTACCAATAGCATAAGTTCCTAAACTTTTGGATCATGACGTCTTTAAGAATATGTGAGTTTTATCAGAATTTTGTGGCTAACTTCAGAACAAATCTGTAACTTTAGCAAATTTGTAATGGAATCAAGCAAAAATAGTATGATCAACAGAATAAAGTGTAAACTGGATGAACACAGCAGGCCAAGCAGCATCGGAGAAGCAGAAAGGCTGAAGTTTCGGGCCTAGACTGTTCTTCAGAAAGGTATAGGCCCAAAACGTCAGCCTTCCTGCTCCTCTGATGCTGCTTGGCCTGCTGTGTTCATTCAGCTCTGTACCTTGTTATCGCAGATTCTCCAGCATCTGCAGTTCCTACTATCTCTGAACAGCAGAATGTCTAGTAGCCTTTTTAAAGTTGAAGGTAAATCATAATGAATGTACCTGCTGTCGGCTGATCCTGACTTTATCAAACTTTTTAAAATGGCAAATATCACTAGTGACCTGGAGGAAGGTACAGTCTCCTTGAAAGAATAGTGAATACTGGGTATGGTGGAGCCGATAGGGTAATTTTCAAAGAAACTACACCAAAATCAGAGGAAGTATTTTCTCTCATGGGAAGTGAGACTTGGCTATTATTATTGAACTTTTAATGTTTAGAAGTTTATGTCTAACAACCTTGCAATGAAAGTGGGAACTGTCCAGGTCCCACAATGAATTTAAAAAAATCTATACTGAGCATAGTCCATGACTGTTTATTGAATGGTTTAAAATGAAAAATATAAAATTTTTCAGATGGACTTTACTGATAAAACAATTCAATATATGAAAAAAAACCATGTTGGCAAAGATAATGTGATAGCAGATGCCTGGTCCAGAATGTAAAAATGATGAAATGAGAATTTAAGGGAAAGATGATAAAGATTATGTGACACTTGTATAAGGGATAAATTAGTAAGTCTCGAATTTTGTGGTCTGCATATCATATACTTTATGATAAAATGCATTTTTGAAAGTGCAAAGACCACTTTTGTTTTTGGACTACAGAATATCAGTGGGAAAATATATTTCTTTAATCCAAGGGACTGTGGAAGAAGATGTTCCAGTTTGTTTTAAATGAGTTACCAGAACTCATTGTATGTTGTATTTACAAGGTTGTGTTATTGAAACAATGAGAGATATATTTCAATTCCGTGGATGTGTGCTCAGAGCAATTTTGCACAGTGTCAGATTTTTGATTATGTGTGTTCAAGGGTACTCAGTGCAGTAACACTTTCTTGACTGGTTCCTTGATAAGTGTCTACAGCTTCATATTTAGACAGTATGGCAGACTTATCCAACCAATAAAGGAAAAAAAAATCTCTGTTCTTCTCTCTCCTGTGAGTGCAGAAGGAAAGGAAAATCTCAAGCAGCTGGATACACTGTCTCTCTGCAAATTCTCTTCTGAAAAAAAAATCAAAATACCTTAGAGGCACTGAAAAAGTGAATCTTCAATCCGTAAATGATATACTGAGAATTGCATGTCCTCCCCAAAGAATTGAAAGGAACCACAAGACAACTGAAAGAAAACATCTCATTGACTCCTCTCTTCCAGACTGGTGTCAGGGCTACACTTCACTGTTTTTTTTATTCCTTTCTCATATGCAATGGTTGGGTCTTGTCTAGACTCTGCATGTCTGTTTGTATGTCTATAGGAATTTCTTAAAATGGATAGAGTTTAAATTATGGAGAAGTTATAAATTAGCAATTTGTGTTTCCTTTCTGCTACCGGTTTGTTTGCAATAAATAGCAGTTTCTTTGTTACCAATAGACATGAAGGCATGAGAAAAAGTATAAATAAGATTTACAAAGATAATTCTGAAAGTTGACCTGACCAAAATCATTGAGATTGTTAAATGATTTGATCAGAGGGATATAAACGATATATCCAAGGAATAGGTTATGCTCACCATGTATCTAATGAGAGACCTTACAAACTAAGTATGCACATACTATGGCGAGTAATAAAACATCACCAAAATAATGCTGTTCCATCAACAGGAGCTCTTGTAAAGCTGCCATTGTGAGATGAATGAGATTTGCCTTTCTAGAGTATAGACAGTACTTAGGGGGAGGCAATGGTTTAGTGGTATTATTGCTGGACTGTTAATCCAGAGGCCCAGGTGACTTTTTTGGGGACCTGGGTTCAAATCACACTATGGCAGTTGGTGGAATTTGAATTCAATGAATATCTGGAGTTAAGAGTGTAATGAATACCATAAATGCTTTGCTGATTGTTGAGGGAAAACCATTAAACAAAAAAATGTCCATTAGGGAAGGAAACTGTCATTCTTACCCGGCCTATATATGGCTCCAGACGCACAGCAATGTGGTTGACTCTTAACTATCAGCAACAGCCTCATCCCCATAAATGAATAAAGGGAAAAAGAAACTCATATTTCTTGACTATTACAATCATTATTATTTTCAGATATGTGCATCAATTGTCTGGCCCTCAGCCCTCCTCCACTCATCTAGTAGCCGGCTGTGGTCCCCAAACTAGATATCAATTATCTACATTAACATTTACTCTTCTGTTGTCTAATAAATGAAACATTCTTGAATCAGCTCTAAGTTTCTCATTCGTGTTCTCAGTACCCAGATCTCCTCATAGGTTTTGTTGTGTTTTACCTTCTGATCTGTATTTGGTGGTGACAGGAGTTTTTATTCCAGCATTGGCAGTCCAATGTAATTTCAGAGTTCACAACATGTTATGTGACCTTCAATTTTCTTTGTGGTCCCTGCACTGCTAACTGAGCTCTGGTTGTACACCTGCCAATACCTTAGTGCCCTGGTGTAATCTGTCCAATATATCTTTATGAAGGAAACTACACCTAACCTTTTTTCATGGACTCCTAGATTGTTCGTGATTGTGAAATCCAGTTAGTGCTCAAATTATATCTTCTCAACCAACTCGCTGGCCTTTGGACAACCATTCTTATAGCTTTGTGGCCTCAATTGTTATGAGAGAATGTCCAGTTGATGCTAGTGTTGAACAAGTCACCTTCTCAGCAGACCCCTGCTGGATGGAGCATAATTTTTTTATTTGGCGGTGATTTTTTTTTACTAAAACATAAACAATGTTGCAGAATTTGTTTTAACATTAAAATGAAGCAAAAGTTTAGTTATAACAAAAATAAATATTAAACAGGAGGGAAAATATGCTTTACTCTTTTATTACACCAATTCCAAGATTTTTAAAAGCACAATAGAAACAATCCAAGCATGGCACAGCTTAACAACATTATTGCAATTCCAAGTACTTCCAACTATTCCAAGCCCAGCTCATTTCTGAGAGGGAGAGAACATTCCGTCTGTTTTAATACTTTCTTGGGCTTGAAGTGATAATAATTTCAATTTACTGGCTGGAACTGTGGATAACTCTTTCTTAATCATTACCATATTCCTCATTTATATTCTCTCCACTGCTATATTATCCCTGACCCAGTTACTTTAGAATCACTACAGAGCAGATAGACCTAAACAGATAAATAGAAAGCGGGACATAACACCAACGCTTCATCGGAGGCTCACTGATGATGTTATCTAGAATGGTGATGAATCGTCTGAAAACTAACCTTCAGCGAGCAAACTCACATCCAGAACCTCAACCTGAGCTACAAATCTTCTCAAAACTCGCTAGCAGATAGAAGCCATTCAGCCCATCAAGTTTGCACTGACCCACCTCTTTGAAGAGCGTCCTACCCTATCCCAGCATTTATCATGGCTAAGCCACCTACTCTGCATAACCCTGGTCACTACAGAGGCAATTTAGCATGGCCAATCCACCTAACCTAAACATCTTTGGACTGTGGGGAGGAAACTAGAATGCCTAGTAGAAACTCACAGCCATGGGCAGAATGTGCAAATTCCACACAGGCAGTCACCCAAGGCTGGAATTGAATCTGAGTCCCTGGCTTTGTAAGGTTGCAGTGCTAACCACTGAGCTACCATGCTATTGTTTCCTAAAATTTCAAAAAACTTCACTTCTTTTCTAATATATTCCTACACTTTGTTTGGGGCTATTAATAACATCTTATTGTAAGTTAATTTCATTACCGTAAACATTTTGATTTGGTATGCTGCTTAGCATGTTTCTTTCTCGAAATAACTCTCCGCATTTCAAAGCTGAATACATGTTTCTGTCTTGAATAATTTTCCAACACAGAGTAATTGTTTCTGGAAAACTCTCTACCTAAGCCCTTTCAGTGCTCCCCTCAGAACTCTAGGTAATTTGTCCTCACTTTGAATTATGGGTCATTGTACTTTCTTCTTCAAAATAAATGGCCATCTCCAACACACAGATCAACACATCCAACCTAGAACCCCAAAATCCCAATGTCACCACGAAATGATACATATGTAAATCTGACAGCATTATCACACCATTCTTTCAGGCAATACTGTTGAATTGTAACACATTCCAGGTGTCTCTTTGGTTCCTGTTGAATTTGGTTCAGACTCTTGACTTGCTTGCTACTGTTTCTTCTCTGCCATTTGAAACATTGATTTTGTTGTTGGTCATCTCAATGGATTCCTTCTTCTTTGTGGAGAATCAATGAAAGAATGGTCAATAGTGGTTTGTTTCAAGACCAATGGCTTGACAACTGTTCATTTCTGAACTAACTGATCCCTGAGCAATAGTGTAACTTGTGCCATTTCTCCAAAGAAGTTATCAAGGTGGAGAGAATTCAGAAAAGATTTACCAGAATGTTGCCAGAAATGGAATGTTTGAGTTATAGGGAGAGACTGGAATACATAGGATGTTGAGGGGTGACCTTACTAAGGTTACTAAAATCATGAGGGGTATAGATACGATGAATGGCAGGTGTCTCTTCCCTAATAGTGGGGGATTTCAAGACTAGGGGGCATATTTTTAAGGTGAGTGGAAGAAGATTTGAAAAGGGCATGAGGGACAACTTTTTTACACAGGGAGTGGTTGATGAATGAATTTCCAGAGGAAGTGGTTGATGCAGGCACAATTACAATGTTTAAAAGACATTTGGATAAGTACATGAATAAGAAAGGCTGGAGCGATAAGGGCCGCACGCAGGCAGGTGGGACTAGTTTAGTTTGGGAACACGGTCAGTGTGGACTGGTTAGAAGGAAAGGTCTGTTTCTGTGCTCTATTGCTCTAAGTTCATGATGTGCAGGCTCAAAAGTGATAGACAACTGCTGACAATATACACATTTTCACCTCTCTGATGTATATTGCATTGCAGTGTAACAATTTCACCAGTGGCACACTCTCCCATCTCTATAGCTAGTGGCTTCTGCTTCTTCCACCATGCCATACTGCATTTTGTATTTCATTTTAAGGCAATGCTGCATCTTTTTCCCCCTTTATTCATTCACGGGATGAAGGTATCGCCGGCCCGGCCAGCATTTATTGCCCATCCCTAATTGGCCAGAGAGCAGTTAAGAGTCAACCACATTGCTATGGGTCTGGAGTCACATGTAAGCCAGACCAGGTATGGATGGTAGTTTCCTTCCCTGAAGGGCGTTTGTGAGCCAGATGAATTTTTCCTGAAAATTGACAATGGATTCACGGTCATCATTAGACTTTCATCTCAGGTATTGTATTGAATTCAAATTCCACCATCTGCCATGGTGGGATTCGAACCCAGGTCTCCAGATCATCACCTGGGTCTCTGGATTTACAGTCCAACAATAATACCACTAGACCATTGCCTCCCCCTTCTTAAGGATGGTGAGCTCCATAAAGCCCAAGCTTGTGTTCTGTTTAGTCTATATCTGATCTTGAAACTACTATTAAGCATTGCAATGTTTTCATACTTTTTCTCAGTGTGTTAACCAATTTTATTACTGCAAACAAAAACTAATTTCTAGAACAGCGATAATGGGAACTGCAGGTGCTGGAGAATCCAAGTTAACAAAGTGTGAAGATAATAAAATGTGAGGCTGGATGAACACAGCAGGCCAAGCAGCATCTCAGGAGCACAAAAGCTGACGTTTCGGGCCTAGACCCTTCATCAGAGAGGGGGATGGGGGGAGGGAACTGGAATAAATAGGGAGAGAGGGGGAGGCGGACCGAAGATGGAGAGTAAAGAAGATAGGTGGAGAGGGTGTAGGTGGGGAGGTAGGGAGGGGATAGGTCACTCCAGGGAAGACGAACAGGTCAAGGAGGTGGGATGAGGTTAGTAGGTGGGAAATGGAGGTGCGGCTTGAGGTGGGAGGAGGAGATAGGTGATGTCCATCATGGGCCTCCTGCAGTGCCACAATGATGCCACCCGAAGGTTGCAGGAACAGCAACTCATATTCCGCTTGGGAACCCTGCAGCCCAATCGTATCAATGTGGACTTCACCAGCTTCAAAATCTCCACTTCCCCCACTGCATCCCAAAACAAACCCAGCTCATCCCCTCCCCCCACTGCATCCCAAATCCAGCCCAGCTCATCCCCGCGTCCCTAACCTGTTCTTCCTCTCACCTATCCCCTCCTCCTACCTCAAGCCGCACCTCCATTTCCCACCTACTAACCTTATCCCGCCTCCTTGACCCGTCCTTCCTCCCCGGACTGAACTACCCCCTCCCCACCTCGTCACCTATACTCTCCTCTCCACCTATCTTCTCCTCTATCCATCTTCGGTCCGCCTCCCCCTCTCTGCCCATTTATTCCAGAACCCTCTCCCCATCCCCCTCTCTGATGAAGGGTCTAGGCCCGAAACGTCAGCTTTTGTGCTCCTGAGATGCTGCTTGGCATGCTGTGTTCATCCAGCTTCACACTTTGTTATGCTGGAACAGCTGAGCAGGTCTGCCAGCATTTGTGGAGAGAAATCAAAGTTAATGTTTCAGGTCCGGTGTCCTTTCCTCAGAACCTATTACTGCAAAGGTATTTAAAATCAGTATCATTTCATATAGCTTTGAATGCATCCTTTAGGGGAGAAAACTGCTGGCCTCTATGTGACTGCAGACCCACAGCAAAGTGGTTGACTCCTAACTGTTGCCTGGGTACTTAGGCAACAAATGTTTGCCTAGCCAGTGATGCCCACATCCCATGAATGAATAGAATAAAGGCCATAATGTGTTTGACTCTTAACTGCCCTCTTGGATAGCAATAAATGCTGGCCTACCCAGTGACACAAACATCTTTGATGGAATGGAAAAAAAACTGACTGCAGCACATGCCCTGTGTTAATATTCTCAAAAACATGACATCCAAGCCACAGTCCTGAAGACAATTTCAAGGTAATCACTGAAAACGTATATTTCAAGCTCTTTTATTTAGCCTTAGCATGAAGTGAACATCTGGTCCTATGTCACATATGTGACTGTAACCATGCATCTCAATATCCTTCCTTCCCCACCTACCTTGGATCTCATTTTCTAGCTTGGCTAGTGCCTGAGCTATGAGAGCCTCATACCCTTTGGGGATAGGCAGCTGTATCTGAGGTGGCAACATGTGCCTGAGGGCTGCCAACAATGAAGGCAGACAAACTCAATCCCTGCATTCTGCCACTGGTCTCTTCTTGAACGTGCAGCTTGCAAGTACCACAATTAAGGCCGAACTGCAATGATTCTATTTCTGGGCACAATTTCAATACTTAAAGCAAGGAATAAAAGGCATACCATACCATGAAGGCAAATTTATTTGGATTGCATTGTAGAATGGCTGCAGAACAGGAGTCCATGTGGCCCATCATGTCTGCCTGGGGCATTCTGCGAGACCAACTCAGCTAGTTCCAATCCTCTGTCTTTCCCTGTAAGTCTACAAATTCTCCCACTTCATGTTCTCATTTAAATGCCTTTGCAAGAATAGCCAGTGCCTCACCACAATCCCAGGCAGTGCTTTCAAATGCTAGATAATTGCTGTGTGAAACGTTTTCTTCTTAAATCAACAGTGCTTCTTGAGCAGTTCACCTTACACATGTTTCCTCTGATTCCTGACTTACGTGTCAATGGGAGCAGCATTTCTCTATCTGCCATGTCAGGATTTCCTCATGATTTTGAGTGAACTTTCTCATTTGAAAGAAGGACACTCCAAATTTTCCAATCTATTAATTTACTTGAAGTTCCTCAGCCCTGGAACCATTTGTCTTTAAGCTCCATCTCTACCGCCTTGATCTTCTTCTAACCAGAGTTGGACACAAGGCTCTTTTTGAAGCCAAAATAGTGTGAAACTTGGGTTCAGCATAATTTTTTTGGAAGTCTGCATCTATAAAACTCAGGATGCAGCTTATATTTTAAACTGCTTTCTTACACTGCCAAACCATCTGCAATTCTATGTGCGCATATATCCGCTGGGTCTCTCTAATGCTGCAAACCTCTGTAGTACTGTTTCCTTTATTTTACCTTGCCTCTCCCCTTTCTTGAGAGCAAAAGTTTCACTTCACACTTCTCTGAGTTAAATTTAATCTGCCATGTTTGGCCATTTTACCAGGTTTTACGAGTCCTCTTGAAGCCTTTTATCATCCTCATCACAGTTTACAATATTTCAGAATTTTGTGTGGTTTGCACATTTTGAAGGTGTGTGCAGTAAATCCTAGTCAAGATCATTAACATATTACAAAATATTGGTTCTAGCACTGATCACTGGGGAACCCGACTTGTATTTCTCCGCTCCCATAAACTGCAGCTTATCACCTCTAAAGAAGCAAGGAAGCTGGAAGTCTGAAATAAAAACAGAAAATGCTGGACAAATTCACCAGTTGGACAACAGCTGTGGTGAATTATAGAGTTTCAAGCCAAAGAGAGGTAATTCTCATTAAATTTGTTTTTTCCAACATTTTCTGTTAGCATTTTAGCTTATTACTGTTTTCGGTTTCCTCTCATTCAGCCAATTTTTTATCCATGTTACCGTTGTCCCTTTTTCACATGTCATTCCACTTTGCTGTCAAGTCTATTATGTGGCATTTTATCAAAATAGGTGGCATGGTGACTCAGTGATGTCTCACAGCACCAGGAACCCAGGTTCATTTCATTATCACCCTCAGGCAACTGTCTGTGCGACATTTGTACATTCTCCCTGTATCTGTGTGGGTTTCCTCCAAGTACCTCCGTTTCCAAGGTGGATTGGCCATGGGAAATACAGGGTTACAGGGATAGGGTACAGTGGGAGTGATGCTCTTTGGAGGGTCAGTGTGGACTCAATGGGCCAAATGGCCTGCTTCCACATTGTAGGAATTCCCTAGAGTAAAGTATTTAATAAAGTCATTTTGGAGTTCATGTGCATTACATCTACCATATTCCTCTGATCAACCCTCTGTTTTAACCTCACTCAAAGACTGTAGACAAACCAACTGAGCTAATACAGTCTGAAAATATTCACTTCATTTCTTTTTATAATAGCATTTCAGATTTATTTACTTCATTAATTGGAGATAATGGGAACAATTTTCAAATTCAGCACCCAAACAGTAAGCCGCCAGAGAGAATTATTCAATTGTGATGAAAGATACCTAGTTTTCAATCGGTTGATGAAAGACAGTTGGTCTCTATAAGAGCTAAGTGCAAGGGTGCTTGTCATGCGCTGGTAATGTCCCTACCTGTGGAACCTGGAGACCTGTGTTTAAGTTCCACTTGCTCTAGAGCTGAGCAATATCATCTCTAAACAGGTTAATTAGGAAAATGTTTATAAATCTTGAGTGATTACCACTTATAGTTACTTCAATATTTGAATTCTTTTTCTCTTAGTCTCATTTAATCTCATTTTTGTCTCTTTTCTCTTGGTCACACGGAGATCAAATTCCATAAGTCTCACCTGTGCTTGGAGACCACTTTGTGTTGTCCCAGCTACATTACTGGACAGACTCACAATGAGCTAGAACTAGATGCCATCACCCTGCACTCTTTCTCTGTCTCACTATCTCACTCTGCCTCACTAATGTCCCACTATCAGACTTAATCCTCATTATATTAACCTTGAGCTGCTCCTCCAACCACTGATTTGCCTCTGACACCATATATCAGCCCACTGGCCTTGGTCATGCCTTCCATCATCATCAATCATTCCTTTATCACCCTATCCCCTCTGTAAACCTCACGCCTCAGAACTGTACCATTGATTCTTTCTTTATCCCTCAATGACCCCTCATCCATACTTGAACTACCTTCTCTAGATATTCAGCTTCTTCCTCATGTTCTCTAGCTTCCTTCTTTGTTCTGCATGAGTCCTCATCGGTCCAGCATGATCCATCTGTCTTCTTTTGGATGATAATGTCCTGATGCCATTTTCATAGCTGAAAACCTCCCACCCTCTCTCACCCCCTCCTTAAATCAACCACTATCCTGCTCTCCTTTCATAGCTATCTCCCAACCTCAATCAAGTCCTCCTCTCCCCTGGTTCAACAGAGCTCTTCACATAAGCAAAGCAGCCCCTACACAATCCAAATCCACTCAGAAGATGGCTACTATCTGCTGCATAGCCCCTTGGACTGGTTGTGAATTTGAAGTGCATTGTTTATGGTTTGCTATAGAATCAATTGCAACGGTACCATTTAATCTGGTGAAGTGGTGTTTCAGTGGGAATGCATGACATGATCATGCATTTAGAAATAGGTTCCCATCATTAACTATTTGAAAGTTTGACCAAACACTGATCCATCGCAACCTTAATTCCATCCTTCACCCTGCCATCAGAACTCACATTACCTCCCGCACAATTAAATAAGCCTGCTTGCCTCAATTTCATTGGTTAAAAGTATAAGATTCCATTCTTTAATCCAACCTGCAATCAAAATTCAAGTTTCAGAAAGGTGTGAAATATCAGCACTTTGCAAGAACGACAAGGTAGAGGCTAAAACAATTTGTAGGTTCAAGAGCCTAGTTTAAAAAAGTGAAGATGGGGGTTCCTGATCCACAAATGTCTGACTGACAAACACTCTTACTTATAAATGTGATCACATACAAGAGTGAAATTTTAAATATTTCCTGTACTTATGAATAGCTTTTTATATTGTCTGGTCCTGTGTTCCAACTTGCATACAAATCAAATTGCAAACCAACTCAAAAACAGAATAATAAAATGTGAGGCTGGATGAACACAGCAGGCCAAGCACCATCTCAGGAGCACAAAAGCTGACGTTTCGGGCCTAGACCCTTCATCAGAGAGGGGGATGGGGTGAGGGTTCTGGAATAAATAGGGAGAGAGGGGGAGGCGGACCGAAGATGGAGAGAAAAGAAGATAGGTGGAGAGGAGCGTATAGGTGGGGAGGTAGGGAGGGGATAGGTCAGTCCAGGGAAGACGGACAGGTCAAGGAGGTGGGATGAGGTTAGTAGGTAGGAGATGGAGGTGCGGCTTGGGGCGGGAGGAAGGGATGGGTGAGAGGAAGAACAGGTTAGGGAGGCAGAGACAGGCTGGACTGGTTTGGGGATGCAGTTGGTGGAGGGGAAGAGCTGGGCTGGTTGTGTGGTGCAGTGGGGGGAGGGGACGAACTGGGCTGGTTTTGGGATGCGGTGGGGGAAGGGGAGATTTTGAAGCTGGTGAAGTCCACATTGATACGATTGGGCTGCAGGGTTCCCAAGCGGAATATGAGTTGCTGTTCCTGCAACCTTCGGGTGGCATCATTGTGGCACTGCAGGAGGCCCATGATGGACATGTCATCTAAAGAATGGGAGGGGGAGTTAAAATGGTTTGCGACTGGGAGGTGCAGTTGTTTATTGCAAACCGAGCGGAAGTGTTCTGCAAAGCTGTCCCCAAGCCTCCGCTTGGTTTCCCCAATGTAGAGGAAGCCACACCGGGTACAACGGATACAGTATACCACATTTGCAGATGTGCAGGTGAACCTCTGCTTAATATGGAAGGTCATCTTGGGGCCTGGGATAGGGGTGAGGGAGGAGGTGTGGAGACAAATGTAGCATTTCCTGCAGTTGCAGGGGAAGGTGCCTGGGGTTGGAGGGCAGTGTGGAGTGAACAAGGGAGTCACGGAGAGAGTGGTCTTTCCGGAAAGCAGACAAGGATGGGGATGGAAAAATGTCTTGGGTGGTGGGGTTGGATTGTAGATGGCGGAAGTGTCGGAGGATGATGCGTTGTATCCGGATGTTGGTGGGGTGGTGTGTGAGAATGAGGGGGATCCTCTTTGGGCGGTTGTGGCAGGGGCGGGGTGCGAGGGATGTGTTGCGGGAAATGCGGGAGACGCGGTCAAGGGCATTCTCGACAACTGTGGGGGGAAAGTTGCGGCCCTTGAAGAACTTGGACATCTGGGATATGCGGGTGTGGAATGCCTCATCGTGGGAGCAGATGCGGCGGAGGTGGAGGAATTGGGAATCGGGGATGGAATTTTTGCAGGAGGGTGGGTGGGAGGAGGTGTATTCCAGGTAGCTGTGGGAATCGGTGGGCTTGAAATGGATATCAGTTACAAGCTGGTTGCCTGAGATGGAGACTGAGAGGTCCAGGAAGGTGAGGGATGTGCTGGAGATGGCCCAGGTGAACTGAAGGTTGGGGTGGAAGGTGTTGGTGAAGTGGATGAACTGTTCAAGCTCCTCTGGGGTGCAAGAGGCGGCGCCGATACAGTCATCAATGTAACGGAGGAAGAGGTGGGGTTTGGGGCCTGTGTAGGTACGGAAGAGGGACTGTTCCACGTAACCTACAAAGAGGCAGGCATAGCTGGGGCCCATGCGGGTACCCATGGCAGAACCTGTTCACAACCTGGGGACTACTGTGTAGTTGAAATAGTTGGATTCATTCCTAATTACTGTCTCAGTTGTGTTGTAATCTCATCAACAATATGTTGATATTGTTTGGATTGAATACTGGAATGTATGGAGCTGCATTTCAAAGGGCATTGCTGATCAGAAGGAGCCCATCATACAGAATGCTAAATGGACATGTTCAGCTTGTTAACCACTGAGCACTTTTCTAAAAAAACATTCTGAAATCTCCATCATCATTCCTGGGCTAGGATAATGGACAGGTAATGTTTGCCCTGAAATTACCACCTTTGAGTTAGTCAGTCAGAGTTAAACAAGATAACAAAGTGTGGAGCTGGATGAACACAACAAGCCAAGCAGCATCTTAGGAGCACAAAAGCTGATGTTTCAGGCCTAGACCCTTCATCAGAAAAGGGGGATGGGGAGAGGATTCTGAAATAAATAGGGAGAGCGGGGAAGGCAAACCAAAGATGGATAGAGGAGAAGATAGGTGGAGAGGAGAGTATGGGTGGGGAGGTAAGGAGGGGATAGGTCAGTCTGGGAAGGATGGACAGGTCAAGGAGGCAGGATGAGGGTAGTAGGTAGAAAATGGAGTTGTGGCTTGAGGTGGGAGGAGGGAATAGGTGAGAGAAAGAACAGTTTAGGGAGGCGGGGATGAGCTGGGCAGGTTTTGGGGTGCAGTGGGGGGAGGGGAGATTTTGAAGCTTGTGAAATCCACATTGATACCATCGGGCTGCAGGGTTCCCAAGCGGAATATGAGTTGCTGTTCCTGCAACCTACAGGTGGCATCATTATGGCACTGCAGGAGGCACAGAATGAACATGTCGTCTCAGGAATGGGAGGGGGAGTTAAAATGGTTCACGACTGGGAGGTGTAGTTGTTTATTGCGAACTGAGCGTAGGTGTTCTGCAAAGCGGTCCCCAAGCCTCCGCTTGGTTTCCCCAATATAGAGAAATCCACAACGGTTACAGCAGATGCAGTATACCACATGTTAATCTTCAAAATCTGCCCTCCCCCTGATGCATCCCAAAACCAGCCCAGCTCGTCCCCGTCTCCCTAACCTGTTCTTCCTCTCACCTAACCCCTCCTCCTATCTCAAGCCGCACCTCCATTTCCTACCTACTAACCTCGTCCCATTCTCTTGACTTTTCCGTCCTCCCTGGACTGACCTATCCCCTCCCTACCTCCCCACCCACACTCTCATCTCCACCTATCTCCTCCTCTATGCATCTTTGGTCAGCCTCCCCCCCTCCCTATTTATTTCAGAATCCTGTCCCCATCCCCCTTTTCTGATGAAGGGTCTAGGCCCGAAACATCAGCTTTGGTGCTCCTAACATGCTGCGTGGCCTGCTGTGTTCATCCAGCTCCACACTTTGTTATCTCGGATTCTCCAGCATCTGCAGTTCCCATTATCTCCAGTCAGAGTTAAACTTTCTGACTCAATGGTAAAGTATATGGAAGTACATTTTTATTCAGATCCTTAACACCAACTCTTTCCTTAACATGATAGATGAGAGTAGGAAGAAATTTACAGAGGTCACTGTCTGAGGGAAAAGGAACCCTGTTTCTCTAATTTATCCAAGCAACTGTAATCTCATCTTTGAAGTCAGTCTAATAAATCTCTTCTATATCCTAGTTCTGAAGCCTTCATACTGTTCCAAAAATTTGGTGCACAACACTGGGTAATTCAGTACAGCCGGGGGTAAAATAGTGGTTCATGTATATTGTGCATAACGTCTTGGATTTTCTACCCTATCCTGGTATTTATAAGGCAAAGGATCCTATAAGATTTATTAACTGCTTTGTACAGCCTAACCTGCCACTCTATGGCACAGTGCATTGGTACAAAAGTCCACTCCACAACTGCACTACATAAATCTGTGAAATTAGGACAACATCTCATGCTGGTAATAATGGCCCTGAAATGAGGATGAAAGTCCTGGTGGAAGCCTACTTCATCCATTTGCAGAATAAGAGGTGTCTGGTTCAAGCTACCTCCACTGTGTGGAACATCAGGCAATTCTGACCAAAGGCAACAAATATCAAACAAATGTAACATCTACTATTTCTGAGTTCATCTTGCTTGAATTATGTATTTTTTTCATGATGTGCACAGAGAAGGAAATGAGGATGAAAAGCACCACCATCATTTCTGCCTGAATTGTGAAGCATAAAATAATGGAGACAATATACAAGTCTGAATTCCAGACAGTCCACAGTTTTAGCACCCGCCTGGGCCCATGAACTTCAAACTATTCACTGTATCCATCTCTGAATAAACTCTGACATGCAGACGAGAGATTTCAGAACAGTCACACTTCGTTAAGATGATAATATCACACTCCAAAAGATCACAACTGCAATTCCAAGTAGAAGCAACAGTGCTCAGCCTGTTACAAATGATCTAAATTTATCAACAGGCCATAATGCTGGAAACAGCTGTCAAGCTTTAACCCACACTCTATTCAAGGTCAAAAGTACATAATACACAGGAAGATGAATACGATGGGCTGAATAGCACCCTTAAGTTTTGTAACCATTCTATTGACCTATGACTGGCAAAGGTATCGTTCTTCAGACAAAATGTTGAAAAGGCTCTGTTTACAATTTTAGGAGGCTCAACTAGATACAAAAAGTCCCATGTAACATTTTATATGAGATCAGTCATTCACCTGAGTATTTCAATTACTACCATCTAACCAGTGTAACTGACCCCACCACGTCATTGTCATTTGCAGGTTTTTACTGTTTGCAAGTTGGTTTCTACAGTTACTTGTATTAAAAAAAAACCACAGTACTTCAGACTAATCCATTTGCAACACAAGTTGTTTTTAAGCAAAATGTAGTAAGGAAGGATCTAAATTTAAGCCTTTCCTTATTCTTTCTCTGAAAGAGCTTTCAATGTATTACACTTGTCAGGTGAAAGGGACATCAGTTTCCTTTCACACAGAAAGAGCACCGCCTCATTCCGTTTGTTTAACTCCATCCATTGTCTAACTCCAACAACCAGTGAATGTTATCTCAGAACAGAGACAGGTGAATCTCTAAAGCTGTCTAGATATGTAGGCAATCTTAAATGCAATGTGCAAATAACATTTTTTTGAAAAAAGGAGCATTTCTGCTGTGACAATTGCTGTGCAAAATATCTAGTGCTTTATTTTTAACATGATGTTGCTTTGAAATATCTGTCTGTCAACACTTCTTCCAAAGCATGGAATTTACAAACTGCGTACTAACAAGGAAGGCTTGACATTACTTTGCATTTTAACTTCCTCGTATTTGAGAATTTAAGGAAGTGACCTAGAACAACTGACATACAGATGCGTAACAACTATTCCATGAGAAAATCCGAAATCAAAATGAGACCAAGTGGTAGGAAACATAGAACTAGAAATATTTGTCACTTGTTAAACCATGGAACAAAGATGAACAATAAATTATTTAGTGAGGATGTGATTATTGGGCCATCATTTATTTGAAAAAAGAGATAAATGATAAACAGATATCATTATATGACCTGAGATCTATGCTTAAACAGAGCTAACCTGATATATGTGCCATTAATTTTCATTTTTGTTTGACTATCCTTATGAATTAGAAAATCTTTCTTCTACAAATATGTTGAAAATAATGCATGATCCCTAGATTTACAGATTTAATTCATATTTTTCTTTAAAGCTCATATTTGTTTCCATATGCAGGGCTTCCACCCCATGACGTGGATTTAGATGAGTAGCAGAAGTTTTGTACACTGATTGGAAAACTAACATTTTTTTTCCTTAGGAGCTCCATCAATATTATATTATGATCAAGCATTTAATGTAGGCAATTAACCCTCCCTCTCAATTCAGCCCCTATGTATAGTAATCAAGCTGGTATTACAGTGGGGCGCACCTTAAGGATCATCAGTGGATTGTCAGAAAGAGGTGAATGTGGACAACATGGAAATCAAGGGGAGCAGGTTGCTGGCAAGGGATGGAGAGCAGTGTTGGAAAAAAAACAGAAAGTTAGATGATGTTCCACTCTTCCTTGGGCCCAATCAATGTCAATCCCTTGATCAGGTACAGAGGACCCACAGAAAGAAGGACCAGCCTAGTTGGCCTCTAGCAGCACATTAATGACCTTAAATAGCCTCCAGGCTTTGCAGGACATCTGAAAAGTTTCCCTGCCTGGGATGTCATCTGAGGGAGGCAGGAGGGTGGTGGGATCTTCACCTGCACTCTCCTGCCCACTCACATGGCCCTCCTTGCCTCTGAATGTGGCTCTGATTAGGTGGGGTAGCATAAAAATCCCCCATATTTTTCTCACTTCAGTCTAATAGCCTGGGTGCACAGTGGATCAGTGAATGGCACTGCTGCCTCACAGCACCAGGCATCTAGGTTCAATTCCACCCTTGGACAACTGCCCACATAGAGTTTGCACACTCACCCTGTGGCTGCATGGGTTTCCTCCAAGTGATCTGGTTTCCTCTCACAGTCCAAAGATGTCCAGGGATGTGCAGGCTGGTAGGTTAGCCATGGGAAATGCAGGGTTTTAGAGATGGTGTAGGAGGGTGGGTCTGGGTGCGGTGCTGTTTGGAGGGTCGGTGTGGAACGATGGACTGCTTCCACGCTGTAGGGTCTCTATGATTTCAACTATTAACATGCTGGCAGTACAGTTTGAACCAGTATGTTGCTATCTTAGTGAATGATTCAATCTACTGTTGTCCTCCAGATTGTCACAGGAAGGTGGATTTGGTGAGGCTGCCAGGGTTTCCCATAGCAGGCTTTAGAGAAAGTGAATGGTGAAAAGAAGCATGAGCTGAGACTTTCTGCTGTAGGTCATTGCTCAAGCTGGGTGGAGATTCTGTCCATTCCTCCCTCTTTTACTTGGTGAAGAACCCTATGTGCCAGAGAGCCTTTCCATGGCACAGCCAGCAGTATTCTGCAACATACATTCAGGATGTGAAATAAGGACATTGTAGGAAACTGAAAACTGCTGGAGTTTTTCAAAAGCAGCGGCAATTTATCAGGTAAGGTATCATCAGCTAAGGCAAGCATATTTGTGTGATAATGATCTAACTTCTGTTCAAGTCATACTTCATTGTTTCCGTTAGTTAGCTAGGAATTTCTGCATTTTATTTTCTTGGAATATTTTTCTCTTTAAATTTATTTCAACAAAGTGTGTGTTTTTTTTTGCTTAAAACAGTACAATAGTGAGTCCAGGGGCTGGGTCTGTGTTTAGGAGGTTTTCAGGGACACTCTGGCTTGGAGATGTGGGGAGAGAAATTAGAGTTGAACTATGGGGAGAAGGCAATGAGAATCAGATGGCCTAGGGGTACTGGATGTCATGGTATGACAACGAGTCAGGGAGTAATTGTCAGGTCATTGGGTCATTCTCACTAAAACCATTCTAACACCTAAGACCGCATTTTCACATTTCAATTCATTTATTCACTGGACACTGTTTTCCAGGACAGTATTTCTTGCCCATCTCTAAATATCCTTGAGAAGTTGGTCGTGAGCCAGCTTCTTGAAGCACTGCAGTCCAAGTTTTGAATGTATCCCAAAATGCTGTTAAAGAGGGATCCCTGGAATCTTACCCAGTAGCAATGAAGTAAAAAGGATATGTTTCCTGGTTGACATGGTGGCTCAGTGGCTAGCACTGTTACCTTACAGTGTCAGGGACCAGGTTTGATTCCAGCCTTGGGTGACTGCCTCTATGAAGTTTGCACATTCTCCCTCTGTCTGTGAAATTGCCTATTACGTCCAGGGATGTGTAGGATAGGTGGATTTGCCATGGGAAATGCAGGGATAAGGAAGGGCGTGAGGCTGTGTACGATGCTATTTGGAGGGCTGGTGTGAACTTGATGGGACAAATAGGTTGACATAGGGTCTCTATTCTAGCCTATGATTTCAAAATCAAGATGTTGTGTGAATTGGAGAAGAAACCTGGTGGGGGTGGCAGAACAAGGGATGAAGACTGTTGGGCAGATTTACTTGTTAAAACAATTTGTATAACAAAAAGGCTTTCTCGATACAACCTCTGCCATTTTGCCTGGAAGTGTAAGCATTCTAGAATTGGTGTAACAGCTAGTGAGCTGTGAAGGTCACAGTCAAACAATTGGTCACCCCTCTGTTGCAGGTACAGGACTCTCTCAATATGAATGATAAAAAGTCAGTTATCTAGCAAGCAAGTCCAAGAGAAAAAAGGACAAATAAGAGAATATCTCATTCTGAGTCCTCGCAGCCAAATACCATCAAGTAAAAATAATGGAATTACAACTAATCTGCTTACAAACCCACTTAACTATCAAAATCCGTGATTTATTCTTCAAAAATGACTCAGAGCATACTCATTTGTGTTAACATTTTCTTTTAGAGCTGTATTTCATTTCAAATCTGCATGTATATGTTTTATGTTGATATCCCTTCTTGCATTTAGTAACTAAGGCTTCTGTTAAGACATAAATTCATTTAATGTGTGTGTGTGTGTGTGTGTGTGTGTGTGTGAGAATGTATTTTGGGGGCAGTGTGATGTTCATTTGTAAATTAACCTTGTTGTGATCAATGAAGGGGTGTTGTGGATAAACAAGGCAGCTCAATCCTCCTTACCCAGGATTTAGATTTAGGTTTTATTGTCATGTATCATCAAGTACAGGAGTACAGGAATACACTGAAAAGTTTACAGTATCGCTATTCCTGGTGCCATCTTAGATGCAAAGGTACCGAGGTATCAAATCTAAGGTACAAAACTGGAAAAATAAAGAAATAATTTTAAAAGTTCAATATAACTGTTCATCTTGGTATAACGTAGATAAAATAAAGAAATAAAGTTATAAGTGAAACATTACAGTTCCTTCTTAAGCAATGGCCCTGCAGATGCTTCACACTGGACTTTCCCCATGAGGGCTCACTCTATCCCACCCTGGGTACACTTTCACATGCACTGGACTAAATCCTGCCCTAGTTTTCCAGCTGCTATGCTATCACCACTGCTTAGCTGCTGACCAACATCCAGGCTCAGGCTAGTTCTCAGCTGCTGCCACGCTCCGTCACCACTGTTGCCTTCACAACCAAGCTCTCTCCAGAAGGTTAGTGAAAACAAACTAAAAAGCTAAAAAAACTGATAAAAAGAGAAAAAAAGGAAATCAAGGCAGACAGAATGGATGTGACCCGGGCTGAAGAGCCCTGACCCTGCCTACTCCATCTCCACCATCTTCAAACTTGACAATTTGGGGGCACTCAACTGGAACTTTAAAAAGTTGGGAACTTTGCCTTCTGTTTCAGGTTATTATAAAAGCTACAGAGATATTGGATGCAAAAGTAAACAACTTTCAAAATTCTATTCATTCTACAATCATGCCTGCTGATTGTTTAAGAAGGGTATGCTTTTGATAAAGCCCTATACAAGAGCAGAGGAAACAAAATTAAACCTTATGAGATTGGGTATAATACACCAATACAGATTGAGGATTGGTTAATAAGCAGGATGCACAGAATAAGAATAAAGGGGTAACTCTCAGGTCGATAGGCTTTGACCAGTGGCGTATGGAAGGTTCACAATACCGACCGATGCCTTGAATATGGGACGTTCAAGTTTGCAGGTGATGCTAAAATTGGTGGAATGTGAGTTGTGAAAAGAATGCAAAGAGGCTTCATGGGGATTTACACAGACAGTGACTGGGCAGGAGCAAGGCTGATGGAATTTAATGTGAATCAGCATTAGGTTACATACTTGGTAGAGGGAATGGCGCTGCAGACCGTTTCTCACAGAGTGAGAGTTTGAAAATTGGTAATTCGTAAAATGACCTAGTTCATAAGTCGCTGAAAGCTAGCATGCAGGTGGTGCAACAACAATTCAGAAAACCAACATTACGCTATTTTTGTTCACAAGAGGATCTGAGCACAGGAGCAAAGAATTGTTTCTTCAATTATATGGCACAGTAACAGGACTAAGCCATATTAAATGACACCTCCAGAACTGATAACATGCCAGAGATGGTGTTAAGGAAGTGAGGATCAGATTCCATCCCTCAGTGGGAGGAAGCCAAGCCCTCAAGAGGTGACGGCTGATCTGAATGGTTGGCAGGCCCGCCAGTCTTTGCAACAACAGAGCCCAGAGGTCACTGCTGGCTGGGTCTACAAGGAAAACAATGGAAATGTCTTATGTGTTACCTGAGCCCTTTTGGACCCGTTAGACACTTCAAACAATAGATTAGAAATTAATTTACCTCAGGGTCCCACAATACCTGAATTGTCAAATTGCTACTGACACGAGTTGGTACTGAAGTGAACTGTCTCGGTGTTATTAAGGAACAGGTTATAGAAAGACTGTAACGCGAACAAAACAATTTCCAATCCTGCCCAATCCGCTTTGTTGTTACAATACTTCCCATAGTCCCTTGTATCTTTAGTTGAATTAGTAAAGTCTTGTTCTCTTTCTCGCTCACCCGGGCAGTTGGTCTTTGCCTTTGCCATGCCAATTGCTTCTTCCTCCTCTCCAGAAGGTCCAAAAAATATATCTGCAGGTAAGACCTGTTTTTATACCTTTTTTGATGTTTTTCTGGAACTTTCTATAGTTCTGGCCAACCAAGAATACCTGTTCAATGGTTTGAAATATTGTCAGTTGTTTGGCTGCTTTGCTAATGTTTGTTTCTTTGTGTAGCAGGGCCTAGTGCCTTTCTGTTTGCTTTGCTGGTTGAAAAAATGAATTCCTTCTTTGTTTGTTTGATAAGCTGTTGAGTGTATATCTGTCCAGGAAGACCCCATATTTTTGGGCTGAATGTACGAGGGAGACTGGGGAATGGAGGAATGAGGTGCAAAGTGTGTTACCTGGTGACTGACGGAAGTCACAAAGGGAGGGCAATATTTTGTGAGATCGCCCCAATATAGTACTCCTCATAAGACGTAAACCCCCTTCATTTCTGCCTTTTAACCAGTGGATTTAAAAAAAAACTTCTAATTTCTGCCCAATCGTATTATTGGAATGGATAGTAAATTTGAGTTAATTGACTTGTTAAAGTCCACAAAATCCAGTCCTTAGTTGCAGTAAATGTGGTCACGATGGTGACATCCCTGGTTTGGTTAGTAGTTTGTGCCCATACCGTCTGTAATGCATGTGTTCTCACAATTCACAGCATCTCATGACTCATTTGTTTATACAAGAAGGTGATACATCAAGGACATCATTTCAGCTTACAGAAAGTCCTCCCTGATGAAGTGTTGCTATCAAGAAATATCTCCTCAACATACCCAAGTTGTAGTCTGTGAATCATCACATTTAGATAACAATGAATCTATATAACCTTACTTCAAGTGTTGACAGACCACCCTCTGATTGCTCTTCTGCAGCTTGGCTTTAATTTCCAGCTTCCTGAAAGCTAGGGAAATTCTAACTGAAACTGCCAGCAGAGGGTGTTTTAAGTGAGAATAGAGCTCAGATTAATGCAATGTCTCCAAACATATCACTAAAAATACCTATTGCACTCTTAGAGGCTACATTATATTTTAGGTATGAACCAAATTATAAATAAGGATTAACCTCAGACCCATAACAAGCCTCACACATACGTATAATGTTGCTCTCTTCAATATTCTAATCACCACCTCCAAATAACGGTGAAAATTTGCCCCAGTAGTTATTTTTGATCAATCTGTTTAGGCAAGTTATGACACACCTTAAGAGCCAGTGGGACTTGAACCAGATCTTCTGGCCCAGAAATAGAAACACTAATACAGCACCTGAGCAGCCCTTTGCTCTTCTATGCTGACTTTACAGCCACTTCAATATTTCTTCACTCTTTATTTACAATTGATCATGCCACACATTGTTCATATTTTCGGCTGAAGAAATGCCACTTATTTGCATTGAGCTATAACTTCCATTATTTAGTGCACTTATGAACTTAATGGCATTGAATAGTGCCTGCATGGTAGTTAAACTTTCAAAATGGACTGTTCACTCAGATCTCACTTCCACACCCCACTCCCTGCTCATCTATTAACATCTTTTGGGAAATTGATTAATTCAGATTGTGTTTCTGAAACCAGATCATTTATGTAGCTCAGAAACATTAACAACGCGACACAGTATTTCAGAAAGCTAGGCTATAAAGGATCTTTACATACATCACAAACTTTTATTTACAGAGATACAAATTACAAGCATGAACCTTCTAACCCAACAACCACAATTTCAATCTGAATCTATGAATGGGCAAAAATGAATCCCAACTTAATCTCTTCCACTTGAACACAGGTGAATACTCAGTTACTGTGCAATTAACGTCCCAACATCCTTCCAACATTCTAATCAGTGCCTGTTTTCTGTCAGATACTGCTTCCACAACTACTAACTGGTGATATCTTTTTTAACCATTTCAAATAGCCATCTCCATTAATGTTCACTGTTTCTGTCTTATATAGTAACTATAATCTGTACATGAATTAAAAATTATTTATATTCCTGTACAGATTCTCCCACTCGCATATAACTTTGGTAATATATCTGCAGAGATGCACTGAAAATAGCTGTTTGTGTTTTTCTAATGGATTACCATCAACGTTACGATGGGGCAGCATGGTGGTTCAGGGGTTAGCACTGCTGCTTCACAGTGCTAGAGGCCTGGGTTTGATTCCAGCCTTGGGCCTCTCTGTGTGGAGTGTATACATTCTCTCCATGTCTGTGTGGGTTGTCTCTCGGTGCTCTGGTTTCCTCCCTCAATCCAAAGATGTGTAGATCAAGCGGGTTAGCCATGGGAAATGCAGGGATAAGGTGAGGGGATGGGATGGTCTTCAGAGGGTTGGTGTGGACCTGATGGGCCAAATGGCCTGCTTCCACACTTTTGAGAATCGATGAGAATAAAAGAAGTCCTGTCAAATTTTAATTGGCTTATCATGCAATCTTTCTTATTATCTGACTGTAAATGAACATAATAACATGAAGGCCAATTACAGTTGAATTTTGTTTAAAAATACCTATAATAAATGGGTTGTTTGTACAATTATGAATATAATATCCATATACAAATATCCATATGATAAATAAAGTTACATAAAATTTTGTGTTTGAGAGCAAAAATGTTTAGTTCAGTCTTGTTAAAATGAATCCATAGGTACAGCTGGTGCCAACAACAAGCCAAAAAACTGAGGATGATCCCATCTTTGGGGGAACCTCACCCCAGATTTGATGACATTCCTGTGGAGAATGTTCTTCCAACAGGGCATCCATTCCCTTTAAGGGGTGAGAGTGTGCCTCCAAGAGCTACTGACAGATTAGAAAGCTGGAGATTCTTCATACCCCAGCAACAAGGCAGGGAGTAGTGCCCATTGCTGAGATTGTGTCTAGCCAGATCACATGGTGACATATGGCAAATTCATAACAAAATACGTATGGTCAGGTTGTCCACGACAGGGGGTGGTTGATAAGAGCAAGGGTGCGGCATCCCCGCCAACATCCATTGCTGCTGGGTAGCCCCTCCAATGGGCACAGGGTACCAATTAGGAGTTGCCCCCCCCCCCCCCCCACCTGTCCCAGTCCTCGCCACTGATCCTGTAAACGTGCCACCAGTTCACCTGCTGGTTTCCCGATGTGACAGTGGGTTTATCCATCACTGGTGAAATATGAGGGTGATGAGAAGAGACCTTTAATTGGCAACTGATGGCAAAATTCTCTTCAAATGGGAGGACTGTCCTCCAATTGTCCTTGCACTGAGAGAATGCCATGGCAACAGGAAAGCAATGTACTCTTAGCACTACCTTCCATTGTGAGTTCCAACCCCCTTTTGCATCCCTTCCATGCCACTCCTGCAGGCCTCATTCAGCCCATTTGATGTTAACTGTACTTTCAAAATGATTCTGTCAATTATGGAAATTTAATTTAATTTGTATGCAATGTAAATTCCACATATTCTGGCCTTCAACTAAATATTAGCCTGAGCAGACAAAAAAGAGCAACGGTTACTTTCTGTTCTTCACCTGCATGTTTCTCTCTGCACCTATGAATATTTTAGTATTTTGCTTCAATGCAATAATTACAGACCAAAATCACTGGTAAAATTCAATAGGAGAAAAGGATGACACGTGGAGGTATTGTAAAGTTCAAGAGCATCACCTTGATTTAAATGGGTTTTAACTCCCAAAGCAATCAAACCAGTGCCTCCAGCAATTATTTTTAAAATCCATGCCAATTTTTAGTCTCAAACTCAAAATCACTATATAATGGTGCAGAGCTGTGGCTCAGTTACCTTGACTAATCTCTACCCTCTTTTATTAGGAGCAAATAGCTGTTCAGTCAGTTTGACCTCCCCCGCATACTTACCCATACATTCACCTCATATTTCAGTCTCCTATTAAATGCTCCATAAATCTTATCAGGTGACCTCCTGATACTTGTCAAAGGAAATCCATAACTTTTCTACAGCTGTGTAAATCTCAGAATTGTTATCCCCGTGGCCTCATTTTATGTTGCTGGTTTCCTTCCAGAGTTGTTTAAACTCTGACTTGAATGCTGTGGTGCAAACTATTTACTTAAGGTCACCTGTCTGTCAGTCTCCAACTGACAGCATCATCCGAGAATGACTCCAGTCTTGACAGTATGAGAGTAAGCTGAGAGCAGCACCAGAGCCTGCCTTTCATTTCCTCTAGTTATCCCAAATCACAAAGGTTAGTCAGGGGGTGGTGCAAATTGACCTCAATGTTATTCATTCTGTCCACTTGGACAGCAAGACTCCAGGGTTCATTTGCCATCAATAAGTCAACGCTACATCAAGAGTTTTAAAACAATTTGTAACGAACTGCTACTAATAATCCACCACTCCTAAGTTTGTCAATTGCTTGGATTCCAACTATAGTTAGAGCCATAGAGATGTACAGTATGAAAACAGATCCTTTGGTCCAACTCGTCCATGCCAACCAGATATCCTGAATTAATCTAATCCCAATTGCCAGCATTTAGTCGCTATCCCTCTAAATCCCTGCTATTCATGTACCCATCCATATGCCTTTTGAATGGTGTAATTATAGCAGCCTCCACCACTTCTACTGGCAGGTCATTCCATACATGCACCAACTTCTGCATGAAAAAGTTACCCCTTAGGTCCCTTCTCAATCTTTCCCCTCTCATCTTAAACCTTTGCCTTCTAATTTTGCATTCCCCTACCATGGGGTTAAGAACTTGACTACTCACCCTTATCCAGGCCCCTCAAGAGTTTATGAAGTTCTATGAGGTTACCTCTCAGCCTCCAATGCTCCAGCCCCAGCCTTTTCAGCCTCTATCTGTAGCTCAAACCGTCCAAACCTGGCAACATCCTTGTAAATATTTTCTGAACCTTTTCAAGCTCCACAACATCTTTTCTACAACAGGGAGACCAGAATTGAATGCAATATTCTAAAAGTGGCTTAAATAATATTTACAGTTAACTTACTTTCCTGTTGTTCAAATCCCTCCATGACCTCACTCCACCTTATCTCTGTAACTTCTTCCAGTACTACAGCTCTTGAAGAACTTTGTTTTCTACTAAATATGGGCTGTTACAACTCCCTGATTTACATCATCCCACAATTACTATAATGCTCCATAAAACCTATCTATTTCACCAAGATTTTGATTGCCTGTTCCAATATCTATTTATCTGACTTGTTGTCAACCTTTGCCTGATTACACTACTGCAAAAGCATTTTGGAAGTTTTAAATTGCATGGATTCTGGAATATATCTGTTAAAATAACACACAAAAGATTATGCCAGTGGTGTCAGGAATAACATATCTTCCTGGATAGATAGATGATTGGCTAGCTGTGAAGAAACAGAGAGTAGACATAAACGTTTCATTTTCTGGCTGGCATGATGTAGGGAGTGGTGTGCCACAAGAATCAGTGCAGGAGCCTCAAATTTTCACAACTAATGTAAATGTTAAGAATGAATTGACCAAAGGTACAGTTGCTAATGTGTTGGTGACATAGAGATGGTAGAAAAGTTAATTGTGAAGAAGACATATGGAAGAGATGTAAAATAGAGATAGGTTAAGAGAGTAGGCAAAGGTCTTGAAATTGAGCATGTTATGTGGAAAAGGTGAAATTGTACATTTTGGTAGGAAGAATAACAAAGTAACATTTTGTCTAAATGGTGAGAGCTCCCAAAGCTCTGAGAAACAGAAGGATCTGGGTATCCTTGTGCATGAATTTAAAAAAAAGTTACAATACTGGTTGTCATGACAATGGATCAGAACCCAGAAGTACCATGGACGTTGCTAATGTTTAACTTCAAAATGTGTTTTAAAAGTCTGCTACAGCCATAAAATATCTACAGATGTAAAGTTATTGTCTGACAAGTTCCTGTGTGGGACCCATGGAATGTTGCATCTGTAGAATGTCAGGGAAACTTCAAACAGAGAAAAATATAACAGGAAGTGATACCAAAGGTGGTTGAACAGAAAGTCACCTGTTTCAGATCTTTTGTGTTTTGGCCTTCTGAGAACATATTTCAAAAATGGGTTATAAACTAACTGCTACAATAACCTGTTAGCGGCCTGATGTCCCCTTTTATTCACTCATGGGATGTGTGTTTCAATCTCATGGCCAGCAGTTATTGTCCAGCCCCATTTGCCCAGAGACCATTTAGATTTCACTCTCATTTCTGTGGGCCCATAGTTACATGTAGGCCAGACCAGGTAAGGATCATAGAATCATAGAATCCCTATAGTGTGGAAACAGGCCATTCAGCCCAACAAGTCCATACCGCCCCTCTGAAGAGCATCCCACTTTGGCCCCATTCCCCTAATTTCCTCATGTCTAACTGACCTAACCTGAACATCTCAGGGCACAATGGGCAAATTAGCTCAATCCACCTACCCTGCACATCTTTAGACTGTGGGAGGAAACTGGAGAACCCAGAGGAAACCAACGCAGACACAGGGAGAATGTACAAACTCCACACAGGCAGTCGCCCGAGGCTGGAATCGAACCTGGGTCCCTGGCGCTGTGAGGCTGCAGTGCTCACCACTGAGCCACCATGTAGGATTCTTTCTCTACATTACATTAATGAACCAGATGAGCATTTACAATAATTAACAGTAGTAATTGGACATCATTAGTGTAGATTTTAATTCTAGGTTTTTACTTATTTTCAATTCACCATCTGACATGGTGGAATTTAAACCCATGTTTCCAGAGTATTGGCTTGACTTTTTAAATTAATAGTCCAGTGGCAATACCACTACACCATTGACTCCCCCTGAGGTGTGGACTAGAAATTCTAAGGAGCATAGCTCTGAGAACAATCATTTAAAATGACCTAGTTCATAAGTCGCTGAAAGCTAGCATGCAGGTGGTGCAACAACAATTCAGAAAACCAACATTACGATATTTTTGTTCACAAGTGGATCTGAGCACAGGAGCAAAGAATTGTTTCTTCAATTAAATGGCACAGTAGCAGGACTAAGCCATATTAAATGATGCCTCCAGAACTGATAACATGCCAGAGATGGTGTTAAGGAAGTGAGGGTCAGATTCCATCCCTCAGTGGGAGGAAGCCAAGCCCTCAAGAGGTGACGGCTGATCTGAATGGTTGGCAGGCCCGCCAGACTCTGCAGCACCAGAGCCCAGAAGTCACTGCTGGCTGGGGCTACAAGGAAAATCATGGAAATGTCTTGTGTGTTATATATCTGCAGGTAAGACCTGTTTTTATACCTTTTTCGATGTTTTTCTGGAGCTTTCTATAGTTCTGGCCAACCAAGACTCCAGTAAATCTAGGGAGCATTGATGCCACAGTTAGTCAAATATGGCTTTGATGCCAAAGGCAGTCCCTGTCACTTCACCTCTAGAGTAGACTTCCGTTCTCCACATTTGAACCAAAGCTGTAAAGATGCCAGGAGTGGAATAGCCTTGGCAGGACACAAACTGGGTGCCACTGAGCAGGATATTGCTGACTAGGTGCTTTTTAATAGCACTGTGAGTGTCACTTTCCATCACTGTACTGATGATTGAGAGTAGACTGGATAAGGAGATAATTGTCTGGGTCAGATTTATCCTGTTTTTGTGTCCAACATACCCAGGTAATTTTTCATATTGGTGGTTCGATGCCAGTGTTGTAACTGTATTGGAAGAGCTTGACTAGAGTATGTCAAATTCAGGAGCACAAGTCTTCAGTACAATTGCCGGAATGTTGATAGAGCCACAGCCTTTTCAGCATCTAGTGCCTTCAGCCTTTTTTTTGGACCATATGAAGGGAGTTGAATTTCCTGAATATTGGCATTAGTGATGCCAGGGGCTTCTGGATGAAGCCAAGCTGGAGCATCCGTTTTGCACTTCTGTCTGAATTGTATTGCACATGCTTCAACCCTATCTTTTAAGCCTGCTCCTTCAGTGAGTTGATTAATTGGCTGTAGTGATTATCCATAATGCAATATAATGGTGTATGCAAGGACAGTGACGTCTACTGGCTATGAGAGCATGGGCCGCAGGTACAGTCTGTACATATAAGAACATAAGAACTATGAGCAGGAGTAGGCCATCTGGCCCCTCGAGCCTGCCCTGCCATTTAATAAGATCATGGCTGATCTTTTTGAGACTCAGCTCCACTTACCTCCCCACTCACTATAACCCTTAAGTCCTTTACTGTTCAAAAATTTATCTAGCCTTGCCTTAAAAACATTCAGCGTGGTAGCTTCAACCGCTTCACTGGGCAGGGAATTCTACAAATTCACAACCCTTTGGGTGAAAAAGTTCCTCCTGACCTCAGTCCTACATCTGCTTCCCTTTATTTTGAGGCGATGCCCTCTAGCCCTATGTTCACCCGCTAGAGGAAACAACACCACTGCCTCCACTTTATCTATTCCCTTCATAATCTTATATGTTTCTATAAGATCTCCCCTCATTCTTCTGAATTCCGATGAGTATAATCCCAGTCTACTCAGTCTCTTCTCATAATCCAGCCCTCTCAACCCTGGAATCAACCGAGTGAATGTCCTCTGCACCCTCTCCAGTGCTGGTACATCTCTTCTCAAGTAAGGAGACCAAAACTGCACACAGTCCTTCAGGTGTGGCCTCACCAGGACCCTGTACAGCTGCAGCAGAGCCTCCCTGTTTTTAAACTCTATCCCTCGAGCAATGGCAGACAAAATTCCATTTGTCTTTTTAATTACCTGCTGCACCTGCAATCCCACCTTCAGCAATTCATGCACAAGGACAGTCAAGTCCCTCTGCACAGCAGCATGCTGCAATTTTTTTACCATTTAAAACATAGTCCATTTTCCTGTTATTCTGACCAAAATGGATGGCCTCATACTTATCAGCATTGTACTCATCTGCCAGACCTTTGCCCACTCACTTAGGCTATCTATATCCCTCTGCGGACTTTCAGTGTCTTCTGCACACTTTGCTCTATCACTCACCTTAGTGTCATCTGCAAATTTTGACACACCGCACTTAGTCCCCAACTCCAAATCATCTATATAAATTGTAAACAATTTAGGTCCCAACACTGATCCCTGAGGCACACCACTAGCCACTGACCACCAACCAGAAAAACACCCATTTACCCCTACTCTTAGCTTTCTACTAGTCAACCAATCCCCAATCCATGCCAATACATTACCTGTAATACCGTGCAACTTTATCTTACATAGTATGGAAAATAAAATGGAACATACAAAGCAATAAGATAATTGATTAGGGCTACATAGAACAAATTAAGTGTATATGAATGGAAAACAGTACGATTAGGTTAGTCAAGTCAAATCACGTGACATATAGGTAAACAGACTGAAGGCCGTAACAATATAATGTAATAGATTAGGTGATAATAGATGGTACTGCATGAGGTGGTACTAGGTGGTACTGGAACAATGGGAGCACAGCATGATTAGGATGGTTCATCATGTGACATGTAATCACAAACATTGAAGGCCATGATGACCTAATGTGTTAGATTAGGTGCGGAGTAGGACACCATTGTGGCAGAAAATAATCATAGTCTAATATGTTGAGAAATCATTGTAGCAGAGATGATTCAGAAGACGAATAGCTTAGAGAGATAACGCTAGTTAACACAATTGGTTATGCTGATAACCTGAGAAAGAGCATGATAACTGGAAAGGTATAAAAACTAACAAGCCACGAGGGTCGTGGGCAATCGGGAAACCATTTTCTGATTGTCACAGCTTTTGTTTGCAAATAAAAGTTTAACGTCTTGAAGAATTCTCTATGTCTCCTGGTGATTCTCCACGACATTAGCAGCCTTTGGTGAGGCCCCTGGTCAAATGCCTTCTGGAAATCCAGATATACCACATCCACAGGACTTATGTTCTGGATTTAACCTCCTCATGCTCCATCTGTATTTTAAAATCGACCATACTGTGATCGCTCCTTCTGAGGACAGTGATATATGACAATGATGATGTCAACTTGTCCTGAAAGTATAGGACAGGGTGCAGAGAGATTCCTGCACTAGAAATGGGGTCAATGGAGACCTGCTTAGATGTGGACAGGAGGGGCTGCATACAGGATATACTGGGAGCAAGCATCCATTTTGTCTGGGAATGAGGGCAAAGTTGGTAAAAAATTGGGATGCCACAGCAGGACTAAGAGAGAGTAGGGGTTGCTGGGATAGAATGAGATAACCCTTTGAATTCCATTGTGTAGCTGCTTTAGTTTACATTCTGTCTGTCTTCTATCGCTTGAAAATGATGTCAGGATTCTTTCTGCTATTTTGTGCCCTCTGGAGGTGACTTTCATCGAATGGTCTTAATTTTTCACCATCATTCATCACTGGATGCGATAGGATTCGCTCTGTTGTTTGTAGAACTGCTTAGCTGTGCATCTATCACTTTCTGCTTATGCTGTTTGGCATGCTAGTAGTCCTGTTTGGTAGCATCACCAGGTTACCATCTCATCTTTAGGTATGCCTCATGCTGTTCCTTGTGGTATGCAGTAATCCTTGCTTACGTTTGACTATGTCATGAGTCTTCATGCATTCCAAATTCAATGTTGCAGGT
Source organism: Stegostoma tigrinum (assembly GCF_030684315.1). Taxonomy (NCBI): domain Eukaryota; kingdom Metazoa; phylum Chordata; class Chondrichthyes; order Orectolobiformes; family Stegostomatidae; genus Stegostoma; species Stegostoma tigrinum. Next base: position 34,088,589 of record NC_081354.1, read on the forward strand.
TCCCAGGGCAATTCCCTTCTGATGGTGTTGCTGAGCCTAATGGATCTATCCTGCCAGTGGGACAGGAGGCAGCCAGAGATAGTATTGATGTTGGCTGGGACGTTGCATGCAGGTTATGATCCTCTGCATATGGTGATATCAGGCTCTTGCTTGACTAGTCTGTGAAACATTACTCCCAGTTTTGGCACTAACCCTGAGTAAGGAGAACTTTGCAGGGCTGAGTTTTCCATTGCCATTTCTGGCGCAAGGGTTGATAATCTGTGGTCCATCCTCTTTCAGTTCCTTCTTTGAACCATTTTAGCGGTGTCTTGTTGAGCCATTTCAGAGTGCATTTAACAGGTAACGATATTGCTATGAGTCTGGAGTCACATGTAGGGCTTGACCAGGTAAGGACAGCTGATTCCCTTCACTAAAAGCATTTGTGAACCAGATAGGTTCTAATGATAATTGACAATTTGGTTGTTAGTCATCACTATATGTTCTAAATCGAGATCTAATTTTTTTAAATTCAAAATTCACTATGTGTCATGATGGGATTTGAACCCTAGTCCCACAGCTGGTTGTTTATTACTTCAATGAGAAAAACCACTATTTCATCATCCAACCTCACCCTCAGCCACTCCACAATTGGAACAAATAGGGTAACGTGACTGGGTCTGTTTCTTTGCCACTGACTTAAAGGACACAGTAATCAGTGAGAATGAGTAAGAGGGAGACATGGATGACACTCACATTGCACCCCTGCCTACCCAGGTAAACTATAAAGAAATACTAGCAAGGCTGGACTCCTGAATCACCCCCATACGAGAATGCTCACTGCATTTAAAAGACTGATGTAGAGACTGGTCTGGCAGCATCACCTTGGCTTTCAATGATGTGAATGTGGGAGAGGCCCTTCAAGTAAGGAAACATCCCTGTTGTCTAGACCCAGAAAGGCTGGCCCAGGTTCAAGTGGAGATTAACTACATGCTGAAGAACCAAGTAATCAATCCTAGCTGCAGTAACCGGACCTCCCCAGTTATACTTGCATTCAAGCCTGACACTTACACAATGTTCTGTCTTGACAAATGAAAAGTTAATGTAGTGATCAGAGCCAATTCCTTGTCTACTGTCCCAGTTGGAGGATTGTATAGATATACTAGATAAAACAGCTTCCATTAACAAGATAGATTTACTCGAGGAGTGCCAGCAGGTTCCCTTGACTGCCTGAGTGAAGGAAATCTCTGTCTTAATAACTCCACCTGGATTATACCAATATTGAGTCATTCCATTTGGACTCTGAAATACTCCAGCCACCTTTGACAGACTGAAGAAACTGTCCTAGTGTAGAGCAACAATTACGAAATGTACTTAGAGGAACCGGAAGCCGGCTTCCGGAAAATGTAATCAGTTGACACAGTGGTCAGTCTCGTAAAGAAGAATTCATTGAGGCCCAAGTCATCTATCTAGGACATGTAGTGGGTCAAGCAAGAGTACTGTTCAGGACTGCAAATGTGAAATCAATAGTACAGTTCACCATTTCCACAACAGAACATGATTTCCTGAGATTTTAGAGATGAACTTGTGTGTTGCTTTACTATTTATTCTCATGGATAGTAATTAATAAACTCACTCTTCTTGTTAGTTCAAAGAAGTCTGTTTAAGTTGGCTCCTTTTAAAAAAATTAGTCCATATAGATCTGACCAAAAGAGCTGGTTTATTTTCAAACAAGCTTGGCTGTGACCAACCAAGGGCAGCCAGTTCACCCCTCCTTACAACTGCATTAAGTACTCCAAATGTGGTCTCACCAGAGACCTGTATAACCGAAGCATAACCTCCCTATTTTGTATTTGATTCCCCAGCAATAAGCTTAATGGTTTGAGGTGTGCCATTTAGAACCATAAAAAATTGACAGACCTCACAAAGGGACTGCTGGGTACAGCAAATCATTAGAAAAATTAATGGAACATGATTGTTTATTGCTGGGGAATCAAATACAAAACTAGGGAGGTTATGCTTCAATTATGCAGGGCTCTGATGAGACCACATTTGGAGTACTTAATGCTGTATTCGTATTAAAGGATGAATGTAAAAGTGTTGGAAGCAATTCAGAAAATGTTTACTAGATCAGTGCCAGTAATGGACAGATTGTCTTTTGTGGAAATCTTGGACAGGTCTGACTTGTAACCACTGGAATTTAGAAGATTAAGAGGTGATATGATTAAAGTATATAAGAATCTGAGGGGTCCTGACAGGGTGCTGTGGAGAGAACTTATAAGAGAATCTAGAGCTAGGGGGTCACTGTTTCAAAATAAGGTGTCACCCATTTAAGGTAAGGAGCTTACTTTTCTCACTGAGATTTTAAGCCTCTTGTTCAAAAAGTTACAGACGCAGAGTCATTTACTATTTTTTAGGATAAAAGTAAATAGATTCATAATAAGTAAAGAGATGAAAAATTTTCAAATGGGCTATGCTTCGAAAGCTTGTGATATCAAATAAACCTGTTGGATGATAACCTGGTGTCATGTGACTTCTGACAATGAAATTCTTGAATGGCAGAGCAAGCCCGAAGGGCCAAGTTTCCTAATCTTGTTTCTAGTTCTTATGTTCATAAATTCATTCCCTTACGACTTCCATATCATGCAAAAGGTACTGTTAAGGGCAAGAAAATTGAGATATCTTTCTCACAGAGAGGACCTCTGAAGAACATCTGTAGTGCATTCAACATGTTAACTCTGTTTCTCTCTGCATGGGAGCTGCTGGATCCAGTGAGTTTGGTGTTTTTATTTCAGATCTCAGGCATCTGCAGTACTTTACTTCTGGCCTCCTGACGGATCATTCCTTCATCACCACTGAATAATTGCCAAGGAATTCCCTGCTTAACACAATTACAGGTGAATCAACAGCACAGGACCTGCAATAAATCAAGGCCCACTACCATCGGCAGGTCAGATTGGGAATTAAATCCTGCTTGATAAGCAGTGCTCACAACACAAGATCAAGCAAAAGAAACACAAATACAATTACCTGGAATAGTTTCTACCACACATCCATGGCAAATTTGGCACTCATTCCAGTGAACTACCAAATAAACATATTGATCAGACTTTCAACTTGAATATTTTGAGTGTATTCTATGAGCATGTATGTAAAAATCTATCCACCCAGACTTCACATTCAATAAAATGAATAGGATGGTAAATGAAATCTAAAAAATATGTTTCTCCCCACATACCTACCTGAATGGTGCTCCTGGTTTTCACCCAAGAGCATGGAAAGATATGCAAGATGGGTGGATTGCCAATTCTAAGTTGCCCGTAGTGGGCAGAGATGTGCAGGCGAGACAGATTTGTCATGGGAAATGCAAGGTTACAGGGCTAGAGTGAGTAAGGGGCTGGCTCTTTGGAGTGTCAGTATGGGATGGACTCAATGAACTGAATGACCTGCTTCCTCACTGTGGGAATACTACGGTTCTAAGTGGAAAGTCTCAATTTATTTATTCTCCTTTGTTTCCTTTTCTATTTTGCCTTTATTCTAGGTTATCAATCTTACGCTCACCATACTCTATGTCTCCCAAAAACCTAACAGATTTTTGCAGAGTACTTGCAAACTCTGATTTTGACCTAATTGCTGGATGATGTATTACAAGAGCCCAGGATGATAATTCCTTGCACAATATGAACAGTGGATGAAGTGCCTTGGGCGGAGGAGCCCCATAGTATTACACATGATGGTCTGACACTGCAAATGTTAACTAATCAATTTCTCATGATGGTAGATATTTGGGGAATAAGAAGTTAGTGTTAAGTGCTAACTTGCGGGTATTTGGAGAACACATTTTAAATTGAAATATCAACACTGTTGCCAATCAAAGTTGAAAAGGAAGTCATTAAGTGAAACAATGATCTTGGATAGCAATATTAATGATCAGCAACCAGTTTTATGTGCCATCCAATTTTCTTTGATGTCATGCGAAAATAAAATTGCAGAATGTTGTAAAGTGAGTGACCAAGACCAATTTCAAAGCCATCAATTGTCACCCCAATGAATTCTCACACTGCTGAGTTTATGATAAAGCCACTTTCAAACGAAGAGTTCTAAAGTAACAACTTTGATCAGCAGGTCCTCTGCACAATGTAAATACAGGGGTCAAGGTCAAGAACTCAGCACCATTGCCACCCCCCACCAACTTCCTGTTGGGGGAGAAGGTGGATGAATAAAGACCATATGTTAGCAAGTCAGTTCTGTCAAGCAAGAGTGAAGAAATGCATTAGATATGCTCAGTAAGTCCAAAACTTTGGAAGAATAGTTTGAAGAGCTCAGCCTTGATATCGTTATGGATTCCTCAGATTTCCTGCAGTAAATCCCATGGGGCTTCAGCTGTCATCCTACCAAATTTACATTCAGCTTTCATAGACCTTCCACAGAACAGAACACTAGACCCTTATTGTTTAAGTAAAACTGAGTGGAGCCATGTGGTATGTTGCATATTTGTAACATTGAAGAAGATAAATTACAATGATTGCAGTGTGGAAATCTGATGACTATTATTTTTTGTGCTTATTTGCTCTGAAGTAAATTATTGCATCAAATATCTCACTCAATGTTGACTCAATCCATCTTCAAAAATATCAAAAAGTTACATATGTAGTACATATTTAGGGGAGGTAACGTTTTGGTGGCAATATCACTCAATTATTAATCCTAGGACCCGGGTAATGTTCTGGGACCTGGGTTCAAATCTCAACAGGACAGAAGGTGGAATTTGAATTCAACAAAAACCTGGAATGAAGAATCTAATGCTGATTATTTTTGAAGAAACCAAACTGGTTCACGGAAGTCTCTATGAAAGGGAGATAACACCCTTACTTGGTCTGGCCTACACATGATTGCAAACCCACAGCAATATGGCTGACTCTTAACTGCTCTACAGCAATATGGCTACTCTTAACTGCCCTTTGCAATGGGCTAGTAAGCATTGAATTGTATAAACCTCTAGAAAAGAAAAACAAATGAAACAGGCAGACCCTTGACCCAGGACAGCACATAGACTGCAATGGTTCAAGAAGGCTGCACACCATCATCATCTCAGTAAATTCTGGCCCAGCCAACGATGCCCACATCCCACAAGCGAGTAAAAAGAATTACATATGAGAAAAATATGTAATTATGACCCAGTCAGGAAGGGTATTACATGACAATCCTGACTATAATATTCTATAAATAGAAAAAGGTCAGTTGATGTTAATACACATTACAAAGTAAGATGTTCAAGCAACTTTCAGAAGACTCCAGGGAAGTATGAATTACAAATCTTGAAATCCACATTACACTAGCCATAAGTCACAGGGCAGCCTACGCAATGAATGTGCATCCCTGGAAATTAGTGTTTCTCTAGCTAAGTGGCTGCATATTGCACGGATGTAAACTCCCTTTAGACAATGTTACTTTATACAAAGTCCATTACGGCAAAATATTTTCCAATGCTGCTTATCTTGTTTCTAAGGCACCCTAGTTTTTGACCCAAGTGATCAACTCATGCAAAATGAATCAGGTTCCTATCCATGAGATAGAATTTCTGAGAGATTCTCCCACCTTAACTTTGATGGATTTTTACGTTGACTTAATGTTTATTTACTCCTCCAGACTTTCTGCCAATCTTCCCCTGAATTTATAGCAAAAGATTGAGAGAATTACACATGGAAAGTGTATCTTCAAACCTTTATTGAAAAGAAAGCATTTTTGGACATCCAACAGGTCTTCTGCCTGGAGACTGATATCCTTACTTTAACGTACAAAATACCTTGAACAGACAACACGCCCAAATCTGAAGGTGGAGATCTGGTAGTTATATGAAGGGGTCAGCATGCCTATTTCGTGGAGGTCCTGGTTTTCCTCTTATTTAATTTTGATGATCCTAAACTCAGAGCATGCAAATTGTGTGCACTGACCTCCATGCCTTATCCCTGTGATGGAAGGAGAGTCTTTGAAAATTTACCCTGCCTTATTTATTACTTCATTCACAACGTAACTGAGCAGCATTCAGGCAAGGATAAATATTTATTTAACTTTACAGTCTAATTTATATGGGTGTCTAATTTTGCAGACTTAATTTTAATATTTAAGACAGCAAAATCTATTAAAAGAGCAATATTTATTTGTCTGTCAGTAAATGCCATGGTTTAGACCTTTAAAAGGTCAATGTCATCCTGAAGAGTGGCTAGATAGAATTTTTAAAATACTGAGTAAGAAAAGAAAGCACTCAGCATTTTACAGCAAATGCTACGTGTGTGATTGAAAATTTCATATCATTATTTTAATATGATAAGATTATGAAAAAGATGACATTGGCCCTTCTGAGCTTTTGGATTTATCTGAAGTCACCTTTCTCTTTTGTGAGATTAATCCCATACATTATTCTCACCCTAGTTTTAGGAATATTACAAGCTATCAATAAATGTGTTCTCAATTTTTGGATTTTTTTTCAAATAAATCAATTTTCTTGTATTAAATACTTACAATGCATAACATGAATAAGAAACAAAATAATCTGAGGCTGCTTGGTACTAGAAAGGGAACAGTAGCTAATCCAGGTCAGGTAGTAGGTCTTAAGGGTAAACATCACAGCCCTTTTAAACAGACTAACTGTGGGAGGAACACCAGGCAAACAGCATTACTGTGGATTGTATCAATAGGAAGAATTTTAAAGGTTGCTGTCAGGGTGAGGTTGGTGACCTGTAATATAGAAAGGAGCAAGGCGTCATGCAGCCTGCAATTAACACAAGTAATGTGCATGTAACACTGAGTGCATTCAACCATGGTCTAGGCTGGGTTTCTGTTAAACAGGCTATCTGGAGCATCTCAACTTTCCACTGTTCATCTAATACTCACTGTGAAGTAATAGTTTGTATAATGATAACATTTCACCTTGAATAATCAAAGAATGACCATCAGGAAATGTCACAAAGGTTAAAGTTTCTGTCACTGGGGCTTTAGTGGAGTCACCAGGCCTGGCTGTGGATGCCAATTACTAGATTGCAACAAAAAAGCATTTTTAGATCGGACGAAATTCAATCAAAAAGAACCAGTCTTTTTCTATATAACTTACCATTTACTAATAATTTTTGTATATAAATATCAATGATATGAAGAATGATTATGCATGACTAAAAGGAAAAAAATATTTCATTAGAATAGGATAGTGAATTGTTGGCAATATTCAAACATTAGACATAAGTGAAACACAATGTATATTGTCAGTAACAAAGCTTACTGAATCATCTATGTTCAGGCTAAATCGCCACAGCTATGGAAAAGTTAAGGCTTGAATTTTGTCCGCTGTCAAACTCTCACGTTTTGGGAGGAGGGGAGTGAAGAGTCATTTTTGGAGCTAGAACCTTAAGTTCAATCAGACATATATGGCTGAAGCTGACAAGCCTCAGCCACTGTACTTTTATGTGGAGGTGCCTGCCAAGGTTGATCTGAAGGAGTGGGGCTAATGTAGGGGAAGGATATCACATAGGTCCGAGCTGGGCTTGATTCTAAAGACTGCCATTTTTTGACTGTCTTCAGCAGTTGGTCACAGTTTCATGCTCAGTACCTAATACAAATAGGTTAAATGTGCAGAGTTTTCATTTATGTCTGGCTTTCATTTTCAGGGCCCCACAACTAATGTTGGACACAAATGCACAAAATTACCCAATTGATTTAGATGGTCAAAATTGATCTAAACCAATAAGAGATTGGACATACAATTGGTGCAGTTGGAATATGACAGCCTGTGACACAGCCCCACTCCTCCCTTAAAAATTTCTCTTAACCTCTCATAGGTTCTTTTCTTCTTACTGCCATTACAGGTCTGAAAGGAACATATATTCAAGAGGATGGGTATGAAACACTAAGTACTGAATTTGTTTAGGGATTCACATAAGAAAGCTTTGACCATGTGTAAGCCTACCATGAATGAGGGAAAGGGAAAAAAGTTGGCACTCCTGAACTCTGAGCAAATAATTCTTCAATACCACCCTATCTATCTCCAAAATGACTATACTCCAGTAAAATGTCATGTGGTGCAATCTTTGAGGGGGGTGGTTTTAGTGCTTCTGGAATTCTAATATATACTTCAAAGGTTATTACACAAAATAAGGGCTCTTGGAGTGTATGGTGAGACATAGTTCCATGGCTAGAGAATGGATTAGCTAATGAAAAACAAATACAACATTTATAATTTGGCAAGATGTTAAGAGTAGAGTGCCATAAAGATCATTGCTGGGGCCTCAACAATTTATATATAATCTCCTTGACTTATATCAAGGTTTGCCGAACTTACTGATGATACCTACGTAGGCAGGGAGCGAAGTTTGAACAACATGTAAGAATCCTGCAAAAGGATAGGGAGAAGTTAAGAGTGTGGCCAAATATTTGGCATATGCAGGATAATGTAGATAAGTGTAGACTTGTCCAGTTTTACAGGATAAATAAAAATGGCAAGCAAATTCAGAACTGAAGTACAGAGGCATATGGGTGTCTTGGTATATGAATCACAAATTATTCGCATGCAGGTATAGCAAGTAGTTAAGAAACTGAATGTAACACTAGCATTCACTGCAAACAGATAGATTATAAAGGCAGCGATGTGCATTTTGTAATTGACAGAGTATTGGTGAGACTGTATCTGGGCTACAGAAGACAATTTTAGTCCCTTTGGATATAAGTACATTAGAAGCAGTTTGGACAAGGGTCACTTGATGGATACCTGGGATGGGAGAGTTATCAAATGAGGAAAAGGTTGGACAGACTGGGATTGTATTTATTGGAACTTAGAAGAATGGGAGTTGATCCTATTGAAGCATATATAACCCTGAGAGGACTTAACAAGTTTAATGTTGAAAGGATGCTTCATCTTGTCGAATAAACTAGAACTAGGGGACACTGTTTAAAAATAAGCAGTTTCCCATCTAGGATAGAGTTGAGGATATGTCTTTTCTATCAGAGGGTCTTGTGGCTTTGAACTCTCTTCTACCACAGAGTAGTGGAGGCAGGGCTATTGACTATTTTTAAGACAGGAGTTAAAGATTATTGGAGGAGGTAGAAATGTGGCATTGAAGCCGTAATCAGATCAGCTATGATCTTATTGAAGGGTAGAACATGCTCAAGGAGCCAAATGGTCTACTATTGCACCTAGCTCATTCTAGCTTCTAGAAAAACTTTTCATGGTGCTCAAGAAGATAGTACTTCACAAAACATCCTCACAGTACATGCCCATCCACCCTGGGGATATAGATAACAAATACAATGGATATTAAATTAGCATAAGTGAGGCAGATTAAATATGTGATGGTGGTCATAGAGAAATAGGGCTAGATAGTGAGTAAATCTGCATACTTCCATAGCTGCTGAGCCATTGAATTCAGATTTCACAGGTCCTAAATTTAAAAGAAGGATGCTATAGGAGTAGCTGAGGTAACAAGGTAAGAGCTAGATGAACACAGCAGGCTAAGCAGCATCAGAGGAGCAGGAAAGCTGATGTTTCGGGTCTAGACCTTTCATTAGAAACAGCAGTTTTCCTGCTCCTCTGATGCTCCGTGGCCTGCTGTGTTCATCCAGCTCTATACCTTGTTATCTCAGATTCTCCAGCATCGATAGTTCCTACTATATCTGCTATAGGAGTATAATAGTTTTCTGAAGAAATTACAGATGTATTCAAGCTGCTTCATTTATAAAATGGAGGGGATGTGTTCATTAGATACATTTACTTTGTCATGGGAGACTGCTTCCCAAATTGCAGCCCATGTATGGCCATCTGCATCAAATACGTACTGACAGCTGGCTGAAGCCATTTGAGATAATGAAGAATATTACATTTGGGAATACTTAATCTATTGGTCTAATTTAAATAAAACATTTGATTACAGCAAATAAAAGGATTAAAATGCTGTGGCAGATTTTGCTTACTACTGCGCTTATGCAAGCAAGTGAACTTGATGAATCAATGCCCACAGGAATGTTCATGCCCAAAAAGGGCATGATACAACTACTGTCTCACAGACTGGTACTCAATAAACGGCAGCATACACTTTAGAAATGGACAGAGCCAGGCAGCCACCACAGGAGAGAAGGTCAGGAACATCTGTTTTGTTTGTCATTTATATGAATGACTTAAATGAGAATATAGAAGGCATGGTTAATAAGTTGGTGGATAACAGCAAAATTGATAGTATACGGGACAGTGAAGAAGATTATCTAAGATTACAAAGAGATCTTGATATATTGCGTCAATGGGCTGAAGAGTGACAGTTGGAGTTTAATTTAGATAAATGTGAGGTATTGCATTTTGGTAAAACAAACAAGGGCAGGAATGATACAATTAAAAGTAGGACCTTGGATAGTATTGTAGAATGGAGAGACCTAAGGTTCAGGTACATAATTCTTTGAAAGTTCTGACACATATAGATAGTGTAGTTAAGAAGGCATTTAGTACATTCCCTTTCATTGTTCAGACCTTTGAATATAGGAGTTGGGATGTTATGTTGAGGTTGTACAGCACGTTGATGAAGTCTCTTCTGTAGTATTGTGTCCCGTTCTAGCCACCCTGTTATAGGAGGGTATTATTAAGCTGGGGAGGGTTCAGAAGAGATTTACCAGAGTGTTGCCGGGAATGGTAGGTTTGGGTTATAAGGACAGGCTGGATAGCCGGGGATGTTTCTCACTGGAATGTAAGAGGTTGAGAGGTGACATTAGAGAGGTTTATAAAATCATGAGGGGTATAGACAAGGTTAATGGCAGGTTCTTTTTCCCTTGTTTGGGAGATTTCAAAGTGAGGGGGCATATTTTTAAGGAGAGAGGAAAATGATTTTAAAAAGTTCATGACAAACAATTTTTTTACACAGAGGATGGTTCATGTGTTGAATGAACCTCCAGAGAAAGTGGTTGATGCAGGTATAGTTGCAACGCTTGAAAGACATTTAGATAAATATATGAATAAGAAATGTTTGGAGGGATATGTGTCAAACACATGAAGTTGGGGCTAGTTTAGTTTGAGATTATGGTTGGCAAGGCCTGTTTGGACTGAGGGGTCTGCTTCTGTGCTGTAAGACTTTATGACTCTATAACTCCTTTTCATGGTCCTACACATGGCAGCAGAGGGGATGCTCTGTCTTAGAATCACACTAAAACCCTACAGCCAACCACTATTCCAGCCACTGGGAGTATCTCCGAGGGTCAAAAGAATAGAATCTAGAAGTTCACCAGCAATATCCTGTAAGCTACCATTGCTCAGAAACATAATTCAACCAAACAGGAATGCTATAGATACAAGAACTGTCAGACACTAAGTATTCTGTGACAAATATGTTGTGATCTTTTTACAGACCAATAATATTGAAAAGGGATTTTTGAATTCATTGTTAAGAGCGAAATTTCAAGCTTTAAGACTTTCACTGTAATTAATTAAAGGAATCATGTATTAAAAATGGCACAACTAGGACTCAAAGCGACAGAAAAGATTACCATTATTAATGTTTCAACACATCTAATGACTCCATACTGCTTATATACACACAACAGCACATGCTTCACAGAATTTCAATCTGAATTGGAAATAACCCCAGTCATTCCCAGTTTCCAATGAGTTCGTGAACAAAAACAAATTTGCTGGAGAAGCTCAGCAGGTCTGGCAGCATCCCTGCAGGGAAAAGAACAGAGTTAATGTTTCGGGTCCAGTGACCCTTCCAATCAGTTCACTAGATTCGGCTAGATTTTCACGTTGAAGGTAGATTCATTTTCACATAGTAATGATGGCAAATTCTGACAGCTGTATAAGTTAATCAAATGAAAGGGTCAGTCTAGGAGCTAAACTGAACCTCCATGTATTAACATAACAATTGGGTGGAACATCAGGCAGTTCAGATTAACAAATGTCTGGTCCAGTCTCCTCAGTGTCACATGTCTTGCTTACAAGCTGACAATAGTAGCTAACAGGACTAAGAGCTTTATATAGCAACCTATATATAGTTACTGAGATGTAACAAACAGTATGCTGCTATCCAAATCAAGAAGACCTCTCATGTACCTTATTCATGATCCATTCACTACAGACTACTAAGTAGCTCCTTAGACTAGCATGGGAAGGATGTTTGTTTCAGAGGCAGTAGGAACTGCAGATGCTGGTGATTCTGAGATACCAAGGTGTAGAGCTGGATGAACGCAGCAGGCCAAGCTGCATCAGAGGAGCGGGAAGGCTGATGTTTCAGGCCTACACCCTTCTACAGAAATTGAAGGGAAGGGGATTCTGAAAAAAATAGGGAGAGAGGGGGTGGCTGATAGAAGATGGATAGAGCAGAAGATAGGTGGAGAGGAGACAGACAGGTCAAAGAGGTGGAGATGGAGCCAGTAAAGGTGAGTATAGGTGGGAAACCACAGGAAGTGCTCTAACCCCCTTCACAGGCCCCAGGAAGACTTTCCACATCAAACAGATGTTCACCTGCATATCTGCTAATGTGGTATACTGCATCTGCTGTACCCATTGAGGCCTCCTCTATATTGGGAAAAACCGAGCGTCAATATGCCCTTTGGGATCATTAACAGTGGAGAAGATTGTGTGTAAATGTGCATAAACTCCTTGCAAGTGTCAATGAGTGTTGAACTGTGAAAAAAAGTAGAGTGAATGAATATGGAGGATGTTACATGGGGAGCCCATCAAGTGAGCTTCTTTATGGTCCTGGATGTTCTTCTGTTTTTTGCATCCTGTTGGAGTTCTTCTCATCCTGGCTCCTCAATAGGTTGACACAAAGGTGGAGGAGAAAGGACGATGTGTAGAAACAGGCATTGAATTAGCATAATGGACCATGAAAGATGGGTAGAAGCCATTAGGTTGCATAAGTGATACATGGGACCGTATGAGAGGGAGGAAGAGTGAGTGGGCATGAGGGAAGAGAGCTGGAGGAATATTTTATATTTCTTCCCATATGAAGAGATAAGATATCCCTTTGGATCTGGTCAAGGAAATCATTTGTGAAGTAAGGGAGTATAAAAAAACATGCTCGTGTGTAAAAACTGAATAAACTCAGTGAGATGGGTGAAATTGAAAGGAAATTGCCCCATAAAATGTTGAGTTTAACAAAAAAAAGATGATATTTCAGAGTACCTGCTAAATTCAACCATTGTGAGATTTTTGTTGCATGTCTGTTTTCCAAAAGTATTATTTGGGGTATCTATTGATGGACAGCTCCAACTACTGATTGAATGAAAATGTTTTTATCATAAGTAATTAAGCATTTAAATGACAGGTTGATGATATGAGCTGCTAAGCACTTGAGAGAAATGGTTGTTGACATAAAGAATTAATTGAAGTAATTTCAATGTACTTGGTGCTTTCTTTGTATCGGTGAGAAGGTCTTTATTTCAGCGGTGAGATTATTGATAGGTTGGTGATTTCATTTTCTGTAACTGCCTCCTGAGTAATCCCCATGCTGGATGATCCCCATGCTGACATGGACAGAGAAAGGCAAGGGGTGGTGTATAGGGTATGAATTGGCACTGAACTAAATCAGGGTGAGAAAGAACCATGGGGATGATTGAGGTATGGGGAACATGGAAGATTGATAGATTAGCGTAGGGGTTATAAGGAACCCTTGAAGATTGATATCGATGATATGTTGAGCTATGATGATTGAAACAGAGACATAAGTTGGCATAGATGGGGCATGGAGAGTAGAGGGGCAAGAATAAGATCAAAAAGCAGCTAACTGTCTGTCTCAGCACTGTGAGACAGTGTTACACAGGAAAAAACTGTCCAGCTATGACAAAAGTATCCAAGTCCATTACCTTGCACTTTTCCAGGTGGAATTCCATTTGCTATTGCTTTGTCCACCTGACCAGTCTGATGCTATTTTCCTGCAATTTATGGCTATTCTCCTAACTATTTACTATCCAATCAAATTTAATGAGGAACATTCTTCATTAGTGAAAATCAGTGCACAGTATTTACTGAGGACTCTGCCCATGTTTTCAGGATCCACATCATGATTTCAATTTACAGTTCCTAATTGGCCATCCTCTCACCCTAATTATTCTCTTGCTCTTTATAAATTAACAAGAATTTTTAAGCTTTTCTTTATTTTTACCTGGGAATGCTTCCTCGTTCATTGTCTTATTTTTCTTAATTTCCTTTTTATTTTCACTCCTGCACTATTTTCCATTAGTTTCCCTTATTTTCTTAACTTTTATGGATTAAGGATCCATAACATAACATGCCAGGTTCTGTGATTGTGGTCCCAGCCTTTATCTTTATGGGAATATATTTGCCCCTTCCTCTTTAAAAGCTTCCCATTGGACTGACAGATTTAACTGCAAGTAGCTGCTCCCAATCCACTTGGGCCAAATTGTAACTTATTTTAATAAAAGTAGCATATTTGAACTTTAAAACTTTGTTCCTAGTCCATGCTTATCCTTTTCTATTGATACCCTAAATCTAATTGAGTCATGATCACGATGTCCAAAATACTTCCCTTGTAACATGCCTTTAACCTGCCCAGGCTTATTTCCAAATATAAAGTTCGGAACTGCCCCTCCCTTGTTGGCTTTTATACATATTGGCTAAAAAATACTCCTGGATGCAATTTGAGAATTCTGCTCCCTCCCTGTCTTCCACTCCAGCACGATCTCAGTTAATATTTGGGCAATTAAAATTCTGTTCCTATGACTGACTTATATACAGGCATTTCTCTGAAAATTGATTACACATTTAATCCTTTCTATCACTCCCTGAATATTTGCAGGCAAATAGAATACATCCAACAATGTGCTCAACCCTTTTGTGCTCAATATTTCTATTATTACGGCCACACTTCATCTCTTTCCAGAATTTGGTACAGTCTTCAATTTATATGTCATTGATACTGTTACAATCTTGAGGGAGACCTGTAACTTTTTAAAAAGAGATTCAAACTCCCAGTCATTAATAGAAAGAATCATGTGGCATGTTTTCATATTTTAAACAAAACCTTTACTGTACAAGAGTTGAACAAAGCCAGTCTTATTAATATAATGCTATGTTTCATAAATAATTAATCATTAAGCCCAGAAATCTCAAAAGGACCTTGTTCTATCTGAGAGTGCTCAAAGTTTTAAAAGACCTTGACTTCTTCAAGCACCAACCTAAGGTGTGCCATATCTCCCTAGAATTAACTTTGATTCCCCTCAGTCCTCCTGCTATTCTCTGAGGTCTTTAAACATCCCATGATTATGGACATTGAGGTCAAGCATAGAGTTCCGTGCTTTCTTGCTCAGTGGCTCCAAAGTAAGGAAACACCCTTGATTTCTGATAACCCTTTGCTGTTGGTCTCGCTGCTTCAAACTACTGCCTGCAACTTTATTTCTCTATGGTTATGTTTCCAAGTTGTTGCAGCCCAAGATCTAAATTACTTGTGTCTGTGAGAAACCACATAGATTTACACAAAACCAAAGAGCACCTTCCCACAACCTCACCCACACAACATAGCACACGTGTCCGGATAGAGATTTCAGCCAATTAATTCCAATTCTCAGATCATTCCTTTGCACTGAAAGGTGTATGTTACTTTAAGAACTTCTTTTGTACACCGAATCTTTCTTTGAATTGGGATATTAGACAAGTACTTGACAAATCTAATGAGACAATTGTAAACTACAAGACTCACTAGCTCTACGAAGAAGCTGAGACAGGGCTACCTACTATTTATTGCTTCACACCTCCTGTTCTAATACTATTTAAGTAAATAGAGACTTTCCATTGATGTAAATTTATCTTAGAGATAATCTTAGTTTACCAGGTTCTTAGTCCCAGGTTTTTAGTGCAGTTATCTGACATTTAAAAATGTCAATCTCAAAGCTTCACCTAAAATATATGAATGATTAAATCGGATATTTCTACAACAGTACCTTCCAAGTTTCAGATGGGCTATATTGTAACAGTTAGTGTATAATTCAGACCTCCATTTAACAGGTCACTGACATCATTTACAGAACAGAAAATATCATTCATTTTGAGCTCACTCCTAGCTCTGATAAGACAGGCTGATTCAAATTCTGTGTCTCTAGTTTCCAAGATTTCAAAGAAGTGTAAGTGACAACCACCTTAGATGGGAGACTCCTCTGTTTCTTCTGAATGGAACAGCATGCTTCTCCATCAATGTTCATATTAGCTACAATAAATTCTTAAAGTTAATTCTGATTTTACAGTGTGCTGTAATAAGCATTTCCTTCAGGATCTTAACTCGCATACAGGTAAGCATTTGAAAGTAATTTTACGGGAGGCAACAGAAATCTGATGGAGGTGGAAAGACAAAGGCGAAAAGGATTTTGCATTTTTAAATTAGAATAGTAAGAGGATCTCTGCCAGCAAAGATTAGGAGAGTATTCCTAATACTGGTTCCAGTTGGAAGACCCAAAGAGCTTTTGTACTTCAGTGAACTACCAGTTGAACACAAGGTGTGTCATTTAAGAAGTGTGGTTGATCATTATAAGGTCTATCACGCTGCAAAGTAAGGATGAGAAAAAACGTCTTAACTTGTCCCTCATACCATTATATTTCATCCATGTTTATTTGTTAACTTGTGAATGAGACGTGGCACTTAGTATCACTGCTAGCTCCCTCTACATGTACAGGATCTTCTCACATGCAAGTCCAGCAGGTAGCTCCATATTAGATAATCTCATCATGGAGGACTGGGGGTGGGGTGGGAGTGGTTTCAGTATTTGACAAAATCTGAAGCAGAAACCATATTACTCACCTCTCTCTTTCATTAAACACAGATGTTTACATTGTCTACTGACAATTCCCTGATAAAACGCATTCTTTTGGTGTGACATTTCGCTCAGGGAATCCTAGTTCCTATGGCAACATCCCTTTCTAACACCCTTTGCAGTCTAGATCTATTGACCATGATAGTAGAGGCAACAATATTCTTTCCAACACATGGCTGCTCAGGAACGTCTCCCACTCTTAACTACCAATATTGGTGTGTCTTGGAAGGATTTTCAGATTGATACTCAATGTGGGGCACATTATGAATGCACCTCTCTTGACCGTCAAGTCCTGAGTTAGAATTTGAGCCCAGAGCTTTTGGCTGAGAGACTGGGGCAATATCTATTGTGCAATAAGACCTTCAATACATCGTACTTTAAGGAGAATTTTAAAATATTAGATGGAAATGCTGCTTTGATTACTTTCAACAGATTATGTTGCTCTTGTCAGACCTGTACCATTTAGCGACTGTTGCTTCTAATGATGTTTTCAGAACCGATTTATTTCCTCAATTGCTTCCCGTAACTGTTTCTTAACATATTGTAGTGCCTCCATAGCTTCATGGACAATTCCTCTATCCATTCCCGAGCAGCAATACAATTTTTTGTAAGCTTATATTTGCATTTTTGATTTTTTTCTGAGTATTGTCAGGCTAATCTCAAACTGGCAGTGTTTGATCTAGTTGCTTGACATAGAAATTGTTTAACTCCTTTCCACTACCATCCTTCACTGTGACAAGTATGAAACAATTAAAAAGAGAGAACATTATTTGTAAGCCAGGCAAAAATTACTGAAATTTTTTAGCACTAAAACTACAGATTTGAAGCATCGAGCAACCTGTAAATTTGATCTTCATGACCTCTACTGCTATTTTAACAGCTCAGTTCAAGGCATTTGGTAGAAATAAACTATCTGCCATTAGTTTTGGTCATCTCAAATCAATCTTACTGAACTCAGAGGAGGAATTGAACTATTTGCTCTATGAAATTCAATAATGGAAGTGAGTTTCTTCTTCTGTTCTAACCATTTTATTAGTTGAAATGTTTTAGTTTCAACAATAAACTATTTTTTGGCAATTTTAAATAAAAGAATCCAGACTCTTTAAGAAAACTAAATTTTGGCACACTCACAATGATCAAATTTGAATTGGCTCAATCTTTTAATCTCATGAAAATGACAATGAAAGGAAACTTTTTCCTGTGTATCCTCTCCCAAGCTCATGTTGCATCTGTTATTTTCAGACCTACATTCGACGACTTTCTGCTTGCAGGACCCCTCACGTTCTTTAGAACCATTCTTTATGTTCTGGAAATTATGCCAAGATATAATGGCTGGCGGCTTCAGTGAGTTTTGAGGTCATCTTCCCAGGATTTCACGGTTAGATCATGTCATCAGGTTTGCCGCTTTGTTGATTAGCAGGAAGAAAAATCCAGAAACTAGCTGAGGAATCTTGATAAGATTTCTCCCTTTTGATGAATCCTATCCCTAATATGAAACTCCAGTCTTCAGATGGCTGCCTACGAAAGTGGCTGTAAGAGCTTATTCTGCCCACATATCCAGAACTGGACCACAGCCTACAGTTCAAACCTTTGAGAATAGTTAAGTCCTGGGAGGAAGACTATGCATTCCACATAGTTCATAATACAGGCAAGCATGAATGATATCCCAAGTCCTCCAACCCTAGGTAGAGTCCTGATGATGAAATATCACTGGACTCAAAACATTACCTCTGTTTTCTCCCCAGAGATGCTGCAAGACCTGCTGAGTTTCTTCAGCAATTTTGATCTTTATTATTAGAAGGAATTCCGGCAGTATTTTTTACCTCAACTACTCAAACAATTCTCGGGTATAATAGACTGCCCTACCATTCAACAACTGGATTTTCAGACCACTGAAATTGATGAAGAATGTCTGCCAGGTTCTACAACATGAACGTGGATTTTTCTGTCCATTTGTTTCCTTTATTTTAAAGGCAGAAAATGTGCCATCAGTGCCCTATTGCAGCCAGACATCTCAAACAAATAGCAGAGGTAGGTCTGAATTATGGGCATCATATCGCTGTTCATATTAATACAGTTTCTGTTGTTGCCCAGTACCTAGGCTATCTCGAGTGCTTGTCAGCATTATATGTGAACTATTTAAGATGAAAGATGGCTTTATGCCAGGGCTTAAGCATCCTCAAAGGCCTGTTTGACATGCCAATCCCAGATCTAGATGTATAGACAGAAAGGGCCTACATAAACCATCTATCTGAAAGCACTGACCAGATGGGTTACATATGGTTTGAACATTGGAAGAAGTCACCAATGATCAGTGAGCACATGTGGGGGGGGGATGCTGGAAATAAAACTCTTGGCTTTAAATCACTCTTTACAAGCAGTCCTATTTTCCTACCCAACAGAATTAGTTGGCCAGTGTTACTTTCCAGCACTCTGTGGGTTCATTGAAGCATATTATATGTCCTGAAATGATGCAAACTATTCCAGGAAACATGCCTCAGTTACTAACCATGGGTTGTAACTAAATAGCAATTCCATGCATAGATATATCAGGTAAGAAATATTTTACATACACCTATCTTTAGCAGCCTTGGCAAAAATGACAAGCCTCAAAGGAAAAATATCAATGAAAGGCCTAGTTAACAACTTTAAGCTATAAATTACTTCGTGACTTAGCAGACTGGCACTTACTGCATCCGTGTGATTCTTGTTCATTCACTATTTTGAAAGAGGAGTTAACCCATTTATTTCAAATGAGGTCATGATTCCTCTGAAAAAGTCATAGAATGGTTTCATACAAATCCATTAGCGTCTCCATTCATTGATATTTCCAACATTAATTTGTAACTTGTTATGATTAATGACATTTCTGATGAAAAAAAGAACTAGCTCACTTGCAAACATAATATAAAGTTCTATCACAACGTGGTCAGTCCTCTCTAAAGTTTCATTTACAAGATTATCAATTAACCCCTTTTCATTAAATAATAGTAGATAAAAAAAGAGCCTGACTTCTAGACAGATCTTCACAACCCTGCTTTAGAAAACAATCCAAAGCTGTCATGTTCAATTAAATCCAATTAATGTTAAATTCAGAGTACCCAGTGTGTTTGCAGATTAAAATCACCCATTATGTTATACCACTACTATTTTGGTGACCTGTAGATCCCTCTGAAATCACTGTGTTATAAACATTTCCCTATTCACACTCATTCCACTAGAACCACCCCATTTCCAGAATTAAAACCAGCAACGTCTCCTTCCTCATTCGGCCAAAAACAAAACCTGATCTGGAAAATTCTTCTGAATGCACTTTATAAATCCTTTGCATTTACATTATTACTACTCCAGTCCATCTTGGGGTAATTAAAGTCCCTTATTATAACTACATTGTAATTTGTCATTTCATAATACAGAACTTGAGTATTGCTAAAAATCAACATACTTCATCAAAGCTTTTGTCTGGCATTGCCATAGAGCATGTAGCCGTTAATAGCCATTATCAGTTAACTACTGTGCTTTCTTTTAGTTTTCATTCCAGGCAGGTTGACACTGATGGTCAGTGACATTGCTCAGAGAAATGAATCATTGTCGTATAATTTTTAAGTTGGAACAGGTCTATTCAGTGCACAAACTTTCTTTCTGTTGGCAAAAAATGGGGTACTTTTTATTAATATATTCTGCTATTTATAAATATATTCCAGTGAGTGCAAGCATACAATTTGCCTTATTTCCACAGGCAATGTGAATACCAGTGACAAAGTGAGTGACTAGGCCAAACTGGACATTGATATCAGTAAATGCTGTAAAGGGACTAGAATAGTTATTATTAACAAGTATGATTATATTAACAAAATGCATGCCATTCTTAATGGTAAATCCAAATCTCAATCCAAGGGACCTGCTGCTCAGTATTTTACCCAAAAGTAAGCAGTATGTATTATTCAGTGAAGCTTACTTAAAAGCTCACAGAATCACATAATTGTTACAGTGCAATAAGAGGCTGTTCAGATCACCAATGAGCATTATGATGTAGTGCCATTCACTTGCCTTGACTCATATCCTTGCAATCACTTTGAGTCAAGTAGTCATCCAATACCCTTTTGAAAATATTAATTCACTTTGCATCCATCACACTTCTAGGCAGTGCATTCCATTATTGTCAAGGTCTCACTCTGGCCTTTATATTACGAGAACCGGAATACAATCTAATAGGAGTTATACCTCAGTTATGTAAGATACTAGATATACTACATATGGAGAACTGTGAGATGTTCTAGGCACCACACCTTAGGAGGGATGTACTGAACTTGGAGGTATCACAGTGTAGATTTGCCAAAATGACACCTGGACCACATGGGTGAAATTGTGAGGGGACTTTGTGCAAATTCAGGTTGTATTCCTACAATTTAGAAATTAAGAGATGACTTAATTAAAGTTTTCAAGATGTGAGGGAAAACAAATACAGCACACGAAACATGAATCCAGTAATTAGGAAGTGTAAGATCAGGGGTTGTTACCTAAAACTAGAGTCAGATCTTTCATTGGAAGGGGAATTCAGTTTCAGAGTTGTTAGGTTAGGCTGCAGCTCTATAAAACTCTGGTTCAACCACACTTGGAATATTGTGTTCAGTTCTGGTCACCTCATTATAGGAAAGATGTGGAAGCTTTAGAGAGGGTGCAGAGGAGATTTACCAGGATGCTGCCTGGACTGGAGGACAGGTCTTGTGAGGAAAGGTTGGAGGAGCTAGGGCTTTTTTCATTGAAGCAAAGAAGGATGAGAGTTGACTTGATAGAGGTGTACAAGATGAGAGGCATAGATAGAGTGGATATTCTGAGACCTTTTCCCAGGGCTGAAATGACTATTATGAGGGGGCATAATTTTAAGGTGATTGAAGAAAGGTACAGGGGAGATGTCAGAGGTAGCTTCTTTACGCAGAGAGTGGTGGGTGTGTGGAATGCGCTGCTGGCAGTGGTAGTGAAGTCAGAGACTTTTAAGTGACTCTTGGATAGGCACATGGAGGTTAGTAAAATGTGGGATATGCAGGTAAATAGGTCGGCACAACATTGTAGGCCGAAGGGTGTGTACTGTGTTGTACTGTTCTATGATCGATGTTCTTAAAACTGAAAACAGGTAAAATGGGGGAGGCAATGGCCAAGTGGTATTATCTGTGGACTATTAATTTGGAGACTCGGGTAATATTCCGAGCACCTAGGTTCAAATCCTGCCACAGAAAATGGTGGAATTTGAATTCAATAGAAATCTGCAATTAAGAGTCTAAGGATGACCATGAATCCATTGTTGATTATTGGGGAAAAGAAACTCATCTGGTTCACTAATGTCCTTCAGGGAGGGAAACTGCCTTCCTTATCTGGTCTGGCCTACATGTGACTCCAGGCCCACAGCAATGTGAGATAATAAAATGTGAGGCTGGATGAACACAGCAGGCCCAGCAGCATCTCAGGAGCACAAAAGCTGATGTTTCGGGCCTAGACCCTTCATCAGAGAGGGGAATGGGGTGAGGGTTTGGAATAAATAGGGAGAGAGGGGGAGGCGGACCGGAGATGGAGAGAAAAAAAGATAGGTGGAGAGGAGAGTCTAGGTGGGAAGGTAGGGAGGGGATAGGTCAGTCCAGGGAAGATGGACAGGTCAAGGAGGTGGGATGAGGATGGTAGGTAGGAGACGGAGGTGCGGCTTGGGGTGGGAGGAAGGGATGGGTGAGAGGAAGAACAGGTTAGGGAGGCAGAGACAGGTTGGACTGGTTTTGGGATGCAGTGGGTGGAGGGGAAGAGCTGGGCTGGTTGTGTGGTGCAGTGGAGGGAGGGGACGAACTGGGCTGGCTTTGGGATGCAGTGGGGGAAGAAGAGATTTTGAAGCTGGTGAAGCCCACATTGATACGATTGGGCTGCAGGGTTCCCAAGCGGAATATGAGTTGCTGTTCCTGCAACCTTCAGGAGGCATCATTGTGGCACTGCAGGAGGCTCATGATGGACATGTCATCTAAAGAATGGGAGGGGGAGTGGAAATGGTTCGTGACTGGGAGGTGCAGTTGTTTATTGTGAACCGAGCGGAGGTGTTCTGCAAAGCAGTCCCCAAGCTTCCGCTTGGTTTCCCCAATGTAGAGGAAGCCACACCGGGTACAATGGATGCAGTATACCACATTGGCAGATGTGCAGGTGAACCTCTGCTTAATATGGAAAGTCATCTTGGGGCCTGGGATAGGGGTGAGGGAGGAGGTGTGGGGGAGAGTGTAGCATTTCCTGCCATTGCTACACTTGCCCCCACACCTCCTCCCTCACCCCTATCCCAGGCCCTAAGATGACTTTCCATATTAAGCAGAGGTTCACCTGCACATCTGCCAATGTGGTATACTATATCCATTGTACCCGGTGTGGCTTCCTCTACATTGGGGAAACCAAGCGGAGGCTTGGGCACCGCTTTGCAGAACACCTCCCCTCAGTTCACAATAAACAACTGCACCTCCCAGTCACGAACCATTTCCACTCCCCCTCCCATTCTTTAGATGACATGTCCATCATGAGCCTCCTGCAGTGCCACAATGATGCCTCCCGAAGGTTGCAGGAACGGCAACTCATATTCCGCTTGGGAACCCTGCAGCCCAATGGTATCAATGTGGACTTCACCAGCTTCAAAATCTCCCCTTCCCCCACCGCATCCCAAAACCAGCCCAGTTCATCCCCTCCCCCCACTGCACCACACAACCAGCCCAGCTCCTCCCCTCCACCCACTGCGTCCCAAAACCAGTCCAACCTGACTCTGCCTCCCTAACCTGTTCTTCCTCTCACCCATCCCTTCCTCCCACCTCAAGTCGCACCTCCATCTCCTACCTACCATCCTCATCCCACCTCCTTGACCTGTCCATCTTCCCTGGACTGACCTATCCCCTCCCTACCTCCCCACCTATACTCTCCTCTCCACCTATCTTCTTTTCTCTCCATCTTCGGTCCGCTTCCCCCTCTCTCCCTATTTATCCCAGAACCCTCACCCCATCCCCCTCTCTGATGAAGGGTCTAGGCCCGAAACATCAGCTTTTGTGCTCCTGAGATGCTGCTGGGCCTGCTGTGTTCATCCAGCCTCACATTTTATTATCTTGGATTCTCCAGCATCTGCAGTTCCCATTACCACAGCAATGTGGTTGACTTTGGATAATTCGGGATTAGTAAAAATTGCTGGCCTAGCCTGCAACACCCACATCCTACGAATAAATTTTAAAGACTTTGACATAGTGGTAGAAACTTGCAACTCTCTTCTGCAAACAATGATTGTTCAATCCTGAGACTGAGAGAAATTTGTTAACTAAAGATATTAGGAGATATGGGAAAAACGTAGATTTATGGAGTTAAGTCACAGATGAGTCACTGTCTTATTGAATGGTAGATCAGGTTTGAAAGACTATAAAACCTACCCCTATTTTTATTTCCCTGACATTGTTGTGTAGGTAGCTATAGCACACAAAATGTCAAAAATATACAAATAAAATGCTCATCCATGGGACAAGTGAGCTTTGTAATGTTGATAGCAGAGTTGTTTTCCTATTATGGGCCTGCATGTTCTCAGAGTCTCATTATGAATACTTCAATACTCTTTATCCAATGAATCAATCTGATGACCCCTTTCTGTTAGACCGCTGTCAGTCATGATAAAAGCAAAACATATTTGTTATTTCTAGCAGTTGCGGCTATCTTCCATTTGTGTTTTCCCTTTAGTTACATGAAGCAACAGGTTCCTTCATTCCATTTAATGCATATCTTTTTCTCTAAGTATTTTGTTGAATAAGCCCTCCCTGTTCATGTCTTTCACTCACTTATTGCACCCTGATGTAAACAAATCTCTCATCAGGTGCCCAGATTCTTAAAAAGATCTTTTCTGACCCCTCATTTGACGAGGATTAGTGTGAACAGTCATTTATTATTCATTCAGAATCCCTAACTGACAGCCTGCTAATGTTTCTTCTTATGTAGTTTAGCAGTTAACACCTTAATATGCCCTAGTGGTGCAGGTTTTATTGAGGCTATATTAATCCGTTTAATGTCAGAGGAATTGTCAGAAGCACAGATCATTTGTTCTTCCATTACATCTATGCATTGATTTGTAGTAATGTTATGCTTTGCAAGCAGATACTTGGAGAACATAGTTTTCCTATAGGAGTTTGTCAAGATTTATAGCTGATGGATATCCCAATGCAGATTGCTAATTGAGCCCCGAATAAGATTATCTGACATGGATGAATGCCTGTAGGAGCCCACAGGTGAGCCCTGTGAGGTGGGGAATAGGGAAAGTTTAAGTCAAATGGGAAGTGGGACAAGCACTGACTGGTAGCTGTCTGCAATATGGCTGTAAATCCAAGAGGAGCCGGAGCTCCATGTTCAGTTAAGTGAAAAGAAATGTACTCACCCTGTAATGATAGCTTCAGGCTGTCCCGTGCATGCCCACTGGTTAACTTAAAAACAGCTTTAAAAACTAGTCACAGCTCAGTGTCTACTTTCTTCTGCAACACTTCAAATCACAAACACAGCCAACAATATTTATTGTGCATGTTTTAACACTCAAATGCAGCTAGTTATGTCAGTCCTTTTGTACTGCACAATAGTCCAGCCCTAATAAAATGAAAACAATATTAGTGACAATCAAAAAGAGAAGTGAAACAACAATGATAGTGACTGTGAAATCATTTGGACTTTACTCCTTACTTTATAATCCTTGAAATGATTGGAAGATCAGTAAATTAAAACTATCCACAGAAGTATGAGGAAATAGAAATTAGAGTAAACATTTTAAAAATTTTGATCGGTAAATTTGGACACAATGGAAGGTTCCCTACACTGAACCTATCTTGAGATGTTTGTCTGTCCAAATA
Organism: Stegostoma tigrinum; assembly: GCF_030684315.1. Classification (NCBI taxonomy): domain Eukaryota; kingdom Metazoa; phylum Chordata; class Chondrichthyes; order Orectolobiformes; family Stegostomatidae; genus Stegostoma; species Stegostoma tigrinum. Next base: position 34,114,229 of record NC_081354.1, read on the forward strand.
TCTTGTGCGTGTATTGAGGAGGTTTTATGCTATTTTCATGAGACTATTTTATGAGAACAAGGTAATGTTCTGGGAACCCAGGTTTGATTCCTATCATGGCAAATGGTGGAATTTGAATTCAATAAAAATTTAGAATTCAGATTCAGATAATGACCATGAATCTTCCATTGATTATCAGAAAAACCTATTTGATTTACTGATGTCCTTTAAGGAAGAAAACTGTCATCCTATCTGGTCTGGCCTATGTGTGACTCCAGACCCATAGGAGTGTGGTTAACTCTTAACAAGCCTTTGGGCAATAAGGGATAGGCATTAAAGGCTGCCCTAGCCAGCATCACCCACATCCCATGAACATCCCTATCATCTCACAGATCTACGAGTTGTTTGATGTGAAAATGACACATTTGGACCTGGCAGATTGACTGACCAAATTCATTTGTCATATTCCAAAGATCAAGTGTTTAGCAATGAGATGAGCCCTAATGTTAGTTAGGCAACAAACATGCCAATAAGGTATAAAATGTACATGAGGTACCTTTCTCTGGAGAAGGGTCGCTGGACTTGAAACATTAACTCTGCTTTCTTTCTTCCTAAGGTGCTGCCAGACCTGGTGAGTTTCTCCAGCAATCTCTGCTTTTTCTTCTTTCAGATCATTAGCTTCTGTGGTTCTTTGTTTTATTGCTGATGAAGTAAGTTTGAATAACATTTTCTAATTTTTCACAGGATTTGGGAATCTCGCAGGACTAATGTTTATTGGGAATTTCTAAAATACACTTGAGAAAGTAATGCAGAGAGGTAGATGCACACTGCTGTCAGGAAGGGAGTTTTGACATAGTCACAGTGAAAGAACAGTAATCTATTTCTATTTCAGGAGTGTGAGTTTCTTGGTAGTGAGTTTGCAAATGATTTGTTCCCATGCAATTATTGTGCTTTATTTTTCAGGTGGTAAAGATCACAGATTTGGAAGGCGCTGTTGAAGTAGACTTGGATAGATGCTCCAATACACCCTACAAATGAAAAGAGATTGTGCCAGTTGCAAAGGAAGTGAATGTTTATGGCGGTGAATGTATGCCAATCACCGTCAGCTTTTCCCTGAATGATGTAGAGCTTCTTGAATGTTGATGGAGCTGCACTTGTCCAAGCATATTTCATTCCATTCCTAACTGTGCCTTGTGGTTGGCGGACAGGCAATCAGAAGGTCAGTTAGTCACTGCAGAAATCCCAATACTCTCATCTGTAGTCATAATATTTATATTGCTGGTCCAGTTACATTTCTGGTCAAAGTTAACTTCAGTGTGTTGAATGTCAGAATGTGGGAGGTGAGGGTTAGATTATATTGCATTGAAAATAATAATTGGGACACAAAGTTTACTTTACCAAGTGTGACTGTTGTCATTATTGTCATTAATGTTGTTATTATTACATGTGAATATCTGAAATATCTGATGAGTTGTGAATTGCATAAAATTCTGCTCAATCATCAATGAACTTTTTTTATGCTTATAAACTTATATTGGAGGGAAGGCCATTAATGAAGCAGCTGAAGTTGGTTGGACAGAGGACATCTCCTGAAGAACTCCAGCAGTGATACTTTCTCTGGATGGTTGGATGTACTACGTGCTTTAGTCCAATGTCCCCTTATGGAATATCACATGTGAGTTGCAGAAAATGTTCAGGTGATACAAGTCACTTTTCATACAAGACTAGCCCTGCAGATTCATTAATTTTAAAGCTGCAAAACCTGCAAGTATCTCCTGTCTCTCTTTCTCTCTTTCTCTCTCCATATAGTCATTCTAATATTTCACAGTCCTCCAACCCGATATCCATACTGTGTCATTCTTTTCCATAGTGAAGATTGACACAAAGTATTCATTAAGGACTGGTCCTATGCCTTCTTGGTCCACGCACAGCATGTCTCTAGGACCCTAATCGGCCCAAGTCTTTCCCCAGTTATTCTTATACTTTCTATATGTTTAAATTAACCCCTTTGGATTTTCCTAAATTCTACCCATGAATAATTTCTCACTCACTCTGTTACATTTCCTTTTTTTTTCAAGTGTTCAATACACTTTTTATACTCCTCTGGGGCCTCTATGATATTGATCCCTTAGTATCTGCCATAAACATTTTTTTGGCCTTAATCCTAAACTTCAGGCCCCTTGACTCCAAGACTCTGGTCTCGGTCTCACCGTATTCTTTCTTTTAACTAGAACATACTCTAGGAACATACTTTCGCCTTCAGCATCTGCTTACTATCATTAACTGGTTATTCTAATTAGACTTTAGTGCTCATTTGCTGCCATTTCAGTTGACTATATATGTTAGCCCAAGCAACATACATAGTAGATAGTCAAGTTTTTTTGAAGCAGATATCTTGAAGTTTATTTACAATGCTAACTGTTACAAGGTAACAATATCTCTGACATGCATACACAGTCTGAGTTCTAGGCTTGTTGATATTACTGTTCATGACACACTTACAGATGGTTAACTACGCTGACTCAATTCCATCGACAGAGAGACCAATGAACCATTATATTGAAATTTCACAGTTGCATGGTATCAGCGCATGTCTTAAAGATACAGGCCACTATGGTCTGGAATCCAAGCCATAATATGACAGTAATTGTTATGAAAGAGCTAATGTTGAAATTTGAAACAAAAACAGATGTTGCTGGAAAAGCTCAGTAGGTCTGCCAGCACCTGTGAACAGAAATCAGAGTTATGCATTTCAGGTCTGGTGACCCTTCCTCAGAACTGATAGTAGCTAGGAAAAGGTCAGTTTATACGCAGATGATAGGGTGGGGGAGGGAGTAAGAAGTAAACAATTGGTGGGGAGAGAAGAACTGTTGAACAGTCAAAGGAGTGGATAACTATTAGGTTCGTTTTCCGAGACTCTCACAGACTTGATACAATGACAAGACCCTGACCAGTTTAGAAAAACACAAATCCTTTATTACAAAGCAAGTACAAACTGTGGAGGATCACTGTACTCAACCTGACATAGAGTGCAGAGTCTCGTAAGCAATTCTCCTTGAGCAGCGGACGGTCCCTGTTTCTTATACCGTATCGAGTGCCTAATACATAAAGCAATTTTACATGGCACAATGGCATGATACTTGAAACAATCACTACATCGGACAATGACATGATACAAAAACAATTACTACATTGAAAACACAAAGAGAGCAAGATACAGTGTTGATCGTTCATGAAGTGGCTGCTAACAGCAGGAGGCGATTTCAAGTTGCTGAAATGACAGAATGTAATTTTAAGCTACCGAAGTGTCTGGCTTGAACAAAATTCAGTGCCCTGGCCCATTTAGCAGAAACAGAAGTTAGATTCTTTACAGGATCTCAGAAGTCTCACACCTTTGCAAATGCTGCCCACCTAATCTTATTTGAGATCATAAAACCATAAGACATAAGAGTGAAAGTAAGGCCATTCGGCCCATCGAGTCCACTCTGCTATTTAATCATGGCTGATGGGCATTTCAACTCCACTTACCCGCACTCTCCCCTTAGCCCTTAATTCCTTGCGAGATCAAGTAATTATCAATCTCTGCCTTGAAGACATTTAACGTCCCGGCTTCCACTGCACTCTGTGGCAATGAATTCCACAGGCCCACAAATATCTGGCTGAAAAAATGTCTCCTCGTTTCCATTTTAAATGTACCCCCTCTAATTCTAAGGCTGTGCCCAAGGGCCCTAGTCTCCCCGCCTAACGGAAACAACCTCCCAGCGTCCACCCTTTCTAAGCCATGCATTATCTTGTATGTTTCTATTAGATCTCCCCTCAACCTTCTAAACTGTAATGAATACAATCCCAGGAGACAGTTTCCACATACCCTACGCAGGAAGACAAAGACTTATAAGGTTTCATACCTAATTCTATTCAGGCAGGAAACTGAAGGCAGTGTCTTTCTACCTAGGTGTAGGAAGATAAAGATTTACAAAGTTTTACGCCTAATTCTATTCAGGAGGTTTCAAGGCAGTGTCTGCATACCTCTGTGCAAGCAGATAAAGAGCATTAATTTATATAGAATATTGAAATCAATGGGATGTTATCCCAATAACATCTCATAATGATCTGGCTAGGAGGATGAATAGCTTTTAAAGGAATGTAAGTGGCTAACAATAGATAGTGTGTAATGGCAGACTATGGGATAACAGGGCCTGGTGTGTGGTGTTGGAGGCTCGGACATGGGAAAGTTATTGAACTCAATATTGAGTCCAGAAGGCTGCAGGATCTCCAAGCGGAAAGTGAGGTGTTGTTCTTTCAATTTACGTTGGGCTTCGCTGGAACACTGCAGTAAGTCTAAGACAGAGATGTTAGCCAGGGAACAGGGTGGTGTGTTAAAGTAGCAGGCAACTGAAACCTCAGGGTCTTTTTAGCAGGCAGAACATAGATGGTCTGTGCTTCATTTTCCCAGTGTAGAGGAGACCTCATTGTGAGCAGTGTGTGCAGTAGATCAGATTGTGGCAAGTGCAGTTTCACCTAGCAGGTATGTTTGAGCCCTTGGGTACTGAGGCGGGAGGAGATAAATAGACAAGTATTACACCTTCAGCAATTGCAGGAGAAGGTGCCGTGGGGCTGTAGTGGGGTTTTGGGAGTGAAGGAGGAGTAGACCATGGTGTCCCGGAGGGAATGATTCCAGTAGAAGGCAGACAAGGGAGCGGAGAGGAGTATGTGTCAGGTGGACACATCTCGCTGGAGGTGGAATGGAAAGAGTCCATTCTATTCTCCCAGTTCCTCTATCTCTATCTCATATGATCTGAAGAGGCCAACTTCAACAAGGGAACCTACGAAATGTCCACCTTCTTCCTCAACCGAGGTTTCCCCAGCACCATTATTGTCAGGGGCCTCAACTGGGTCCAAACCATCTCCTGCACTTCCGCCCTCATCCCCTCTTTTCCCTCCTGCAACAGAGATAGGGTTCCCCTTGTCCTTACTTACCATCCCACCAGCATCTGCATCCAGAAAATCATCAGCCGCCATTTGCCCCACATCCAGTGAAATACCATCAGGCCTTCTAATCAGATTAAAAAACTGAAGTTGCTGGAAAAGCCCAGCCAGTCTAGCAGTGTCTCTGAAGAGAAATAAGAGTTAACTATTTCTAACAGTTCCAATTCCAGAGACCCTTCCTCAGAAATGTAATCATATCATCTGCTATTGCACACATCCCATTGCTAGCCACTAACAGTCTCCATTAACAGCTATTCACCCTCCTAGCCAGATTGTCATCCATTCACTTGCCTGTCCAACTATTTTTTTCTCTATCTTTGGGCTCTATCCCAACCTACCTTTTACTCCTTACCCACTCTCCCCACCCTATCTTCTACATATTGACTGACCTTTTCCTAGCTATCGTCAATTCTGAGGAACGGCCACCAGACCTGAAATGTTAACTCTGATTTCTCTTCACAGATGTTGACAGATCTGCTGAGCATTTCCAGCAATTTCTGTTTCTGCTGCTGATTTACAGCATTCGAGTTCTTTCAGTTTTTAACGTTTAAATTTCATTTGCCCCGTTCAATGTCAGACAGGCACTGGCTGGAGAATACTTATTCTTGTATGAGATCCCAATGGAGATAGAAGTGATATATCCACTTCCTGATATTTGTAACTATGCATAATGAATTAATTTTAATTATAACTTTACTCTTGTTCAAAAAAACTACATCTCTTTCTGTAAGGTAGATGTCCCTTCTTGTGAGGTCCATAAAATCTCCTCCACGATTGATAATTAGACAGGGCCTTGGATTCAGCTTAGAATGTAGAATTGGTCATGAGAAACCAGTGGACACACAGGCTGGGGTGCATCATCAGCTGAAAAATATTATTTTGATTTGATTTTGCAAAGTTTCCATCATGGTTTTGTAATTTTTATTCACCATTAAATTTTTTGTTCGCATCACCATTTCCTTCAGTATCACTGAGGCAAAATCCTGGAATTATCCTCACCAGTGATAACATGGGGTTTACCCACAGCACATAGATAACAGTGCTTCAAGAAGACAACTCACTAAAACCTCCTGAAGGGAAATTAGGAATGGGCAATAAATGCTGGCCCAGCCAGTTTTGTCCAAGTCCCATGAGTGAATCAAAAAAATCACAGTACACCATCAGGGGCTACTTAATTTGATTAATAGTTTATTTAAGAGAGTGGAAGGGAGAATTGATGGCAAGGAACTAACTCAATCACGAGCCACGAAGGATTAATAATCAGAAGATACATATCTCCACCAGAACTACTGTAAGCAGACAGTAAATCATAATCATTGGCCCAAGCTATTATTCAGATGCAATGTTTAGCCTTCTCTCTGCATAAAATTTAATATGACAACATGAGGGATGCTGATTTTTTTGGTAGATTGTCAGCAATGTATTTGTTCAAAGGCCAGGGAAATAAATCTTTTCAAAATATTTACTTCACGATCACCATTGACACCAACCGCACATACATCTGGCCAAATAAAATAACTGACACATGCTTTCAAGGTAGACACAAATAAATATTATTAATGCACACTTTGAGGCTCCAAGGTGTAAGTAAGGACTTTGGGCAGTCACAGGCCCTCTACCAGTGTTTTTGGTAAAATATGCCTACAGTATATGCATGCACTCTTTTCCTTATCAATCTTTACAAATGCATGAAAAATGTTTCCTGACTGTCTACCCAGCACTGTTGTATGGGCTTCATGTTTGGCAAACAGCTTGATTAGGAAATTTCTCAGTGCTGCCCTCACTTTCCAAATGTAACTTTGCAGAAAGTATTGCATGAGCTTGGGCGTCCAAAACAAATACCTTCACAGCACATGACATAGATTTACATTGCAGAATTTGGCAGCGCAATACTTTCATACCTTTTCATATGGCCACTGTAGTGAAAATGCACACAATCTCAGTTGATTGACCTGATTTAAACTCAATGGAATATAAAACAGGAGGGGCCAGATCACCAGTTTGACTTGTACTAATTTTATCATTCGAGCCTGGAGTTTCTGGCCAGGAACAACATTTTAGCTGAACATTAAGATCAATTTCACATTTTGACACTTCAATCTTGGCTCAACAAGAAGTTGAAACCATCAAGAATCAAACTAGACTGACTGATGGCTGAAAGAATCCATGCAACCCACCTCTTTCAGCTATCATGCTACATGCTGACTATGAATGACTTACTTATATTCTGCGCTTACTTTATTTCTAAATTAAAAGTAGAAAAAATTGATGAATATTATTCTCAAGTATTAAAATTACAAATATAAAAAGCAGCAAAATGTTCCCCTTGATCAAAGTAAGGTTGCAGAAAATAGCCACCTCAAGTTGGCACATGCCAGACTCTTACTCCCTCCCCTCATAATCATCTTCCACCAGAGCAATTCCCTGCCTTCCTGCTGGAAAACAGAGTAGCCCTCCAGCTGGGTTTGGCAGAAGTACCCCCATCTAGTGGGCACTGGTGGGGGTGGGCGTTACAGGAGTGTGGCTGCCTAAAGCCATCCCTTGCCCTTGCCTCTCCCGACAACTCCCACCCCATGATCCCCCACAAAGCATAGCTTAGTACCAACCCCGTTCGTCATGGCTGCTGTTTAACTTCATAGGGCATGGGAATTCTTGATTGCGGGATTTGATTTGTTTATGATTTCCACTGGCCAGCACTTATATGCCTGATTGGCATATCATCCAGCAGGCTTTTCCATGGTGGTGTCTTTTACTCTTAAAGATGCCCATCCCACATTGAAAATTGGAAGATTCTGACCACTGAAACATTTCCTTGTCTCATTCCAGCTTTATCAAACTAGGGTTAGATTGAAGGAAGGAAAATCTTCACTGTTACCTAACTGTTCTAATCGTAACTGCTCTAATCTGGTCACTAGGAGATGAAAATCGATAGCAAAAGGTTGATTTTAAAGTGGCCCAAATTAGGTGTTCCATTCAGCGATTTCACAAGGTACAATTATGGTGAAAGATAAAATGTTGCACTAAAGCAGTTACTTTGCTCTAAACGATAAAAGTAGTAATCCCAACATAAGCAATGAACAAAAACAAAGTTGATGGAAAAGCTCAGCAGGCCTGGCAGCATCTGTGGATGAGAAAACAGAGTTAACGTTTCAGGTCCGGTGACCCTTCTTCAAAACTGATGGTGGCTGGGAAAACATCAGTTTATATGCAGAAAATAGGGAGATGTGTGGGGTAGGGAGTAAACGATAGGATAGAGCCCAAAGAGAGAGGAAGATACTTGGACAGACAAAGGAGTTGCTAACGATCAGGCTGGGAGGGTGAATAGTTGTTAATGAGGACTGTTAGCGACTAACAACAGGGGGTGCATAGTAGCAGGTTATGTGGTAACAAGGCCTGGTATGTGGGTGGGAGGCTGGGACATGGGAGAGTTTAGGTCCTAAAATTATTGAACTCAATATTGAGTCTGGAGGGCTGTAGGGCTCCCAAGTGGAAAATGATGTGTTGTTCCTTCAGCTTGCATTGGGCTTCACTGGAACACTGTAGCAAGCCAGAGACAGAGATGTTGGCCAGGGAGCAGGGTGGTGCATTGAAGTGGCAGGCAACAGGTAGTTCAGGGTCATTTTGAGCAGAACGTAGATGTTCTGCAAAGCAGTCACCAAGTCTATGCTTCGTTTCCCCAATGTAGAAGAGACCACATTGTGAGCAGCAAATACAGTAGACTACATTCTGGGAAGTGCAGGTGGAGTGTTGCTTCACCTGGAAGGCATGTTTGGGCCCTTGGATACTGGGGAGGGAGGAGATAAGTGAGCCGGTGTTGCACCTTCGCTGGTTACAGGGGAGGTGTTGGGAGTGAAGGAAGTAGGGACCAGTGTGTCCCGGGCGGAACGGTACCCGCGGAAGGCGGGCAAGTTGATTTTACCCCACATACCACGCCTTGTTACCATAGCCTGCCACTATAATCCCCCTGTTGTTAGTCACGAACAGTCCCCATTAACAACTATTCACCCTCCCAACCTAATCGTTAGCAACTCCTTTGTCTGTCCAACTGCCTTCCTCTCTCTTTGGGCTCTATCTTATCATTTACTCCCCACCCCACCCACCTCCCTACTTTCTGCGTATAAACCGACATTTTCCCAGCCACCATCAGTTCTGCGGAAGGGTCAACGGACCCAAAACATTAACTCTGTTTTCTCCTCCACAGATGCTGCCAGGCCTGCTGAGCTTTTCCAGCAACTTTGTTTTTGTTCCTTATTTACAGTATCCGCAATTCTTTTGGTTTTTAATCCCAACATAAAACTGCACTTGAAGGAAGTTTGGTTTGATGACAAAGTTACAAAACTAGCCTCAATCGTCAATATTAAGTCAAGATCATCTGATGTGCTGATGATTGATACTGGCAAACATGTAAAAAAAAATTATAACATGTTGCGTTGCCCAACTCTGATGTATTTTACCTTACAAATACAAAATTCCCTCTGAAATAAATAAATAAAATTAAGTACATTTTTTAACAGGTTTATGTTTGCCAAGCTGTTGATTTGCATTGGCTACATGTAAGATTTTCAGACGGACTCCTTTAGGACACCAAAATCAACAAAATCAAAACTTCAAGACAAGCAAATTTTTTACTTTCAGTGTTGCCGCAAAATTCAGTGAACTTTGTTCTTGTTGCTTCATAAAAGTTGATATATATTATGAAAACCAATTGCGCAAATTATGTTTTCTTCACTGTTGCCACTAAGTTAGGGTTTGCTTGTTGCTTAAAAATTAGAACAGTCCAAACAGCAGCCCTTCAAAGACAGTGCTGCAGTTCAAAAAAAAATTGGACTGTGATCTCCTAAGGCCACAAAGATAACATGGCACAGATTAACCTCTCAGCAGAATGCCATCTCCTGTGGATCATGTTCAAAAACTACAGACATGTTTGTGAAATCAATTTCAAACAGGAAACAGGACATACATCTGTCAACAAACTTGCAGAGCTCACAATCTCAAAATCAACTGCTTCACTACTGATGTCAACATTAGAGGTATCATCCAACTTAATGGCTATTATCCACTCTTCACATAACTCAGAGACTGACTCATATATCTTTTTAACGGTTATCTTTTAACTCAATTCGCAAATCTATTCTGTGTGTATGTGTGACATGTTTTATTACTTTTCATTGCATTTAATAGCTAATAAACTCAGTGTTTTTTAACTCAAGAAAGCTTAGTCAGTTTGGATCTCTTTAAAACATAAATGGAATTTGGATTAGGAAAAGGTATCCATAAAAGAAGTGATTTTCTATTTATTAACTTTGTTGCAACCAGCTGAGAGAGAGAGAACGATTTTAGAAGGGGAGCTAGTTCACCAATTCTGACCCTGCAGCACAACCATTTGTGGGGCAACCCATCTTGAGGTGTGAAGAATTGGTGTTCCTCACCAGGCGGCCAATCATAACATAGGGAAATGGAGAAGGTCATTCAAAAAGTGCATGGCTTAATTAATAGAGGAATAAAATAGAAATACAAAGACATTCTACAAAATATTTTATAACACACTGGTCAGGCCTCATTTTGGATAGTGGAATTCTAGATATCAAACTTCAGGAGGATTATCAAGACTTTACCACCAGCACAGAAGAGTTTTCACTAAAATGTTATCAGACATGAGGGGCTTCAGTTGTGTGGAACAGCTACAGTGGGTTGGATTATTCTCCTTGGAATAGGGAAGGTTAAGGTGAGGTTCAAACTCATGGGCTGTTTTGTTGGGATAAATAAGGAGACTTTCTAATGGAATAGTGTTAATAGACAGAGGTTGCAGATTGAATGTAACTGACTTTAAAAAGCACAGGAAACCCCGGGAACTATTTTTTTCACATAGTATGTTGTTGTGACCTGAAATGCACTGCATGAAATAGTGGTGGAAGTACATTCAACGTTAACATTTCAAAGAAAATTAAACAAACACTCTGAAGGAAGCATGAATAGATCTATGGGAAAAGCACAGTAATTAGATTAATTAGATGCCCTACCAAAGAGCTGAGCCAGGATCACTGGGTTGAAGGTTCTCCTTTTGTACTTTGTCTGATTCTACGAAAACATTTTTAGTAAGAATAATATTAATATAATAAGAATCTAGTCTAAAATCTTGGGTTTATTTTGGCTCTGTTTCAACTTTGCATTAATATAAATCTGAAATTAAGGTGCTAATGTTGTTTATTGGCAATTGTAATAATCAGAATGATTCACTGGACTGACCATCTACAATCGCACCTCTCTATTGTCAGAACTTAAAGATCACCATGAAGCATTATTCATTTCTTCATTGTGTAGATCGGAGTGAATTGAACACATTTTCAGATATGGCAGACCAAAGTTTCACAACTGACCTGCTGGTATTTCTGAAGTGTTTACACTTGATCTCTGTTCCTGAGCATCGCACAATCTCCAAACTGCAAGTCCACTGATCCCCATAACCTGGTAGAACCAAGTGCCTGAGTGTCTATTGCCAACCACCTGCACTGGAACAGAATGAGCCTTTGGCTGAATATGAACTGACTTTGGTCCCCCTTCACTCAAATAAAGACTGCTCCCTTTTGACTTTCATACCATTTGCTTGAAGTACAAGCGGTGTGTTTGTCACTTAAACTGCTGTAAGTGTGTCATTGATATAACCCAGTACCATAAAGCAGCATATCCACTCTCTTGACTGTTCAGCGGTCCACATCATCACAAGCTACTTACCTTTATGCTAAAAAGCAACGCAAACCACAAAAGCTGCTTGTAACTGAACTCTAAAAACTTTGTGCGTTAAGAACAATGTGATCCACAGAGAGGTTGGCAGCCTCTTAGCAAGTAGGAAAGTCAGTAGGCACTCAGAAACAAGGTAACTATTCCTGTGTAGATGCATTATCCATCCCAGGCAGCAGTTAACAGCCAACTACATTGTTGTGGGTCTGGAGTTACATGCAAGCCAGACTCGGTAGCGATGTCAGGTTTCCTTCTCTGAATGGGGTCAGTGAGCCTGATGGATTTTTCCTGACAATTGACTCATGGCCAGCATTATAGACTCGTGATTAGAGCATGGATGATGATGTGTGAGGCTGGTGGTTTGCTGATACTGGCTTGCATGGATGAAAACTTGAGGAGGAAGGTGGCCATGGCACATGTAGGAATGTTGCTCTGAAGAAGCAGTTGCATAATGGTCAGGATAAGCATTGAGCTGCAGCCACAAGGCACCTGCTCTGAGTTACATGTCTGGAATTTGTGCCATCTAATTTCTCAGGGATGGAGAGGAGTGTTGGATCTATGGTATTTTGAAAAAAAATATTAGAGCTTTAATGATATACGAATGAATGGAAATAAGATAGTCATCACTCATTGACCAGATCCTTAAGTCACTGTTTAAGGCTTGAGGGGAACATTTGACAATTTTTTCTTGCCATTGAGAATCTGATTTTTCAAAATTTCCCACCTTTCTCATCATTGATCCCACCAAAACAGGGAACAGGAAGGCACAGCACAGCACTTTCTCCAATTGAAAAATTATTGTTAATTGGAATGGTTTTGGGGCCCTGTTCATCAACGATATGGGTTCTACTGCAAACTTCTGGGGAGCTGCCAATTAATGGCTGGCTTTACAATTGCCACCCAATGGGAACCCAGATGCAGGCAGGCCAATTAGCCCAAAGGGAAGGCATGCATCCCCACAGACAATGGTGCCTGGCACTTGATGGTTTGCAGAAGGAGAAATGGTACATCATGGAGGGGTGGTACAGATGCTATGATGTCATCACAATCTACTTGCTCCATCTAGAGGGGCATCACTTCCAATTGAAAACGTCTCCCAGTGGATGAATTACAGAGCACAGTTTGGTACAACCTCAACATATGGTTGTCATGGTGTGCTGAGCCCCTGTTCTCCTCCTACTCCCTGAGCAGAGAAGTTGCAGGCACTGTGGGAATTCCAAGTGATGTTTAAAAAATGTTACTGAAGTACCAAAGTAAGCATTAATTGAGCTTTCAAGTAAATTAATTGTCTATCAATTATCAAAGATTATAGCAAAGCATTTAGAAAACAGTGGCAGGATCAGACGGAGTCAGCATAGATTTATGAAGGGGAAATCATGCTTGATAAATTAGTTGGAATTCTATGAAAATGTAACTAGTAGAGTTGACAAGGGTCAGCCAGTCGATGTGATATATTTGGACTTCCTGAAAGCATTTGACAAAGTTCTGCATAAGAGAATATTGTGCAAGATTAAAGTGCATGGGATTGGGGGAACTGTATCAGGATGGATAGAAAACTGGTTGGCAGAGAGGAAACAAAGAGTATGAATTAATGGATCCTTTTCAAATTGACAGGCAGTAGCTAGTGAGATGCCATAGGGATCAGTGCTAGGACCCCAGCTATTCACTATATATGATTTGCATAAGGGAAAAACATGTAACATCTCAAAGTTTGCAGATGATATCAAGTTGGCTGGGAGGAATTGTGACGAGGATGTAGAGACCCTTCAGCATGATCTGGATAGGTTGGGTGAGTGGGCAAATCAATGGAAGATGCACTGTAATTTGGATAAATGTGACGTTATTCACTTCAGAAGCAAAAACGAGAAGGCAGATTATGACCTGAATGGCTGTAAATTGGGAGACAGGAGTGTGCAGCAGGACCTGGGTGTCCTTTGTGCACCAGTTGTTGAAAGTAAGCCTGTGGGTGCAGCAGGCAGTGAAGACGGTAAGTGGTACGTACGTTGGACTACACTGCAGGAGGTTTCAAATACAGGAACAGGGATGTATTGTTATGGTCATACTTGGCCTTGGTGAGGCCACACCTAGAATATTACGTGCAGTTTTAGTCTCTTTTTCTGAGGAAGGATGCATTTTCTCTCAAGGGAGTGCAGCAAAGATTTACCAGCCTGGTTCCAGGGATGATGGGTCTGACGCATGGGGAGAGATTGACGAGGTTAGGATTTTTTTTCTGGAGTTCAGATGAATGAAGGGGGATCTCATAGAGACTTATGCAATTCTAACAGGACTAGACATGGTAGATGTAGAGAGGATGTCTCCGATGGTGAGTGTGTCCAGAATCAGGGGTCACAGTCTGAGGATTTGGGGTAGACAATTTAGAATGGGGGTGAGGAGAATTTTTTCACCCAAAAAGTGACGAACCTGTGGAATTCATTACCACAAAAAGTAGTTGATGCCAAAACATTGAATGTATTCATGACACAGCTAGATGTAGCACCTAGGGTGAATGGGATCAAAGGTTGCGGGGAGAAGGCAGAGCTAGGCTATTGAGATAGACGATCAGCCATGATAGTGATAAATGGTGGAGGAGGCTTGACGGGCCAAATGGCCTCCTCCTGCTCCTGTATTCCTTGTTTCTATATCAAAAATTTTACATTGTTACACAAAGACCTATGGCAGAATCATCCCTGCCCCTGAACAATGTGAAAAAGTATAGCAATGTCAGAGAAATGAAGCTCTGGACATTGAGAAAAGTCCAAAACAACAAACATGTACCGTACGATAGAATAAGAATCTTGCTAATAAGTGGTAAGAGGCCTATTTGCATGTGTTTCCATGTCATTAGTAATTCTCTCACTTCATTGATATGCAGTTTCTGACTCTACCATATGTGGACAGAAACTAAATTTCCTGATGTGAAAGTCACAGCCAGCTCTTGGCAGCTTCAGGTCACTGCTTGCTCCTCCAGCCTTCACCCTGGATACCAGTTCCTAGCATCTCAGTGTATGTTCAATGAGCAATTGTCACCTGCACACCATCCAAAGAGATTGACATTGGACGTCAGCCTCACTACACATGATGGCACATCTCCAAAATACTTACAATACAGTTCTCCATTTCAATGCTGCACTGTGGAGCATGCTGGCACCATTTACTGTAATACTGCTGCCATGATACTTTATGTGGAGGGACAAGCAATCACTTGAGGGTGCGCTTCAGGGTCCTCACTTGTTCTATTAGTAGTCATTCACTTGGATCCTACTTGGACATTCACTGCATCTCTGCCTTGTCTTGCCTTTATACACGTGACCACTTCATTCAGAACTTAACGTCAAACAGTAATGTTACCTTGCCTTGCTGGTTAGTGCAGACACAAATCCAGGCAACTTGTCCGTGGTTGCCAGGAATGATTAATCAAGGGGTGGACATGTTGTGAATGACACCATATTATGTTAATGTCACAGCAATAACATGCCAGCTGCCTATACAGCAAACATGTTACATATATCGTACAGGACGTTAACGAGGGCTCTTCTGGAGTAGTGCATCCAGTTCTGGTCGCCCTGTTATAGGAAAGGTACTATTAAGATAGAGAAGATTTACGAGGATGTTGTCAGGAATGGAAGGTTTGAGTTTTAAGGAGAGGTTGGATGGCTGGGGACTTCTTTCACTGGAACGTAGGGGGTTGAGAGGTGAATTTATAGAGGTTTATAAAATCATGAGGGGTATAGACGAGGTAATGGCAGATCTTTTCCCTAGGGGGCATATTTATAAGGTGAGAGGAGAAAGATTTAAAAAAGACATGAGGTGCAAATTTTTCACACAGAGAATGATCATGCGTGAAAGAACTTCCAGAGGAAGTGGTGGACGTGGGTACAGTTACAACTTCTAAAAGACATTTAGATAAGTACATGAATAAGAAGTGTTTGGAAGGATACCGGCCTAGGCAGGTAGGACTAGTTTAATTTAGGATTATGTTTGGCAAGGACTAGCGAGACTGAAAGGTCAACTTCGATGCTGTATTACTGAATGATCCTATGCACTTCAACCTAATGGTGGGATCGAAGGCAAAGGAGAGTCAACCACTGCCAAATCAATGGGGATTCTCATCCGTTAGACGAAACAACCAAGTCAATCAAGTACACCTTATTTCAGTCCTGGGACTGGTCATCATTAGTTGGTCAGTTAGGGTGCTCCAATTCACTACAATATAGGAAATGGGTCATGATCTGTTCTACAGGTCCAGTGCACCCAGTTGGAGATTCAAAGTCATTCAGTCAGGAAGGGGCCTGTCTGGGCTGTCTGTCCAAGTTATTCAGGAGGGTGGGCCATGGTCAGTCATCCTCAATGAAAGTCAGGGGGATAATGAATTCTGTGGTAGCAAAGCTAGGATTGTGTATACTGGAAACAACTTCTTGGGATGCAGAGGGAATAGTATTTGTAAACATGGAGAACTTGTCATACAAGGATTGGAAGTAATAATGCATTGAAGGATATGAGTAATGGCAGAAAGTTGAGGTCAGCGAAGATCACAACCATCTGGCTTTGATGGAGGCACAGTGCAGCATGGCAGTTGGCAAGACCAAGCTGTAAGGTCGGGGTGCAGGGGGTAATTTGGAGAAGACGACATGAATGAAAGAGTATCTATTGTCCTCAATGTCATTCTTTTCAGACAATTGAAGTATAGTGACACCACAGACTGCAGTTAACCTGTTGGCCATCACAGAACTACGCCAATGGGTGGAACAGGATCTGCGACCTGATGAGGTGGGTGGCCATCCTATTCCAGTGCCCATCAAGATGACAGCTGTGCTAAATTTTCATACAACTGGCTGTTTCCAAGGATCCACTGGGGACTTGTGAGGTACCTCACAACCCTGAACCTAAAAATGCATCAAGGCTGTTACCGATACAGTCTGTGCCAGCTCTCACCACTCCAAAGTGACTTATAACTTGTTTTGACACAAAAGCTGGTTCTGTTCAAATCATTGTCCAGCAGGAACGTGTGCTTATTGCAAAACCTTTGAACATTATTAGTCCAAAGGTCTCTTCCTCCCAGGATGTGCCATGTCAATGAATCTCTACAGTGTGGAAAGAGGCCATTCAGCCTATCAAGTCTGCACCAACTCTCCAAAGAGCATTTCAAACAGATGGAGACCCCACCCACCCTATCCCTATAACCCTACATTTACCATGGTTAACTCACGTACCTACCCTTCTCTGCTGACTACAGGGCAATTTAGCAAGGCAGACCACCTAATCTGCACATCTTTGGACTCTAGGAAGAAATTAGGGCACCAAGAGGAATTCCTACAGTCATAGGGAGAAACTCCGTACAGGGATTGAATCCAAGTCCCTGGCACTGTGAGGCAGCAATGCTAATCACTAATCCACTGTGTGTCAATTCCATACAACTCACTACTAGGTATCCGAACAGACTGAGTCAAAAACAGTTATAAAGGAGGAAGGCATTGATGGGAGACATCTTTGTTTCTCCCTGTCCTAAAAAAGTCTTTAAAAATGTATCCAGAGTAGTTTTGTGATCAGTCTGCAGTGGTTCCTTCAAGAAATGCTGTCTGGCCTTTCAAAACATAAGACTCGTAGTCTGAGTTTAACTGCTGAACCTTATAATGCAGATTTCATTATTATAATAAAATTCCCAACTTGTTTGCAACAGAGCAGTGACCTCCCACTTCCAGGCCAGTTCAAATCACCTTCGGGTAATGAAGATTTTACTTTAATGTCCAAATGCCAAACACCTTGATCATCAGTAGGTAGACGTAAACCAAGCAGGTTGTGTATTTGCATCACAGGTGTTGCTGTGGATGAAGATGGATTTTATGTTAAAACCAATTCCATTACGAACTTTGTGTAACATATTTAAAATTATTGTGGTATACACCATAAACAGCGAGAACTAATGTTTGACCCTAGTGAAAAAATACAGTTGGTTCCATATCCTCTACCATGATCTACAAAACACCAGTTGGACATTAAAGTAAAATCTTCATTACCCGAAGGTGATTTGAACTGGCCTGGAAGTGGGAGGTCACTGCTCTGTTGCAAACAAGTTGGGAATTTTATTATAATAATGAAATCTGCATTATAAGGTTCTACAAAACACCATGTTAAAACAAGCAGTTAGATTTCAAAACAACGGTACATGGAAAACTAACCATGCAACACATGACCAGGTTCTTGACGAAACTGCGGCAGATCACAGGCAGCCCTAATACGAGAGAATTTCCATACATAAGCAGAAACAAATGGAAATCCCTCATTAATTTCACAGGTATTGCTTTCTGAGAAAACAATTCAGCCACATTTCACTTCTTTAACACAGCAGTGATGTTTGGCACTCTAAGTAGCTGTACAGTCTGTGACTTAAAGTGACTATAATAAGATCATTGAGAAACTGGAGAAGTGTTTGTTTGGAAACAGTGCCTGAATTTTTTCAAAGTTTTGTCAACACTAAGCCTTCAGCTCCCAATGGAAGCCCTGTGAGCATGTAGTGCCAAAGATTACTCATTTGGTGCATAAGGTGTTCCCAGGATACATGGAGGCATCAGTCCAGAGAATGTGGTGTTAACATTCTGCTGCTGGTTTGGATCCATCCCAACAAACTAAATGCCTTAAGCATAGGGTTATAACTTTAAAAGAAGCAGTCTCCATGGCCAACCAATTTAAATAAGGGGCTTAAGAATAACTATGAAGCATTTTGAATGACTCAAGCTCAAAGGCACCTTAACATCTGTCACTATGTTGACAACAAAAGGTATATGCCAAATGTAACAGCATCCACACTTCTACTCATTATGATTATTGTGTGATTTTTAAAAAAAAGTCAAACCTTACATTTTGTAGGAAAGAACAGGAAACTGAAGTAAAACAAACATTAAAAGGTCACTACAATTTTATATAGAGAAAGCATTAATAATGGAAAGAATAGGAGAAGGCTTGAATTTGAAGGTATCATGGTATGTCGTCACATTTGCAGTAACACCAAAAAAATGAGCAAGTGAATGTAATGAAGTTTCAAAAGAGCTACAAACTGAACAAAACAAAATATGTAAATTGTTGAAATTCATAGCAAACAATATTGCGCATTGAATCATTCAGCATGGAAACAGACGCTTCAGCCCAACTAGTCCATGCCAAACAAGTTCCCATACTAAACTAATTCCACCCACTAATTCCACTTTGCCTATATCCCTCAAAATCTTTCCCATTCATGTGCTTATCCAAGTGTCTCTCAAACATTGTAACTGTACTTACATCCAACACTTCCTCTGGCAGCTGATTCCCACACAAAACACTCTCTGTGTAAAAAGTTGTCCCTTATGTTCTTTCTAAATCTTTCTACTCTTACCTTAAAAATATGCGACCTAGTTTTGAACTCCTTCACTTCAGGAAAAACATCTTTGCTGTTCACGTTAGCTATGCCCCTCATGATATTATAAATCTTCTATAACGTCATCCCTCAACCTCCTTTGCTCCAGTGAAAAAAGTTCCTGTCTACCCAGCCAATTTTTACAAATCAAAACTTCCATTCCTGACAACATTCTGGTAAATCTTAACTGATTCCAATTTAAAAATATCCTTCCTGGGCAACCAGAACAGTACACAGTGCTCCAGAAGAGGCCTAACCAACATTCTGCACAACTTCAACTTGGCACCCCAATTCCCAGACTCAAATGATAATGAAATATGTATCATTAAGAAATAGGTTAAAAAAGATTCAGGGGGTTAATTGCATAATATTATTCTAAAGCAGTGATCAATGAGTCAAAAATAAAGCTGAATCTAGTGCAAATCATTAGATGTTAATAGAGCATAATGTTTAAACTGTTCAATGTTCTAATGTCTCAGTCTGATCACACAGCAAGGAGGCAATCTATCCTTGAAGCACGTAAGGAAGAATTATGTGATTGACAGTTATAAGTAAAGTCTAAATAAGGCTCTTGATCTTGAAGGCATGTGATATTTAACATGCAGTGACAAAATTCAGAATAATCCAACAAATTAAACTATTGCTGAATACATGACCCATTCTGAGTAGCAAAAACAGAAAAACCTTGGTACCAAGTATCTTATATATACGTGTCAGGCTCTGAAAGGTTAATTTAGTGTACTGCCCAATATAAAGATGTCATACACACTGGGGTGGCAGAAAAACTCTGGATTTTGCATGAGGTAGGTGGTGGAGGCAAAATGTTTCAATATGTTTAGGGTAGAGTTAGATAGACTCTTAATAAGCAAGGGAGTGAAAGATTATTGGGGGTAGACAGGGACATGGAGTCCAACTTAAAATCAGATCAGCAATCAAATCATTAGAGGGGTCAAAGTTTATGGAGATAAGGCAAGAAATGGAGATGGCAATTATCAGGTCAGCTGTGATTTTGTTGAATAACTGAGCATATTCTACATTTTATGGTCTTATGGGTGAGTGGTCTACTTTTGCTCCTAATTCACATGACTATATTTTCTTAGTAACAATTTCTCTCATAACAATGCAAATTGTACCTACTTTTACATCACCAGTTGCTCTCTATGCAAGGGATTATTGTTTTTCTTCTGGTAAGATATCAAACATGAACATCTAAAAATAGTTAAGAAATGGTTGGATATTGTAATGATTCATTATAGGTTATTTCTGGATGGATGAGCTATGATAGGGTGGTTTTACACTCTTTATGAATAAACTACCAACTTGTGAAAAATGATAGAATCATAGAATCCTGACAGTGTGGAAACAGGCCATTCAGACCATTGAGTCCATACCAACCCTCTGAAGAGCTTCCCACACAAAACCTGCCCCCCGCCCCCATTCTATTATATCCATGTAACCCTGCATTCTCCATGGCTAACCCCCCTAGCTTGTACATCCCTGGATACTATGCGCAATTTAACATGGCCGATCCATTAATCTTTAATCTGCACAAGTTTGGACTGTGGGCAGAAACCAGGGCACCCAGGAGAAACACACACAGACACGGGGAGAATGTGAAAACTCCACACAGCCGGTCACCCAAGGGTGAAACTGAACCCTGGTCCCAGCACTATGAGGCAACAGTGCTGACCACTGAGCCACCATGCCACCCTATGTTATTTCATGCTATCTGATATTCAATTTCTCACCATTACCTCTCCATTATACTAACTCAGTATTATATTACCCATTTCATCAATGTTATTATGATCAGTGCAATTTTGAATTTCTGTCTGATACTCCTTGTAAGCTCAATTTGTGCTTTCTCCTTTCTCTGTATCCCATTGAATGAACATCAGAGCCATCTTATCCCATCAGAAATTAGCTGCATTTGCAGACTTCTAAAGGGAACAGAGCCTGTTTTGGTAGAATTCATGCTATTCACAATCACTGAAATCCATGAAGAAGGTGATAGTAGGTGCTAAGAGGATCACCTCTGCTTCCTTATCTTTACCACCAGAATTGAGATAAAGTAATTTCTTCAGTGGAGGAGTTCTTTCAAACATCAGATCTCTTGTGCAGCTTTAGTATCGTTCCTGCCTCCTACAGTGCTCTAAAAGTAGTCCCACGGACATTTCCAGTGTGGGTCACTGACTGACCCTTCTTGACAATGAAAATCATGCCAAGAACTTGTTAAACATCAGAAATAACTGTCTATCTATGTTAATAGGTGGGCTTGGGGCAGAGTCTATGAATAATTGGAATTCTCACTCTGTCACTACTTCTTCAAGGAAATGTCTTTATATGACGTATCTTCTTTTTACAGTTTTTAACTTCTTTATGTAGAGCACTATGTCAGATCATGTAACCAAAGGGTTAATTATTTTTGAGGAGAAAAATAAATTACTTTCAACATCAGAAAGACTCCAATCTCTAGTGTCATGGTGCATGCAAATAAGGTTCTCAAATTTCCCTTCTATAAACACAATTTAATGTCCAAAATATGTTTGCATTTTACACACCTTTGGCATGTTAAATGCAGGAATAGTGTCCCCAGTTGGTCTTCTTCAGTGAGGGCAGGTATAATATCAGCTCGTCTCCATTAAGAGGATTGTAACCGATTTTCATGTCTTCCATGATAATAAAATGTGAGGCTGGATGAACACAGCAGGCCAAGCAGCATCTCAGGAGCACAAAAGCTGACGTTTCGGGCCTAGACCCTTCATCAGAGAGGGGGATGGGGGGAGGGAACTGGAATAAATAGGGAGAGAGGGGGAGGCGGACCGAAGATGGAGATCTCCATCTTCGGTCCGCCTCCCCCTCTCTCCCTATTTATTCCAGTTCCCTCCCCCCATCCCCCTCTCTGATGAAGGGTCTAGGCCCGAAACGTCAGCTTTTGTGCTCCTGAGATGCTGCTTGGCCTGCTGTGTTCATCCAGCCTCACATTTTATTATCTTGGAATCTCCAGCATCTGCAGTTCCCATTATCTCTCTCTTCATGTCTTCCATGTTTTGTACGGGGCAAAATTTAGTTTTATGAAACACAAAAATATTAATCAAAGTTTATGAATTCCTCCCTCATTCTTTCAAAGATTCCATTGTAACAGGCATTGCTTCTGCATAAAGGACCTCAACTCCCCCATTTACCATTTACTAAGCCACTTAACATGAAGTGAAGCCAAGTCTTGATAATTCCTTATGAATATCACTGAAATAAATCATGTAAAATCTGAGTAAAGCTTTGGAGAAACTGCATCAATCTGTTATCTCATCATAGACAATTGCTCAGAGACCAAGTTGAGATATTCAGGATAGTTGATTTCGAATGGAGATGAGGAGATATTCTCTTCACCCAAAGAGTTGTGAGCCTGTGGAGTTCATTACCACAGGAAGTAGTTGAAGCCAAGACATTGAATGTATTTAAGAGGCAACTAGATATAGCACTTGGAGCAAATGGGATCACAGGTTATGGGGAGAAAGCAAGAGTAATCTATTGAGTTGGACAATCAGCAATGATCGTGATGAATGGCGGAGCAGGTTTGAAGGGCTGAATGGTGTCCTCCTGTTCCTTTCTTTGAAGTTTCTATGTTTTTATGCTCTTCCATTCTCACCCGCTTTGGTAAAAATAGAATAATTGTGTTGATAATGAATATAAAATGAATGCAGAAGGATTCTAACAGAAACTAAAGCCAACTGCAACTCAGATTTGGCTCTGAGGACATATCTGATAGGCTTCAGAAATCAATATGCATTTGCCTCAAGGGGGCATTCATTAGGATATGACAAATGGATTGACATTGCAATAACATCACAAGAGTTCCCTAGGAAGGGTCATTGTTTTAATCTTGTTATTCAGCTTCATCAATAGTAATTTGCCAAAAGTCATGTTTGCCTTCAGACAGCGTATTAAACATTGTACTCCCAACTCACACACCATTAAGGAAGGAACCATATCATTCTGACTGATTTAACAGCTTTAAATAGAAAATAGACAAATAATGGGTTAACAATGATTCAATAAAGCTATAGAAAAAGAATGAGAATAACAAAACCCATCCACCTCAGGTCTAATAATGTTATAACTCGCTTCAATGCACACTTTGACCTCCCTGGGTATGGTGATGTCATCTGAGTGATCTTTCGGTTCTTTGTTTCTTGTCTTACCCTTTCACCTTGGAAGACTAACTCATTTGTCTTTCAATCTCACCAGTCCTCTACTTTCTCACAGATTTTCCATTTACTCTTGTCCTACTGATTCTTTGATCAAAACCTAAGCCATCTCTAACATATTTTCATTCTGATGAACGGACACAAACCTGAAATGTTAAGTCTGTTCTTCTCTCTATTGATGCCATCATAACTGCTCCATGTTTCTGGCATTTGTTACTTTTATTAATGCTTAGGAAATCTTGGTCCAGAATCACCATTAGTATCTTTTGTGTTCTAATAAAGCCTACATTTAACTCGCCATTAACTTGTAAGAAAGCATCAAACAACAAAATTTGGCAATCATTCTTATTCCTTCTGCAGACTTCACAATCTAAGATTTGAATGGTTCTACCCTGCACCAATTTAATCTCTCAAGGAAATATCATTTGGCTCCTTTTTTAATCAACTGAGCAAATGCACAAACAAATGAGCAAAACATATGGCCATCCCATATATCCACTATTATGTTAGCTAATTACTAGCATAGTACTTGCAAGGTCCAGAGAAAATTCAGAAATAGCAGGAACTGCAGATGCTGGAGAATCTAAGATAACAAGGCGTACAGCTGGATAAACACAGCAGGCTAAGCAGCATCAGAGGAGCATGAAGGCTGACGTTTCGGGCCTAGACCCTTCTTCACCAATTTCTGAAGAAGGGCCTAGGCCCCAAACATCAGCTTTCCTGCGCCTCTGATGCTGCTTGGCCTGCTGTGTTCATCTAGCTCTATACCTCTTTACCCCAGAGAAAATTCAGTTCCTTTTCCTGGAATTAGTACAGTTTGTTTTGGCACAGCAATGGATTTGATAAGAGAGACACCTCCTTGAAAGAGTCTACCCTCTCGTTCAATAAAGGAAGTTGATGGCAGTCAATTCGAGCAGCTGATACCATTTAAATATTACATAAGAGCAAAAGAGGCTGCAAGGGTTAATGCTGAGGAGTGTCTTAAGCACTCTGTCATTCAGTCATTTAGATGTAGTCAGAAAACAGTTTAGGATCTTGAAGTAATAAAATTATCCATCTGGGTGTTATTTCTGGTCTTTGTAATGATGTTGAAAGTATTAATTAAACATTCACCAAAGCTTCTTCAAAAACACCTTGTAAACCCATAACAATCACAATCTAAAAGGACGGTGGCAACAGATATATGGGAACACCAGAACCTTCAAGTTCATCTCCTAGCCACTCACCAGCCTGACTTGGAAATATATTGCTACTCCTTCAGTGTCATTTGGATAAAATCCTGGAATTCCCTCCCAAACAGTATTGTGGGTCTACCTACATCAAATGGATACTGATATCAAATGATTCAAGAAGGCAGCTCACCACCACCTTCGCAAGGGTGACTAGGGATGGGCAAGAAATGCTGGCCCAGCCTGTTATACCCACATACTAGCAAGTAAAAAATAACCTGTACCTTGTTGCTATCATACAATAAGAACATAAAACATAGGAACAGAAGTAGGCCATTCTGGCCATCAAGTCTACAGTGGCGCAGTGGTCAGTGCTGCTGCATCACAGCACCAGGTACCTGAGTTTGGTTCCATCCTCGGGCAACTCCCTGAGTGGAGTTTGCACATTCTCTCCATGCCTGTGTGGGTTTCTTTGGGGTACTCCAATTCTCTTCCACAGTCCAAAGATGTGCAAATTAGGTGAATTGGCCATACTAAATTGCTTATTGTATTCAGGGATGTGCAGGCTAGGTGGCTTAAACATGGTAATGAGATAGGGAGCAGAGGGTTGAATGCTCTTTGCAGAGTCAGTACCAACTCGATGGGATGAATGGCCTTGTGGGGATTCCATGATTCTAAGTATTCTCCACCATTCAATGAGATCATGGCTGATTTGATCATTTTGACACCACAAACACTTAATTCCTTTTCTGACTAAAAATAAGTTGAAGTTGAATAGCGATAATAGGGACTGCAGATGCTGGAGAATCTGAGATAACAAGGTGTAGAGCTGGATGAACACAGCAGGCCAAGCAGCATCAGAGGAGCAGGAGGACTGACGTTTCGGGCGTAGACCCTTCTTCAAAAATGGGGGAGGGGAAGGGGGTTCTGAAATAAACAGAGAGAGAGGGGGAGGCGGATAGAAGATAGATAGAGGAGAAGATAGGTGGAGAGGAGACAGACCGGTCAAAGAGGCGGGGATGGAGTCAGTGAAGGTGAGTGTAGGTGGGGAGGTAGGGAGGAGATAGGTCAGTCCAGGGAGGACGGATCGGTCAAGGGGGCAGGATGAGATTTGTAGGTAGGAAAAGGGGGTGGGGCTTGAGATGGGAGGAAGGACAAGTTAAGGAGGCAGGGACGAGCTGGGCTGGTTTTGGGATGCAGTGGGGGAGGAGATATTTTGAAGCTTGTGAAGTCCACATTGATACCATTGGGCTACAGGGTTCCCAAGCAGAATATGATTTGCTGTTCCTGCAACCTTCGGGTGGCATCGTTGTGGCATTGCAGGAGGCCCAGGATGGGCATGTCGTCTGTGGAACAGGAGGGGGAATTGGAATGGTTCGCAACTGGGAGGTGCAGTTGTTTAGTGCAAACCGAGCATAGGTATTCTGTAAAGCAATCCCCAAACCCCACTTGGTTTCCCCCATGTAGAAGAGGCCACAACGGGAACAGCGGATGCGGTACACCACATTAGCAGATGTGCAGGTGAACATTTGCTTGATGTGGAAAGTCTTCTTGGGCTCTGGGATGGGGGTGAGGGAGGAGGTGTGGGGGCAGGTGTAGCACTTCCTGCGGTTGCAGGTAATAGTGCCGGGTGTGGTGGGGCTGGAGGGGAGTGTGGAGCGGACAAGGGGGTCATGGAGAAAGTGGTCCCTCCAGAAAGCAGTTAATGGTGGGGAGGGAAAAATGCCTTTGGTGGTAGGGTCGGATTGCAGATGGCAGAACTGTCGGAGGATGATGCATTGGATCTGGAGCTTGGTGGGGTGATATGTGAGGACTAGGGGTATTCTGTTTTGGTTGTTATTGCGGGGAGGGGGTGTGAGGGATGAGTTGCGGGAAATGTGGGAGACACGATTAAGGGTATTCTCGACCACTGAGGGGGAGGGATGTGGTGGTCCTTGAAAGCAAGGACATCTGAGATGTACTGGAGTGAAATGCCTCATCCTGGGAACAGTTGCAGTCGAGGCGAAGGAATTGAGAATTAGGGATAGCATTTTTGCAGAAGGGTGGGTGGGAGGAGGAGCATTCTAGGTAGCTGTGGGAGTCGGTGGGCTTGAAATGGATATTGTTTTCTAGGTGGTTGCCAGTGATGGACACAGAGAGATCCAGGAAGGAGAGAGAGGTATGAGGGAAGGTCCAGGTGAACTTAAGGTTGGGGTGGATGGCATTGGTGAAATGGATGAACTGTTCAAGCTCCTCGTGGGAGCATGAGTCAGCACCAATACAGTCATCAATGCAACCGAGGAAGAGGTGGAGTTTAGGGCCAGTGTAGGGATGGAAAAGGGATTGTTCTATGTAACCTACAAAGAGGCAGGGATAGCTTGGGCCCTTGCAGGTACCCATGGTCACCCCCTTTGTCTGTAGGAAGTGGGAGGAATTGAAAGAGAAGTTGTTTGAAGGTAAGTACTAGTTCAGCTAAGTTTGGTTCCTCCCACCTCAAGCCCCACCCCCATCTCCTACCTCCCAACCTCATCCTGCCCTCTTGACCTGTCTGTCCTCCCTGGACTGACCTATCTCTTCCCTACCTCCCCACCTACCCTCACCTTTACTGGGTCCATCCCTGCCTCTTTGACCTGTCTGTCTCCCCTCCACCTATCTTCTCCTCTATCCATCTTCTATCCGCCTCCCCCTCTCTCCCTATTTATTTCAGAACCCTCTTCCCCTCCCCCATTTCGGAAGAAGGGTCTAGGCCCAAAATGTCAGTCTTCCTGATCCTCTGATGCTGCTTGGCCTGCTGTGTTCATCCAGCTCTGAGCAATCTATTCTTGGGAACCTTGACTGCCGTCTTTGGTAAAGAATTCTACATATTTGCTACCCTCAAAAAAAAGAAATTCCTCTTCATCCTTATCTTAAATATGCAATGCCTTATTCTGACTGAATTCTGCAGAATTCTTTAACACAGAGGGCTCTTGAGTGTGGGTTAACAAATGTATTCAACTTTCAGCTACTGGGGTAGAGTGCTGTCACCAATTCTCCTTCTGACACTGAGTCTAAGGGCCAACTTTGTTAACAGCCTCAGAGAATTAACCACTAGTGAGTCTAAACAAGAAGATGTGGTTTATTGCATGATAGCAATAGGCAGAAATGACTAATGAGACAATTAATTAAAATTAAAGCTAAGAATGATGGTGTGGCATATTGGCTCAGCAGTTAGCACTGCTACCTCATAGCATCAGGGATCTGGGTTCAATTCCACCCTCAGGCAACTGCCTGTGTGGGATAACAAGGTGTGGAGCTGGATGAACACAGCAGGCCAGGCGGCAGCAATGGAGCAGGAAAGCTGACATATCAGGTCTGGACCCCGATTTCTGAAGATGGGTCCAGGCCCAAAACATCAGCTTTCCAGCTCCTCTGCTGCTGCCTGGCCTGCTGTGTTCATCCAGCTCCACACCTTGCTATCTCAGACGCCAGCATCAGAAGCTCCTACTACCCCTAACTGTCTCTGTGGAGTTTGCACATTCTCCCTGTGTGTCTGTGGGTTTCCTCCAGGATTTCTGGTTTCCTCCCACAGTCCAAATATCTGCAGGTTAGGTGGACTGGCTATGCTAAACTGCCTCTGACTGTCCAGGGTTAGGTGGGTTAGCCATGGTAAATGCAGGGCTACAGGGATAGGAGGGGGTGCTGTTTATGATTAGTTTTGCCTGAAGGGCTTTTAAAATTTCCCCATGGCTCTTCAAAAATGTCACTTATCAACCACCTTTTTAATCAGGATGACCTCAATGTTCTTCTTCTCTAAGAACTCTGTAACTGCCCAGCATGGTGACAATTTTACTCTCTTACACACTGTTTCTCCTGTACTTCTTAGCTGCTCTGAAGTGAACATTATATATGAATTGTATTAGAGATAAGAGGAACTGCAGATGCTGGAGAATCTGATATAATAAGGCATATAGCTGGATGAACACAGCAGGCCAAGCAGCACCTTAAGAGCAGAAAAGCAGACGTTTTGGGCCTAGACCCTTCGTCTAGGCCCGAAACGTCAGCTTTCCAGCTGTTAAGATGCTGCTGGGCCTGCTGTGTTCATCCAGCTCTATTCCTTGTTATATTATATCCTGGAATGCTATGTTTACTTTGCCATTCTCTCTGAAAGTTCTGTTGACTGTTGTCCCTTCAAGCACCTGTAGCTGCTGACTAACTGTGAGTGTTCTTAACATAGAAAGTGTCTTTAAAATCTTAATGACACGTCTTTCAAAAACATTTTCTCATGGGTCAAATTAATTTTTCACCACCATTGTCGCCTTTAGGTAACTAAGCAACAATCCCACCACTGATCCCCTCAACCCCTCCCATCTAATTGTCAGATTTAGAGTGCTACCACCAATCCTCCTTTAGACACTGAGCCTAAGGGCCTCTTAGGTGAACAGTGGTAAAGGAAGAGCCACTAGTGATTCATTACAAGAAGAGGCACTAGTCTTAACAAGGTGGAGTTTATTGCACAAAAGTAATAGATGCAAGTCATGGTAATTAGCTAGAAATAACAGACCAGGTTTTCCAAGAAATGTCAAGCTCACACAAATTGTCATTCCAAGCCATCTTTCTCACATATGAATGGAGCTCCACATTTCTGAATGGAGATTCTAATCAGGGATTCTTCAAAAGATGAAGGTGTAATTCCATTTTGACTGTCCTTTCGTTGCGCAAGAGGAAGATAAACTTTGTTTCTTTTCACAGCAGTCAGCTGCCATATTCTGCATTTTAAAGGTGTCCTGACAACCACTTTGACAGCTGCTGACAAACAGTAAGTACATAAAGCATGTGACATCAGGGTGCTGGGAAGGTTAGGTGAGGGGTTGGTGAGGGAAGTTAGAAGTCCCTAAGGAAGGGTGTCAGTTGAGGATCTGGGGCTGTGAGGCTCTGGGAGAGGTTTAGTTAAGGGTGTGCCAAGTACGTATTGGGTCAGTTGAATAATTACTCTGGAGTTAGCCTACGCATTTGATAGTCTTCTTCTGGGTAACTATTTTACTGATTTTCATCAGAACTCTCTGAATTCTCTGATTTCAACAGTTTTTCAGAGGTTTCCAACCATGAGGGGATGGCTTGCGGAATCCTCAACTTCCTAGGCAATTCCATGCTGTGAAATGTCTGCTATGAAAGGGATTTTGCAGGCCTCCCGTGCACAACTCACATCTACATTAGAATAACAATTGTCCAATCATTGCAAAATATGGGCTGATAATGAAAAGCATCAGGAGGCAATGATGCAAAATCCATCTCTATTGGAATCTCGAACAAGGTTCCTGATTCTGTAAGACAATATGACATTATCAGATTAGGTGGAGCTTAATGCAGTCTCCAAACTTAACCATTTCAGAACCATTATCTTACATAACAGTCCATATCTAACCTGGGAACACAATTGCCATACTTGTTATTCTGCAACAGTCTGTGAAGCACACACAGAATAGCAATAGTGAATGCTTATATACTGTTTATCTTGCATGTGGAACACTTTCTTATCACTTGACAAGGTTTTACAGTAGATTTGTAGCTCGGGTTGTGGATGTTGTGGTTGGTTGACTCACCAAGCTGGCTCGTTGTTTGTCTGTAGACGTTTCATGACCCTGCTGGATAACATCATCAGCGCAGCCTCCGATGAAACTTGTCTCTGCTTTGCTTGTCCCAGGATCTTGGTGTTGTCCCAGTTGAACTGGTGATTCTCCTTATCCATGTGGATAGAGATAAATGAGTATTGGTCATGTCTTTTTGCAGTCAATTGATGTTTGTATACCCTTGTTGTTAATTTCCTTCCTGTTTGTCCGATGTAGTGTTTGTCACAGAATCAAGCACGTGAATTCCTGGAAGCCTGGTACTCCATGAAGAAAGCCATCAACATACACATAGAGCTCGACCCCATATACACCCCACTGCAAAGGAAAACTGGAAGCGAGGTAATCCAGCTCAACAGACTCCAGAGTTCAAAGAATAGGCAGGAAAACACAGCAAGACTTCACTGGAGGCTGCACTGATGAAGTTACCCAGCAGGGTAATGAAACTTCTGCAGAAAAGCAATGAACCAGCTTGGCAAGCCAACCAACCACAATATCACTTGATACTCTGTTCCTTATTCCTGCAGGAGTTCAAATACAGAGTTACCTGTCATTCTGCGATTGATACTCTAATGTGCAGCAAATCCTTCTTGCGCAGCATCTCTGCTCACCAACATTAAATGGCTCATGGTTCACCTTATTTTTAAGATTTGCAATGATCTGTATTCTCCTTAGGATACAAGGCTATAAGCCAAGTGTTGGGAAACAGAATTAAAATGGATAGATTTTCAATGACCTTTGACACAATGGGCAAAAAGGCCTTTTCAGTACTGTAAAAACTCTGACTCTATGACTCCATATCTCTGCAACTCTCAAAGATCTCTTTACCCCTCTCCACTCTACTGGCCTTATTTTCAGTTGGCTAAGCGCTATGCTTGGAATTCTCTTTGTAAATCTCTCAGCCTCTTTACATTTAAGATATTGCTTAAAAATATCTTATTATGTGGCTTCCTGTCAAATTTTGTATAATGGTCCTTGGGGCCCTGGAAGAAAATGGACTCATTTTTATTGCAAATGACCAGTTTAGTTCATCAGGTTATTCAGTCCTCATTATAAATTAACATCATATATACGTACGTTATAACACAGTGACTGCATCCTTTTGGTACATCTCTGAACAATGTAAAAAAAAGTAGCATTTTTGTTAAAACTTGACCCTTCCTCGCAACTCCAGAATTTAAAGCTTATTTTGCTTCACTTTGTTTTCAGCTTTGGTTAGAAATGACAAAAAAAATCAAAACTCAAAACTCAGTTCTGTAAACAGAAGGAATCCTCTGCGTACTCAGCTGAAACGCTATTTCACTGGTTCAAGACTTCATTTGCAAGCCACTGAACATCTGCATACAGCACAGCTTACAGAAAGCAGAAGAAGTAAACTATTTTAAATTGTATTTCCCAAGCTTACAGCTTGGATTGTTACAAGGGAGCTGGTTTCCATTT
Organism: Stegostoma tigrinum; assembly: GCF_030684315.1. Lineage (NCBI taxonomy): Eukaryota > Metazoa > Chordata > Chondrichthyes > Orectolobiformes > Stegostomatidae > Stegostoma > Stegostoma tigrinum. The sequence goes on from NC_081354.1 coordinate 34,145,721, forward strand.
ATCTCCTCCTCCATACCTCCATGCCAGATTACCTCTTATCTCAAGGCTATTGCCAGCTGGTTTGCTTCCTAGATTCAAAGCCTGGATGCCGAAAAGGGCTGTTGGCTGTCACAACTTGTGGTCAATCTTATCAAAAAGTTTCACAACTTTATCATTGTATAAATAAGCAGTTACATCCTTCAGGAATGCTTCCTGTTCAAGATGTCGGGCAATGTACTTTAAGACTTCACCACAATCCAAACACATTACCTTCAAAGTCAATGTTGCGAAATGAAGCTTTGAACAAGCAAATATTTGTCACAGCCCTCATAATACAAATAGCAATTCTAAAAAGACATCACATAATGTTAAAATGCATTTCAAAGTTAACGTCTTATCAAAGTACAGCAAAATCTAGATCTAACGACAACAGTATGAAATGAGGAACTGCCATAAAAGAGAGAGAAAAAGGGAAGGATAAGCCTATGTGTATAGTATCAATGCCTAGCCAATGCTGTCTTGATTAAACTGGAAAGCTCTGAACATTATTGGAATAATTCCTGTAGATATGAATGAAGCATTCAAGCATAGCCCATAGTGTAGGTGTCGATTAGGGCTGATTGAACTGGAATTAGTTCAAAAGTTCATCTCAGTTCAGTTGAAACAAGAAAACAAAAACTGGAGGTCAGATTAACTTTCATTGCAGGATGACAAACAGTTTACAGAGAGTGGGTTGCATGCCACTCAACTTCACCAAGTAATGCGTCTGAATCACCCCAAGATTTAGACCCATAAAGCAGCCCTATTGTTGCTCTGTGCTACTGTTTATCCTGATGGAATTAACAGATGAATCTTAACATGAAATGTTTCTGTCATTCCATGAAAGGTTCAAACTGTGAAATGCATTACTGACATTCATTTGCAAAATTTGTTCAGGCTAAAACAATATATTCCATTTTAAATGTGGACAGCATTGGTATTCCATTGGGAAGCCCATACCATCAGGCAAAACAGGCAGATAGCTAGTGGATACAACAGGAAAGTAACAATGCAAGAGCCTCCATTTTAGGCCACCTGACTGATTCTGGATATGTTTGAATTCTGTTACAAAAGCAATACATAGGTGACACTGAAGATCTGAAATGCAATCATAACATGCTGGAGAACACACAGCCACCAAGACAACAGCTTGGATAGAATGGAGTTACTGATCCCAAAATATTAACAGAGAGAGATGGAGACAGAGCAGTAGTTCATGATGAGGATGGGAAAGTAGGGAGTTTTGAAGTAGGAACAGCCAGAAGAGCAAATTTCTCCCAGGTCCCTCCAAAATTAACAACATGACCTGACTATTGACATCCTGGCCATCTTCCAAAACCTAAGGTCGGCTTTTAGTAGTCATTCAGCAACAGGCAGTAGTGGGACATGGAGTGGAGAGGCAGGAGATGGAAATTGGAGGTTGAGAAGTAATTGATGGGGAGTTTGTGGAGAGATGACAGTAAAGTGGGGAGGTGTAGCCAGAGAGAATGAGGAGGAGAGGAGAGGACAAGGTTACAGGAGACCCATGCAAGTCTGAAATGCAAGGTGATTGTGAATCATAGGTGATACTGGGAGGATGTCAAGTCATGGGGTTGGAGCTTTGGCCCAGTAAGGTCACCAGTTACCAGCTTTGATTTGGGCAAGCACTCCTATTCCCATCAGTCACATGTAATGCTGTTTAAGGCATCTATTTGTTGACACAGCAATCATCACCTCCCTTCAGCAGTGGGTCTTCCTGACACCCACAAACCAACACAGAAGCTGAATAAAATTGAATAACATTGAATAGAATAGAGATATGCACCTCCTTAAAATATTTAAATAAATGATCAGCCTCCACAACCATTTAATTTATTGTCATTGATAATAGTTATGCCTGGGATTTTCCTGAAATGTCTTATAATACTATGGCCCTCATTGTCAATAATGTGTTAAGCCTTGAGCCCAATACAAGAATTGTTCCCCATTTTACTTACCAGCCTCCTTTAACAATGGGTTCAAAGCATCTTTGCACCCAAACAAATTTCACTTTTTTGATGTTAAAACTCCTCGTAATTCTTTACACTGTCTGATATTATAGTGACACCCACACATGTATCAAGCTTAAAACTGGTGAGATTTCATTTGATTTAAAAATCTTGTTGGGAAAAGACTAGTTCTGGGCAAGCTATCTCGAGAATGTACATCTTTGTCTTTTTCTGTTCTGCACTCACAAGAATTTTACAAATTTTATAAATCATGAGGAATATTCAGCCATGAATGCTCAGTTAGTAGGCTCCTGTCAGGTATCATGATGTTCCAAAATTGTGTCAAGTCTGTAATTTCCAGCAGCTTGAAAGTTACTGATTCAAGAAAGAATGGAGGATGAAGTGAAGGAGTAATGGGTCGGTTAGCCTGACGTCAGTCATCGGAAGAATGCTGGAATCAATGATCAAGGAATATTTATCAAAGTACATAGAGGCCTCTTGTGATCCAGTGGTAGTGTCCCTACTTGTGGACCCAGGAGGCCTCCAAGCCAGGCCCATCTACTCCAGAGATGTGTCATAACATGTCTAAACAGGTTGGTTGAAATATCTGTCAAGGCACCTGGACAATCATAGTATGATCAGGCAAAGTCAACATTGCTTTATGAAAGTGTAATGGTGTTTGACAAACGCATGAAAATTGTTTGAGAATTTGAACAGTGGGTTAGATATGGGGGAACTTGTAAATTAGATAAAGGCTAAATTTGTTGCATTGGATGAAGTGTCACATAAGAAGATAATTCAGAAGATAAGATATTAAGGAGTCAGTCAAAAAATATATTCCCACGGATAAAGGAATTGTTAATGGACAGGGAGCAAAAAAATAGGGATTCACAGGGAAATTCCGAGCCGGTAATCTGTATGTAGTGGAGTGCTGCAAGGATCATTGATGGGGCCTTAGATGGTTGTGAATGTTTGAAATTGTCACCCAACAATACTATCAGAGAATACATTTAAAGCTAAAATAGACACACTTTTGAGAGAATGAGGATTTGGGAAGTGAGCAGGAAGTTTGAATTTGGGAGAAAGATCAGACTTGATTCTATTGGATGGAAAATCAGTTTCAAAGGCAGTAAACTTACAACTGCTTATATTTTTACTGCCCTTATGTAGGAAGCCAGTTTAAGGACTGGACCCTTAGGAAGCAGGGGATGCCACTTTCAAACTTGCTTCATGATCCCGGTAAGGAATCCTACCAATGAGACATCACATCAGGGGCATCATGAAGCAAGCCATTCAAATGTGTGAGCTGTGCATCAGGTGCCTAGGGAGGTCTGTAGGAAAGCTTAAGTAATTACCAGTGAGGGTTTCAGAACAATAAATGGTGTACTGCATCCAGATCAACATCATATAGCAGGCTGTTTTCCAGGTGATGGAGAATGAAAAGGTTCATCACTCACCTTCCATTGAGGCAAATGCAGGAAAGAGATCCGATGAGTATTGAACCCATTTCCAGGTCAGTTAATTGCATTGTTTTCAGGGATGCCAAACATTCCATAATACGTAACTGATCCCCAGCATTGACTCACAAAGCAAAACATAAGGAATGAAGATTGGAAGACCTTCAAGCCTTTTGGTTTGTTGGAGACTGCTTATTGGCTAACACTGAGTTTACATTTCCACACTAAACAATCCTTTCCTGTGTTGTCTGGCTCTTCTTTTCAGACACATATAAAGTTAATTAATTAATTCATATCCAAATCTACTTAACTTATTACCTTCAACTTCTCAGTACTTACTATTCATGAACATAACATATTAGATATTAACACATTACTCACATTTCCTATAAATATGATTAGCATGCAAATAAAAATAAACTATTCATGAGAAAAGATACATAATGATCATACATTACATTATTATACATTAAATCTTTAACATAGTTCATATTCTACCCTCTTTCCCACCACCATCTTAAAAGAAATTTCAATAAGATTACAACATGTTTAAGAAGGGAGGGAGGCAGAAGACAGGACAATACAGGCCACTTACCCTGATCTCACTTGTTGGTAAATTCTTAGCATCTATTATTAAGAATGAGACTGAGGAATTTTTGAAAGTGCATAGTAAAATATGACTGAGTCAGCACAGCTTTGTCAATGAGAGGTTATGCCTTAAAGCCTCTTAGAATTCTTGAAGAAAATAATGAGCAAGTTAGACGAAGGTGAGCCTTTGGACATAATCTATTTGGATTTTCAGAAGGGCTTAGACAAGTATCACACAAGAGGCTACTAAATAAGATAAAAGATCATAGTTTTAGGGACAAGGCAGAGGCAAAGAGAGAGGACTGGCTGACAGGCAGATGGAAGAGAGGTGGGACTTTTTCATTTTGGTAGCCAGTAACGAGTGGAGTTCCACAGGGGTCAGTATTGTGACCACAACTATTCACGTTATGCATTAACAATCTGGACCAAGGAGCTGAGGGTATTGTTCCCAAGTTTGCAGATGACAAAAAGACAGGTAAAGGGACAGGTAGTGTTTGAGGCAGCAGGGAGGCTACAAAAGAACTTGGACAGGCTGAGAGAGTGAGTAAAGAGGTGGCAAAATGGAATACAATGCGGGAAGGTGTGAGGTTATGCACTTCGATAGGAAACATAGAGGTGTAGACTAATTTCTAAATGGGGAAATGTTTTGGAAATCTGAAACACAAAGGGACTTTGGATCCTAGTTCAGGATTCTCTTCAGGCTAACATGCAGGCTCAGTTGGCAGTTAAGAAAGTAAATGCAATATTAGCATCCATTTTGAGAGGATTTGAACAGAAGAGCAGAGACTAAGGCTGTATAAGGCTCTAGTCAGACTGAATTTGGAATTCTGTGAGCAGCTTTTGGCCCTGTTGCTAAGGAAGGATATGCTGTCTTTGGAGGCAATCCAGAGGAGGTTTACAGAATGATCCTGGGGTTGAAGGGCTTATTATACGAAGAGCAGTTTAGGACTCTTGGTCTGTACTCGAGGGAATTTAGAAGCATGAGAGGGGATCTTATTGAAACATCAGGCCTATAATATGTACCAGTGTTGAGAAGCCTCTGTTTTTATTGCATACACTGGGATCACCAAGTACCCACACTGATTTGCTAAATTGCTCTGTTGTGTCCAGGAATGCACAGGCTCGCTGGATTAACCAGGAATGTCCGGGCTAGATGGATGAAACATAGGAAATTCTGAGAGGCATGAATAGAGCTGACGTGGAGGACATATTTCCACTAGTAGGCGAGACTAGGACCTGAGGTCGGAGTCTCAGGGTGAAGGGACTGAGTTGAGGAGCAATTTCTTCAGCCAGAAGGTAGTGAATCTGTGGAACACATTGCTGCAGGGGGCTTTGGAGGCTAAAGTCACTGAATGTATTCAAGGCAGAGATAGATAGCTTCTTGATTAGTAAGGGGATGAAGGATTACAGGTAGAAAGCAGGAGATTGGGGTTGGGAAACATATCAGCCAAGATCGAATGGCAGATCAGCTTCAATGGACCAAATGGCCTAATTCTGCTCCTTACATTCTTATGTTTCAATGTAAAGCACAGAATCCCTCTTCAAGGACATCTGACAATTTCTTGAGAAAAGCACATGTTTTTGTAAATCAATCCAATAGATGGTGACTTGCAGCAGCCTTTATTTTAGAAATTTCCTGCCTTTTCAGCATTTCTTTAATACTCAAGGGTCAACCATCCTTCTTTTTTCCACACCATGTTTTCTTGAGTGAATATTGTCCCCAAAGCAAACAGTTTTCAATTTCGCATTTCATACACATGTTTTTTCCTAATTGCTCTTTATAGAGATCCTTTGAAATGCAAGATAATTACATTTATGTTAAATCACATATCTGTTATTCCTAAATTTGACTATTGTTAATTGTTATTTATTGTTAGTTCAGTCTGATTAGAGCCTTATACAGTCTTAATCTCTGCTCTTCTGTTCAATCCCTCTCAAAATGAATGTTAACATTGCATTTACCTTCCTAACCGCCAACTGGACCTGCATGTTCACCCTAACAGAATCCTGAATTAGGATCCCTAAGTGTTCTAAATTTGACTTCAGTATCATATTTGCTTTCAGCACTTCCCCATCAGTAGCTTCTTTCAGCATGATGCTGAACTCTAATGCGTCATAGCATGCATCCAGTCCAGTTTGTGCACATAACCTGATTAAGTATCTTAAGTGATCTGCCCCTTCCTTGTTTGTGGAATCTGTGTTTTCAGAGGATTTTACCTCATTAATCAAGATTCTGATTTCATAACATTGATTTCGTAAGGTCCCTAAGTCGAGGTTTTCCTCAAATTTGTTTGTCCAATATCCAACCGTATGGGTACTCAGGGACCTGAGCAATGCAGGCTATGGTGGGATTTGAGGCTGAATCTGATGAGAGGTTCAATGAAGCTTGTCTCAATATCGTGAGCAACATTTTACACCTTTTATGCATCTGCCAGGCCGTGAGATGAGTTTCTTGCTGGTCAGTTATCAGTTGCCAATTAAGGAGCAATGAAGTTTGTTAAACATCTTATTAACGCCACAACTTGTCTCATTAATATTCAGTTTACTGTCTTAATAAACATGCAGAACAAGCTAGATGGAAAGAGTTCCCAACATGGAAGTGATGGAATAGAATAGAATCATGGAATACCTACGATACAATTCTGCACTGAACCTCCAAAGAGCATCCTACTAAGACTCACCCTTTCCCTGAAACAGCCCATTCACTATGGTTAAGCCACCTAGCCTGCACATTCCTGGACTCAATGGGGCAGTTTAGTAAATCAGTGTGGGTACTTGGTGATTTCAGTGCATGCAATGAAAAGAGAGTCTTCTCATCACTGGTACATATTATAGGCCTGATATTCTCCCATACAGGAACAATAGTTAACAACTTTAGGAAATCTGAGATGAAGAGAAATTGCCTGTGCTGTTTACCAGAAAATATACCATTATGTTAAGAAAAGGGTCGGTGAAATGCAAGCTGTAACAGGATGCAATCATTCATCATCTTATTGTTAGCTGCAGGAGCTTTGTCATTGTCTTGCGCAATCAATAAAGTTTGAAAGTTTAAGCTTTAAAAGAAAAGAAATGTCATGGAAATGACATGGGGATAAGGTAAAGCATTGATGGGAAGCAGGTCCTGTGAAAAGTGTGGTCCATTTAGACAGAAGAACACTTGCTTCAAGGTGGGGTGGATGGGGAGTACACTATCACAGTGCCATGGTCACATCATATGCCAGGAGTTGGCCCAGAAAGGTGGGCAGGTGTAAGCTCATGTAGATAGGTTGGGTGAGGACTAGACAAAGGGCTGCCAACAAAGGGATCTGGATGTTTGCAGCCTCACTGACATTTGAAGAAAGCTGAAAGTTTTTGACTGAATACGCTGGCTGGTGCCTTCCATCATGCTGGAATTCAAAAGTGTGCAAGAGAAAGACAATGGCTCTGACCACATCCAGAGTAGATGGGTACATGTCTTGACCTGTGAAGGAGGGAGCTACAAGACCCATCAATGTGAGGTCTTCTAACGGAAATAATATTAACAATACATAGGCTACGATTGGCATATAGCCCACTCTCTGAGTCTATAGGCTTTCCACATTTTTACTCCCCCTTGCCAATCAATAGACCTAATATTCTGTCCCTTATCTTGCATATTTGGCCATTTTTAAAATTTCTCTTTCACTTTTCCTGCCCTTCTTTCTATGGTGGTTTCTCTCCACTCACTAGCCCCTTCTGGTTCACAGAGGCGTATAATTTTTAATAGCACAGAAAGAAGCCATTCAGCCCAATGTGTTTCCACTAGTTAGCAAACATCCAATTCTTCTAATCCCATTTTCCAGCACTTGGCCCATAGCGTTCCAAACTATGGCATTTCAAGTGTTCATCTAAATAGTTCTTAAATGTCTTAATGCTTCTTAGGAGAAACTGTTTTCAATTGTTGGGGAAACACTCACCTGGTTCAGTAATGTCCCTTTAAAGAAGGAAACTGCCATTGTCACCTGGTCATGCCTACGTGTGACTCCAGGCCCGCAGCAATATGGTTGACCCCTAACTACCCTCTGGTCAATTAAATGGGGTATATATGCTGGCCTAGCCAGAAATGCCCTGACACTGCCAATGATTTCTTTTAGAAAAAGTTGAAGAGCTGGACCAAAAGCCTTCCCTAACAGCATTGTGGATGTACCTATGCCACATGGATTGTAGTCATTCAAAAGACAGCTCACTACTACTTTCTCATGGGGAGTTAGGGATGGGAAATATATGATAATAGCCAGCAAGACCCACATCCAGGCGCAGCTCAAAAAATTATTGCAAGACAATGGATAAAATGATAATAAAAGTAGTAGTCATCCTCTTCAAGGTGGTAGAAGTCTCCTGCATGTCAGCGGTCATGGTCTATATAGTATGAACATTTTATAAACTGTGTTGGCTCAATTGTGAACCTTGCTCAAAGATCAGCAGAACTGAGTAGTCTGTCAATGACAGACATTCTGACAATTATTTGTGTCACTCATTCCCTATTGTTCCAATTACATATTTTATGTTCTTGTGGGAGAATCATCATAGAATCCCTACAGTATGGAAGCAGGCCATTTGGCCCATTGAGTGCACACTGCCCCTTTGAAGAGTGTCCCAACCAGACCCACCCTCTTACCCTAACCCTGTAACCCTGCATTTCTCACAGTTAATCCACCGAACCTGCACAATGGGAGAAAACTAGAGCACCCAGTAGAAACCCACACTGACACAGGGACAATGTGAAAACTCCACACAGACAGTCGCCTGAGGGTGGAATGGAACCCGGGTCCCTAGAACTGTGAGGCAACAGAACTAACCACTGAGCCAACATGCCACCCCATGCCTCATCAATCCATGGTTCATCAGTCAATATCTAGCAAAATTGCAGATGTACTTTTGATCTGCTTCTCAATGGCTGCCCCAGGTGTGACACTCCATAGTTTTCCCAGCCATGAGTAACTGTTGGTGCTCAGTTAAGAATTTAGTATCAATATGTGGAAAACCAACCAGCTAAGTGGCTTCACAGGCTATACTACCTGTGCTCCCTCAGGTCCTCTCAGGAATCATCCCTACGCATGTTCTGTAATACTTTCTGTAATAATGTGTTAGGCGAGGCCCTGGAAGAGAAAATAACTAGTTATGACTTGGTTGACAATCACTCCACTTGACTTTCCTACAGTTCAATCATCATATCTGTGTCAAAAGTGAAATGAGGTAGATGCTGGACATCAGCAATCTGAAATTTTAATGAGGCTTTTGACTCCCAGATTGTTACTTTATCCACTGAGTATGTCTGACGTTTCTGTTGTCCTATCTGCGTCTGAAGTAGTTAGTCCTCCTACTAAAAAGATGCCAGTGTGTCTTGTATCTCTAGGATTTCCCTTGTGTGTCTCATTTGGGACCTTGTAAAATAGGTCTTCTCGAGTTCAGTCACTCCTGTTTTGTACTCTCTAATTTATACTAGCAGTATGAAAACAAACCTGAATGTTGGTGAAGGCAATATATTCAACCAATGGATGTAGCACATTCAGTAAGTGACTATAAGATTGATGAATTACCACTGTGTAAGATTTGAGTTGAGTGTAAGTGATTGATATAATTGGACAGTGAAAAACCACGTAGAAACACGGCTCATGAAAGATGCATGGGTGTAATGTGTGACGTGATAAAAAGTCTTCAACAAGAAAGAATGAAAATGGGCATGCACTTAAACTGCAGTCTGAAAATGTACTCTTTTTTTTAAATCTGGTAAGATTACTAAACTGCTTACTACATTGTACTCTAGACCCAAGTATAATTATTTACATGCATTTGGAATATTTTGCATTGATATTAAACAAGACAGAACGTATGAGAATACAAGTCCTTCTGTAAACTGCATTGTATTTCAAGGGCTCCCTAACGCTTCATTATGTGATATTTATTGGCACTCCACTAAAAGGTTGAATTGATAAGTCAGTTTTAAAACACCCTTTATCTTTGTAAGTTACTAGCAGTTGATTCAAAATAGCAGCTGCCTGAAGCCACGAAGATAGAGATGTGTTACCCAAGTTAACCTTCACCTAATACACTTAGCCTTGCAATAAAAAGATTAGCTCATCCTAAGAATCCATCACGGAAATGTGACTCATCCTTCAAGAAGATCATCCACCACTTGGTGCTCCGGAATGTTCATATTATAGCTTCTCTCATATCGTACTTTAGATTAGACAATAGATGGCCTTCAAACAAAACCCAGTCACAAATAAACTGCTTACTAATGCTCAGATCAGGCTCAGCAGAGCTACTCGGCTACTGAATTTGTCACAATTTAATGCAAAATGAAGGCATGGCCCATTGGGGTGGAGGAGAGGCGAGGGTCATCTCCCTCAGTATTAAAGCAACGAAAGAACCATAGCAACTCTCAACAGAGGAAGAAACAGGGATATTCTCCACTGACTTGAATTATAATTTACACAAAGAAAGATGTTTGCAGTTTTCAGAGGCTAATTTCCATAGTTTCAAGGCATTGTGACTCAAGGCAACAGTCTTGGTCAAATCCCCTTCACGTTACATCTATTACATTTAACTCTGTTTTTAAAATATTTTGAATCAATCTGTTCAGTCATATTATATCTTCAGGACAGCTGGGACTTGAACTGAGATATTCTAGCATAGAGGTCAGGACACCACAACCACAAATTTAAATTTAACCAGTACCATAGTTGGGATTTGAACCTATGGATCCCAGAACACTCACTGAGATCTCTAGGCTACTAGATCAGTGACATTTCCACAATGCTACCATCTCCTTTTTAACTATGTTCTAAGATCAGGGGTGGGGCTGTTCACTGATGATACCTTACTGCTAGCAATTTTTCCAGCGATTTCGGTTTTTGTTCCTAGATGGAAACAGTCAAGAAGTGCAAGATGCATATGACATCCAATCTTTGGCTGGCCCACAGCGACCACTTCCACCAAAGAAATACACAAACCCTGCAGTTTATTGTTATTCCCTGGGAAAGGATTTTAGCAATGCAGGCAAGACTGCAATAATTGCCCATCTTGACAGTCACCAGTAATTAGAAATTTAACCAAAATATCAAAATCAATAATCCAGCTACAAGAGTAAGAACATAGAGAGCGTGATCTCAGTTATCAGTAGGCTTATCCTGTGAACTCTTAATGCCTCATTAGCATCAAGATGATTACAGCTACAAGAGCACTCAATAAACTGGTCACCATACAGCTTAAGAAAGTATATTGGATTTCACGGAACCCAATATCCAGTCTTCCACCTCCCAGTGAACTGCAGCTACCAAACGTAGAATATTCAGGATACACTACGGAAAATCATCAAGCTTTCTCCAATTCTATCTTCCAGCCCTGTGATCTCTACAACTGAAAAGGACAAAGTACAGAAATATCATGGGAACTACAGTTGTTTTGGAAGAATTCTGCTGTTCTTTCATCACTTTTGGGTCAAAATCCTAACACCATTATAGAAATTCAATCAGGTTATAAAGAGATTTTGTTTTCTGATTGACATGAGGTAGTGAACAACAACAACAAACATAATGGGTGATACAAATACAAAAAGAGCCAATTTTTGGTCCTGAAAATTATTTAATCTGGTGTTAAGAACACAAATAATCACAGATTTCCTGTTTCCTCACTGGTCCATTATTTCTGCAATTCTTGTGCATTTATTATTGAGATATAGTCAAGACTGCAGATGCTGGAGTCAGAGATAATGCTGTGTGGAGCTGGAGGAACACAGGAGGCCAGGCAGCATCAGAGGAGCTGGAAAGTTGACTTTTTGGGTTGGGACACTTCTTCAGAAATGGAGAGGGGGAAGGGAGTTGGGAAATAAATAGAGAGAGGAGGATTGGAGTTGAGGAAGATAGGTGGGATGGTGATAATTGAGTGCAGGTAGGCTGTGGTGGTAATTGGTCAGTGGGATGGGTGGGGCAGATAGGTGGTGGAGAAGATGGAGAGGTTGTGTCAAGTTGAGGAGGCGGGGATGAGAGGTAAGTTTGGACATGGGATGAGGCTGGGGGTGGGGAGATTTTAAAACTGGTGAATTCCATGTTTAGGCCATTGGGCTGTAGACTCCCAAGGCAGAATATGAGCTGTTGCTCCTCCAGTTTGTGGGTGGTGTCATTGTGACATTAGAGGAGGCCCAGGATAGGCATGTCATGCAGGGAATGGGAGGAGGGGCTAAAAGGGTTGGAGACCGGAAGGTATTGTTGTAGGACGTGTACAGAGCACAGATACTCTACAAAACTGTCTCTGAGTCTATGCTTGGCCTCACTGATATAGAGAGGGCCATGTCTGGAACAGTGAACACAGCAGACCAAGTTGATGGATGTGCAGATGAACCTCTGTCTGATATGGAAGGTTTGTTTTGGTCCATGAATGGAGATGAGGGGGGCAGTGTAGGGGCAGATGTAGCCCTTCCTGTGTTTGCAGGGAAAGGTGCTGGGAGTGGTGGGGCAAGTGGGGAGTATGTAGCAGTCGAGGGAGTGGTGGAGTGAGCAGTCCCTACAAACGACAGATAGGGGTGGAGAGGGAAAAATATCTTTGGTTGTGGCATCAGATTGTGGGTGGCAGAAGTGGCGAAGAATGATATGCTGGATGTGGAGGTCGGTGGGGTTATATGTGAGGACAAGGGGGATTTTGTCTTTATTTTTGTTGGAGGGAGGGGCTATGAGGGCAGAAGTGCCAGAAATGCAAGAGATGTGATTGAGGGTATTTTCGATCACGGGAGGGAGTAGTTATAGTCCTTGAGAAAGGAGGACATCCGGAATGTTTGAGAGTGGAATCCCCCAGGCAGAAAATGATATGCCCGATGCAAAGGTTGATGGGGTGGCCCATGAGGACTAAGGGGGATATTGTCGCGGGTGGGGGTGTGAGGGCAGAAGTGCAGGAAATGCAGCAGAAGCAGTTGAGGGCATTTTCGATCATCTTAGCATTTCCTTAGCAGTTGGGAATGAAGATCTATGCAGATTGATACATCAGGATAAATAAGTGGCATCCAAATCATGTATATGAGTTAAAAGTGACCAGTTCAGAGTCAGATTAAACTTCTATGTTCATTGACTAGAAATCATTTCATTCAGACAGAAGCCTATAGAATCCATAAACCAAGAAGTGTCTTCATACTACAATAAAGACAATTTAGTATCCCACCAGGGGTGGGAAATGATTGTGAAAATTAATAGTTGAAGTGATTGACAAAGCAGAATCTAAAAATAAATACGAGATGAAGAATACATAAAAACCTCTTTCACACTCTCAATCTCGTGGAAGTAATCAATGTCACCACACTGTCCAACATTTTCCCAAAACTTCAAATGATTTGTCTTCAGAAAAATGAAGACTATCCATTTTTGGTGAACACTGACTCAAGTGTCAATACTTTACCCCTGCAAATTCTAAGACACATTTACCCACATATATTGAAGCCATGAAGCAACCTATGAATGTAAAATTTCCAACATGCAATGGTTATCAATTCCATGTGAAGGATTAATTATGCTGTCAATCTGCTTTGACATTGCAGATATTCTACATTTTAAACACTCTGGGCCAGGAGTGGATTCTATGCCAGAGTATACCATAGCCTTACAATAGACACAATTCATAGAATCAGTCAGACATCAGAAACATACCAGAAAATGAAATGCTCAATTCAATGAAAGAAAATGTAACAGTCTTTCTTATAAATTGATTGATTTAAATCTCACTTCTCTGCAATGGGGAGAAAATGAAAGCTTGCGCTAAGCAGCTAATTTAGGATAAATCTGAAATTAGGAACACCACCTGTAAGGTGATGAAGGCTTTAGGGGCTATCTTAGCTCACTAAGGTTAATGAAGAGCTGGAAGAAAAATGAAGCTGAATGAGCTATGATCTCCGTGCCATCTTTTCAATTAAAAGATTGCTAGTCTACAGGAAGCAATTCACATGGAATACAAATCAAACTCAGCAAGAACAGCTATTGAAATGTCTACTGAGCTCAAAGCAGTACCAGAGAAAGTAACAGATTTGTAAAGACAGGTGGAGGTGCACATCATATAATAGGGAGGTACAAAACATTCATGAGACAGTCCTTTCAGGAATAAATACCAGCAATGATCATCCAGTGACAGAATTATGCAGCACTTTAACAGATGACCACTAACCTCATGGAACAACATAATGGACTAAAGATAATGAATAGCGCACCACAGCCTTGTCAAGAGTAAATACAGATGGCTGATACATGCTGGTTCAGCCAACGATGCCCACTTTCTGTGAATGAATGAAAACAAGGTCATAGGAGAAACCAAATGACCATTGAAGCAGGAAGTGGATGAGGTCCAGGCTTCTTAGAAAACAAAAAAAAATCAGAGCGACCAAATACCTGTTAGAGCAAGCCATGAAAGAGAAACTATACAGGGCCAGCAGAAGGCTAACATTTAAGAGAATTAAAAGTATTCAGGATGTAAAACCAGAAGCTTCAAAACGAACTGGAGGTCCTTAAGGTATAAAATAGTAGATGTCAAGAAGATTTGAACCAATTAAAATAGCCTGAATAATAAAATTAATCAGTGTCTGATCTGGAACAAAATTTGACTGAAGTGTGTAAGGATATTCAATTTCTGGGACAGCAGTTGCAGTCATTGAAAGATAAACTTGACAACATAAGCAAAAGCAGCAGACAATAACATTGATGACTGTGGAAATTACTGGCACCTCCAGATAATGTTACCAACAAGAAAGTTGGACATATCAGAAAATTCCCTAAATATTACTTAAAGTTCATATTTAGAGGCTCCATGTGTTGTAGATATACAATGCTGTGACTTTGCCTGACAATTTGCCATGGGTTTACAATCTCCAGGCAACCTCTGCTTTCTAATTTATAAACTTTTTAACTGTCTCAAGTAAACTAACCAACAGAAGTAATCAATCCTCAATGAGTGATCGATTATTAAACTATTATCAGTAGCATCATGTGAGCCAGAAGACCTGGGTTTCAGTCTAACTCCAGGATTTGATGGCCAAAGAATATGCATTCATGATGCAATGAAACAGGTGGAAATCCTTCCAACAAGGCAATGGCACACAATACGAGTGAGAGAGGTCCTAGTTAGTCATGAAATTGAAAGAAAATTGTAGCTGCTACCATTAGTCATCATAGTTCTGCATGCAAAAATGCATAATGCCACAGGAACTCAGCATCCTTGGGTGGAGGTGTGGTTTGGGGGGGTGTATTATGAAAGAAGAGAGGCTGCTGCCATTGGTTTGGCCAGTGGTGTGGAGTGAATGGAATCTGCCTTTTTGCCTCCTTCCTCTACCTGGTAGAAGTTGTGGCTCAGTGGATTAGATCTGTTTTTGGGCAGAGAGTGAAAGACAAAGATTATAATACACTTTCCTGAAATTTGTAAATAAATTTTGTTTAAAAGGCGCTATCATATTCCCCTTAAATTCGAGCACAGCTGCTGAATGGTAGCCTGTGCATCTTGGTTTTAAGCCCAATAATATGTTTTGAATTAATTTGACAAGGCCTTATCATGCCTCTGCTCCCATTAGTTCCTGATTAATGTACGAGGTGAACATGGATCTCTGAGATAACAACATTGTCTTTGTCTTGTTTATTACTTTCCTTCATAATATTCCAAGTAGTCATGATCATTGGGTTCTTGTTCAAGCTGAATGTCTGTCCATTTCTTGTTATAGTGTAATGTCATCCAAAATTTGCAGAAGTATAATTAATTTGACTATGATTAGGCTGCACATACGTAGATTTACATCATATAGTCATCTTAACAAAATATTAGCTTTTAGCAACATTTTTTGATTGATATCAAGGGAATAGTGAGGCAGTTTAGTAGCCTCCTGTGGCATAGTTGCATATTTTAAAGTGAGGGCCTTAAAGCAGTATCTTTTGTTTTTAAATTCCGACTTCAAGGATGAAACAATTTGAACACTCATAGATTGATTGCTCTTGCTGTTTTACCTATTTTCATACTTAAAATCTGTCAATAAACTTGAAAAGTATATTCAGAACAACTAAAGTTGTCAAAAATTAGGGAATTTTTATTCGTAAATGATTCAAATCGTGCTGTAGACATGGCCTAAAATATTTCTCCGCGATAATGTCAATTTTTACCTTGGATGGTATTCGCAAGTCCATTAAAAGTACCGACTGTCTCTGTTTTTATGGAGCAGCTCCATTTAAATGTAATCATCCTATGGATGGCAATGTCCAGGTTTTTGTCAACAATGCCATTCCATGTTGCCAGACGATATTTGTTTTCTCTCATTTTTGCATTTTCTCACACAGTTATAATTCATATTCTAACAATGTGCATGCAAATTCAATTTAAACTGTTTCACTGGGAGAAACAATAATTAGCAGCAATACAGTATGTACAGGTGAGTGACAAAAGTGCCTCCACGTCAAATAGGAGATGACATCACAGCCAGCTCCTGCTCAACTCCATTGCTACTAGTGTAAGTTTTAATGAGAACACAAAGAAGCGTGAGCGTTAGGGAGATTTATTTTATTTTGGAAGAAGCACTCTTGTGTTTTGTACTTACTCTTTATTGTTTGTGGAACATGGCTTGAACATATAGGCTCAGGTGACCATCCCATCTCTGCACTGTAAAACATAATTGCCAGAGATTGGTCTCAGTGGGGGTAATTGTTGTCGGTGAAGTCAAAGCCTTATAGGGATTCTGCCAGCCAAAATTCAGAGATGGATTCACATTTAGAGGGTATTGACTCTGGTCTTTAGACATTTCTTTTTCTTAGGTTGACAGGCTGTCCCCTAAGACACTTGCTTAATTCACATCACCACTCCATGCTCCTGACCTAATTGTCTGCCCTTTCCAGCTCCTACTCTTCCATATCTCTTCTAAACCCCTGACATAAACAGCCCCTCCCTCTGAGAGCACTGACCCGAACTTGCTGATCATGAACATTCACTCCCCTCTCATGTATTGAAGAGTTAATTAAGGAATACCACTCACCTTACAGACAATGTTACAAACCTGACAAGTGCACACAGCTGTTCAGGACAATGGCTCTGAAGTGTTAATGTTGAAGTGCATTAGTTCCACCCAGCCTGGAGATATCACAGTCTTTGGGTGGAATCAACTGGTACCACATTGGTCTTTGTAGGGAACAAATGTGAACTGTCCTCAGTAATTGTGCTTGACAAGCCATGAAATCTATTTTATTCATGGTATGTAATAAATTATATTGTTAACTGAGACAAGTGCCTCTCTCTGTTTGGATTCAACAATGTTGTATCCTCAACCACTGATCATTGGATTGGCTCTAGACAAAGTTTAGACAAAAGCAGGGCTAATGGCAGTGAACTATCCCAAACAATTCTACCTTGTACCAGATACTGGGTAATAAAGGTGCCACCGGTAGTAATCAGGTAGACAACACACATCAAACCTCATATCAACTTAGTTTGCAGATGCGCCTATCTATTGTCGATGCATCTGTCTGTGCATTTTCACACATACACACACCTCTATCTATCAGCCATTAATTCTTTCTGTTGGCTTTATGGCTGCTCCTCATAGTCACCTTTTGTGAACCTCCCCAGCCAGTACCCCACAAGTGTTGGGAACTAAATGTTTTTTCCAGCTCATGGGGTCAGTCAAACAATGTTAGATTGTTAAGTTTCTCTTTTATTGTTGAGCGCATAAATATTATTTGTTTCCACCACTTTCCCATGTTGCCCATATTTTGCTGATGCCTGGCAAGTGGCCCTTTCTATTTCATAATACAGGTCCTCATCAATGATCCACAATGAACAGAAGGTTAGATCCATGCTGATCTGGTAGACTTCTGCTCTAAGGTGGAGCTAAGATCTACAAAGCTCCAAAGTTGTAAAATTAAACTCTGAAGCTAGGAACACAACTTCGCATCGCAAGGCCCATGAATAAAGCTTTCACAAAATCAGGTAGGAAACTAGGTATTAGGTGTCAGTACATATCAATATGTTTCCTTGTTACATCTTCAGGCCCTTCATTTACCACTGTATGCTTGCCCAGCATTCACCGGAGAATTGCAGGGAGTCCAGAGATTCTAAGTGTCTGCGGTTAAATTCCAAATCTCATGCTAAGTGGAGTCCTCAGGCAGAGCTTAATAAGTTGCTGTTAGATGTTGAATTCAATGACTCAGAGCACGCTTCCTGATGCAATCTCAATTTTAGCACTTTCAATCCTGCTCCCAACCCCCTCTACTTCTTCAGGAAAAACTCATTCTGAAACTCACTCCTATATTCTTGTAAACAGTAATCTTTCCAGAATTAAACCATCTATGCGCTGACGCAAGTGGACTGTTCCCTTGTCATTTCCTTACTCCACAGGCTTTCATATCTTCACTCCCAAAGAATTTCACACAAGTGCAAATAAGACAAGGTCGGAGCTATCTCGATTTGATTTAATTTTATGTGATTTATTATTGTCACATGCACCCAGATACAGCGAAAAGTATTCAGAGATAGTAAGAACTGCCGTTGCTGGAGTCAGACATAACGCAGTGTGGAAGAACAGCAGGTCAGGCAGCATTAGAGGAGCAGGAAAGTTGATGCTTCGCATCAAGACCCTTCTTCAGAAATGTAGTGTTGTTTTGATTTGCATGTTATACAGGCAAATCATACTTCCTTTCAGTACATCAGGGTAATAGAACAGAATACAAAATGTAGTGTTTCAGCCACAGAGAAGGTGCAGAGAAAGATAAACTCTAATATATGACAGGTCCATTCATAAGTCCGATAACAGCAGAAAAGAAACTGTTCATAAATCTGTTGGTACGTGTTTTCAAACTGTTGTATTTTCTGCCCAAAAAAGCAGGTGGAAGAGAATATAACCAGGGTGAAAGGCAGCTTTGATTTTGTTTGCTGTTTTCTCGAGGCAGCAGAAAGCACAGAGGAGTCAATGAAAGGAAGGCTGGTTCTTGTGATAAACTGGACTGTGTTCACAACTCACTGTAATTTCTTGTGGTTTTGGGTAGAACAGTTGCCATCCCAAGCTGTGATGCAAGTGGATTGGATGCTTTCTATGAAATATTGACAAAAATTGTTGGTGATATTTGCATCTAGGAACTAGAAGCTCTCAATCAGCTTCACCTCAGCACCATTGATACAGATAGGGATGCATCCTCCACTGTGCTTCCTGAAGTCAATGAACTACTCCTTCATTTTGTTGACATTAAAGGAGAGATTGTTGTCTTTGTACTATGCCACTAAGCTCTCTATCTCTCTCCTGTCCTCTGTCGCATCATTGTTTGCGATTTTACCACCATGGTGGTATCAGTCACTCTCAAAAGGCTAATCTGATATGTACGGTGGAGACTGTAGGTTCAGATGCACTTGAGGGTGTCAGGGCAGTATACATAATTTCATTGAACTTCTGTTCAAAATGAGCATAGATTACATTGAGCTTACTGGGGAGGGATGCATTGTTGCCAGTGATTCTACTTGACTTTCTTTGCAGCCCATCTATTGTGTAAGCCTTGCCATCAACAATGTACCCTGGTCCTTCCACGATAATGCTACAGTTAACAAAGCACACCAATGTCTCTACTTCCACAGAAGGGTCAGAAGATTTGATGTGTCCACAATGATTCTTACCAATTCCCCAACAGAAAATCAAGGTATGATCTTCACAAAGCCATCATGGATACCAAGAGACAATACCAGACTAAACTAGAGTCCCATGCTAACCACATGAACACATGTCGACTATGCAAGGTCAGGGTCACTGATTTAAATTCCTTGCACCTGTGCTACAGTAGGGAGTGGATCTTCCAATTTGTCATGGTTTTATGGTTGGGGAACACTCAGATTAACTTCTTTGGCAAGCAGTCCTCTGCACATTTACTGATGATGTCTGTGACAATAGTGGCATACTCATTTAGGTTGACTGCTGAGCTCTTGAATATGGACCAGTCCACCAACTCCAAGCAGTCACACAGGAGCTGATCCGTTACCTCAGACCAGCACTGTACAACTTTCTGCACTGGATACTCACACTTCAGTTTCTGCTTGTAAACTGGGAGAAGGAAAACAGCCGTGTGGTCTGACTTACCAAAATGCGGGCAGAGGAATGGAGCGGTTGGCATCTTTGATGGTTGTGTAACAATGGTCCAGAGTGTCTGGGTCTCTGGTGGGACAGGAGACATTTGTTGGTATCTTCGCAGCGCAGTCTTGAGGGTGGCCAGGTTGAAGTCCCTGGCTACATTGTACAAGGCATTGGGGTACTCGATTTTGATGTTATTTATGGCAATGTATCTTTCATCAAGTGCACTTTTCACTTCCACGTGGGGAGGGACGTAAACTGCTGTCAGGATAGCTGAAGTTTTGTCCTTCCACAAGAATCAGGCCTCTGGTTTTAATTTCTGTTATCTTGCACAAAAAGCGTTTGTTGGAATAAGTCATTATGGTCTAAGAACAAACAATCTTTTCTTTGCCAAAACTGCTGCTGACTAACCTGAAGCAATTCTTTGCACATTTCACCCACAATTCATTCCATCTGCTTTCTGCTCCTGTTCCATAACTTGCACAAATTCATCATTTTCCAAGACAGAAGGGGAGGCTTATATATCCAAGAAACTATCTTCCTACTCTGTCTTCACCTTCATATAAAAATGACACAGAAGACTAAGCAAAATGAAGACTGTATATAAAGTGGATGTTGACATGAAAGAGACTGTTTCAGTAGTTACAGACCAGCTGCACCTTTCAATTCATTATGGTCAATTGTCTGCATCGCTGCGATTATCATTAATCTGACTGCACTGAAGTAACATTTTGCTATTGTAGGTCAGTAGAAAAGTACTTTTCGCGAACATGCGTCAACTATTTACGATATTCATGCATTGTAAATTGATTTATCTCCTGACGTTATCCAGTAAGGAGCCACAAACATAAAAGTCAAGAGCCATTGTGACCTTGGCTACCACTAGTGATGTAAGGGTGCAACTCACCGTTAAGCAGAAGATATAACTTTATACCTGCCTTTCTGGTGATCTTGAACTTGCAGAAACAATTTGCCTTCCTCATTACTAGCTAACTATGCCCTGGCCTGTAAATATGATTGGTAACAAGATGCCACTTGCAGCTAATCCAAATTATGTCATCTGATATCCCTGGCATTCCTTCTGTGTACTTCTTAATCATCTTCTGTCAATTACAACAAGTGAGGCAGCCAAACCCATCTTCCACAGCTTGCAATTGAATGGCAGCAGAAGGAAAAACTCATTAAGTTTCAAGGCATTCCTTTCCAGCAGCTAAAAACCATGCTCACATATCATGCCAAATTACATGAGCAACCTCTGTGCACTGCTTGTAATATTTGCATGCATGCATGTTTACAGTAAAGTAAATTGAAAAATGTTAGAAGTCCAAATTCGGGTTAATTTATTCCGCTATCTGACCCATGGTCACAGCACTACCAGCTGTGGTTGGATGTATTCATCTATGTCATCACATGAGGATCTTCATCTAACTGCACTACCCCTAGCATCAAGTCACTGGTCAACCATAGTGGTCTACCTTCCACAGCCAATTGAAGAGCAGATTATTCTTTCTTCCATATGTATTATTCTTGACTGTTGGTCAAACAGGCTCCTCTGTCCCTTATTGGTTTATTAAATAAAAAAAAGTGATGAACAGATTTTTTTTATATGGTTTTCCTCCTGGTGATGTTACTTGTAGCAGCTATGACCTGGAAATTTAAATTCCTATCATTCTATGACCTAAATTCCTGCAGGAACCAGGCAATCCTTGAAGGTTCACAAGGCAATTAAATATTCTCCACAGTTGACCATAATGAGATCATCTGACCAAGGCCTTTGCAAACATATGAAAAATGTCCAACTGTGTGGCTTGGTATCATTTTGCATTTGCAAACTGAGTCAGCTAGGAGTCCGTGATTTACATGCTTTCCTGAGTTCCCAATGCTTACTGCAGTTGGTCCCTTTTTTTATTCCTGAGAGCCAACATCACATCTCCCAGTTAGGGTCAATCCCAAAGTGCCCTTTCGAAGGTGATAGTGAGTTACCTTTTTAAACTGAATCAGTGATAATGGGAACTGCAGATGCTGGAAAATCCAAGATGACAAAGTGTGGAGCTGGATGAACACAGCAGGCCAAGCAGCATCTCAGGAGCACAAAAGCTGATGTTTCGGGCCTAGACCCTTCATCTCTGATGAAGGGTCTAGGCCCGAAACGTTAGCTTTTGTGCTCCTGAGATGCTGCTTGGCCTGCTGTGTTCACCCAGCTCCACACTCTGTTACCTTTTTAAACCGTTGTAGTCCATTTGGTGTGGATAGACCTACGGTGCTGTTAACATAGGTGCTCCCAGATTTTCACCTAGCAACAGTGAAGGAACAGTAAAATGCTTCTAGTAAAGGATGCTATGTAACTTGCAGGAGAACTTGTATGTGGTGGTGTTCCCATGTATTTGCTCCCATTGGCTTCCTAGGTTGTAGGTTATTGCAGGGTTGTAAGGTGCTGTCAAAAAAAAACTTGGATAAGTTGCTTAATGCATCTTGTAAATGATAAACACTGTTGTTTTTGTGCATTGGAAGTGAAAGGAATGAATGTCAATTATAGTGAAAGCAATGCAAATCAAATGGGCTGCTATGTTCTGGATGGTATTGAACCTCTTGAATATTATTGGAACTACATTCATCCAGGGAAATTCATGAGTATTCCACCATACTCCTGATTTTTGCCTTGTGGATGGTGGAAAGACAGTTAGAAGGTTAACACAGCCTAGAGCTGGATGAATACAGCAGGCAGGCAGCATTCCCAGAGCAGGAAAGCTGACGTTCGCTTCAGAAATGAAAAAGGGTCCTGACCCGAAACATCAGCTTTCCTGATCCTCTGATGCTGCCTGGCCTGCTGTGTTCCTCTAGCTCTACACTGTGTTATCTCAGATTCCAGCACTGGCAGTTCTTACTTTCTCTGAATTAGAAGGTTTATCCTTGCTACAGAATCCCCAACATTTGATCTGTTCTTGTGATCAAAGTATTCACATGCCTGCTCCAATTCAGTTTGTGATCAATGGAAACGTCCTGGATGTTGATATTAGACAATTTAGTATATAGGATAATTTGGAATGCCACTGAATATTAAGAGGAGATGGTTATATTCCATCTTGCTGGAGATGGTCATTGCCTGGCACTTGTGTGCAGCGAATGTTATTTGCTACTTATTGGTCCATGCCAAGATGTTGTCCAATTCATGCAGCATTTGGACACAGGCTGCTTTAGTATCTGAGGAATTGAAAATGCTGTTGAATATTGTGCAACCAATGAGCATCCCCATTTTTGATTTCATGTTGGAAGGAAAGCCATTCATTAAGCAGTTAAAGATGGTTGGGCAAAAGACCCTACTTTGAGGAACTTATTGCTGGTGCCTCATGAGTTGGTCTTTTTCAGTTAGCTACCAACTAGAAATAAATTTGTTAGGATTCCTGAAGTCCTGGTTGCAAACAAAATAATTTCTTACCAAGGTTGGTCCATTGGAAGGCAGCACAATTGGCATAGCTTTTATCTCAACATAATAGCTCAAAGCATCTAGCACAGACTTGATCTTCAATAGTCTGACAATTTGATTTGAATCTGACTGATTCATACAGATTTCAGCCTTCTTGCATTTATACAATATCTACTCTGAGAATTTACACTTGCACTTGATTGTGGGATCTGGAAACCTGGACCAGAATAAATCGCTTCTAATGTGATTCCATGCAATGGGTTGCAAATTTCAAAACTGAAACTTTTATCATTCTCATTTAACATGTCAGCTGAGACATGCAGACATTTTGAAGGGTGTTTAGTTACATACTCAGTTTAAATTGAGACATCTTGCTGTTGTGTAAACAAGGACAGTTGTAAGCAGTAACCTCTCAGCTGCTGCCAAAGGTGGAAGTTGAATGTAAAAAGCAATTTAAAAAGATTTAAAAGAAAACCTTTTTTGTAACATACTTTGATATTGAGCACAATGTTTTGCTACTGTTTAGTTCTTTGATAAAAATTTCACCTCAAGGGAATCACTTAATGATCACCTGCAAAAGCAGAATGAAAGAAATCGCACTTGTTTCACCTGTAACAGGTGTTCCCAGGACAAAGCTGGAGGCCACAAACTAGCACCGATTTGCTTCCTGAACTGATTTAAAACCTCAACAGTACTGCTGAGATTTAGAGAAGGCAGAAAATTACTTCAAGACATCCTGCCTGTTGTAATCAGTCATTCTCTATAAATATCCATCCAGCCAATCAGATACGGCAAATGCATGCTTTGTATAATGTAGTTTTACTTGAACCATGCATGTTTAAACAGGAGCCCTATTTTTATTTACTTCTTTGAAGATTATAATGTCGATTGGTGCTCATTTTGTTGATATTTCCCTCACAAATTAACTCTTAGTGGCCTTGACGTAAATTTAAAGGTAAAAGTGATAGTCTAAACATGAGGACTGCTGAGTAAATAAAATCTGATTGAAAAAAATTATATATTCACTGATAGATGTTTTACATTTACTTTCATCTCAGACTAATTCATACAACTTCTCTTGGTATTTTGAGTTCCAAAATAAATCAAACATGTTTAGCTTTTGCCTAGAAATCATTATCTTTAATGTTATCCTGCTCAAGTCTGTGCCGAGACAAGTGGCAGAGTAATTATTTTTCCAATTTATTCCCTCTTTCACCTGTTAAGTGTTGAGTACAGTTTCACACCAGAAGCCTGCCAACATTCATTGTCTAATCAAATGAAATCTTTTCCCAATTTTTTTTTAAACATTGCACTGTATTTGGGAAACTTTTGGAGTACAGATGCAGTTATCATTATCTCTGCTGAACCCATTGGGATCGCTTCATGTTAAAGTTCTACAGAGACAAAGGGAGAAGCTTTGTAGTTCAACAAAAGGAAAATACAAAGGTTTGCATGAAATTGTGTCGTAGTGTCAATTTACCAAGCTACATTAGAACTAAAGGAAAAAATTAGCAAAACTTTTTGTACAGCAAAAGGAACAGGATCTAGAATGCACTATTGAGAGTGCGCTGTTGCAGATTTAATTGTGGATTTCAAAAGAGAATTGGATGATATATGGAGAGAGATGTTTTACACGTCTACTGGAAAAAGACAGGTGTGGGATTAGCTAATTTTCTCTTGTAAAGTGCCAGCATAAGCACAATGGACTGAATAGCCTCCTCCAGTGATGTTACCTATGATTCCATCCAAGGGTAGCTGTCATGTTTGATGCTTGGGATCTAATAACAAGGTACTGTTACTAAGCTGCGAAGTGCAATTGCTTTGAAGTTTTAAGATGAGGATCACACACACACTCATTCTAGAATAACTATTCTTAAATATATATTTAATGTCTCTATTCATCATAACACAACTCAAGAAAATCAAGTGATAATGGGAACTGCAGATGCTGGAGAATCCAAGATAATAAAATGTGAGGCTGGATGAACACAGCAGGCCAAGCAGCATCTCAGGAGCACAAAAGTTGACGTTTCGGGCCTAGACCCTTCATCAGAGAGGGGGATGGGGTGAGGGTTCTGGAATAAATAGGGAGAGAGGGGGAGGCGGACCGAAGATGGAGAAAAAAGAAGATAGGTGGAGAGGAACGTATAGGTGGGGAGGTAGGGAGGGGATAAGTCAGTCCAGGGAAGACGGACAGGTCAAGGAGGTGGGATGAGGTTAGTAGGTAGGAGATGGAGGTGCGGCTTGGGGTGGGAGGAAGGGATGGGTGAGAGGAAGAACAGGTTAGGGAGGGAGAGACAGGCTGGACTGGTTTTGGGATGCAGTGGGTGGAGGGGAAGAGCTGGGCTGGTTGTGTGGTGCAGTGGGGGGAGGGGACGAACTGGGCTGGTTTTGGGATGCAGTGGGGGAAGGGGAGATTTTGAAACTGGTGAAGTCCACATTGATACCATTGGGCTGCAGGGTTCCCAAGCGGAATATGAGTTGCTGTTCCTGCAACCTTCGGGTGGCATCATTGTGGCACTGCAGGAGGCCCATGATGGACATGTCATCTAAAGAATGTGAGGGGGAGTGGAAATGGTTTGCGACTGGGAGGTGCAGTTGTTTATTGCGAACTGAGGGGAGGTGTTCTGCAAAGCGGTGCCCAAGCCTCCGCTTGGTTTCCCCAATGTAGAGGAAGACACACTGGGTACAGTGGATGCATTATCAAGAAAATCAAGGTTCAGTTTCACTTTTGGCTGAAAATTGAGATAGCCAAAAAAATTACTTTTCTTTCAAGGGCGTAGCTTTGTCATGATAAGATTGAGAAGAAATTCAGCATATCATAGCCTTCTTCAAAAAGTATGGAGAAAATAGCTGGCTCTGGACCGAAAATTTTAAAAAAACTGCATCTCCTGGTTTCAGAGCTTAAGCATCAACTCCATTTATCCACAAGCTGAGAGCCACGTCAATAGAATAGTCTACCAAGCATCAGCTGGAGATTGAGGAGGGACAGAGGGAGATAGGCAATCAAGTTGGATGAGGCAGGTGTTAAGGGACAAAGTGAAATATAGCCACAGAGGATGATTTTCAGATGACTAAAAGGTAAATGGGAAACTCTTCTTAGTTTGGAAAATAAGTTGCTTACTGAAACAGTACTTAGTCCTTGTTGCTTTGTCACAGTAAAAGTCTTAACACTTGAAATCTTATTCTGTAACCTTTTCAATCAGTCACTGGAAATTCAAATACCTTTTTAAAAAATTATTGGCCTCTATGGGGACCATAACAAATACTGAACTAGTCTATGTTCACAAAGCTGCAAGTTCTGTAAAACACTCACGTTTTGGCTGGTAGGTGGTAAGTAAAATTCATGACACATGGCTGCTGCCTACAATAGGAAAGAATCTAACTATCTCCCCTTGATATTTCATGGCATTATCTTCACTAAACTTCTCCCAACATTAACATACTGGGGGCTTACTACTGACCAGCAACTTAACTGAGTCGGACACATAAACATAATGATTACAACAGCAGGCTGGAGGCCAGAAATTCTGCAGTAAAGCACACAATTCCGAATACTCCATAGACTGTCCACCATCCACAAGGCACAAGTTAACAACTGAGTTACTCTTCACTTCCCTGTATGAGTGCAGCAAGAATATTTATGAAGCTTGACACCATCCACGGTAGTATTCTCATCGGCACCTATCCGCCCATCTTAAACATTCACATTCTCCATAGCCAGTGCACAATGACAGCCATGTATACCATCTACAAGATCTAATGCAGAAACTTACCAAAGCACTGTCAACAGTACCTTTCAGCACATGACTTCTACCACCGAGAATGGCATGGGCAATAAAAGCATAGAAACACCATCCCTTGCAGGTATATAATCATCTGCAAATTCCCCTCATGTCACATCCTGTCTTTGATGATCATTGACTCAGAACCTTGAACTTCCTCCCTAAAAGCACTATCATGTACTTGCTGCAGTAATGCAAGAAGATGGTGAGCCACCCCTTTCTCAAGTGCAATTCATGGCCTTGTCAGCAATGTTCACGTCAAATCATTTTAAAAATACCAGAAGTTGAGTTTTTGAGGTTGATGAGCAGAAAGCGCAGACATACAACAAAGTAAGATACCCCGACAGGCAACTTTTTTACACAGACAATAGTGTGTACATGGAACAAGCTGCCAGAGAAAGTAGTTGAGGCGAATACAATTACAACATTGAAAAGATAGTTGGGCAGGCACGTGGATAGGAAAGGTTTGGAATGATATGAGCCAAATGCAGGCAAATGGGACTAAATCAGTTTAGGAAGCCTGGCTGGCATGGATTGGTTGGACTGAAGGTTCTGTTTCTGTGCTGTATGACTCTATGACTTTGCGGAACTGTGGCTTAGAATAATGATAGAAGTGGCAGCTCATCTTTTGTGTTCACAGGGATTTTACATAAAGGGAGTTGTAAAAGGAACAGGGTCATGATATTAATTAAAAAGAAAATGAACATACAGCTGTAAGCAGGCATCATATACTAGAGACAACATTGAATGAAATTTTGAAGATCAGAATTCCAGCAGTCACATTGCTGGCGGTGTACTATAGGCACCTGAGCTGCCAGGTGGAGATAGTAGAGCAAATATGGAAGGCAGTGGCTGAAAGATGCTCAAATAAATTAGGCAGCTTTGGTCGGAGTTTCAATTATTCTAATATGAACTGGGGCTAAAATGCTGAAGGGAAATCAACAAAGGTTGCACAAGCATAGTTATCTGATCTATTCATGTGCCGTAACTCATAGGACTAAGGGCCAAGATCTGGGACATGAAATTAAACTGGACCACTTTATTTTGACTGGCACAGATAGGATGGACCAAATGGACTACTTTGAGGTTGTAAATTTTCATCATTTCTGATACAATCTTTTTGTGTTGGCCAAAATGTGATAGTTTGTGTATTGTCCCCTTAGGATAATAAAACTCTGTTGGAACTTAAAATCTTTTTTTTTTTCTCTTGTTGCTCATTTTTACAACCACCTTCAGCTACTTAACTCTGCTGATTTTTTTTGGCAGAGTTTGAGGAGGGACAAAATTTCTGAGCTGAATCTTTTTTGTTTCAATCCACATCACAATGAGTTGGTTTGTTCCACTGTGTGTAAAGGGTGCATATAATATGGTATGGTTAAAATGTTTGTTAACGGTAAGGCAACAAAGGCCATTGATTGGTCAACATTTGGAAAACAAAAAGGATTAATCCCACGATGTCCACACAGTTTCAGTGTTGTGACCATTGTTCTTCTCAACAATGCACAGGTGTTCCAGACTCAGAGAAAAATCAGGCTATTGTATATTACCCCAACATTTTGAAGGACTCAAACCATCTCACACAAGAGCCCTCCCAAAACTTATACTCTTCTTCGATTTTAGAAGGAAGTTTACATGCATGTCAACTATCCTCCTGAACTCTCTGAGAAACAGAGTGCACATTTTAGACCAAATTACAATCACTTTAAAACTTGAAACTGCTTGGAGACAAGTTGAAATAGTTTTAATGCATTTGGCCTTGATGTTGAAGGGAAATGATACTCTAACAAAAAAGACAATGTACAATCCTTTCATGTTCTTTCAAAGGAAGTTTCTTTTCTTTCTTGTCAAAAGACGTCCATCTGGAAACATATTATTTTGAGATTCATAGCCCAGAATTGAACAGTATAGGTATTGTAACCATCTTTGCTTCAGTGTCATGTGAGGCAAGAATTAATTCCTTCCCATCTCTAAGTACAGCCACAGCAGCAGAACATTCATTTCACTCACTATATAGATATCAGTACAGCAATAGGATATTTGAAACACTGTACTTGTCTAACACACTATTAACAACCATGATAGACTCCTTGTTTTTCAAGAATGTCCAAACTGTAAATGCTCTCATAGTCTGATGTAGTCCCTCTCATAACTGAAGATTCTGAGAAAGGATTGACATGGACATTCACAAAAACGGAATGTTCATGTTATCATTGTTTGTCATTGAGAGGCTGGCATTGTGCCAACTCTGACCTTCCCCTGGGCATATCCTTCATAGCAAGATAACAAAGTGTGGAGCTGGATGAACACAGCAGGCCAGGGAGCTTCCTAGGAGCACAAGATGCTGCTTGGCCTGCTGTGTTCATCCAGCTGCACACTTTGTTATCTTGGATTCTCCAGTATCTGCAGTTCCCATTAACTCTCTTTCATAGCAGTTTTGTTGTATGTAGTCATCGAAACATTCTGAAACAAATTTCAGTGGTTTTTTTTCCACTTGAGCTAGTCAGCTGCAGTGTTATTCAAAGAAAGGTGATCTGCAAAGCAGACTTTTAGCCAGAATTTTTGTAAGGAGATGTTATATTATTTGTACTGACCTCCCGCATGCTGTTTTTCCTGAGACTGTTCCCAATAGGAGATCTTCTTGGGAATTCCGTAGTCATCCTTTGCGGGAAACATGCCCTAGCCAGGGCGGCCTCCATGCTGTTGAGAGCAGTACAATGGCGAAACTTGCTCTCTGTGGCTTCGTCCTGCTATCAAATTCTCAGATGGGACTTTGTGTGATTTTAGTGGAAGCATTCAGGGATTGATGTGGCACCAATAGCAAATCCAGGATTCTGTGTCATTCAGCAGGGTGGTAAGAACAACGGTCTGATAGAGTTTGATTTTAGTATTCAGCTAAAAGCTGTGCTTCTTCCTCCTAGACATTATCAGTGAATTGGTCCAAGGCAGTGATCAGAGATAATGGGAACTGCAGATGCTGGAGAATCGAAGATAACAAAGTGTGAAGCTGGATGAATACAGCAGGCCAAGCAGCATCTTAGGAACACAAAAGCAGATGTTTCGGGCCTAGACCCTTCATCAGAGATCTGTCAATGTTATATACTGTATCCGCTGTTCCCGTTGTGGCCTCCTCTACACGGGGAAACCAAACGATGGCTTGAGGACCGCTTTGCAGAACACCTACTCTCTGTTTGCATCAAACAACTCCCAGTCATGAACCATTTCAATTCCGCCCCCCCACCAACTCCTCGGACGACATGTCCATCCTGGGCCTCCTGCATTGCCACAATGACACCACCCGAAAGATGCAGGAACAGCATCGCATATTTCGCTTGGGAACTCTGCAGCCCACGGGTATCAATGTGGATTTCACAAGCTTCAAAATCTCCCCTCCCCCAACCACATGCCAAAACCAGCCCAGCTAGTCCCCGCCTCCCTAACCATTCCTCCTACGTCAAGCCCCACCTCCATCCGCTACCCACGAACCTCATCCTGCGCGCCCCCCCCAACCTGTTCGCCCTCCCCGGACTGACCTATCCCCCCCTAACACCCCACCTACATTCACCTTCACTGGCTCTAACCCTGTCTCTTTGACCTGCCTGTCTCCTCTCACCCTATCTTCTCCTTTATCCATCTTCTATCTGCCTCCCCCATCTCCCAATTTATTTCAGAATCCTCTTCCCCTCCCCCATTTCTGAAGAAGGGTCCCAACCCAAAACGTCAAGCTTTCACCTCTGATGCTGTTTAGCCCGCTGTGTTCATCCAGCTTTACACCGTGTTGTCTCATACTATAAGATGGAGTTATTTTCAGACCTTAAATATAGAAACATAGCAATTAGGACCAGAAATACCTCATTCAGCCCTTCAAGCCTGCTCTGTCATTAAATATGTTTCTAGCTGATCATTTAACTGAGTACCCTGTTCCCACTTTCTCCCTATAGCCTTTGATATCTTTAGCTCTAAGAACAATATGTATTTCCTTTTTGAAAACACTCAATGTTTTGCCCTTGATAACAAAGAGTGTGGCTGAATGAACACAGCAAGCCGAGCAGCATCTCAGGACCACAAAAGCTGACGTTTCGGGCCTAGCCCCTTCATCAGAGAGGGTGATCTGATGACGTGTCCAGGCCCGAAACGTCAGCTTTTGTGCTCCTGAGATACTGCTTGGCCTGCTGTGTTCATCCAGCCACACACTTTGTTATCTTGGATTCTCCAGCATCTGCAATTCCCATTATCTCTGATCAGAATGTTTTGCCCTTAACCACTCTCTGTGGCAGAGAATTCCACAGGCTCACCACTTGATGGGTGAAGAAATCTCTCCTTATCTCAGTTCTGAATGGCCTACCCTATATTGTTAGATTGTGATCCCTGGATAGAATCCCTAGTCATTGAAACATCCTTCCTCCATTTACCCTGATTAGTTCTGTTAGAATTTTATTGATTTCTATGAGATATTCCATCACACCTCTAAACTCCGGAAAATACAGTCCTAACCAATCCCATCTTTATTCATACTTCAGTCCTGCCATCCAGAAATCAGTCTGGTTAACCTCTGATGCACTCCCCCTGCGGGCAGAGCACTCTTCCTCAGGTGAAGAGACCAAATTTCACCAAAACTACCCCTGGTGTAATGTCACTAAGGCCATTGGTAACTGTAAACTGTGTGTTTGATGCGTAACCAAAACAAAAAAAAATCTTTCAACAGGTTTCCTCACTTTACAGCCAGCTAGATAGATGAGAAGGCATTCTGGGAGTAGATGCCAGGTAAATCTGCCATGCCGGAAGCAGAATTCAGGCATCATAGGATGTTGATAATAACCAGTGAGATGTGTTGGATATCATTGGGGTCACAGACGTTATGAACAGAGCTGGAGATAGGAAGTGCCAAAATGCCAGGTGAGGGCTCTGGCATCACAATCATAAAATCACCACAGTTTAGAAGCAGGCGAGTTGACCAATGAGTCACCAACCCTACAAAGAGCATCCCACCCATAGCCACACCTTACCTACCCCTGTAACCCCACAATTCCCATGGCTAACCCATCTAGACTTCGCATCTTTGGACTGTGGGAGGAAACTGGAGGACCTGGAGGAAATCCATGCAGACACAGGGAAAATGTGCAAACCCTACACAGACAGTTGCCTGCAGCTGGAATCATACCTGGGTGCCTTGCAGTGTGAGGCAGCAATGCTAAGCACTGAGCCACCACGCTGCTGTGCTGACATGGAAACCATGGTGGGTGGGTGACCAATATTGTGTGTCTGTCTGGCAGTAATTATTTATTGGGGTTTTATCTCATTGTTATAATTGAGCCTGGTGCGGAGGGAAGCACAATTTTTACTCACGGCCTAGGAGCAATAAAGTAAATCTAATATTTAACAGTTCTGGTCCTCACCCTCAGCTTTTACCTGTCAAATTCCTGAAGTTCAGGAATTCTAGCCTCCAAGATTAAAAATTTAATATGTGATTAGAATGGAAACACAAAGCTCCCCTGAAAATATTACTGGCTGACCTCCTGAAATCAGATCAGTACCATTTCTACTGGCACATGAAAAATTTGAGAAACAATTTGGTGTAATTTATAACATGAATAATTTAACAACCTTACAAGTGCTGTTGACTTTGTGTTCCTTTTGAATTTACAAAATATATTGATTAAATCTACTATTTTCATTTTAATTTTGTATATATTGCCAATAGCCTTTTCTCCCCATATTTTCCAGTTTAACTAAATTTCATACCAGGTTTCCTGTGCTGCTTCTGTCTGCCCTTCTGGAGCCAACTCTGCAACACTTCACATTAATTTAGTCACCAGTTGGCTAGCGACCAGCTGTAAATGCTGTTTGCAGCCAAACAAGCTTGGACATTTTAATTTCACTGAACCAAACTGAAGTGAACTAGTCAACTTATTAAGGAAAAGAGATCAAGCTAGAATTCAGAACTCTCAATTCGAGCAGTCAGAATGCCCAACAATAAATGCAACAAACAGTGGAACTGAAAAAGAATACACCCGAAGTTCATATTTTACTAAAAATCATAAACTAATAATGCAATCAATGGCTCTTTTATCATGGTGCTGCAGGCTAAGCTATCTTGAATTTATTAAAAAAAAGGAAAATATTTTGCAAGACACAACACCACCCTTTAAGAATCTGTGTTTGTTACAAATGCGCGCACAATAATTAAATTAATTACCAAACATGACTGTAAAACTGGCACCAATGTTACACATGCTTACATTTCATATTGCGTAAATTTGTCTTCTTTATGAAGATCATGGTTTTAAGAAAACAACACTGCTGCTAAAACAGCAGGAAATATTGGAAATGTGAAACTGGTCAATCAGGAACTTTAAAGGAAGGAAGGTTTAATGCCTTTTGTATGAACAATTAATTCAAAACGAAAACAACTCATGATTTTTACCTATGGTATTTCACTTACTCAAGCACAAATAAAAATGTGGTGCACTTCTAAATTACCAAGTTTAATGAGCTGAATGTGCGCTGTATACAACAAAAGGAGTTAACTCATTCATCGATGCAGCAAAATAGCTCACCAGTGAGAGTGAAATGGAGTGTGGCCAATCATGTAGAAGAGCAAGAGTTTGGCCTTCTGTGCAGGATCTCATAACCATCCTCAATAACTTTGGGAAAAATCTGCTGGGGATCCTGGAGAAAAAGTGGAAAATATGATATCTGCGGCTCTTCTGAAGTCACAGCAGAGAATCCCATTCATACCAATGCATCTAAAGAAGTATTGATAAATCATCATAAAATGAAGCAGCTGAATTAATATTGGTAAATACAACATTACTGTGGGATATTTCAGAAACAGTATCATGCAAATTTTATCTGGTATATCTATTATTGTATAGATCAAGACTGAAGGCTCTTTAGTGTCATTGTTAATACATCCTCTCTCCTTTTCACTTGACTTCTGCAGTCTGCTGTTACCTGTAGGAACTTGATTAGCTTCCATCAGGAATTTTCTGATTGAAGATGCCTGGAGGAAAATAACCTTGTTGTTACATTGGTAAAATCTTACTGAATCATTCAAAAGGGAAACTCCAGAAAACTCTATTATTACAGCCGGCTCAGAAGAAACTGAACTACCAGAAATGGAAAGTTGATTTATTCCAAACCCGCAAGTAATTTGATGCCCACGAAGGAGGCATTTGTGAGAGCAAATAATCTGTGATTTTGTTAGTTACTATGATAGATCAAATAATTTCCCACACACAAAAGCACTTCGTAAATCTATTGCATCCCTTTGTATTTTCCATTCTTGGTGGGGAGGTGGTGATGTGGTGGTAATGACTCTAGGCTAGTCATTCTGAAGTGAAAGCTAATTCTCTAGGAACGCAGAATCAAATCTACCAAGGTTAAAACTATTGTCAGCTATCATTAAATACATGTCTGCTTTGTTATGGAAATCGCCTAGCCAACATGTGACATCAGACCTAACACAATGTGCATGGCTATTAAATTGCCTAGCGAGCCACTCAGATGAACAGCTATATAAATTTAAAAATGGAATGAAAACTGGACACACCACCTGGCATCAATCTAGGCACTGTGCAGTAACAACAGCAAACCAAGCCCTGGCAACTGTGTAAATCCTCCTTACTAACCTCAGGGGCCTTGGTCCAAAATTGAGAGTGCTGACCAGTCAACCAACAACCTGACATAATCTTACCAACGAAGCCTGCAGATGAAATTCTGGATGCCACCATCACCACTCCTGGAGCTGCTGTGTCCCACCAGCAGACCAGACTTACCAGTTGGGGCAGCACAGCGGTATATAGTCAGGAAGGAGTTGCTCTGGGGGGCATCAACTTTGGCTGCAGCCCCTTGAAGTTGAGAGCAAAGGAACTTCCTGTTGATTTTAAGTGACTGCTCCCTCAGCTGAAAAATCAGTACTCTCCATGTTAAATATCATTTGGAAGAAATAATGAGTGTGGTAAAGATTTACTCTTAATTTCCTGTAGGTATTGCTTCTAGATCAAAGATCTCCAAGCCACATCAAGCGTTATTTGTTATAATTCAAGAAAATTATAATTGGTTCTTTTACAATTCACACAAACTCTTACAAGTCATTTTCAAATATTCTGAACACCAATTAGATATTCCACAAATATTTCATAGGAATTAAAATCTTTTCTTTCTGTGATGCTTCCAGGTCAAAGGCCAAAACACTTTTACTCCCCTGTTTAAACTTCCCCCGCTTGTTGAGCGTGTTCAGAAAGTGATCAGGCACTTCCCAAGCAGCAGCTCTCATTCTTGATTGTACCACCTTACCCTCTCAATGTCAAGGCTCAGCGCTGATGGGAAAGCTGGCAATGTCAACACATGCATTTCAGTTTATGTTGTGAGTTGCCACAAAAGTGAATACAAGGAGCTCACCATTCTCAGTAAATCATTGGCCAACAACATAGGAGAAGCCAAAGAGGAGTGATGTTGGATGACGAAAGAACCCTTTAGACTCTCCTTGTTTCCACTCATGCTACTCAGTTGAGACAATGACCAGAAGGAGATTGACCACAATAAACCATTCACTGGACCTGGTGCTTCCCTTTCTTCGTCCCTATGTTTCTTGATATACATTGAGCTGGGTTTGGATGTGGAGGGTAGAATTTCAAAATGTTCAAAATGATGCAAAATTTGGAATTCTCATCAGTTGTGAGGAGGATAGTGATAGGCCAGGAACTTACAACATGATGGTAGCCTTATCCTCTCGCGAAAACATTGGGAGTAATCCAGTCTCCATTGACCATGCAGGCCCTGGCAGCATTTTACATCAATCAGACTATTAATTGCATGCAGTCACATCCACTCTTCTGGGAGCAACACTTTCACAAAGGAGGATGTACTGCTCCCAGAAGCTATCAGCTCCTCAGTCACAGCTATGTCACAGGGAGTCACTATTGCAACTGTGACTGGCTGTAGAACAGCTGGCCAAGAACAGGGCTTGAGTGGAATCTGGGCTTGTGTGGCCAGTAAAACAGGCGCCAGTGAAGTGTCAGTCACAAGGTCAAGCACATCTTCTGGCAAGTGTTACACATGGACTTAGGAGTCCTTCCAACTAAGAAAAATTGACTTAAAATGAGAGAAATAAGCCAGTGAGTAAAGAGGTGAAGATAGAGAAAAAGAAAAAGAAAAGCAAAATGGAACGAGTTCCAATTATGCTGATTTCAGTTGATGAGGAGAAGTGAGGCTGATTCAGAGAACTCTCCATTTTGATTTTGCAAATAATTTTCACTCAGTATGTAAACTTGCTGTGGAGGAAATATAGGTGTATTTTGTGATTCTCCATAAAATTGCCAAGAATCAAAATTGGCGAAAAGAGAATCAACTACAATCCTACAAAGTATCTTGGTAGGCAAGGCTCTGAGGATATATCCACCACAGTCATCAATGTCATCATTGATTGAAGGAAATAACAATTGCTGTACTCAAGCAAACATACCTCACCAGTATAGAATTTACCTGGGAAGAGAAAATATTCATGCGTATACATGTGCCTGGTCACTACCAAGACTTATGTTTCCATAATCAGGTAATCCAGGAGTTCTTGTTTCCTCTCTTACATAGTTTTATTTACCGCATCTGAGTTTCAGTTCCTGAACTATTTAGCTGCGGGATGACTGCTTACAGAAATATACAATCCATATGGCTCTCAGAACTTGTGGATGTACTGCAGTGATGCAACTGTCTCTCAACTTATGAAACCTGAAGCTCTATCTCCTTCAATCAATAGCATTTCCTGCATCAGCATGGTTGACCAGAATTTAAGCAAGAACATGGTGTGTACTTTTTTATTCATTCGTGGCATGTGGGCATCACTGACTAGGCCAGCATTAATTGACTTTGAACTGAGGGACTAGGTAGTTGCAAAGGGCGGTTGAAGCCAACCATATTGGGGTTGGTCTGGAGTCACATGTAGGCCAGACCAGGAAAGGATGGCAAAGGACATTAGTATATCTTGTTGGTATTTACAACAATGGTAAGATTGTTGCCATCAGATTAACTTTTAATTCCAGCATTCCTTTTTTAAAATTGAATTCAAATTACACCATCCGCTATGGTGGGATTCAAACCCTAACCGCAGTGCTCTGGATAATTAATCAAATGACACCTCCACTACACCACTACATTCCCAGAAAAATCTGACAGGATTAAGGAATTCTACCATACCACCATTTATTACACCAATCACTAACTTGTCAGAAATAATACATTAGACATTAAAAACAAAATTTATAAATGAAACTTAGACCCTCACTTTTTGTAACATTAGTATTGGAGTTTAATTATTTTACTTTCCCATCTTGGATATTGATCTTGGTTCCCTCAGGATCTAAGCTCTTTCATTCATATATTGACTCTTGGCCTACATTGATCTTTGCAAGTTTTTTTCCATGTCCCTTCTGGTCTTTGGCCCGCTCAGCTTCTATATCCTACCTTCAACTCTACCACTGCACTGTTCTCACTCCTGTTGTTGATCTGTACGGAGAATAATGCTGCTGACAGAAACAGATTTTTTAGGGATCACACCATCTTAGAAAGGCAACAGTGAAAAAAAAGATGGAGAGCCACCACAGTGCTATGCTGCCACAGCTGATGAAATCATAATTCAGTGCTTTACAGGAGGAGTTGCCAACCTTTGCAGGGAGTTGGGGGCAAGGGGTGTGGGAGAAGCTATATTTCAGTTCTTCTCTTGGTGAAGAGGTTTCGAAAAGATAATTGTTTCCATATCAGTAAGCAGGGGCTTCATCAAAAAAATAAAAAGTATGAAAATGATCATTTAAGTAAGTATTAATAGAGTTGGCCATTGAAAATTGCATCAGCAGATTCACGTGTAACTAGGGATGTGTGTGAACTGAACTTCAGTCTGAATTTTTCTCCTCTCACAGCCTGCTTAGCCTCTCTCTGTCTCCCCTTTCCCTCTCCCAAACTCATTCATTCCCATTTTTCTCTTTCACCCCTTACTCTCCCTTTCTCACTTCTTTCACCCTTTCTCTTATCCTCTCACTCCATCGGTCTTATATTGTCCCTTTAATTTTGAGAGCAGAATCCATGAAGCATACCACTCCAAAAATGTTCCTCACTTCTACCACCAACCCCCCCCCCCCACCCCCCCCCCCTCCCAACCCACGGGGGGCATCTGAGATTCAGGCAGTCGTGGGACACAGGGAATCTTTCTTCTCATTTTCCTTGGCATTTTCCAACACCAAACTGAATCAAATGGTAAACTCAATACAGTTATTAAATTCAGTGAATGCAATCTCCTTTTTTGAGAGTTGCATTCACTGTTTTAATAAGTTATCTCAACAGTCACACTAAGAATTGTGTGAAAAGATAGGTTGTGAGCAGTGTAATCAGAGGATTATAACTCCTGGTCATTATAATCAAACAAGCTTTATACTAAAGACCTCGTTCAGAACCAACACCTACCTCATTTTCCCTACTTGTACATATGCTATTCTCTATTCAAACTGTCTCCGTTTCCCCTCTTGTGGCATTTTTATCTGTTGATAATACTGTCCCTTTAAACATTTTGGTAAACATAGCCATATAATATTTAACCAGCAGTGCAATACTGAAAAAAAGATCAAGATAAGAACTTGTTTAGTAAAAGCTCTAAATTGATTATTTCCTTCCCTCTGTTTACTTATCATGCAAGTTTTAGGTTCACTTCCGAAATCAGCACTGCACAATGACCTTATTGTACAGGAGCCAATTACCGAAGTCCTCCAAGCTCTAGATTAGGCACGTAGCAGCTCATATGCAACTGGGTAACATGATAATCAAGATTTTTCGTTTCTTTCTCTTACTGTTTTGCACAAGAAATGGCAAAACATGTCTGAAATGAATATTAGGGTATAACGGGACACAAGATCAAACAAAACAGTGCCAAAAATGAAGCTATGCTGTGCCAACTTCCAGATTATGTCGGCTTTCTTTTTTTCAAAAGAACCCAAAGCATAGCTATTGAGTGTATCTGGTAATAAGTAACCAATTGTTTACATGAGACGATCCTGGGTTGCCGGTGTAGACATTTCATAAATCATTAACAAGACGCTTATGCAACCAGCCATTGGTGGCTAATGTAGCCTGAATGTCAACTTGTTAGCTACAGTCTGCTGATCTTTTGAGCAAGAATGGCTTTTAAGTACTGCTGTGGAACTAATGGTGATTAAAAGTTGTAATTTGATTTGAATTGAATCACAATATGTAGTGATGTAAAGCAGCACTAATGTTTAATGTGGACCTACCTAGTCCATGTTGATTTTAATGCTGAGTTGTCTGAACAGTGGAATTGCAGGAAATAATTTTATAGGAGGCAGAACCTTAGTTTCCCTAGAGAAACTCTAATTTCGAGTTAGGTCACAAGTAAATATGTTCCCAGCGTCACTTTTGAAAAATGAAGTGAGACACGTTAAGTACAAAGAATCACAATATTCCCCATATAAGCACCTTTAACTTCAGTGCAATGTCTTTAACAGCATACAGCATCCATAGAGAATGAACAATGGTAATCAGCAGGACATGCATTTCATCCTGACCGTCCTGAAGACCTTGTAATCCTTAAATCACAAATGGATTTGAAGACCTTATCCACAGGCAAAACTCAATTTCCTGTGCTTTATTCTACTTAAACCACAGGTAGAATTGTACAAATAATAAGGAACAGATTGCTGAATAGATAGTATTTGACTGAATAAAATCAGAACTTGTTTCTTGGTCATTCGGGCTGTATTTATTTTAATGGCCTCAGTGCAAAAGATATAAGTAACTATGTAGACATTCTAATAAAAAGATCTGAAAGTCACTGGTGATAGACATTCTAATGCATGCAGAGAAATTATAAACTTTTACAAAGCAATTGGAGCCTATTTGACCATGGTCCCTTTGCCTGTATCACCAGTCTGAAACAGTTATTGTCTTATTCTCATTTTCTTACTGTTTCCACATGAGTATCTTTTTAACTGCAAACATGTATCCAGCTCATTCACGGTTCAAAATAGTTTCTATAGCCTCTGAACAATTAAGAATTCTCCCAACATTTATTCATAGAGTTATACGATCATACAGCACGGAAACATACCCTTCAGTCCAATTTGTCCGCGCTAACCAGATATCCCAATCTCACTTAGTCCCATTTACCAGCATTTGATTCATATCCCTTTAGATCCTTCCCATTCACATACCCACCCAGATGCTTTTTAAATGTTGCAATGGTACAAGCCCCCACACTTTGTCTGGCAGATCATTCTATATATGCACTACTCTCTGTGCGAAAAGGTTACGCTGCAGATCCCTTTTAAATCTTTCCTTTCTCACCTTCAACTAATGCCCTCTACTTTTGGACCCCCCCATCATGGGAAAAATAACCTTGGCTATTCACCCTACTCATGCCCTTCATGACTTTATAAACCTCCATAAGGTTTCTGACATTGAGGGGGCAAAACCCCAGCCTAGTCATC
This sequence comes from Stegostoma tigrinum, assembly GCF_030684315.1. Taxonomy (NCBI): domain Eukaryota; kingdom Metazoa; phylum Chordata; class Chondrichthyes; order Orectolobiformes; family Stegostomatidae; genus Stegostoma; species Stegostoma tigrinum. The sequence continues at coordinate 34,186,516 of NC_081354.1, forward strand.
CTCTTTCTGTAACTCAAACCCCCTAGTCCTGCCAACATTCTCCTTAACCTTTTCTGCGTCCTCTCAATTTTAACAACATCCTTTTTAGAGACGGGTGACCAGAATAGTACACAGTATTCTAAAACTGGCCTCACCAATGTCCTGTACAGCCTCAACATGACGTTACAACTCCTATCACCAATGAACTGACAATGAGAGTAAACATACCAAATACCTTCTTCACCACTTTGTCTGCCTGCAAATCCACTTTTCAGGAATTAAACAATGGTGCCTCCAAGGTAGGCACTGAGGGATGTTCGGCAACATCCCCCAGTGCCTACCATTGATTGTGCAAGCCTTACCTTGGTTTGTCTTAAGGAAATGCAACACCTCACATTTATCTAAATTAAACTCCATCTGTCACTCCTTGGCCCACAGGCCTATCTGATCAGGGTCCCACTGTACTCTGAAGTAACCTTCTTCACTGTCTACTACACGACTTATTTTGGTGTCATCTGCAAACCTACTATCCATGCCTCCTATGTTCACACCCAAATCATTTATACGGATGACAAAGACAGTGGACAAGCATTGATCCTTGCAGCACACTACTGGTCACATTCCTCCAGTCTGAACAACAACCGTCTATCACCACCATCTGCTTCCTAACATCAAACAAATTTTTATGTAATTGGCTACCTCTATCAATGATCTCCAATTTATAAAAAAATGTTAAGGATGCTGGAAATCAGAAACAAAATCAGAAATTGCTGGCAAAACTCAACAGGTCAGGCAGCATATGTGGAAAGAAAGCAGAGTTAATATTTCGGGTCCAGCAACCCTTCTTCAGAATGTTCTGAACTCTGATCTCCAATTTATGTACTTCAATTTATCTATTTATTGACACTGACCTTTGGAAATATTATAGTGGATTTTCAACTTACTGGTTTGTGTAAAACCCTAATTGTGGATCATTTACTCATTATTGCTCAGTTTAGCCCCAAAACTGAATATTCTGCCTTACTGGTTACAGTATTTCCAAATCCTGTTAAGTGATGCAGAAAAGCTTTGTGGAAACTGCAATTTTTAGTCGATGCCCCGAGCACCACCACCACAGAGAAATTTTATAAATAATAGCAGTGAGGTGTAAACAATGCGAAAAAATCATTGAACATAAAATAAGAATTCCATTTTGCATTTTCTTACCATTTAAAATATTTAGTATAGAGACTGGAGCTAACAGAATCAATAGAATAGGGCATTCAATGGCATTACCATCACTGAATCTGGATTCATAGAGACATAGAGATAAACAGCACAGAAGCAGACCCTTCAGTCCAACTCACCCAAGCCAGCCAGGTATCCTAAATTAGCCTGGTCCCACTTGCCAGCATTTGGCCCATATTCCTCTAAATTGTTCCTATTCATATATCCATTCAGATGCCTTTTAAAGGTTGCAATTGTACCAGTCTCCACGACTTCTTCTAGCAGTTCATTCCATACATGCACCATCCTCTGAGTGGAAAAAGTTGCCTCTTAGGTACCTTTTAAATCTTACCCCTCTCACCTTAAACCTGTGCCATCTAGTTTTGGACTCCTCCAACCTCAGCCAAAGACCTTGTCTATTTACACTATCCATGCCCCTCATGATTTTATAAACCTCTATAAGATCCCCCCTCACCTCCAACGCTCCAGGCAAAATAGTCCCAGTCTATTCAGCCTCTCCCTATAGCTCAAACCCTCCAACCCTGGCAACATCCTTGTAAATCTTTTTTGAATCCTTTCAATTTTCATAACATCCTTCCTATTGCAGGTAGACCAGAATTGCATGTAGCATTCCAAAAGCTGCCCAGCCAATGTCTTATACAGTTGTAACATGACCTCCCAACCCTATACTCAATGCACTGACTAAAAAGGGCATACATACCAATTAGAGATGGTAAGAACTGCTGATGCTGGAGTCAGAGATAACACAGTGTGGAGCTGGAGGAACACAGCAGGCCAGACAGCATCAGAGGGGCATGAAAGATGACATTTTGGGTCCATACCAATTGCTTTCTTCACTATCCTATCTACTCCAAGTCCACTTTCAAGGAGCTAGGAATCTGCACTCCAAGGTTTCTTTGTTCAGCAACACTCCCAGGACCTTATCATTAAGTGTATAATTCCTGTCCTGATTTGCCTTTACAAATGCAGCACCTCATTTATCTAAGTTAAACTCTATCTGCCACTTCTCGGATCATTGGCCAATCCAATCAAGGTCCTGTTGTACTCTTAAGTACCCTTCTTTGCTGTCCACTACAGCTCTAATTTTGGTGTCATTTGCAAACTTCATTAACCATATCTCCTATGTTTACATCCAAATCATTTATATAAATGACAAAAAGCAGTGGATCTAGCACCAAACCTTGTGGCACACCACTGGTCACAGGTCTCCAGTTTGAAAAAGTAACCCTCTACTATCACCCAGTCTTCTACCTTCAAACCAGTTCTGTGTCCAAATGGCAAGTTCTCCCTCTATTCCAATGCAATTTAACCTTGTCAACCAGTCTACTATGAGGAACCTTGTTGAATGCCTTACTGAAGTTCATATAGACCACGCCCATACTTCGGCCCTCATCAATCCTCTTTTGTATTAGAATCAGGGGAAAAGCTATTTTGTAGAACAGAATTAAGTGAAAATAAAAGAGAAAAATAGCTACCTGCTTCTGAATTTTCCTAAGTAGTCTGTCAATAATATTGAAAGTGCATCATTGAAGGCTAGGTCTTTCCATTTCAGTAAGGTGCAAAATAGATAATATTGAGCTTTCTTTGGTCAGAATGTACTGACACATACCAGTGAGTTTAACATAGTCATTGTTCTTAGTATGTTAAATTTGTAGCAATTTGAGGCCAGAAAGAAATGACCTATGTGTTCACAACTCACTATAAGTTGCTGAACAATTTACTCTGTTCCATCTTTAGCCTTGTAAAAAGTCACCTTGTTAGAAATGGGAAATAAATGCCAGCCCAGCCAGCGACACCCACATCCTGTGAAAGAATAAAGGAAATCTCCCAGTGAGTTTCAATATATTGCTACATTTGAGCTTTAAGAACCAATTAAACTTGCCACAGAGTGAAAGCACAGGTATTTAACAGCTAAAGATTCTTCAAATACTTTGACTTATTTTTCTGTTGTACCAACCAACATCTTCTGAAAAGGAACCATTGAAACCTGGATTCTCATTCTTGTAGATGTCAAATTGTTTGTTGTCTATTTTGTACATTTTTTTTCTCAGTTTTCAATACTCTCTCATTTTCCCTCTCTATAGCTGGTGTAGAACATGAATATTACTGAAAAGAAGGACATGTTTCTGAAGCTTTCCATCTTGTACTCATTAGGGCAAATGTAAGAATGCCAAGTATCAAATGCATTACAAGAATTTATACTACATGACAAAATGAATTGGTTAGTAAGTCAACTTTAACTGACCTAGATATTGCCAATAGAGAAGCAATGAAGAATTGAAGTTCTAATGAAGAATCATACTTGTCTTGAAACATTAACTCTGTTGTTTTCTCCAGAGATGCTGTCAGACCTGATGAGTTTCTCCAGCATTTCCCATGTCACCAATTTAGGATAATCATTTGAACGTATAACATGGCTCACTTATACTTGCTAGAAGTGACATATATTCATACACGGAAGCGTTTTTGTAAAAGACCATCATGTAGAATGCCAAGTATAATCGCTAAGGTGTGCTGAACCAAATTGCTGTAATTTGGGATACAGGAAGTACATAATTGCCCTTAGTGGGGGAATTTGTCTAAGAAAATAGACCACATTTGAGAATCTGTTTTTTTTTCTTGCCAGTGCTTCCAATAAAGTGTTGGCCTGAGGCAGGATGAAGAATTTGTAACTCCAGCTCAGACTCAAGGCGATCTGGTTATGTGGAGAGTAAAAGAAAACTTTTGCTGAGAGACTCCTAGCAATGTGCTCATCACAGGGATCTGCAGTGCTGACATCAATCACTGACTCACTTTCCAATAAAACACTGGCCTCTGGCTGTTTCTGCTTAAAATAAATGGAGCACTGAAGACACAAAAACTATGAAATTTAGGTTACTGCAAATAATTATTGGCCTTCACATGTTGATCAATACTAATGTCTGCCTGCTGTAATACTTATGCTTCAAGTGGCAGCAAAAAGTGGAGTTTGCACATTCTCCCCGTGTCTGCGTGGGTTTCCTCCGGGTGCTACGGTTTCCTCCCACAGTCCAAAAATGTGCAGGCTAGGTGGATTGGCCATGCTAAATTGCCCATAGTGTTCAGCGGGGTGTGGGTTATAGGGGGATGGATCTGGGTGGGATGCTTCAAGGGGCAGTGTGGACTTGTTGGGCTGAAGGTCCTGTTTCCACACTGTAAGTAATCTAATCTGATCTAATTGTACTTTATTAGGAGCAATCTACAATAACTGGCTTGAGGAGCAGAATTTATTTATTTTGGGGTTGCTACTATGTTGAAACTAACTGTGAGACACATGATGTTAATGCAAGTTGGAAGGGACCCCACACATGTTCAAAACTGATGTCACATGTAGGCATGTTTCTATTCTTTTCCACCATTTTATCCTTGAGGATTGAAATTCAATCTGTCGGTATGTCAAAGAAGAAAGCAACACTACCACTTTCTCATGTGGTAATTGTAAGTTCAAATCCTCTCACTTTAAGCTTACATTTGCTGTTAGATATAATGTTCAAAGACAGAGGAGTACAGACATGCTCCAACCACATTTAATATAACCCCTATTGATTTCTTTTATACCTAATAAATCAAGTTCATTGCACATGATCATTTTACAGTTGCTTTTTCATGTAACAAGTTAAAGAGAAAACCGGCAGATGAAGGAATCAGGTAAGATCAATGACAGGTTGTACTTAATTGGTTGCCTCTTACCGCATTGCAATCTGACTGACTGTTGTATATCTTTCACGTAAAGGAAGAAAAAATGAAGTGAAGACCTGTTCAGGAAAATATGTTTGGCTTTGGGTTAACCCAAATTTCCAGCAATATTCCAGACAATTCATCAAGATCTGGATAATCTTTCACCAAATTTGTTTTCATTAGAGAAGAAGATTGAAAGTTATGCAATATACCTAGCGATACATTAGCGATCCCAGGAGCTTTTTTTTTAATACCCAGTTATTCTTGGGATGTGGGCATTGCTGATAAGGTCAGGATCAATTATCCATCCCTAGTTAGCCTTGAGAAGCTACTATTGAGCTATGTGCTGTGTGGTAAGTTGACTAAGGCAGAATTGTTCGGTAAGAAGTTCCACAATATTGATGCAGCAATGTTGAAGGACATTTCCAATTTATGGTTGGTGATTTGGAATGGAGCTTGGAGGTTTTGGTGTTCTAGTCTTTGGTACCTTCTCAAATACTTCTTGGAAATCCAAACATAGTACATCTACTGGTTTCCTTTTATCTATCCTGCTTGTTACCTCCTCAAAGATCCCTTAAAATTTGTGAGGCATGATTTCACCTTCATGAAGTAATGTTGACTCTGCTTGATCATATGCTGTTCTGAATTCTGTAATATTGCATCCCTTATAATGGACATGAAGATTTTCCCAATAATGGGAGATAAACTAAGTGGCCTATTGCTACCTCTCTTTTCTGTCTCCCTCCCTTTTGTCCTCTGGGACTTTTCCAGAATCTGTACTCTCAGATCGTTTGTTAAATCTGCTTCATTAAAAATCACCAAATCCAAAATAGCTGGATCAGTGGCTGGTTTCACAATATGCTGTTGTAGGAAACTCCCAAATATACTCCATGAATGTTTCCTCCTGGCTATCTTTGCCAATTTGATTTTCCATTTGACATGAAATTTAAAATCACCAATGGTTAATGGGCTGACCTTTTTACATGCACTTATTATCTTCTAATTTATCACCTGTTCTACAGAACAGCTACTCTAAGGAGAGCTATAGGTTACTCTCACCAATGTCTTCTTCCCCTTGTTACTTCTTAACCCAACATACATAGTTTCCACATCATCTGATAGCAAGATTATTTCTTGCTATCATGTTTATTCCATCTGATACTAATAAAACATCACTCACCCTTCTCTTCCTGCCTGTCCTTTTGAAAAGTAGCATACACCTAAATATTTCATTCCCAGCTTTGATCTCCTCACACTTATATCTCTGTAATAGCTTTAAGACCATGCTCATTAACCTCTATGACAGTAATTCATTTAGATCCTTCTAAATATTACGCACATTTAATTTATTTTTTTACCCATTATTTTTACCTTTTATTAGCCGACATTTCTCTCCTTTTGACCTTATTTGCTTTCTTTTTCATGTTTACCCTGCTTCATCCTGCTTTGCATTGCGTATTATTATCAAACCAGTTGTCCTTATGCTTTGTACCTCTGCCACTCCTCATGAATTCCCCCCTCCAATTAATTCAAAGCCCTCTTCATAGCCCTAGTTATTTGGTTTGCTAGAACATTGGTCCTAGTATGAAGCCCTTTGCACCAAAACATTTTATTTTTATCCCAGCACTGGTGCCAATGCACCTTGAACTGAACCTTATCACTGCTACTCCACTCCTTGATGTTATTTACCCTGTCCCTGTTTGCCCAGGCTTAGATAGTAAATAAGAAGTATTCTCTTGGATGTTCTGATTTATAGTTTAGCTTCTATCCGCTCAAAATTTTTCAGCAGAACTTCCTTTTCAGTCCTATTGATGTCATTAGTACCAATGTGAATGATGACAACTGGATTCCTGCCCTCTCACTCCAAAATCCCTTCCAGCTCAAGGAGGTGCCCTTTACTGTGGTAAATGGCGGGCACCACAACATTCAGGGAGCATATTTGTGGCTGCAGAGGACAGTACCTACCCCCAAAATTATCCTGTTCCCTTCTTCTCCCATGTTCCTATTTAGTCATCCAATTGAATGGCTCCCTATGTAGCGGTGTCACGGTCAGTTCACTTATCCTCCCTGCAGCCCCTGTCTTGTCCATGCAGTTTATAAGTACCATATAACTGTTGTACAATTGAGGAACAGATACAACTGATCTTTAGTTTCCCAAACCTACTTTTCTTCCAATGATATCTTTCTGCTCTTGGTCACAGACCAAGTTTGAATTACCTAGATCAAGGGTATCACTGCTTCCTGAGCAAAGTATCTGGGTACTTACCCCCACCCTGATGTATTGCACTGTTCACAGCTCAGATTCCATCTCCTCAAAATCAGATCCATAGTTCCAAACATTTGTTCACTCTGGATCATCTTAGTGTTCAGCAACTCCCACACGCTGTAGCTACAACACATCACTTGACCTGCTGGTTCTATCGTACTTCATTTATTAATTAAATCACTCTGCGTTCTTTATACTTGAAGAACACCCACTCTGAGCACTTTTTTTTTGGTTTTCTTCTTTACACACTAACATCAATTTTATACTAAACAAGCTACTTTTAAGAGAAGAGGTCATAAAAAGCTAGCGACCAGAACATAAACTAAAGACCTTGACTTTAATTTACTCACCAATCCTTCTCACAACTCAGCTGTTTTGTTTCAGCAAAAGCAACCAAATATCTCTCTTCTTCCTTCACCTAATTCCTTGAGACTCAACTCTGGTACTCACACATGTGAACATTGCACCAATAGTGATTGGAATGAATGGTTACGGTTATGGATTAAGTGCCAAATCTGAAAGGTGCTTTATAAATGACTTTTGTCAATCAAAATGCAGCCACGCTAGTTGACTTTAAACACCATCAGTGCCATTGAACAGAAATGTTTCATGTTCAGAGAATACTCAGAAAATGTAATTAAGTTCATAAACATGACATATAATTTTAGCAATGACGCAAGTTAAAACTGGCAACTAATGTCGAATGTGGAGACGGACAAATTGTGCTCCCTGCCAGGCATTATGTTAAGATTAAAATGACTGATTTTAAAATGTAACATCTCCGCATCTGATCTGTCATATCAACACCAACATGTTGATAAAGATTGCTTTGCAGGTATCTAGGAAGCCACATTAAACAGGAATTAAAATTAATAAATGTTAATATCTGTGTAATGGCCACTTCAAATAATTGGCTATACTGAGCAGAGTAGGTGTCAGCTCCCAGTAAAGATCACTTGGTCTACAGGTAACCTAACCAACAAGTCTTAAAGCAACCATTGGTATCCAATGCCAAAACATAGTAATAGAGATAGTGGGAGCGGCCAATGCTGGAGAATCTGAGATAACAAGGCATCGAGCTGGATGAACACAGCAGGTAAAGCAGCATCAGAGGAGCAGGAAAGCTGACATTTCAGGCCAAGATCATTCTTCAGAAGAAAAGTCTAGACCCGAAACATCAGATTTCCTGCTCCTTGATGCTGCTTGGCCTACTGTATTCATCCAGTTCAACACCTTATTATTCCAAAATACAGGAATCTTTGTTTAACTTCATTTCCTATGAGGCCTAGAGGAATCGTTGCATAGAACTCCACTGACCACAGTCTGCCCATGCTAGCCTTCTTCCCATGCCACACCAGCCATTTCTAAGATTTCTCTGAAGGCCATAAGCAGTGTTGAAGTTGTCTTATATTGGACTGGATCAGAGTTGCCAACCATCCTGAGCTGAAGTTAAGCATCAGCAACTCAGTTCAGCTATTAAAATGACTGAGGCCAATCACCCAGCATTGGCTGTACCTCAGCTCTCCAGCTTCTGGTGTACCAAACAACTGAACTCAGATGTATAAGTCAAACTCTTCTTTGTGCCATTCATTGAAGGAGATTACTTGGTCACAGCACTAGGGGAGGCTTCCTACTCTTCAAATCTGTTGGACCTTCTGTATTCAACTGAGCTAACAGATAAAGCATTACTTTACTATCATGTGCAAAATATGGGCATCTCCAACAATGTAGCACCAAAAATCAACCTAGGGAACTTGCACATGGTAGTCAATGCTGTGTGACATGTTGAATTAATTGGTATCTAAAAATTGGGAACATTGGAAGACTCAAGCATGCTCCATCATTCAAAAAAATTATGGCTCAACTTTCGCATGGACCCCACTCCCCCAAAACCTTTAATTTCCATTAGGTCCACAAATATCTCACTCTCAGTCTCTGCTGTTCTAAATAACTAAATATCAAAAGCTCTCTACAGTAGAGAATCTCAGCATTCATCACCCTCCAAGTGAAGATATGTCTGCTCATCTTAGTCTTAAATGGCTGATCCTTTAAGGGGAGAAAATTAACCTTAACTCTAGATTCGCAGTTTGTGGATACAACCTCTCAGCATATACCCTGCCAAGGCCTTTAAAATTTTTTTGAACATTTCAATGGAATTAACTCTCATTCTGCTCCAGACAATTTAGGCCCATTCTACTCAATTTTTTTCTCATAGGAATCAAGCTAATGAATATCCTCTAAGCCAAGAATGTAGTTTTCTGATATTCTATGTTTGATTGGGTGAACCCGTTTACTCTTTATAATCATGGCCTTAATAGGTTAAACTTAGGTATGGATTCAGAGAAAAATGAAAAGACCTGGAAGCCAGAGCTGAAGTGTAAGACAGACATTTGTGGTAAGCAAAATCTGCTACACACATAGAAACAAGTGCTTTTCCTGCATAGAGCAGAGATAGAAATCGTACAACAATATTGTTCCATAGGCAAGGAGACCAAACTGTATTTTGCCAGTATAATCCCACCCAAACCAATTTGTGTGTCCTGTTATAGTCTATTCTATGCAAAAAAAAAGCCATACATACTTAAGCTTGTTTAATCGTTTACTACATAATCATACTAGTTTTCTGTGATTCATATGCCGGAAGCCCCAAATTCATTTGAATACCAACAATTACTAGTGTTACAACCAGGTAAGGAGGGATCATGACTCCCCAGTTCTTTAACCCCATGTTAACCAGTTGAAAATATTTTTTAATTTCTGTTTTAGCATGGAGATATCACATTTTAATTAAACTTCGTTAACTAGATCAAAAGTGAAGCAGAGTTTAATTACTAGAAACAATGATAAAAAGTACCAACAAAGACACTTACAAAACACAGGTCATGAGCTTGCAAAGAAAGGAGAGGTCTGGTAAAAATAGGAAGGCAAAAGGCAGTTGCCATTTACAGTTTCTGTTAAGAGCCTTTGAGTTGCAAGAGTGAAACCTAAGTCCTTACTGCTTAGTTATTATCCTGTTAGGTCAGGATTGGTGACATTTGAAGATATCTCTGATTTCTCAGTCCATAGATATTTCCATTTTTTTTCCACCTGGTGCTTGCTTCTTGAGATTAAGTATGAGAGAAAGGAAATATTGGTGTCCTTACTGCGTCCATCCATGTTCCATTCTCTCTGCTTTGCTAGTCTAAGCAAGCTACTGAAATATGGTTTGTTCATATATTTCAAATCTAATTCCACTATATTTTTCAAACTAATAAAATGTGAGGCTGGATGAACACATCAGGCCCAGCAGCATCTCAGGAGCACAAAAGCTGACATTTCGGGCCTAGACCCTTCACCAGAGAGGGGGATGGGGTGAGGGTTCTGGAATAAATAGGGAGAGAGGGGGAGGCGGACCGAAGATGGAGAAAAAAGAAGATAGGTGGAGAGGAGAGTATAGGTGGGGAGGTAGGGAGGGGATAAGTCAGTCCAGGGAAGACGGACAGGTCAAGGAGGTGGGATGAGGTTAGTAGGTAGGAGATGGAGGTGCGGCTTGGGGTGGGAGGAAGGGATGGGTGAGAGGAAGAACAGGTTAGGGAGGCAGAGACAGGCTGGACTGGTTTTGGGATGCAGTGGGTGGGGGGGGAAGAGCTGGGCTGGTTGTGTGGTGCAGTGGGGGGAGGGGACGAAGTGGGCTGGTTTTGGGATGCGGTGGGGGGAAGGGGAGATTTTAAAGCTGGTGAAGTCCACATTGATACCATTGGGATGCAGGGCTCCCAAGCGGAATATGAGCTGCTGTTCCTGCAATCTTCGGGTGGCATAATTGTGGCACTGCAGGAGGCCCATGATGGACATGTCATCTAAAGAATGGGAGGGGGAGTGGAAATGGTTTGCGACTGGGAGGTGCAGTTGTTTATTGCGAACCGAGCGGAGGTGTTCTGCAAAGCGGTCCCCAAACCTCCGCTGGTTTCCCCAATGTAGAGGAAGCCACACCGGGTACAATGGATATAGTATACCACATTGGCAGATGTGCAGGTGAACCTCTGTTTAATGTGGAAAGTCATCTTGGGGCCTGGGATAGGGGTGAGGGAGGAGGTGTGGGGGCAAGTGTAGCATTTCCTGCAGTTGCAGGGGAAGGTGCCGGGTGTGGTGGCGTTGGAGGGCAGTGTGGAGCGAACAAGGGAGTCACGGAGAGAGTGGTCTCTCCGGAAAGCAGACAAGAGTGGGGATGGAAAAATGTCTTGGGTGGTGGGGTCGGATTGTAGATGGCGGAAGTGTCGGAGGATGATACGTTGTATCCAGAGGTTGGTGGGGTGGTGTGTGAGAACGAGGGGGATCCTCTTTGGGCGGTTGTGGCAGGGGCGGGGTGTGAGGGATGTGTTGCGGGAAATAGGGGAGACGCAGTCAAGGGCGTTCTTGACCACTGTGGGGGGAAAGTTGCGGTCCTTGAAAAACTTGGACATCTGGGATATGCGGGAGTGGAATGCCTCATCGTGGGAGCAGATGCGACGGAGGCGAAGGAATTGGGAATAGGGGATGGAATTTTTGCAGGAAGGTGGGTGGGAGGACGTGCATTTTAGGTAGCTGTGGGAGTCAGTGGGCTTGAAATGGACATCAGTTACAAGCCGGTTGCCTGAGATGGAGACTGAGAGGTCCAGGAAGGTGAGGGATGTGCTGGAGTTGGCCCAGGTGAACTGAAGGTTGGGGTGGAAGGTGTTGGTGAAGTGGATGAACTGTTCGAGCTCCTCTGGGGAGCAAGAGGCGGCCCCGATACAGTCATCAATGTAACGGAGGAAGAGGTGAGGTTGGGGGCCTGAGTAGGTGCGGAAGAGGGACTGTTCCACGTAACCTACAAAGAGGCATTCCACTCCCGCACATCCCAGATGCCCAAGTTTTTCAAGGACCGCAACTTTCCCCCCACGGTGGTCGAGAGCGTTCTTGACCACGTCTCCCGCATTTCCGGCAACACATCCCTCACACCCCGCCCCCGCCACAACCACCCAAAGAAAATCCCCCTCGTTCTCACACACCACCCCACCAACCTCTGGATACAACGCATCATCCTCCGACACTTCCGCCATCTACAATCCGACCCCACCACCCAAGACATTTTTCCATCCCCACCCTTGTCTGCTTTCCAGAGAGACCACTCTCTCAGTGACTCCCTTGTTCGCTCCACACTGCCCTCCAACGCCACCACACCCGGCACCTTCCCCTGCAACTGCAGGAAATGCTACACTTGCCCCCACACCTCCTCCCTCACCCCTATTCCAGGCCCCAAGATGACTTTCCACATTAAACAGAGGTTCACCTGCACATCTGCCAATGTGGTATACTATATCCATTGTACCCGGTGTGGCCTCCTCTACATTGGGTAAACCAAGCGGAGGTTTGGGGACCGCTTTGCAGAACACCTCCGCTCGGTTCGCAATGAGCAACTGCACCTCCCAGTCGCAAACCATTTCCACTCCCCCTCCCTTTCTTTAGATGACATGTCCATCATGGGCCTTCTGCAGTGCCACAATGATGCCACCCGAAGGTTGCAGGCACAGCAACTCATATTCCACTTGGGAACCCTGCATCCCAATGGTATCAAATGTGGACGTCACCAGCTTCAAAATATCCCCTTCCCCCACTGCATCCCAAAACCAGTCCAGCCTGTCTCTGCCTCCCTAACCTGTTCTTCCTCTCTCCCATCCCTTCCTCCCACCCCAAGCCGCACCTCCATCTCCTACCTACTAACCTCATCCTACCTCCTTGACCTGTCTGTCTTCCCTGGACTGACCTATCCCCTCCCTACCTCCCCACCTAAACTCTCCTCTCCACCTATCTTCTTTTCTCTCCATCTTCGGTCCGCCTCCCCCTCTCTGCCTATTTATTCCAGAACCCTCACCCATCCCCCTCTCTGATGAGAAGTCTAGGCCCGAAACGTCAGCTTTTGTGCTCCTGAGATGCTGCTGGGCCTGCTGTGTTCATCCAGCCTCACATTTCATTATCTTGGATTCTCCAGCATCTGCAGTTCCCATTATCACTGATATTTTTCAAACTGCTCATTCCTCAGGAAACCTTTCACCTCCATAATGTAAAGTTATTTTACAACTGTGAGTAAATCAAATTACGTAAATTTCTTGAAACCTGACGTCTCCGTTTTTCTTGATTCAAATGGCAATTCTAAGGCTGCAATTGTGTAAATTCCACTTACTTCATGTTCAGGCATGTCAGCTGATCACAACAGCCATTCAATATAAGCAGTTTCCTTTCATAAACCAATTTTTTTAGTGAAGTGTCAGGTATCAATGTTAAGTGTTGCAAGTTGAATATTGTTAGTCCATTTCATGACAATCATAGCACTGTACACTCACCTCATAAAAATCTTTTCCATTCCTCCTGCCAAAGTGGATAATTTCACATTTTCCTCCTTCTACCACTTTCTCATCCAGCATTAGTGTTTTCCGACATTATACATTACTGATTAATTTAACAGATATCACCAACAGTGGTCATATTTTAATTGGAGTGATTAGTAACATCAAATGTGTCATCCAGCAATGATTGTAATTACAACAGGCATTCTGGCTGCAACATAGGTTAATGGCCAAAATTACCCACTGGGGTGATTTTGATGTTGTGGGGATTGAGGGAGGGGGAGGTAAGTGCTGAATTAGGGTAGCAGGAGACGGATGAATGTGCAGAGAGAGAGAGAGAGAGAGAGAGACAGAGGGAAGAGGGTGGGAAGGAGGCAGTGTATGAAATGACCAAGGGGAGCACTGTGTTGAGTGAAGGAGAAGAATGGGGTTTCTGAATGATTCTGATTGAGAGCTCAAAACCTCCTTTAGAAAGTGCAACAATTGTGACAAACAATAAAGCATTCCAAGCACTGGTAATGCCTTCAAATCCATTCCTCCAGATGGGGATTTTGGAAATAGGGCTAATGTAAAGTGGCCCAACATCAGATTCCAAATCAAAACTAGCTTGCTCCCTTTGAGTCACATTGTTTCACAAAGACATTGAGAAGTTGTATCCCAGGCAAAGCTCAATGGTATGGCTGCTCCTGAGAGATGGATGGAAATGGGTTGAGTAGAAAGAGAAAAGGTTCAGCATTTCACGGCTGCAGGTCATCCCCTGGGGCATTACGGTAATCTAAGTGAATACAAAGCATTGTGAATAGTTGATGCTGTTGAGATGCTGCCATCTCTATACCTGTGGCTTGAGGAAATTTCTTAGCCTTAGGCTAGTAAAGTGTGCTCATTTATTACGAGGTCAAAAAGCAGCAATAATCTGTATGCTTCCCTCTGGAAGGTCCTTGATGAGGTATCACTTCCACTGCCAGCAATTAATTGGTCAATTATTCCTGTTAGTACTCACCAATCTCTTAACTGACATCTCCACCAAACACCAGCAACATTTCCATCCATTTCCTGCTTTGCAGCAACAATTTCTTACAGCTTTTTCTTTCATACTGTGCCCAAGATGTGTTTTCTATGTAGAGGCCACACCTGAGCTATGTCCAAAGAAAGTAAGCCCCACTGTATCCCACAGCTGCCTCCCAGAGTGAAAATACGGCCTTTCAGGGAATTTCTTCAGTAGTGGGTTTAGTGAGTCAAAAATGTTTCTGACTCTGAGCATCAGCCTCAGGAGCTAAATTCTGACCCTTATCCCACAAGGTGAAGGATTCAGGAATCCCCAGCCTGCGAGTCTCCAACCCTTCAATGACCTTATTCTTATTTAGAGTGAGCAAAGCCTCTGCCTCATATAGGACACAACTGGAATGACCAGGGAAGGCTGGGTCTTCCTTTACTTACTCCAGAACGAAGATAGCAGTGTATTGGAAGAGCATGGACTTCTGCTCTCCTTGACATTTCACATGTTAATAATTTAAATAACATTGGTATACAGACAAATAAGTCAAATCAGGTTGAAATTGGCCCTGATTGTATCCTGAATACACAGATTCATCAAGATTCAGTGTTTAATCATTAGAATGATCAAATCCGATATAATTTAGACCTACTGGATGCCATTCGAAGCCATGTTCACTTTGAAGAAATAAGATATTCTAATATTTTGAAGTTGGTGGGAAGCTAAATGAGGGCTTATTGTGGCAGCTTCTATTTAATAAGTTCAAAGTGGAAGAAAGAATGGTGATTAACAACAGAGTTTACCTCAAGTAATGAATCAGTTATAAAGCAGCAAGTACTTCTTCAGAAAAACTATTTAGAATGTCTCTCTGAATCTCTCATGTCTAGTGAAATCCATCGTGCACACAACAAAGCTCAGGAAAACATATTATTAAAAGTAATTTTATAGACAGTGGAATAACACTGAGCTGGCAGTATTAAACAGCTCATCTCTTCAAAGCCAGGTCCAGGTGAAGCAAAATGCTATTACTTTTACCACATGAGTGAAAACTCCTTCATACACCTGGATGTTAAAGTAGGTTTATTTCCTGAGCCAGTAAAACAGGTTTTGTTAGAACTTTTCTCAGTGCAAGTTAATATATGGCTTTGGACACCTGCACTGACCACATCCTGTAAGAAACTTTATAGCTGGAAGTCAGTAGACTTCACTGCATTGCCTGAAGGTGTTCTGTGATCAGCTTGTTGTATGCAATGGAACAGTTGCTCAATCCCTCCACATAATAAATCTTAAGCAAATGATTGCTTCAACCAACCCCCTGCATCAGTGATTTAATACAGGTGGCCTGGTTTTCCCTTGTCAGCAGAACAGATTTCAGCTCAGTCATAATTCATTCTGGGTTAAATATTAAAGATTATCACAATTTGTTTTGCAACAGCATTATCAGTCAACCTTTGCTTCTACTCTGTCGTGATTTGAGAACAATTTCCCTTCAGCCTCACTCGATATCCTGCCATACTCAGGCGAATGACTGAAAGTTAATCAGCTTCTAAAGTGTCCCTGTGCAGCAGATCCATCAACATGCAATGCAGTCTTGGTAAACACTGACTTACTTTGCCAAGAAATTGGATTCTTTGATTAGAACAACACTTGGCTCAGATTCCTGTCCATATATGAGTGATCCATCAGGATTTCCAATTTGAATCATAAGTTTTAATTGGAATATGTTCACAGCACATTGAACTAAACATGAAAATATTCTCCTTTTATATATTTAGTTAGTTACCCTACCTTGCACAACACTTAAAACTGCATAATCAAATTATTGTACATCATATTAGCTTGAATGTAAGACATGGAAGGTGGTGGTAGATGATTGCTTTTCATACCAGAGGCCTCTGACCAGCAGTGTGCCACAAGGATTAGTGCCCAGTCCACTGCCTTTCATCATTTCATAGAATCCCTACAGTGTGCAAGCAGGCCATTCGGCCTGTCGTGTTCCCACTGACCCTCCAAAGAGCATACCACCCACACCTACCCACCTACCCTGTCCCTGTCAAACTGCGTTTCCCATTGCTAGCCTGGGCAATCCACCTAGCCTGCACATCCCTGGACACCACAGGGCAACTTAGCATGGCCAAGCCACCTAACTTGCACATCTTTGGACTGTGGGAGGAAACCAGAGCACCTGGAGGAAATCGACACAGACACTGGGTGATAGTCAGCAGCTTGTTTGCATTTCTATTCTATTGAAATCAGGCTGCTGATCACCTGATTCACAATCACTTGTTTCACTAAAGGACAATTTCATTTACATTATTGGCAAAGATTAAATATTAAACTTGAATTTAATCTGAGTGTTGAGAGAATGATGCCAAATTTGTTTCAGTCTTCAGCATTTACATCATTATTTGCTTCAGTTTAGCTATTGACTTACCTGAGGCCAACTTGTTAAATGGATAGCAAAAGGGGACAATCTGACTTTTGGACATCAGGGCAGTGAACCATAAGGACCTGATACGCAATATTTGCAATGGAAGTCCTAGCCAATTTTCTGGTACATATAATCCAGTCAGTTGAATGGCCCTATGGGCACTGTGCAGTAGCTAATCAGCTTTGAACCAAAACACACCACAGGAGGAAGATCCAGTGAGCAGAAAAATAATTTTGTAGGAAGAGAGGAGGTTGAAAGAAACTTCATGGATAGGTGAAGCCAGAGCTGCAATGGTCCATATTACTCCTGGGGAAAATGATCTTTTCTGAGTCCTTCCTCTTGACTACCATATTATGTTGAAAGTGCACCCCTGGTGTATATTTCACCTTTGAAATTGTATTAGATAACACAGATTTCAGATAAATCAATGAACAATGGATAATATAAACACACAGCTGAAATGCTAGAAAAGCATGAGCAGGACAATAATTCAACCCCTTCATTTCTACCTCCATTACCTCCCCAGTTCCATTGCATGCAGGGAGTTAAAATAGGTACTTACATGTGTATGTTGAAGAATTGCTCAATGTTGCTCAAATTGGTCATTGAAAAGCCTTCAGAAAAGTGAGAGCAAAAAAATGCAAGAGTTCTTTTCTATTGCTTAAATTGCTCCAAGAAATGAATGTTGTGCAGTGACTAAGCCAATAACGGACAACAGTCCACATTAATAACATTATTTTGTATCATGAGTTGTGTAGGTCAGCATATAAGGTACAATTTTTCATATACATCTTGGTAACAGGAAATCTTGTTCGTAATATGATCTCCACTGAACCAGTTCCGAACATTTAACAGACCACTGAAGGCAGTCATTCCTTAGAAAACAAAAGAAAAGGTGAACCACATTACTGTTGACTTTTGGATGTTCAATAATTTATGCCAACAAGGTTTATTAGCTAGATAACTTAGTTTGCTAAATTAAAAATGCTGAGCAGTCAGACTGGTTGAAAATGGTGTTTAGCTGTTACAAATAATTGCTTAGCTTCTGTAAAGTCTAATACTGACCACCAAACCTGAGGGAAAATCCATTTTCCCCTGAGCAAAATACAGTACTGACATTCAGATAAGCAAACCAACCTTGAATAACCACTTTGTGCCATTGTATATTCATCACAACGTTGTAGGAATCATTTATTATGGACAAAGTTATATCTATAATGCAGCAAACTTAACATGTGCTTAAGCCAAACATCCAAATTTATGAAAGGTCAGGCATACAAGAACTTTCATTCTCTCCAGCTGAATGTCATTTATTGCATCAATGTAAAGGCCCAAACTGAATATCAGTAGGGAAAGCACACACTCTAATTTCCTTGAACCTTTCTTTTAAAACATGAAAAGTTGTTATATACATTAATAACTTGGATATGAATGTAAAAGGTGTAATTAGTAAATTTGCAGATTTCACCGTAATTGGTGATGTTGTTGATAGTGAGGAGGATGGTCTCAGTCTACAGTCTGTTACAGCTGGTAAATTGAGCAGAGAAATGGCAGATGGAATTTAATCCTGAAAACTGCAAGGTGATGCATTTTGAGAGATCTAATAAGGGATGGATATTCACAATGTAGGTCATTAGAGACTACTGAGGAACAAAGGGACCCTTGTGTATAAATCTATAGATCCCTGAAAGCGTCAGCACAAGTAGAGAGGGTGGGTGGTAAAGAAGGCATATGGAATACTTGCTTTCATTAGTACAGTGTAGGAGCAAGAAAGTCTTCTTACAACTTTAAAAAAAAATTGGTTAGGCCACAGATGGAGTACTGCATGCAGTTCTAGTCCCCACACTATCGGAAGGACATGATTGCACTGGAAAGGCTGCAGAGGTGATTCATCAGGATGTTGCCTGGAATGAAAAATCTCAGGAATGAGGAGAGACTGGATAGGCTAGGCTTGTTTTCCTTGGAGCAGAGGAGGCTGAGAGGGATCTTTTTGAGGTGTACAAAATCATGAGAGGCATAGACAGAGTAGATAGTAAAAATTACTTCCCAATGACAGACTTGTCTAAGACCAGAGGTGAAGAATATGTGTTTTAGAGGATATTGGAGGAAATATTTCTGTCACCCAGAGGGTAGTAGATGTATCAGACATGCAATTGAATGTGATGAGGGTGTTGGAAGCATGTAGTGTCAAAACATTTAAGAAGCATCTGGATAAGTATTGGAAAAGCTAGGGCAGATTAGGTGACGAACTAATTGTAGGTAAATGGGATCAGTGTGGCTTGGTGATTCTTGGTCAGCTTAGGCAGGATGGGGTGAAGGGCCTGTACCTACACTGTAACATTATGACTGCATTATTGTACTTTCTGCACAGACACATAGCATATAGTTAATAATCAGTTCTTAAGTTAAGATTACTGAAGTATGTGCTAGGTTCTGATAAATTCGTGACACATTGGTCTTATTACACGAAATAAAACTAAAATTGCATCCTGATAATGCCACCAAATTGTATCTGTTCTTTGCCTTCTATGGACAGTGATCTTTGTTAGGATCACCACATAGATCGATGACTCAAAATAAATTAGAACTTCCACTTTATAGCTGAAAAGGATGACATGACAAAATTTCGATCTCCGTACGATAGCAGCTCCAGCCACGAATTACAAACAGCTGCGATTTTATTATCATTCCACTTATTAATTTATAAGTGATAATGGGAACTGCAGATGCTGGAGAATCCAAGATAATAAAATGTGAAGCTGGATGAACACAGCAGGCCCAGCAGCATCTCAGGAGCACAAAAGCTGACGTTTCAGGCCTAGACCCTTCATCAGAGAGGGTGATGAAGGGTCTAGGCCCGAAACATCAGCTTTTGTGCTCCTGAGATGCTGCTGGGCCTGCTGTGTTCATCCAGCCTCACATTTTATTACTAAGTTATAGGCCTGGGTTTTCTTCAGAGTGGCATTGTTAACCTTACTGCAACACTGCCAGAAATGCAGTCTTCACTCAACTCCTGATGTCAGTTTTGGGTGGGGTTTTGGGCAGCCAGCAAGCTAAATTGGAAGATGATCTGGCTGCTAAAACCAATTGAAGGTCAAGCATCAACAAAATCCCTTCAGTTGACCTCCCACCTGTTCCAAGTAGGATGTCTATGCAGGCACAAGAAGAAATAGGCAACACGGGACCTGTCCACTGTCCGCAATTTAGGTTACTGGGAGAGATTTCAGGATTGTCTGAATTTCTTACTCCTTCCCCCTGCAAAGAATCAAAATAAAAACCTCATTGGGCCTGTTCCAGTATTAGGTTCTCTTTGGTTGTCCTTATCTTGAAATGATAGGCTTTGAAAGTTAAAATCAGATCGGAATCCTGTCTCTGGTCCCAAACCTGTACTTTTAAAGATGATTATTGTCGTCTTTGTTTAGTCGACATTTGTTATGATCCCCAGAAATACTGAAAACTTCTTTAAATATTTGAACTTGCATTTAAATAGCTGTAGGCATGAACAGAGACTGTAAAGTTTTTTTTTATTTTAGATAATTTTTTGGTTTAATTTCTTAATGGACCTTTCTGGATGTAAGATGGCAACAATAGAATGTATTCTAGAACTGGATCCACTGGGCAAAAGCAATGCAGCATCCCTCTGAAATCAGTGAGTACTTGTGCTGCAGTGGTAGTGTTCCTACCTCTCAAACATGGGTCCTGGGTTCAAGCCCCACCTGCTCCAGAGGTGAGTCAAAGCAGTTTGAGCAAGTTAATTGAGAGGAAAATAAATCCTACTGAATTGTACCACCCTTGTATTTTATAGATATTTAAGTCAAATCTTCAAAAAAGTAACTTCAGACAATCGAGAAGTGGTCTCATTGCACCTTCTGCATACAGAAACGGGAATGTCTTGCTCCAATTGTATAGGCCCTTGGTGAGACCACACCAGGAATATTGCATGCAGTTTTGGAATCTTTATCTGAGGAGGGGTGTACTGATTATAAAGGGAGTGCAAAGAATGTTTAGCAGAATAAAGACCTCTCGACCACCTCCAAATCTCTCCATCCATCTGGACCCCTCCCACTGGCTTTTTACCTTCACTCAATCTATTCATTGAGAATTGTCAACATGACATGGGTCACCTTAATTTTTCTGCTCCCCTCAAACATTCCATCCTATCTCTCAATGCACTGACGATCCAGTGCTCCCCGATCCAAGACAGAAACTTTAATTGAACCTGCTGGCAATAGGTGCAGTTGTTGTCTGACAGCTGACCACCATCTCTCAGATACCTCCTCCTGTCTCCCCCTGGACCATGACCCCACCATAGAATATCAGGCTATCATAAGCACAATGGTTACTGAGCACGTTTCATCTATGATCTCTTACTGCTACCTCCAGGCTCATAGTCTCCTAATCCCGCACAGCTCACTTCTATCTCCTTCCCAAAATCCGCAAACAGGACTGCCTGAGCAGACAGGAGATAATGGGAACTGCAGATGCTGGAGAATTCCTAGATAATAAAATGTGAGGCTGGATGAACACAGCAGGCCAAGCAGCATCTCAGGAGCACAAAAGCAGATGGCCTCAAGGCACTCCGCTTCTTCCTGTCCCGCAGGCTCGACCAGTCCCCCTCCACCGACACCCTCATCCGCCTAGCTGAACTCGTCCTCACCCTCTACAACTTCTCTTTTGACTCCTCCCACTTCCTACAGACTAAGGGGGTGGCCATGGGCACCCGCATGGGCCCCAGCTATGCCTGCCTCTTTGTAGGTTACGTGGAACAGTCCCTCTTCCGCACCTACACAGGCCCCAAACCCCACCTCTTCCTCCGGTACATCGATGACTGTATCGGCGCCGCCTCTTGCTCCCCAGAGGAGCTCGAACAGTTCATCCACTTCACCAACACCTTCCACCCCAACCTTCAGTTCACCTGGGCCATCTCCAGCACATCCCTCACCTTCCTGGACCTCTCAGTCTCCATCTCAGGCAACCAGCTTGTAACTGATGTCCATTTCAAGCCCACCGACTCCCACAGCTACCTAGAATACACCTCCTCCCACCCACCCTCCTGCAAAAATTCCATCCCCTATTCCCAATTCCTCCGCCTCCGCCGCATCTGCTCCCACGATAAGACATTCCACTCCCGCACATCCCAGATGTCCAAGTTCTTCAAGGACCGCAACTTTCCCCCCACAGTGATCGAGAACGCCCTTGACCACGTCTCCCGTATTTCCCGCAACACATCCCTCACACCCCGCCCCCGCCACAACCGCCCAAAGAGGATCCCCCTCGTTCTCACACACCACCCGACCAACCTCCGGATACAACGCATCATCCTCCGACACTTCCGCCATCTACAATCCGACCCCACCACCCAAGACATTTTTCCATCCCCACCCCTGTCTGCTTTCCGGAGAGACCACTCTCTCCATGATTCCCTTGTTCGCTCCACACTGCCCTCCAACCCCACCACACCCGGCACCTTCCCCTGCAACCGCAGGAAATGCTACACTTGCCCCCACACCTCCTCCCTCACCCCTATCCCAGGCCCCAAGATGACATTCCACATTAAGCAGAGGTTCACCTGCACATCTGCCAATGGGGTATACTGCATCCACTGTACCCGGTGTGGCTTCCTCTACATTGGGGAAACCAATGGAGGCTTGGAGACCACTTTGCAGAACACCTCCGCTCAGTTCGCAACAAACAACTGCACCTCCCAGTCGCAAACCATTTCCACTCCCCCTCCCATTCTTTAGATGACATGTCCATCATGGGCCTCCTGCAGTGCCACAATGATGCCACCCGAAGGTTGCAGGAACAGCAACTCATATTCCGCTTGGGAACCCTGCAGCCCAATGGTATCAATGTGGACTTCACCAGTTTCAAAATCTCCCCTTCCCCTACTGCATCCCTAAACCAGCCCAGTTCGTCCCCTCCCCCCACTGCACCACACAACCAGCCCAGCTCTTCCACCCCACCCACTGCATCCCAAAACCAGTCCAACCTGTCTCTCCCTCCCTAACCTATTCTTCCTCTAACCCATCCCTTCCTCCCACCCCAAGCCGCACCCCCATCTACCTACTAACCTCATCCCACCTCCTTGACCTGTCCGTCTTCCCTGGACTGACCTATCCCCTCCCTACCTCCCCACCTACACTCTCTCCACCTATCTTCTTTTCTCTCCATCTTTGGTCCGCCTCCCCGTCTCTCCCTATTTATTCCAGTTCCCTCTCCCCATCCCCCTCTCTGATGAAGGGTCTAGGCCCGAAACGTCAGCTTTTGTGCTCCTGAGATGCTGCTTGGCCTGCTGTGTTCATCCAGCCTCACATTTTATTGCCTGAGCAGACCAATTGTTTCTGCTTGCTCCTGCCTCTCAGAACTCATCTCTTCCTACCTCAACTCGAATTCTCCATCTTTTCCAGTGCTTTGCCATTTACATCCTTGACTCCTATGATACTTTATGTCAGTTTCAGAATTTCCAGTTTACGGGCTCAAGCCACTTTTCTTTGCACATCCAATCTCCCACCAGGATGGTCTCAGGGCTCCCTTCTTCTTCCTGGCAAAAAGGCCTGAACCATCCCATCGAACAACATCCTCTTTCCAAGTTCGTCCTCACCCTGAACAACTTATCTTTTAATTCCTGTCACTTTCTTCAGGTCAGAGAAGTGACCAAGGATACTTGCATAGGTCCCAGTTATGTCTGTCTCTTTGAGGCGTACATAGAACTTTACTTATTCCAGTCCTACTGCAGCCCCAACTCAGAACTTTTTCACCTGATATTGATGATATCATCAGTACTGCTTCCCCCTCTCAACTGGAATTGGAAAAGTTTATCAGTTTTGGTTCCAATTTCCACCCTGCTCCAACTTTCATCTGGTCCATCTCTAACTCTTCGCTTCCCTTCCTCAACATCTGTTCCCATTTCTGGGAATAGGCTGGCCACCAATATCCATTATAAATCCACTGACTCCCACAGTTGCCTTGACTATACATCCTCACATCCTTCTTCCTTAAAGACTCTATTCCACCGTCCCAGTTCCGGCGTCTTCATCACATCTGTTCTGACGATGCCAAATTTGACAAAGTAGTCTCTGAAATGCTCATTTTCTTCCTCCACAATGATTCTCCAGCTGCCATGAAGATCATTAGCTGCCATTTCTGCCACCTCCAGTAAGATGCTACCACCAGACACAAATTCCCTTCCCCTCCCTTGTCCGCCTTCTGAAAGGACCATTTCCTCTGGGACACTCTGGTCGACTCATCCTACGTTCCCAACACCCTTCCATGACCGTTGGCACCTTCCCCTGCAACCACTGAAGGCGAAACACCAGCCCATTTACCTCCTCCCTCCCTAGTAACCAAGGGCTCAAAGATACCTTCCAGGTGAAGCAGCGTTTTACCTGCACTTCACACAATTTAGCCCACTGCATTCGCTGCTCACAATGTTGTCTCCTCTGTATTGGGAAATGAAATGCGACTGGGTGATCGCTTTGCAGAACACCTATGTTTAGGCCACCAGAAAGACCCTGCTCTTCCAGTTGCCTGCCACTTGAACATACCACCTTGTTCCCTGGCCAACATCTCTGTCTCAAGCTTGCTACAGTGCTCCAGTGAAGCTCAGTGCAAGCTAGAATGACACAACTCATTTTCCCCTTGGAAACTCTATACCCTTCTTGATCCAATATTGAATTCAACAGTTTTAGGGCTTGAGTCACCTTCTCCCATGTCCTTACCCCAACCCCCATACACCAGGCCTTGTTATCACATAATCTGCTATTGCACAGAACACGTTGTTCGCCACTAATAGTCCCCATTAGTAGCTATTCATTCTGCTAGGCTGAATATTATCCACTCCTTTGTCTGTCCAACTGTTCTTCTCTCTCTTTGGGCTCTATATCCACCAATCAATCACTCCTTCGCCCTTCCCTCCACCCTAACTTCTGCATAAAAACCAACATTTTCCTGGCTACCAACAGTTCTGAAGAAGAATCACTGGACCTGAAACTTTAACTTTGATTTGTCTCCACAAATACTGTCAGACCTGCTGTGCTTTTCCTGCAACTTCTGTTCCTTCAGATTTCCAGCATCCACAATTCTTTTGTTTTTTTTCATTTACCAGACTAATACCTGGGATAGCAGGACTGACATACAGAGAGAAACTGGATTGATCAGTTCTACATTCACTGGACTTTAGATGAATGGGGCCTGATCGGATAGAAACCCGTGAGATTCTAGCAAGATTAGACAGAGTATGTGCAGGTAGGATGTTATCAATGACCATGGAGTCTGGAAACAGGGGTCAAAATCTAAGGATAAAAGTTAGTCCTTTTAGGATAGAGATGAGGAGGTATCTCTTCACCCAAAGAGTGATGATCCTGTGGAATTCTCTGCCACAGGAAGCTGTTGAGGCCAAAACGTTGGAGGCTATTAGGTAAGATGTAGATATAAACCTTAGGACTAAGGGGATCAAAAGATATGGAGACAAAGCGGGAACAGGGGACTGAGTAAGATGATTAAATATGATTACATTAAAAGGCGGAGCAGGCTCGAAGGGCTGAATGGCCTACTCCTGCCCTGATATTCTATGTTTCTATTGTGCCTGAAGCTGGTGTTAATGGCCCTACAGTTTATCTCATGTAGCAGACAATTGTTTGCGTCCAGAAGTATCAACACCCATTTCATCAACGACAATGAGGCACCCTGGAATCCCACTCATGTGGCTGAAACTGCAGATTTTTGAACAGCTTTCAATACACAGCTTAGCAACTCTTTCACCAGTCTGCTGCTTACATTGGTACAGAAAACAACAAAATAGTTTCAGGCTTAACTACAGCCTGTTTCTTGTCTCAAAGTCATTAAAATTCTGATATTTGGAAAAATATTCATATTTTATCAGAGTTGCAAATGAATTCCCAACATGTAGGAATGATGTTGATGTGCTTTCAACTGCCAGAAACTACATGTGAACTCAGTACAAAAAGGAATTCTGAAAATGATGACAAGAATGTTATATACAAGAAAATATACATTTTAACAGAGTCCGCGTCCATACTTTTAGTGAGAGCTTTATTTCAGATAAACGTGCTCTATGAAAGAAAACTCACACACCACTGATTATTAGTTCTCCATATTCATAAAAACCAAAAGAGCTGTGGATGCTGTAAATCAGAAACAAAAACAGAAGTTTCTGGAAAAGCTTAGCAGGTCTGGCAGCATCTATGAGGAGAACTCAGAGTTAATGTTTCAGGTCTGGTGATTCTTCCTCAGAATGTCCATATTCATAAATCTAATTCTCACCTAATTAAACATTAATTAATATATTCATCACTCTTCACTCATTCCATTAAATCTCAGGCAGACATTCCTTTACTTCACATTAGATGATAACAATGCCAAGACTTTGTGATTTAATGCTTTTACTGCAATAAAACTGATTAAAAGCACCATAGATTAAACAATATTTTTATACACAGTTTATACTATGAATTATACTGGACTAATGGTAAGATTCTTAGTAGTGTAGATGAGCAGAGAGATCTCGGTGTCCATGTACACAGATCCTTGAAAGTTGCCACCCAGGTTAACAGGGCTGTTAAAAAAACATACAGTGTTTTAACTTTTATTAATAGAGGGATCGAGTTCCAGAACCAAGAGGTTATGCCGCAGCTGTACTAAACTCTGGTGCAGCCGCACTTGGAGTATTGTGTACAGATCTGGTCACCGCATTATAAGAAGGATGTGGCATCTTTGGAAATGGTGCAGAGGAGATTTACTAGGATGTTGCCTGGTATGGAGGGAAGGTCTTACAAGGAAAGGCTGAGGGACTTGAGGCTGGTTTCATTAGAGAGAAGAAGGTTGAGAGGTGACTTAATTGAAACATATAAAATAATCAGAGGGTTAGATAGGGTGGATAGGGAAAGCCTTTTTCCTAGGATGGTGACGGCGAGCACAAGGGGGCATAGCTTTAAATTGAGGGGTGAAGGATATAGGACAGATGTCAGAGGTAGTTTCTTTACTCAGAGAGTAGTAAGGGAATGGAATGCTTTGCCTGCAACGGTAGTAGATTCGCCAATTTTAGGTACATTTAAGTCGTCATGGATAAGCATATGGACATACGTGGAATAGTGTAGGTTAGATGGCTTTGAGATCGGTATGACAGGTCGGCACAACATCGAGGGCCGAAGGGCCTGTACTATGCTGTAATGTTGTATGTTCTAATTATGGTGCTGAAATTTCACTTTTACTTCCAAAACAACTGAAGAACAGACTTATCACATTTGCATCGCATCATTCTTTATCGACATTCAATTTCCTCAGAACCAATTCAAGCTAACTCTTAGCTCCTAATGGCTCACTGCTGTCTGGTGGATTAACTTTGACTGTGATATTCAGTGCTATTTAAGAAACCTCTATCTTTGAAAACTCATCTTCATGACATGATGAGATAACAACGTGTAGAGCTGAATGACATGATGAATCATGTGGCCCATGCATGCAGTTATAAATGCTGATTATCCACCCTGGAAATCCGATTTCATTTTCATCTTTTACATAAATGGGCAGTTTAAAACATAACTATACATAACCCTACATTCTCAACATCTTCCTGAGAGTCTGGAGTCTAACAGTCTAACCACTGAGCACAGATGATATTGCTATTGTTTCCAAATGTAAACACCTTGTATATTCTTTCCAGCAAAAAAATCTTGGCCTTCCTTTAATTATTTAGCAGCCACTTCGCCCAGACTTGTAATCATACAGACATAAGAACAGGAACCATTTCATTTTACCTTAAAATAAAAACACTTCCCCAGAACAACACCAATATCATGTTATATAAGATAACACGTTATGAAGCTGGATGAACACAGCAGGACAGGCAGCATCAGAGGAGCAGGAAAGCTTGACGTTTCAGCTTGGGACCCCGCTGTGATTGGCAGTTCCTACTATCTCTGTACCAATATCATGCTGCCTGTTCATTAGAGTATAGAAAAGTGTATGTGTTATAGGTGCCTTTCCTTTGGTACATAACCTGCCAAATTTCAATTATCCACACCCAGATTCTACTGTGTTAACCCCACCCATCGCTCACTGTAAACAGACCTGGCATACTTTCTGGCCTTGCAAAACTTCCAGTGCAATGTAACTGAATTCCTAAGAGAAATGCATACGGACATGGTAACTAATAATGGATACTACAACACTAACTACATTAAAAATGGAATTCCAATTAAGCCAATTTTCTTTGATTTTGAATTTGTTAGAACAACATGATATTTTGCAGGTTCCACCCTTGGCCAAAGCACAGCCTTTACTTCAAAGGGTTATTCAAAAGCCATACTGAACATGCCTCTTAATGATGTATATGCTGTTATTTGTTTGCTTTGTTCAGTTAAATAAAAATCAAGTCAGAATTTCCTCCATCTTGAAGGAAATTACAATATTGGTTGTCAACAGTTAAAAGTGTCTGAAAATTATAAAGGCTTCCCTCAGAATGAGACTGACATATTAATAGAGGATTTCCCCAACAATGAGATATTTTTGGCAAAATTCTCTCTCCTAAGTATGTTCAGCACATAGGACTTCTAAAATAGAGCAAATAAGGTTGCAGTTTATGAATCAGTGCTCCTTGCAGACAACTCTATGCTGATCTCTGTTTACACATTTCTGAAACATGCTCCCAACAGGTACAGAGGTTTATAAAGTATGTCCCACAGTCTGACAATCCACAGAAAGTAGGAACCGACTCTCGTTTCCAGAGCACTTTAAATCACTATTCATTGCGCTTTTCAAATGACAGCAAAACTCAGGAGAATTTAGTTTTCAACTAGCATCATCTCTGCCTTTTTATGAATTTTTTGTCTTTATTTGGGATGGAAGGAAACATCAAGAAAGAATATATTGTTCATTACTTCTCCGGTTCAGTCTTTCATTAACATTTCCATTATCCATTTATATTCTGTTAATGAGCACTTGAGATCTGTGTGTTAAGGCGTATTACATAATGCTATTATAATTGGCAAAGAGTCCTTGATCTGGAAATCAAATGTCTTTGTGTATAATTAACCCTAAGGGGAAAATTGTAACTTTTGGTCTGTAATCAAGTAAATGTCTTCTTTGCAGGCAAGGCCACCACGTATCTGCATTGAGCAAAGTTATCTGGGGGTTCTGCATGATATGGATTTTGGAGAGATGTGTGACAGAAATGGGTTGGTGAGACCCATCTTGATTTCAAAGTACAGGAACACGCCCTTTGGCCCAGCAAGCCTGCGCCAACACATGAAGTCTTTATAAATAAAAACCGTTTCCCACTCTGTGGTCGGTGTCCTTCTGTTGTCTGCTTATTGATGTATTTGTCAAGATGCCTCTTAAACATTGCTATTGTATATGCTTCTACCACCTCTTCTGGAAGCACATTCCAGGCATTTACCATCCTCTGCATAAAAAAAGCTTGCCTCTCACATCTCCTTTAAACTTTCCCTCTTTCATATTTAAACTTTCCACCTTTGACTTTAAACTTATGTCTACTATTAGCTGACATTTTCTACCCTGGGAAAATAGTCTGATTATCCATTCTATCCATGCCTTTCATAATTTTGTAATCCTATATCTGGTCACCTTCAGCCTCTGATGTTCAGGTGAAAGCAAACCAGGTTTGTCCAATCTCTCCTCTTAGCTAATACCATCTGAAGAATTTTTTGTTCCAGCTTTCATGCTTTTTAAAAGTGGAATGATCAGATTGTAACATGACAGCCATGAGCTGCCAATTGACAGTCGATATTGCTTGTAGATTACCTTGTTAATACCACAGCTCTCCTCTTTAGAATTCAAACTCCCAACTTATCAAACTTGCAAACAAGCCTGATGGCAGCGAAACCCAACACTGAAACCAAAGTGTGCATTTGTCAGATTCAACTTGCTGTTTGCTCTGAACAATGTCTATGTTGGATACCTATCAACAAATTCCCAGGGCATGATTATCAGGCATGAGTTGTATGGACATCTCCTCCATGGGCATTTGCATTTGCCAACATACGATGACTATTCCGACACTTCTACTGGGCATAGACTTGCATTGAGTATGCAGCAGCAACTTCCATTGATAAGCTGCTGCCTTAGAGCTGTTTGCTTGCTCTCTTGGCACACACTAACTTACTGCTGACCTGCTTGCTCATAGCACCCCTGCTCTGTCTTGCTATGTCAGTTGGTGCAGTCATATAACTAGGCAGCTTGTATCGATGCTCAGCAGTTCTCCCATCCAGGGGGAGTGTATATCAGACAGTGTGCTGTGTCATACCTGCTCCATGTGCCAACAGCTTATGTGGCAAACACGCAACATTGGTAGCAAGTAGGAGCGAACCCCAATGGGGACTGGTCCTCAATGAAGTGGGTGTAAATCAAGGCAAGCCTTCCGTATCAGCCAAAGGCCCTCAACATGGTCAAGAGAATAGTCATGGGGTTATCTGCGAGTGAACCTATGTGTCTGCCTCAACATTGGCAGCCTAAAGTACCATTTGCAAGCACAGGGAACAATGTGAACACATGACATTGGGTGCTGCTGGTACATTTGGCCTTCCTGGTTCAACATCCCTGATGACTGGCTCCCTCCCTGCTCTGAGGTATAACCGCTAATGAATGGGGAGTGGGCCATAGTCAGCCTATTGCCTCCATAGTATCAAATCTGGTGGATAGGACTAATGCAATTGGCGAGAAGTATAGGTACCAGTCAGGGATACCTGCATGCCTTGCCTGGGGCTCTCTGGCCATGGCAGTCAAGGGGTAGGCCGTGATCGGTCCATTGAGTCCATCCTTCAAAACTAAAGGAAAAGAAGTTTGAAGAGGTTGGGAAGTGTATCTGTAGCTATGACACAGACATACAGTAGTTCAATCTTCAGGAAGGAGAGAGGACTGCAGGTTTGGGAACGTATACAGTGGAATTGCAAAGGATGGCAGCAGGATTGAGAAGGAGGATCTCTAAACCATGGGTAGGAAGGGTATAATGTTGGAGGAGGGTTTCATCCATGGACAGGAGCACCTAGGTTTCAAATGGTTGAGAGGGTGGTAATGAATTAAGAAACCAAGCGTAGCCATGTCATGTGTCAGAGTGTGTGTAGAGAGGGTAGGCAAATATAGATCTGTATAGACATGTCGATTGGGTATTTGGAGAAGTGTGAACTGTATGGGGCTCACAGAATGGGCTACTGGGGCTTGAATGTGGATATTTGAGGCCTTAATGATACAGTCAGAAGCTACTAGAAGAGGAGTACTCATTATCACCCTCCATTGTACTGAAAATCGAAAGTATGCAATGGGAAGAAAACAGATGAAAGCGCGCTTGGAGTGGGCTCAATCTGTGAAGGCTGGGCTGCAGCAAAGACAGCACATGGGGCTTTTTAAGAGGGAAAACACCAGACAAGGGGCCAATGAAAGATCAAGCAAACAGGCATGCAGTCTGCCTGGCCATTCTACTGCACTGATCCTCTCTACATGGTACCTTCCTGGCACAGCCACTGCTGGACAACTCTTTGGCACCTCCACTTAGTTCAGGGAACCAAGTATTAGAGATGTCAAACCAGGAGGACGAAAGATACTGGCAGCACCCAATGCTATGTGTTCACATTGTTCTGTCTGTTTGCAAATGTTACACTAGGCTGTCAGTGCAGATCTCCATCATGTGTGGCCGCGAAAATGTGTTTAGCAGAGAAACTGAAAAGTAGATGCATGAAAGGTGAAGTCATTGTGAGGTTCTATCTTGTCTCCCAGTGAGGAGGGGGCATCAGCATTTCTCACCAAGTTTCTCACTCCCCTGTCACCATGCCTTAGGCGCTGGAGACCCATGGATGTGGTGATGAAGGATATCCATAAGGATTCTAGGCCTGCGTAGCTAATGATGGCAGCCACTAATCTGTACAACGAGGAAGCTAGATAGTGGCAGCATTTTCCACCCTTCTGCAGTTTCTACGTGGTAAGGGACATTGCCTCCCGTATGACTGTCTATCACCACTGCTCCTCCTTCTGCGTTTGCGTAGAATCTCAAATTTACTGACTCCACAGGGTTCTCCCTTGTTTTGGGCCTCAGCACATTGATGGTCCCTGGCACACCACCTCTGAGTTCCAGCTGCCTGGGCCATTTCTCTGCCAGCTGTGAAGGTGTTACAGTGAGATAGGCTCATCTGATTATACACCCTCACTCTCGATGGCAACTGTCCTCACTGAGGTCTCAGTACATGGCCAAGTGGAGTGTGCTTCCTGTTCGCCTTTGGCACTGTCACTATCAGAGGTTCAGGAGGATGTTGTCTCCATAGCCAGATGCACCTCTACAGATGTTGTTGGGGGTGTGGAACTGGCAACACCAGAGTCAAAGAAGGAAGGCTTCGTGGCCAGTGTTTAGAAGCGGTGTGCAATAATTGAAACTGCGAGTGCGGTTAATATGAGAGTGGCTATGGAATAATTAATGAGGTGAGTTTGGGAGTAATATCTAGACTTCAATGCAAAAAACCCTCCAAAAACCATCTCAGTGGAACTCAG
Organism: Stegostoma tigrinum; assembly: GCF_030684315.1. Lineage (NCBI taxonomy): Eukaryota > Metazoa > Chordata > Chondrichthyes > Orectolobiformes > Stegostomatidae > Stegostoma > Stegostoma tigrinum. Next base: position 34,218,966 of record NC_081354.1, read on the forward strand.
ACTCAGCCAAAAAAAGTAAGTATCACCCCATTATCTTTTCATTGTACCTTAGGATGAATATAGATCCTGTTTTCATTGCCACAATTTCTTATGCTGTCAGGATATTGGTTGAAGAATTGTCCCTCTCTAGCCAATGACCCAACGACATTTGTTGGTATTCATCAGAGATTGTTTCCATAAAAACTGAAGTTTGCTTGATGCTGGATATGAGGGAAAAAGGTACTGCACAACTGGCAAGGACAGTTATATTCCTATGATCCCACTTATGAAAAATATTCCACAGCTTTTTATGCCTGTGACATAAATCACAATAATAATACTGCATTCAATTCTGGTCTCCCTGCGAAAGGAAGAACATTGTGAAGCGTGAAAGGGTTCAGAAAAGACTTACAAGGATGTTGCCAGATTTGAAGGGTTTGAGCTATAGGGGGAGGTTGAATACACTGAGGCTACTTTCCCTGAAATGTCAGAGACTGAGCAGTGACCTTATAGGAGTTTTTAAAATCATAATGGGAGTGGATAGGGTAAATAGCCCAGTCTTTTTCCTACGGGAGGGAGTCCAAAACTAGAGGGCATTTGTTTAAGGTCAGAGGGAAAAGATTTAAAAGGGACTGAAGGGGCAACTTTTTCACACAGGGGGTGGTGCATGTATGGAATGAGTTGCCAGAGGAAGCAGTGGAAGCTGGTACAATTGCAACATTTGAAAAGCATCTGGATGGGTATAGGAATAGGAAGGCTTTAGAGGAACATGGGTCAAATGCCGACTAATGGGACTAGATTAATTTAAGATATCTGGTTGGCGTGGATGAGTTTGAACAAAGGGTCTGTTTCTGTGTTCAACATCTCTGTGACTCTTCGAAGCTATCACCCTGGTACCACTACCATGCCAAGTGGTACCTTAGGCCAAGATTTCAAGGTAAAATTTTTTTGAAGTCCAGAAACATTGTGGTTGGGGTGTGAAAAAGAAATGAATAAATTAATGTTGCCACTTGAAACTTGTTTAAATGCATTTGAATCTTTTCTGTTTTTGTTTTCTCATCCTTCACCCATTCACAATCTACGAAGAATCCCTTAAGGTGCTGGGCACCCCTCAAATGGTTCATTATCGATTAGACCTGTTCGAGTGTGACTAAGATTGTATCTCAAGTACAGTTAGCCCTGAAAGAACAGAATATATTTCAGAACCAAAATACCTTGCCTACTTCATTCAGGTCAAAGGCATCAAATTGATGTTCAAAAAAGTCCAAAAGTCGACAACTAACCTTAAACAGCAAGTCCAAAGTAACAGCATGTCTTATCCATTGATATCATCTGAATACAATCTCCTTCATCTGATTACAGGAAAGGCAATTATGGAGTGAGTTTGAATGTTGCCACATTTGGTAGCAGCTCTGATCATGTTGCTAAGAAACCTCCTCAAACATAATATTGTAGATTGTGCTGAATGGATCAAAAAAACATTGAAATAAGGGATAGACAATACTGAAATACTGTTTTGCTTTTGTAAACATCACTATCTATACTGATAACACAATAATTAAGGATATTATATCAGCTGAAAGAGTTAAATATCTCCTGGATAGATTCAGCAACAAATCAGTGCTTTGAGTTATGCTTCAGGGCACCTCTGCCAATTCCTTTGGACTTTTTTCATTCTCTTTACAAGGTTGAAAGGGTGGATTTGTTTTCAGTGAGTCAAGGATCAAAGAGTTTATAAAGAAAACGCATGATCTATACATACTTTGTTTTTTGATAATGTGATTTAAAACTATGTCTAGTAAGTAATGTTACTCACCATATTCCAGTTGCAATCTTATTTTTTTAAATAGCTTAAGTAAAAGAGAATTGTAGATATTTTAAAACAGTTAATTGTGCTGCTTTAAGAAAAAGCTGTGTATCTGGTGAAGAATAGTATTCAGATTTCAACAATAGAGGTAAAGAAAAGCTATGTAAAAATGTGCAGCTTCTGAATTGTGTAGGCTAGGCAAGTAACATCAAAATATAATGCAGGATATTTGGTTTGATGGGTATTTGATGGTTTGCTTCTTTAACTAGATTGAAGGGTGCAGAGAAGAATTTAAACAGCAGAATGTTGGGGACATCTATAAAAACATTGTAGAACTTATTCTCAGGTTAAAGGAACGAGGAAAAGAACATGGCAGATTTTACACGGACCTCCACCAGCACAAATTGCTTTCACTTATTTTCATTCTCTACCTAGTGCACCATAGGTCCTTAGAAATGTAACTTCTGTGAGAAAAATCCATTGGCCTGTAACAATCTGGTTGGATGCAAATGGTGAGAAACAGACAAGCAGCTAAGAGTGAAATAGTGACATATCGATAATACAGATCTCACTCTATGGTATTTGATGCCTTGTAATGTGAATAAAAGGGTTCAACTCCTACTGGTCAAAATAACAAAGATATAAGTGACAATACTTTTCAACAACCTCAGAAATAACCTTTGGATTGTTTAAATGCAGTTTTTAACAGCAGTGTCTGCTTGTAAATTATAATTAATAAGAGTCTATTGTAGAAATATCAAACAATATAGATTAAAATTGACCACTTCTACAGACACAAGCCAATGAGATTTCCATAATTGTTCATGGGATATGGCATTATTGCCGAGGTCAGGTTCCAGGGTTGAGATCTTTCATTAAGGTCAGAGAAGGTGGTAGAAGAGGGGGAGGTGTGGCTTTGTTAGTCAAGGACAGCATAACGGTGGCTGAAAGAACTTTTGATGAGGACTCGTCTACTGAGGTGGTATGGGCTGAGGTTGCCGAGGAAGGTTTGTCATCTGAGTCAGTATGGGTGGAAGTTAGGAACAGCAAGGGAGCAGTCACCTCATTGGGGGTTTTCTATAGACCCCCAAATAGCAGTAGGGAGATCGAAGAACTCATAGGCCAGCAGATTGTTGAAAAGTGCAAACGTAGCAGGGTTATTGTTAACTTTCCCAATACAGATTGGAACCTCCTTAGTGCAGATGGTTTGGATGGAGCCGTTTTTGTCAGATGTGTTCAGGAGGGTTTCCTTACTCAGTACATGGACAGGCCAATGAGGGGGAGGCCATTTTGGATTTGGTGCTCGGCAATGAGCCAGGACAGGTGTCAGATCTCATGGTGGGAGAACACTTTGGCGACAGTGACCACAACAGCCTCACATTTACCATAGTCATGGAAAGGGAAAGGAGCAGTTACCAGGGGAAGATATTTAACTGGGGTAAAGGAAACTATGACACTATCAGCAGGAGTTGGGAAGTACAGATTGGGAGCAATTGTTCCACAGAAAGGGCACAACAGACATGTGGAGACTGTTTAAGGAGCAGTTGTTGCGAGTGATGCATACATTTGTTCCTCTGAGTCAGGTAAGAAGGGGTAAGATTAAGGAGCCTTGGATGACGGGAACAGAGGTGCTTCTCGTCAAAAAGAAACATGCAGCTTACATAAGGTGGAGGAAGCAAGGGTCTAGCACAGCTTTAGAGGATTACAGGCTTGCTTGGAAGGAGCTCAAAAGTGGACTGGGGAGGGCCAGGAGGGGGCACAAAAAAGGCTTGGCAGGAAGGATTAGGGAGAACCCAAAGGCATTTTACTCATAGGTGAGGAATAAGAGAATGATCAGGGAGAAGGTAGGGCCAATCAGGGATAGCGTAAGGAACTTATGCATGGAGTCTGGGCAGATAGGGGAAGCCCTAAGTAAGTATTTTGCTTCGGTTTTCACTAAGGAAAGGAACCTTGTTGTGAATGAGAACTTTGAGGAGCAGGAAAACAGGCTTGTACAGATCGAGATTGAGGAAGTTGATATGCTGGAAATTTTGGCAAACATTAAGATTGATAAGTCCCCAGGGCCAGACCAGATTTATTCTAGGTTGCTTTGGGAAGCGAGAAAGGAGGTTGCTAAGCCATTGGCGAAGATCTTTGCTTCCTCACTCTCCATTGGAGCCGTACCAGAAGATTGGATGGAGGCAAATGTTGTTCCTCTTTTCAAGAAAGGGAATAGGCAAATCCCTGGAAATTACAGACCAGTCAATCTTACGTCTGTGGTCAGCAAGGTTTTGGAAAGAATTCCGAGGGATAGGATTTATGACCATTTGGAAAAGCATATCATGATTAAAGGGAGTCAGCATGGCTTTGTGAGGGACAGGTCATGCCTTACAAATCTTATTGAGTTCTTTGAGGAGGTCACAAGACAGGTTGAAGAGGATCGAGCAGTGCATGTGGTGTACATGGACTTCAGCAAGGCATTTGATAAGGTTCCCCACGGCAGGCAATTTATAAAGTCAGGAGGTATGGGATAAGGGTGATTTCGCTGTCTGGATTCAGAATTGGTTGGCTGACAGGAGGCAGAGAGTGGTTGTAGATGGTAAGTATTCTGCCTGGAGGTCAGTGCTGAGTGGTGTCCCGCAGGGCTCTATTCTTGGGCCTCTGCTCTTTGTAGTTTTTATAAATGACTTGAGTGAGGAGGTTGAGGGGTGGGTTAGTATGTTGGCTGATGACACAAAGGTTGGAGGTGCCGTTGATAGTATCGAGGGCTATTGCAGGCTTCAGCGATACATTGACAGTATGCAGAGCTGGGCTGAGAAATGGCACTTGGAGTTCAACCTGGATAAATGCGAAGTGATGCATTTTGGAAGTTCAAACTTAAATGCTGAATATAGGATTAAAGGCAGGATTCTCGGCAGTGTGGAGGAACAGCGGGATCTTGGTGTTCAAGTGCATAGCTCCCTCAAAGTTGCCACCCAAGTGGATAAGGTTGTTAAGAAAGCATATGGTGTTTTGGCTTTCATTAACAGTGGGAGCCACAAGGTTATGCTGCAGCTCTACAAAACCCTGGTGAGACCACACTTGGAATATTGTGTCCAGCTCTGGTTGCCCTATTACAGGAAAGATGTGGAGGCTTTGGAGAGGGTGCAAAGGAGGTTTACCAAGATGCTGCCTGGACTGGAGGGCTTGTCTTACGAGGAGAGGTTGACTGAGCTCGGACTTTTTTCACTGGTGAGAAGTAGGAAGAGAGGTGACCTGATTGGGTTGTACAAGGTAATGAGAGGCATGGATAGAGTGGATAGCCAGAGACTTTCCCCAGGGCAGGATTGACTGCCACGCGTGGTCATAGTTTTAAGGTGTTATCAGGAAGGTATAGAGGAGACGTCAGAGGGCGATTCTTCACTCAGAGAGTTGTGAGCGCATGGAATACTTTGCCAGTAGTAGTCGTGGAAGCAGGGTCATTAGTGACATTTAAGCGGCTGCTGGACGTGCACATGGACAGCAGTGAATTGAGGGGAATGTAGGTTAGGTTATTTCATTTTTGGATTAGGATTATTCCACAGCACAACATCGTGGGCTGAAGGGCCTGTACTGTGCTATACTTTTCTATGTTCTATGTTCAATGTCAGAATTTGTTCTCCATCCCTAATTGCCCCAGAAATGATAATAGCAATCTACCTTCTTGAACTACTGCAATGCTTGGGTTGTAAGTAAGCTCAATGTGCTGTTACCAGGTGGGCTCCAGGATTTTTGAATCAGTGACAGTGAAGGAACAGTAATATACTTCCAAGCCAGGATCATGTGTGGCTTAGAGGAAAGATTGCAGGTCCTGGTGTTCCAAAGTATCTGCAGACCTTCTCCTTCTAAATGATCAAGGTTGTGGGCGTGGACATGAATGAGAAGGGAGAGTGAAAAACTAGAATTTCTGTTATTTCCAACCTTAATGTTTAAACAATAGTGTTTTTAGTCTTTTGTTACAAGAAGTGTATCAAAATATGAAATATTGATATGTCTTCATTTTAGTTGTAAATGAAAAGTTTGTATTTCTGTTTAGAAATTATTAGCTTTTGTTGAAATTGAGACACGTAGAATGCCTTTTTCTCTACTTCTCTAATCCTTTCAAAGAACTTCTTTAAAACTCACCACTACCTATGAGCAATCTATACTTGACTCAGTAGATATTGTTCTGATGTCTTTGTGATGTACCTCAGAACATTTTGTGTATTAGGTATTCAATGTAAATGCAAAATGAATGGATCCTTTTCGTAGTTTAGGATTTCAATATCATTAATGTTGAGGTTGTGGTCACTTGGGTGACTGCCACTATATTTGTTGTTAGGTTTTTTTTCATATTATCTTCCCTCTGTGAATGGTGGAAGGAGGTAATTATTTGGTTTATGAACTACATTTTGCCAATTCTCTGTTTTGGTTATTTTCTGGCCTTCAACTATTCTCAACTGCCCACTTAATAAAACAGTAAAATTATTTCTCACTATAATAAAATGTGAGGCTGGATGAACACAGCAGGCCAAGCAGCATCTCAGGAGCACAAAAGCTGACGTTTCGGGAAGGGTCTAGGCCCGAAACGTCAGCTTTTGTGCTCCTGAGATGCTGCTTGGCCTGCTGTGTTCATCCAGCCTCACATTTTATTATCTTGGAATCTCCAGCATCTGCAGTTCCCATTATCTCTGAAATTATTTCTCACTGTTGAGTTTTATATTTACAGCTGTTGAAGGGTATGCTGAGAAAGTGGGAACTAGGTACGTGTCATGTTATCATTTTAAGTGGCAGAGTAGGTTTGTAGGGCCAAATGGCTGACTCCTGCTTCTATTTTTTTACTTTTGTGTTCTCTGTGCCAACTGACAAGACTTTTCTCTGAGTAGAAATTAATTTAAACCACTAGCGAAACATAGGTTTGTAGATATATACAGCGTGGAAACAGATCCTTTGGTCAACCTCGTCCATGCCGACCAGATATTCTAATTTGATCTCATCCCATTTGCCAGCGTTTTGCCCATATCGCTATGAACCTTTCCTATTCATACACTCACCCAGGTGCCATTTAAATGTTGTAATTGTATCAACCTCCACCACTTCCTCTGGCAGCTCATTCCATACAAATACCACCCGTTGTGTGAAAAAGCCGTTGCTTAAGTCCCTTTTAAATCTTTCCCCTCTCACCTTAAACTATGCCCTCTAGTTTTGGAACCCCCGACCACAGAACCTTGTCTATTTGCCTTATCCATTCCCGTCATGATTTTATTAATATTTATAATGTCACCCCTCAGCCTCTGACAATCAAGAGAAAATAGCCCCAGTCTATTCAGCTAATCCCTTCAGATGACACAAAAATTGGAGGTGTAATAGACACCAAAGAAGGTTACCTTAGAGTACAATGGGATCTAGATCTGATGGGCCAATGGGCTGAGGAGTGGCAGATGGAGTTGAATTTAGGTAACTGAGAGGTGCTATATTTTGGAATAGTAAATCAGGCCAGGATTTATACACTTAATGGTAAGATCCTGGGAGGTGTTGCTGAACAAAGAGACTTTGGAGACCAGTTTCATAGTTCCTTGAAAGAGGTGTTGCAGGTAGATATGATACTGAAGAAGGTATTTGGAATGCATGCCTTTACAGGCCAGTTCAGGAGGGAGTTGAAATGGTTCACAACTGGGACGTGCAGTTGCGAACAGAGCATAGGTGTTCTGTGAAATGGTCCCCAAGCCTCTGCTTGGTTTCCCCAATGTAGAGGAAGCCACAACGGGTACAGCAGATGCAGTATACTCCCAGCCGTGAACCATTTCAACTCCCCCTCCCATTCCACAGATGACATGTCCATCCTGGGCCTCCTGCAGTGCCACAATGATACCACTCAAAAGTTGCAGGAACAGCAAGTCATATTCCGCTCGGCAACTCTGAAGCCCAGTGGGATCAATGTGGATTTCACAAGCTTTAAAATCTCCCCTCCCCCCAACCGCATCGCAAAACTAGCCCAGCTCATCCCCGCCTCCCTTACCTATTCTTCCTCCCACCAATCCCCTCCTTCCACCTCAAGCAACACCTCCATTTCCTACCTACTAACCTCATCCCGCCCCTTTGACCTGTCTGTCCTCCCCGGATTGACCTATCCCCTCCCTACCTCCCCACCTATACTCTCCTTTCCATCTATCTTCTCCTCTATCCATCTTCGATCTGCCTCCCCCTCTCTCCCTATTTATTTCAAAATCCTCTCCCCATCCCCCTTTTCTGATGAAGGGTCTAGGCCCGAAACATCAGCCTTTGCGCTGCTAAGCTGCTGCTTGGCTTGTTGTGTTCATCCAGCTCCACACTTTGTTATCTCGGATTCTCCAGCATCTGCAGTTCCCATTATCTCTGAGTCATTACCAATGATATTGAAATCCTAAACTACCAAAAAGGAAATTATATTGAACACCTAATGTACAAAATGTTCTGAGGAACATCACAAAGACATCAGAACAGCATCTACTGAGTCAAATATAGATTGATTATAAGTAGTGGTGAGTTTTAAAGAAGTTCTTAAAGAGGATTAGAGAATTAGAGGAAAAAAAATTCCTCCGTTTTTCACTCTTAATCAAATAGTTAATCAATTACGACTCATTCTTAGACAACATCTGTTAACATTTACCCTGTGTTACACTATAAGGTGTTTCCTGTAGTGGCACAAATGAGACGAAAAAGAGAAAACGTTGATGCAAATTTTGATTATAAAGGTTATTGATCAAACTAATCAAATCCAGTCTAATCAACTACTCATCATGATGAAGGAGTCAAAATCTTAGAAAACACAAGTTAAGAATTTAGACAGAAAAAAAAGCTATGAATTTTATTTTAGCATTCTAGCAATAATGGGCATGAAGGCCAAATAAAGTTTTAGGATTATAGAATGCACTCTCCCATTCCCAGACTCTGATCCCATTTGTCACGATATTAATGCCAGTGAGTATTAAACCTGACAAGTCTCTCAATATGGAGAGATGGATCCTTCATGAATTATTATAAAGATTCAGTTTCTGTACCATAATTAGAGCCTCAATATTCTGTTAACTGGTGCAGCACAGGAAACAAGGGGGCCAGAACATTATTTATGAAACACAGATTGAAATTGCTGGAAAAACGCAGCAGGTCTGCCAGCATCTGTGGAGACAGAGCACAGTTAACGTTTTGGGTCCAGTGATCATTGTTCCGAAGAATGTTAACCCAAAAGTTTAACATTGCTTTCTCTCCACAGATGCTGCCAGGCCTGCTGAGTTTTTCCAGCAATTTATAGTTGTTTTTCTGATTTCTTGCATCCACAGTTCTTTGGTTTTATTTATCATTTTTGGAAAACTGGTGTAACAGGGTATTGTTCACTTTTCCTTTGCTGCTCCACCATCAAGGGATATAAATGATTCCACGACAAGCTATGAAACCTAGCTGAAGATCCAAATTGGGACAAGCTAGTGGCTGGCTTCTTGCAGGGAGGAAACAGGCAGGCACATGCAGGCATTTTACCAGCCACTTCCATTACTTAGATGTGAGACCTGGCTGAGTACAGCCTTCCCCAAAGAGTCACTGTTGCTTTTAAGAAAGGTCAGGAATCCCATTAGAGATTGTACATGTTGATGGACAGGAGACTGACAGATATGTCACTTCACCAAGAAACCCATAAGATGGTTTTGTCATTATGAACCTGGCCTCCATATATCTTAAAGTTGTGGACTATGCACATACTTCTTTGATAAGTACCCACTATATCTACTTGCTGTTTAAAACTGGGACTTCTAGGGCCAGTATTAGGGAAATATGCTGTTAGAAAGGACTATCAGAGAACAAAAAGTTAAATAGACTCAAGAGATAACTGTTTCCTTTTTGGGAGACAGATGAGATTGGAGGATATGGCAGTCAGAGTAGGTAGGCCAATATGTGTGGTCTTAATGGGATTTTTATATTCTTAAAGAGTCTTATCTCAAAACCAGTGACTCTGATCAGTGCCTTCAGGAACTGTGCAACTGCTAAAGGAATCAAAATTCCTATAGCCTGAGTGCTTGGCAGGCTGAGTTGGCATATTTCATTGAGAGTGGCTTTTATGTTATTTGGGCCTTAATACTTCTTTTTGTCACTGGGTCATATTGGGATATTTCAACATTATGCACTTGATCAATCAGTGAGTGATTATTTAGTATAGGAATGTGACCTATCTTTTCCAGAAAGGTGACATTAAGTAAAACATAGTTACTGGGAGGATTAGAATCTGATGTTGTTTGTCTTATACTGCTCATATGAGTTGCACTGGTATTTCCTGAGCTACTAATGATGCCAACCGTAAAACCAGACGTTCTCAGTTGTTTACATCCGTTCTTAATCCTACTTTGAATCTTAGATTAGCTGCTATGTCAACCCAAAGTTCAGAAAGCATTTACTGCATTGTTGTCAAATAACAAGCCATCTGTTTCTAATAAATTTAAAAATAATGTTTTCTTCCCTCATTGAAAGACCCTCCAAGACAGTAAAGGCCCTCCCTCCTTGTCATGGATAAACTGCTTTATGTGATCAGGAAGGCTGGCCCTTTTTATAGAGGAATGGAGTGCAAATGTAGGGAAATCTTGCTACTGTTATTTGGGTGCTGGCAAAATCAGAAATGGAATACTCTCACCAGCATTATTTAAGGAGGAATATTCTGTACTTGCATTGGAAACAGCTCCGAGAAGGATCACCAGGTTATTTGACAGGATGCAGACTTACCTTATGAGGTATAGTTGAGGAGGATAGGCCTGTACTCACTGAGAGGGTGGTCTTAATAAAACATTTTAAACTTTTGCAGGTACTTGACAGGGTAGATGTTAAGAGAATATTTTTCTCAATGTGGAATCCAGAACTAGGGAAATCCTAGGCATGGCAGACCAAATGAGCCGAGTGGCCTTCTTCTGCTCCAGTGGCTTTTGGCCTTCTAAGAAGAATTCTTTCACTCATTGGGTCTTGAGCCTTGGGTTTTTAGATTTTTTTTATCCCAGAGGCCTGTATAGTTTAAACTGTTGAATACATCCAAGGCTAAGATAGATTTCTGAACTATGGGGGAGTGAAGGGTTTTGGTGAACAGGCAGGAAAGAACAATTGAGGTCAAGAATACAGCAGCTTATTGATAGGTGGAGCAAAATTAAGGGGCCATATAGCCCAACCTTGTTTCAATTGCTGTGAAAACACACTTTGTAAGGTTTCCCAAATTATTATGGTTCCAGACAGGATACCCTAAACTGTAAAGCTCCTGGGTGAGGAGGATTGAACAGGCTTCCTTTTTTTATTCACTCACCCCTCAGCTGGTTGCACCAAGGTTAAATTAAAAAGATTCCCTTCTCTCTTAGATATCCTACTGCCAATTCAGAATAACTTGCCTTCTAAATGTCTTTTAACCAATCTATCTTGCATTAACAACAAGACTGAGTTTATTATTTACTGAACATGAGAAAAATTTACAATGTAATACACACATACAAAATACAAATAAGAGTTGTGTTCAAGTGGATAGCAGTGAAGAATATAGGTTTTGGGATCAGTTTCTAAACTGCTCATGATGAACAGATAAATTAAGATTGTGGCCGTTGCAGTGACGTTAACTAGCAGTCTTGACATCAGTTACTGAATAATTGGTTTTACCACCCATAGTTTTGCAAATTGGTTGAGATTCTGCAGTTCTGATTCCATTCAACTGTGACTGAATTCCAGCAGTTGATATGAGAGAGAGAGAGAGATAATGGGAACTGCAGATGCTGGAGAATCCAAGATAACAAAGTGTGGAGCTGGATGAACACAGCAGGCCAAGCAGCATCTCAGGAGCACAAAAGCTGATGTTTCAGGGCTAGACCCTCCATCAGAGAGGGGGATGGGGTGAGGGTTCTGAAATAAATAGGGAGAGAGGGGGAGACGGACCGAAGATGGAGAGAAAAGAAGATAGGTGGAGAGGAGAGTATAGGTGGGGAGGTAGGGAGGGGATAGGTCAGTCCAGGGAGGACGGACAGGTCAAGGAGGCGGGATGAGGTTAGTAGGTAGGAAATGGAGATTCTTTTTGTTGCTGATTGCTTTTTTTTAATTGGCTTACAGCGCTCAAAATGAGTATAATGCAGGGATAACTGGAGAATAGTTCTTAGTCTATAAATGTCGCACCATGAAACTTGGCTGCTACACATTAGCTCAGTTCCACTAGTTCACTCCTGTAGAGCTCAAACTGGATTTTTAACACTTGTCCATGTGTATTCTTCGCAAGAAAAAGAAACAAAATGTCTCTGTAGTTTGGGACAGAATTTGTTGAGCTAGGATTCACCATCCCTCTTGTTGTCTTTGTAGTCACAGTAGGTCATTGTCCAATTTGTTTGAACTTCCTTCAATATCACAGGAATTGTGTTCGGTGGACCCACACAGATATATTCACATCTGCTATTATTTTGTCCCTGTAGGAGTCCTTATTTGAAAAGCATATTTTCAAATTTATAACTAAAATGTCTATAGTATTTTAAGGTTCTTACTCACGATCATGACAATTCTTTTGGTAGATAAATATAATGAGATTGATTCCTATTTCATCATAAAAGGTGAAAAGGAATTGAATATATGAAACAGGAAATTTGCTCTCACTTTCCCTCTCTGAGCCTTGATCAATATTATCTCTTCAATTTTAAGTAGGTCTTCAAGTTTTGGGCAGGTGTAATACCCAACAAGGAGTTAATCTCATTACTGGACAGCGCTGATCACATCCCTGAAGGACAATGAGTTCACTAGAAACAAATTGTAAAATATGATATTTCCTGAAGTACTGTATTGCAACAACACTACAACAGAACCCATTACATTTGGAGCCAGAGAGTCCCACCAGGACTCCTATTGTGTGCCCACCAGGACTCCTATTGTGTGCTATTATGTAGAATAGGAGACGAGAATAGAGGTGTTAACTCCAATAAATCAGTATGATAGGCCCAGGAAATAAATTAATTAGTAGCACTATACAAGTGACAAGAAAAGTTCCAGTGGTTGGGGTAAGGAAGATGCAAAGTAGTTTTACTACAATTTAAGACGAGAGAATCCACAGAGAGAGAGAGAGAGAGGGAGAGAGAGAGAGAGAGAGAGAGACCAAACTCTACAGCAAACAGTCTGAAGTTGAGACTTCATGAAGAGCACCCCTGCACCAAGCCTACAAGCCTATCAACACACACACACACACACACACACACACACACACACACACACACACACACACACACACACACACACACACACACACACACACCCTTTAGTTTATGCAATGCCACCTTTGGTTAGTAAATTGTCCATTGTACAATAGCACAATAGCACATCATGTTTATACAAAGGGTCATTTGTGTCTTGTGTCTTGAACAGATCAACACAGGACATTTATAAATTACTTGATTTCCAGCACTGTGGATGATCTCTATTGGTATGATTGAAAGAACAAACTCCAACAGAATAACCTGGAACACTGCGTCTTAACCATTTTTATGAAAGTTGACAGATTGTGTTCAATTTACATTGTGTCCTCTCAGTACCCACTTCAGAAGTATATCTCAAAAACTGAGAGCCAATAGTAAGCCAAATGTTTCCTTCTTCCCAGTGGATTATTGTCTCTGATATTTGTTCAGTCTTTTGGAGAAGTATCCAATTGGTCTCTCTCTTATTCTCTATCTTGCTGAAGGACAATATCAATTACCTCAATGTCATTTACATCGCTGGCTACTATAAATGCTTGGGTTAAAGTTTGGATCATCAAGCATAGGCTCACCTATTAAAATGGCCTTCATCTTTTCAAAGAACCTTTGTTTTTTCTTGGCACTGGGACTGTCAGTGATATGGCTACTGTGCAGATGATCAGAAAGAAAGTTCAATCGACCCCATGCATTAATAAGAATGCCATGATTCCCCATTTTGTTGTGGGAATGATTTACTGTACTATTGTTACTGCCCATGCAGCCCTGGACAATACATATCCTTTACCTACTACATGATCTTGGGTCCTAAAGAGCTCACCCTTTGAGACCTTCAATACTAGGTCAGCTGACTGCGTTTTCTGCAAGAGAGTTTTCAGCTGTTCTCTGTACATCTCCCAGGCACACAAGCAGGCCATCAAGGTTTATCATGCAATTAGATAATCCTGACTCTACCTGGTCTTTGGAATCAAAACTATGTAACCCTACACAGGTATAGCCCATTTGGAGTTACAAAAGCAACTCATCCACACCAACCAGTTATCCTGTACTCACCTAGCCCAATTTGCTGGTATTTGGCCTCTATCGCTCTAAACTCTTCCTATTCATATACCCATCTAGATGCCTTTTAAATGATGTGATTGTACCAGCCTGCATAACCTCCTCTGCACCTCGTTCCCTACACGCACTAACCTCTGTGTGAAAACGTTGCCCCTCAAGTCCCTTTTAAATCTTTTCCCTCTTCCCTTAAACCTATGGCCTCTAGTTTTGGACTTCCCAACCCTAGGAAAAAGACTTTGTTTATTCACCCTATCTCATCAAAATACCTTTCAAATGTCTTGGGGATTCAAAATTCACTGGCCTCTCTCAACATTGAGCAGTGAGTGTTCACAAGGAACCAAAGTTTTGTCTGTTTGAGGGTCCTTTATACCATTAGGAATTATATCCCGTTGGTCCCAGACAGAGTATTTTTCATCTGCAATGATTTTTTTCTCTGTAGCAGTACTCTTTAATAAAAGCAGATTGGAATTAAAAGCTAAGAACACTCATAGTATTTTGGGATTCTGACCTGTAATCATAACAATTTCTAATGTTCTTCTGTTCAACTTATGCATAAAATGGTGCAGGAAGTAGGAAGCCTGAAACTGCATGGACATTGATGACTGTATCGACGCCGCCTCTTGCTCCCCAGAGGAACTCAAACAGTTCATCCAATTTACCAACAACTTCCACCCCAATATCAAGTTCACCTGGGCCATCTGCAACACATCCCTCACCTTCCTGGACCCTTCAGTCTCCATCTCAGGTAACCAGCTAGAAACTGATGTCCATTTCAAGCCCACTGGCTCCCACAGCTACCTAGAATACACCTCCTCCCACCCACCCTCCTGCAAAAATTCCATCCCCTTTTCCCAATTCCTCCGCCTCCGCCGCATCTGCTCCCACGATGATGCATTCTACTCCCGCACATCCCAAATGTCCACGTTCTTCAAGGACCGCAAATTTCCCCCTGCAGTGGTCGAGAACGCCCTTGACCGCGTCTCCCGCATTTCCCACAACACATCCGTCAGACCCCGCCTCCGCCACAACCGCCCAAAGAGTATCCCCCTCGTTCTCACATGCCACCCCACCAACCTTCGGATGCAATGTATCATCCTCCGACACTTCCGCCATCTACAATCCGACCCCACCATCCAAGCTATTTTTCCATTCCAACCCTTGCCTGCCTTCCGGAGAGACCACTCTCTCCGTGACTGCCTTGTCCACTCCACACCCCCCTCCAACCCCACCACACCCGGCACCTTCCCCTGCAACCGTAGGAAGTGCTACACTTGCCCCCACACCTGCTCCCTCACCCCCATCCCAGGCCCCAAGATGACCTTCCATATCAAGCAGATGTTCACCTACACATCTGCCAATGTGGTATATTGTATCCATTGCACCCGGTGTGGCTTCCCCTACATGGGGAAACCAAGCGGAGGCTTGGGGACCGCTTTGCAGAACACCTCCGCTCGGTTCTTAACAAACAACTGCACCTCCCAGTCGCAAACCATCTCCACTCCCCCTCCCATTCCTCAAACGACATGTCCATCATGGGCCTCCTGCAGTGCCACAATGATGCCACCCGAAGGTTGCAGGAACAGCAACTCATATTTCGCTTGGGAACCCCGCAGCCCAATGGTATCAATGTGGACTTCACAAGCTTCAAAATCTCCCCTTCCCCCACTGCATCCCAAAACCAGCCCAGTTCTTCCCCTCCCCCCACTGCATCACAAAACCAGCCCAGCTCATCCCCTCCCCCCACTGCATCCCAAAACCAGCCCTGCCTGTCTCTGCTTCCCTAACCTGTTCTTCCTCTCACCCATCCCTTCCTCCCACCTCAAGACGCACCTCCATTTCCTACCTACCACCTCATCCTGCCTCCTCAATCTGTCCATCTTCCCTGGACTGACCTATCCCCTCCCTACCTCCTCACCTATACTCTCCTCTCTACCTATATTGTTTTCTCTCCATCTTCAGTCCTCCTCCCCCTCTCTCCCTATTTATTCCAGTTCCCTCTCCCCATCCCCCTCTCTTTTGAAGGATCGAGGCCCGAAACATCAGCTTTTGTGCTCCTGAGATGCTGCTTGGCCTGCTGTGTTCATCAAGCTCCACACTTTGTTATCTTGGACATTTATGTAAATATGACTATATTTATAACTAAATGTGCTTGAAAATAGACATGCGGGAGATGGAATATAGTGAGAATGGGTTTCAAGAGACCTAACAATACAGTGGCTGCAAAGTCGGAGCTCCTCGCAATGCAGACAATTACTTCATGTGGTCAGCAGTAGTAGTTGGGATGACTGTAGGATCCTAGTACAGCACATTTCAGTCAGTAACCCTACTTTTACCCTCAAGTCACAAACTCCAGGGTTTGAGTGATGATGCATGTTCATTCTACAATACAAGCGTTCTTTACTATCTTATCACCTTCAATGCACACACACTCCACAAAAGGAATAATGAGAATAATCAAACACAGAAGCCTAAGAGTAACAACATCAATGATTCTTTCCCATGCACAGAATGATTTCAGCATTTCCCAAGGACATGCCAGAGGATGACAACAACAGTGAAAATTATTCAGCCAATGTTTAATGTGATGGAAATTTGCGTACACAAACACCATGTGTAGCCTGTATCAACCAACCAACTGTTAATAGTCAGATAAGAAATAATGTTTCTTTTTGTGTCTTAATTCTAAGGAGAGCTCTGCATGAACTTATGTGAAGAAAAATTGAAATACATTCATTCATTATTCATTCTGCATTAAAAAAATCATTAGAGGCAAAAAATTAGTGCAAAGAGAAAGCAACCTTCACCACTAAACCTCAAATAGTTTATATTGTCAGGGCTATCTGATCCATTCCGTGTGAGCATTATCATTTGTAGTCAAGAAACAAAACAGGTTTATTTGAGTCATGAGAAACTGATATGAGGTGATTTAAAAGTCAGAAGAAAGGAAAGGATGAGCTGTGTGTGAAGAACCTCCAAAGGATCTCTGATTATTTGCAAAGTTCAATACCACTCTCTGCAATACTATAAGAGTTTCCCTGGATTACAGAGCATTCTGTAATGAGTATTGTCCAGACAATTTTCCACATTAACTCTTTGATAAATTGAGAATGAGCTTTGTATAGCCATTTAACCTTCAGACTCATGCAAGAGCATCTGGAGGTCAAGTAAAGCTACTTAAATATATGGTTTCCTGGGCTGCCTGCTGATCCTTCTCCTCTTGCTGTTCAACAAACAACTACAAAATTAGGAATGGACACTGTCAAAATCATTTTCCAAATAAAACTATTTGCTTGTAATATAAGCAAGAAAAATGCAAATTAATTCATCTCAACTGTATGTGATAAGTCTATACTTAGTAGAGCAGTGAAACGGGGTGAACCATTGGTCACATCAGCTCAGGGGTGGGTGTAGCTGTCCTATTTGAGTTTATCTCACATACTGTACATCACACCACCACCAATGTTCATTATGTACAATGCACCTCAAGTCATCTCACATGTGCAGTTTTTACCAGTTGAGTAGATTTTTTGAAATTAATTTCAGAAATGTGGGCTGTACTAGCTGTTTGCCATCTCGAAATGCCCTTGAGAAAGTGGTGGTGAGGTGCTGTCTTGAATCATTGCATTCTACTTGATGTTGGTGCCCTACAGTGCTGTTACAACTAGGGATTTCCAGGATTTTGATCAATGATAGTGAATGAACAGCGATATATTTCTAATTCAGGATGCTGCATGGCTCTATGGGAATACCTACATGACTCAAATTGCAAAAAGGAAACCATGTGACATACTCACTTCTTTAGTGCTTACATCAGTAATGGCTAAATGCTTGATATGGAAAAGCCTGATCTTCAGAGACCCTTCATGACTTAAATGGGTGATGTATATTGAGTGGAAGAACTGATTCGCTACTTATTGTTGAAATTGGGAAACACAAGTATGAAAGTTCTTTAGCCAAGGAGGCCTTGGGGTGAGAAGAGGCAAGAAATAAATATCATGTAATCCTCTAGCAAGCAGAAAGCTCTCAAGGCTGATGATGAGGCAGTTAGATATTACTAATACAGTAAATACAAAGATTATTTCTTCAAGGTCATGGAAACATTGCTATAAGAAGTTTAATGATTTGACTAAAGTTATCAAGGTAAGAACACCGTTCAAATGCCTTCTCATCACAGAGGTGGCATCCCAGCTTCAATAATTGTGACATTAACATTAATCTCTACCCATCACCATATATGTGGCTCAAATTAGTGCAATAAATTTCATCTGACAGTCTTCATTTCATCCTTTCAACCAGGGCTATTGAAAACATGACAATTGCAACTCACATCTCACACACAATTGCATCTATTCACCATGAAAGTCATAATCCCAATCATTTCAGAAGATTCTTACTAAAACACACAATCTCTTTTGATGCAGAATAAGATGCCACACAAGACTAGACAGTAAACTGTTGCTATGAGGCCTAATGCATTGACACACCATGTACTCTTTTAAAAGACTGTCCTGACAGCTATGAGAAGCTGGAGATTCTTTAACCACTCGCATTTCTAATGCTGGCAAAACCTCATGTCTCATTTGGCTTTGCCCTGCCAAAAGATATGGAAATTGAAGCATTATTCTTGGGGTGGAGAGGCTCACCCACCTTGTTGGTGCATCAGTACACTGTGAACTGTGAGGAGTTACGCATTTTATCTATTATTCATTTCATCTGTTGCAGCTTGAAAGTAGGTGTTTTCCGTTTTTGTTTCAGATTTCCAGCATCATTGTTTTGCTTATGAGTTTACATGCAAGGAATCCCTGTTCTAGTTATGTATCATGAGCAAAAGGGGCTTCATGCGAGTTAGTGCCACATTATGCTGAGTAAGGCCAGCTCATGGTGAAGTTGTGGCTGTTTATGGTAGTGGGCACTTTGGTAGACTGAGCAGCTGGCTGTCACCTACATAATTTTGTCAGTGTTTTAAACTTTAATGGCACACATTCTTGAGGTGAGCATTATCTTTGACACCAATGTGCAGACTGTACAATCAAGCTGTCTGCTCTTTTAGGTCCTTAGGTTACCACACAGCAACTGAAGAATGGGGACAGTTTTCTAGCTTCCTCCATTAATTTTTAAGTTGAATATTATTTACTTCAGTTTTCCAAGCAGATGTCAGCCTCTGTTAGTATAGTAAGTTAACTTTTTCTATATTTTTCTACTTCTACCTAAGATTTGAACCTAGGTACCTTGTACCGAAGATGGAGCTGTTATTGGCAACATTGTAAACTTCTCACTGATTTTCTGTACCCCTGTACTTGAATACAATATGACAATAAAACCTAATTCTATTTCTAATTTTTTTTTAGGCCTAAGCTATTGGAAATAACCAAAGGAAAGAAAATTAAAACATGCTATTCTATAAACCACCCCTATAAAAAGACAGTAAAATGTGAGGCTGGATGAACGCAGCTGGCCCAGCAGCATCTCAGGAGCACAAAAGCTGACGTTTCCGGCCCAGACCCTTCATCAGAGAGGGGGATGGGGTGAGGGTTCTGGAATAAATAGGGGGAGAGGGGGAGGCGGACCGAAGATGGAGAGAAAAGAAGATAGGTGGAGAGGAGACTATAGGTGGGGAGGTAGGGAGGGGATAGGTCAGTCCAGGGAAGACGGACAGGTCAAGGAGGTGGGATGAGGTTAGTAGGTAGGAGATGGAGGTGCGGCTTGGGGTGGGAGGAAGGGATGGGTGAGAGGAAGGAAAGGTTAGGGAGATAGAGACAGGTTGGACTGGTTTTGGGATGCAGTGGGTGGAGGGGAAGAGTTGGGCTGGTTGTGTGGTGCAGTGGGGGGAGGGGACGAACTGGGCTGATTTTGGGATGCGGTGGGGGAAGGGGAGATTTTGAAACTGGTGAAGCCCACATTGATACCATTGGGCTGTAGGGTTCCCAAGTGGAATATGAGTTGCTGTTCCTGCAACCTTCGGGTGGCATCATTGTGGCACTGCAGGAGGCCCATGATGGACATGTCATCTAAAGAATGGGAGAGGGAGTGGAGATGGTTTGCGACTGGGAGGTGCAGTTGTTTATTGCGAACTGAGGGGAGGTGTTCTGCAAAGCAGTCCCCAAGCCTCCGCTTGGTTTCCCCAATGTAGAGAAAGCCACACCGGGTACAGTGGATGCAGTATACCACATTGGCAGATGTGCAGGTGAACCTCTGCTTAATGTGGAATGTCATCTTGGGGCCTGGGATAGGGGTGAGGGAGGAGGTGTGGGGGCAAGTGTAGCATTTCCTGCAGTTGCAGGGGAAGGTGCCGGGTGTGGTGGGGTTGGAGGGCAGTGTGGAGCGAACAAGGGAGTCACGGAGAGAGTAGTCTCTCCGGAAAGCAGACAGGGGTGGGGATGGAAAAATGTCTTGGGTGGTGGGGTCGGATTGTAGATGGCGGAAGTGTCGGAGGATGATGCGTTGTATCCAGAGGTTGGTGGGGTGGTGTGTGAGAACGAGGGGGATCCTCTTTGGGCGGTTGTGGCGGGGGCGGGGTGTGAGGGATGTGTTGCGGGAAATGCGGGAGACGCGGTCAAGGTCGTTCTCGACCACTGCAGGGGGAAAGTTGCGGTTCTTGAAGTACTTGGACATCTGGGATGTGCGGGAGTGGAATGCCTCATCGTGGGAGCAGATGCGGCAGAGGCGGAGGAATTGGGAAAAGGGGATGGAATTTTTGCAGGAGGGTGGGTGGGAGGAGGTGTATTCTAGGTAGCTGTGGGAGTCGGTGGGCTTGACCTTCCCCTGCAACTGCAGGAAATGCTACACTTGCCCCCACACCTCCTCCCTCACCCCTATCCCAGGCCCCAAGATGACTTTCCACATTAAACAGAGGTTTACCTGCACATCTGCCAATGTGGTATACTGCATCCACTGTACCCAGTGTGGCTTCCTCTACATTGGGGAAACCAAGCGGAGGCTTGGGGACTGCTTTGCAGAACACGTCCACTCGGTTCGCAATAAACAACTGCACCTCCCAGTCGCAAACCATTTCCACTTCCCCTCCCATTCTTTAGATGACATGTCCATCATGGGCCTCCTGCAGTGCCACAATGATGCCACCTGAAGGTTGCAGGAACAGCAACTCATATTCCGCTTGGGAACCCTGCATCCCAATGGTATCAATGTGGACTTCACCAGCTTCAAAATCTCCCCTTCCCTCACTGCACCACACAACCAGCCCAGCTCTTCCCCTCCACCCGCTGCATCCCAAAACCAGTCCAACCTGTCTCTCCCTCCCTAACCTGTTCTTCCTCTCATCCATCCCTTCCTCCTACCCCAAGCCGCACCTCCATCTCCTACCTACTAACCTCATCCCACCTCCTTGACCTGTCCGTCTTCCCTGGACTGACCTATCCCCTCCCTACCTCCCCACCTATACTCTCCTCTCCACCTATCTTCTTTTCTCTCCATCTTCGGTTCGCCTCCCCCTCTCTCCCTGTTTATTCCATAACCCTCACCCCATCCCCCTCTCTGATGAAGGGTCTAGGCCCGAAACATCAGCTTTTGTGCTCCTGAGATGCTGTGGGCCTGCTATGTTCATCCAGCCTCACATTTCATTATCTTGGATTCTCCAGCATCTGCAGTTCCCATTATCACATATAGAAAGACAGGTTTGATAGGATAGTCTTCCCCTAGATGCAAAAATAAATCGCACATTAAGTGTGCACTACAAGAGAAGGTGAATTGAAATTAAAGTTTAGATACATGCTGCAGACCGTGTTAATCACAGCTGAAAATAAATCAATTATATTTTGTAAGAATGACAACATCATTCCACTAGGAATGTCTGAGGAAATATAATATTAAAACTAAGATGTTTATTATATGTACAAGATCTATATGTAAATTCTTTGAATGTGTCAATTTTTAAACTAACCTCACACCAATAAATGATCTAAAATGCAGAGTCCATGCAGGAATAGCTATCGGCCTGGATAGCTGCAGCAAATAGATATCAGTCTGTTAGAATTGTTTGTTTCCAGATCTAGACTATTATGTTCAATAGGACCAGTATCAAACAGTTGTCTCCCATTGTTACAGAGGTATTGCCCCCGGTAAAAAGTACTACAAAGCAGTTCCATTAAGTTTACAAACAGAAACACACGCACCTGATCTGACGACAGCATTAAGTCTATAAATTGCAAATTCTTTTTGCCAATCTGAAATCATAACTAAAACATTTTTAGGGCATTGCAAGTTTATCCTGTGGAAAATCTACAAAATGTCCAGAATAGTCCCAAAAGCTCTCCATAAAGTGAAAGTAATCCTTTAACAGGTCAGCATTTCTAGTTGAAAGAACAGAAAGATATTACGCTTCTCAGAAAATATTGGAACAGTTCTAGATACCAGGCTTCATGATCCTGGAGCAACCTTGTAATGATGTCACAAAGTTGCATATTGCTATGTATAAATGGCACAGAATGGGTAGGGTTAGGATACTTTGGAAGAGCATCACCAAATAACAAATATCTAGACTGCAAGATTCAATTAGCACATGGACATATAAACACGAAAAAGAAATATCAGTCTTCACCTAAGGTAGATATATATGTCAAAGCCTGGTGTTTATACATTGCCATGTAAAGCAGTATTTAACATTAAAAATAATAAATGGTGCTACTTTGAAGTCTAATTCTGAAGTCAGTTCTTGACACTGCCTTTTCTTATACCCAAACTCAAAAATGTTACATCAAACTACACACCAAAAGAGTCCTTAGCCTCAGGTTTCCAAACATACACGTTCCTTCCAAAACACAATGAACAAAAATGCTAGGGTAAACATACAGATGTGGGCAACATACAAGCAGATATTAGTTTTGTCTATTTACAATAAAAGGAATAGAAGAAGTAGCTTCTCTCAATCAGTCCTCAAGATTGCATGGTATTAAAATGTCCACTTCCTTCAAATGTGATTTGGTCATGTATCCAATACATATTGTACTTTGAGAGACTTAGTAACTGGTTTGAAAACTATTAATTTTCACAACTTCTTAATACCATGACTGTTAATCCCTATAAATGCATGCACTGCACAACATCTTCTTCACAATTAAAATAATTATTTAATGCAAAATATAAACGTGGATGCTTATCTTTATGGAAAAGTTGCCTTATTTATGTCACTGTATGAAATCAAGCGTTGAAAACGTTATTAGAAATGGTTTAAGACCAATTACAATCTCACAATCACAGAAATGTTATAGTCAGGAAGAAAGCTATTCGTTCCATCATGTCTGCACCGGCTCTTCAAATGAGCATCATTACCCACTGACAATTGCCTGTTTGTTTCCCCATATCCTAACTTTATCTTTATCCAAATACTCATCCAATACCATCTTAAATGCTTCAATTGAACCTGCCTTACCCACACTTCCAGCCAGTCATATACCAGACCCGAATTATTCACTGAATGAAATTTTTTTTTTGTCACAACACATTTGCTCCTTTTGCGAATCACTTTAATCCATCTGGTCTGGTTCTTGAGTGTTTTACAAGCAAGTTTTACCAATTTCTCCCAATCTAGTTTATCTAGCTGCTAATGATCTTCAAAATCTCTATCAAATCTTCTCTTAGCCTTCTTCTCTCCAAAGAAACGGTCCCAAATTCTTCAGTCTATCCTCATGCCAGAAATTTCTCATCTCTGGAAGCATTCTTGTCGTGGAGTCATAGAGATGTATAGCATGGAAATGGACTCTACAAACCAACTTGTCCATGCAGGCAACATAATTAATCTAAACAAAAATTAAAAGAACTGTGGATGTTGTAAATCTGGAGCAAAAACAAAGTTGCTGGAAAAGAACTGTTTTGAGGAAGGGTCACTGGACCCGAAACGTTAACTCTGTTTTCTCCTTCACAGATGCTGCCAGACCTGCTGAGCTTTTCCAGCAGCATAATTAATCTAGTCCTATTAATGAGCTTTTGCCATATTCCTCTAAAGCCTTCTTATTCATTTACCCATGGGGTCTTTTAAATGTTGTAACTGTAACACCTCCACCACTTCCTCTGGCAGCTCAGTCCATGCAAACACCACCCTCTGCGTGAAAAAGTTGTAACTCACTTCCCTCTAATGCATTCACATCCTTCCTGTAAAGTGTCACCCAGAACTGAACTCAATATTCCAGCTGAGGACTGATGATTTTTACAAATTTACCATCACCTCCTTGCCCTATTAGGTGGCACAGTGGCTCAGTAGTTAGCACTGCTCCCTCACAGTGCCAGGAACCCAAGTTTGATTCTAAACTCAGGCGGCTGTTTGAGCAGAGCTTGCACATTCTCCTCTTGTCTCCATTGGTTTCCTCCAGATGCTCTAATTTTCTCCCCCAGCCCAAATATATGTAGGTTATGTGCGTTGCTCATGCTAAATTGCCCATAGTGTGCAGGCTAGGTGGATTAGCCATAGTAAATGCAGCATTATATGGATGTGAGATAGGCCATGATGGGATGGCCTTCAGAGGGGTAGTATGGACTCAATGGGCCAGATGGTTGCTTCCACACTGTAGGGATTCTATGATTCTATGATTAACAGCTGAGCATATTGTATAAAGGTGTAGAGCTGAATGAACATAGCAGGCTAAGCAGCATCTGATGTCAGCTTTCCTGCTCCTCTGATGCTGCTTGATCTGCTGTGTGCATCCAGCTCTACACCTTGTTATCTCAGATTCTCCAGCATTGGCAGTTCCTACTATCTCTGAGCATACTGTATGCTTTGTTAACTGTTTTTCCACTTTCAATGATCTGTGTATGTGCGCAGCCAGGTCCCTCTGTTCCTATAATTCCTTTAGCATTATACGCACTATTTTGTATTGTCTTTCAATGTTCTTCATATCAAAATGCATCATTTCCTATTCACACCTCACAATTATTCAGAATGCAAAAATATCTCCACTTGAACGAGATCCAGCATTATCATCACACCTGTTCTTTTCAACTTCATCATCTTGAAACAAACTTGTGGCCTTGTGCATCCTCCCTCAATAATCACTCTGGTTTAATCTGCTCTAGTTAGCTATCACAGCGCTCACCAATGGTCTACCATCAGGTTACCTTTTACTGCCCTTCTTCCTTTTCTCTATTCTCTGCAGTCATCCTTTCCTCCATTCAGACTTTAGCTCTTCCCACATTGCTAGGTGTCCACCTTCTGAAGAAGTTTGAAACATCTTCCAGACTTTAGACTGTTGCAGAAATGTGAATGGTTGGAAAGATAACTTATCCACATTTCCATCTGCCTTGTTCTGTTCAATTAGACACATTTGTAGTACACATACATTTATCGTGCATTCATCAGTTCATTGTAACTCACAGACGTTTCAACACATCTGCTGCCATTGTGGATCCCAGATTCTCTATGTAGAAGTTTCCGTGTGAAGTTAGTCCCTAAATTCTCTAGCTTCACCCATAGACTTAAGCAATCAAGCAATGTAAAATGATCAGTTGTCAGACTGGCATAATCAAACACAAATGAATACTCAGAAAACATTAATGTTTTTACAATCAAGAGCAAAGCTTTACTTCAGCTAACAACTTTTCATTGATGCTATTTAAAACTACAGTGCTGGCACAGAGATTGGTGGGCAGAAAGCTACTAGGATCAGCAAGACGTAAAAGGAACAGTCAGCTGAAATTGGCAATGATGAGCTTTGGGACAGGTAGCAATGACAAAAGGAAGAGATGGAAGCAACTATTGGGAGGAAAGCAGGAAAAGGGGTACAGTGTTGGGTGATCAACCATGATCATTTTGAAAAGTAGAGCAGGTTCAAAGGGCCAAATGGCCTCCTACTGCTCCTATGTTTCTATAAATAGCCTGTAATTGGCATCCAAATACTGTGGCCAGAAGAGGTCAAAAGCTATGAATTATACAGTGAATAACTTGCCTCCTGACTCCCTAAAGTCTGTCTCTAAGTCAGTGATGGAATACTCCAAGAAATCCCCTTCCCTCAACCAATGCAAAGCGGTAACATATATGATCACAAGGTGCACTGTGGTAACTCACTAACATTCTCGCAAAAGCAGGCTAAAACCTACAACCCTTACTATCGAAAAGTACAGATGTAACACGTGCAAGGGAGTACCACTGTGTGTAAGCTCATTTCAAATCCACAAACTGCCCCGATTTGGAACTATACCACTGTCCTTTAGTGTTAATGAGTCAAAATTCTGGAACATCTTTCATAACACTACTGTGTGTGCTCCTACCACCCATACGTTGCAATGGTTCAAGAAGGTGGCAACCCACCACTTTCCCAAGAGCAATTTAGCATGGACAGTAAATGCTGGCCTACTAGTGATGCTCCCATTACATGATAAATAAAAAGGGAAATTGCAAAGATCTGCAAATGACTTTCCACTGACATATGCAGGTAATTGCTCACAGATTCAGAATACCGAACAAAAATTCAAATGCCACTCTTCTTTGATCATAGAATTAATTGGTGCATCAATTCTGTTATGCTGAGTATCCTTTATTTTATGAGTTATATTCCGACATGACACTAAATAATTCAAGAAATTTAATAATGGCCTTTAAAGAAACTTGAGGCTATATTCTATGATTGTTAATCGTTCTCTTGATATGTATTTGAAAAGTAAGAATGTAGAGCTTACCATGCAAGATGTCCCTGAAGATCTCGGAAGATGCTGGTATTATCTTCCATTTCTATACCCTAATTTCTAATGGAATTATGACATTTATGTAATACTATTAGACAATGTGGGCTTTGCTAGATTTTTATTAATCTCTTTTATGAATCCCAGTTGATTGGCTAGTTGATTGGTTTATCTAGACTCTCTATGATCTAGCTGTTTACAAATATTTTCCTTTCTTTATGACCTATTTGTGTGTGTAAGGTGCCCGCTACAAGCTTATTCCTGCCAAACAGAAATTTTGCCACATACTAAGGTACCAGCAATAATACTTGTAGAAATCTGATACTGGGATGTTCGGGTTCCAGTCTGGCCTGTTGCATAGAACTACAAGGTAGACTTTGTGCTGCCAATGGACTCCCTTCTTATTACAGCTACGTTTTTGGTGTCGCTTTCTGCTAGCTTCTGGTCGTATTCTCATTTTTCTCTGTGACTGATGAGGAGAGCAGGAAATAGTTACTGCACACTTAAGCTGGGCACCTGAAGCAACTTAAAGAGTCAGGCAGTATTGTCAAAATTTCAATGAATATCGTAGTCTCAGCCATGCAAAAGAAACATCTGTTTGTGACATGTATGCCTGTCGAGATGTTTATTCTGCAGACTGCGAGTATATTTGGTTAATTCCTTATATGTGATTTGTACTTGAAAATCAGATGATGACATTGAATGACTCAAGTCTCTTAGCAATTCATCCATTGACAATTTAGTTGTATTTCCAGCAGAAATAATGGCATTTCTAGAATCTTAGGTATCAGTAGATTTTGTGGCATTCTTTACTTTGTTCAATTCTCCTTTCAATGAGCAAAGTGGCTTCTCTGTCTTATAGATCAACTAGCAACACTGAGGGCCTGTTAAGCACAGCATTCATAGCAGACAGCGTTGCCAAGGTGATAATGACAGAAAAAGTGGCAAATGATGTGCTGTTGTCATTATCATCTGTGCGCTTGTCCATGTGTGAGTGGGTGTTCCTAACAATCCACTTCACTGGAAAATGTGTTGGGCTGAAAAGGAGGCAAGAATCCAGATGTTGCAGCATCCACCAGATTTTCTAGATCCAACTATTTTAACAGCACTGTAAACCCCCACAGATGACTATTCTGCTTACTATTTCTTCACTCTTCTACCATACTGAGCATTAACGTTCTTTTAGTGTCCAAAACGTGTCAAGCTCTGAATTATTCATTGTTCTCAGATCAGTAAATCATACATAATCCCTGAAGGGACTAAAAGGTACAAGGGTCCTAAGGTCAAGCTGTGGTGAAACTAGTAAATATCATGTTCACAGACATGCAATTAGAACATCTGTTTGTGTCATGTATGCCTATTAAGATGTTTATTCTGCAAACTGCAGCCATAACGTGGCTGATCCCTGGTATGTAGTTTATGTTTAAAAATTAGACAGTGACATTGAGTGGCTCAGACAGTCATATTAGCAATTTGTCAATTGTCATATTACTGGTAACTATGTATTTCCAATGGGAAAGAGGGCATTTCAGGAACCCTCAGGTTTCACTTACATTGATCCTGTTAATTTCCTGATTCATTTGGTTAAAATGCAAATATAAGGCTTTAGGAAATGTTCAAAAAGACCAAATCAAGACTTTTTTTGGCTGGGATTTAAATATTATTTTGTTTTAATTCACTTGGGGGGCCAGTTAACTCACTTATGGAAGTACTGCTTTGTCAGTGGTGTTTTTCCCAGATTACATCTGCCTGCAAAGGTCAACAAAATGGACTCAACAGTTTCATTTTGAAAAAGAGAAGTAGGAGATGTCCGAAGTGTCTTAGCCAATATTCATCCTTCAATCATCATAACAATAAACAATTGATGCCTCAAGGAGATACCTGAGAATGTATTCAGCTATCTTTCCTAAATTACAGTACTGTTTAAGCTTCAAATATACTTTAAAGTTTCCTGAGATAGTGACTGGTGCTATATAAATATGTCTCTTTCTTCGGTTAAATTGTGAGTATAAGATCAAGAATGTGAATTTTATCAATGTGCATGTCTCAGATGCCTATTTCCAATCTTGAGGTCAAACGAGTAAAAGACCTTCATCATCCAAACTTCTGTGTCGATTTGATTTAAATTATGAAGTGATATGCTTTAGTAGGAAGAATGGGGAAAGGGAAACAAAATAAAGGATATAATTCTGAGTAGGGTGCAAAAGCAAAGAGACATCAGGGTATAAGAGCTCAATTGGTTAAAGGCAACAAGGTAATTCGGGAAAGCATTTAATCAGACATACAGATTGAGGTTTTTTTTAATAAAGAAAGAAATAAAGTTCAAAAGGAACAAAGAGAACCATTATGAAACAGTGGGGGGAGCCTTTATGAGGGAGGACCTTATAGAAACATATAAAGTTATGAAGGGAATAGATAAGATAGAAGAAGGGAGGTTGTTTCCACAGGTGTGTGAAACTAGAACTAGGGCCATAGCCTCAAGATAATGGGTAGCAGATTTAAGACTGAGTTGAGAAGGTATTTCTTCACCCAAAGGGTTGTGAATCTGTGGAATTCCCTGCCCAGTGAAGCAGTTGAGGTTGCTGCATTGAATGTCTTTAAGGCAAAGATAGATAAATTTTTGAACATTAAAGGAACTACAAATTATGGTTAACATGCTGGTAGATAGAGCTGAGTCCATGAAAAGTTCAGCCATAATCTTGTTGAATGGTGAAACCGGCTTGGGAGGCCAGATGGCAGCCTCCTGCTCCTATTTCTAATATTCTTCTGCCTCACCTGGAGTTCTGTGAACAATCCTGGGCACCCACATTAGGAAGGATGTGAAAGTCTTGAAGAGGCTATGGAAAATACTCAAGTAACCTGGTTGGTTACTTATTTT
Source organism: Stegostoma tigrinum (assembly GCF_030684315.1). Taxonomy (NCBI): domain Eukaryota; kingdom Metazoa; phylum Chordata; class Chondrichthyes; order Orectolobiformes; family Stegostomatidae; genus Stegostoma; species Stegostoma tigrinum. The sequence goes on from NC_081354.1 coordinate 34,248,502, forward strand.
CTGGTTATGCAGATAGATTGGTGAAACAGGGGCAATTTCCTTGAAAGAAGAGAAGTTGAAGAACAGATTTGATGAAGGCATTCAAATTCAGTCAGTGTTTGGCCAGAGTACCTCAAACAGGAGGTGCAAATTTAAGGTGTTTACCGAAAAATCCAGACACAACAAATTGAAAAGGCATTGTTTTATGCGCATGGCAGGAAGAAAATATCCAGTATTCACTGCCTGAGGAGCTGATAAGGGCAGTTTCAATCCTGAAGAAAATTAGGTAATTATCTGAAGAGAAAATAATTTTAGGGCTACATGGAAAAGACTGAGTGTGGAACTAGATGAGGGTGAGAAGATGGTAGAATTACCAGCGCTGCTAACTCACAGTGCCAGGGATACTTCTGTGCATGCTAGCTCCTCACCGTCTCAAAGCATAATTATGTCAGCCTTTCATATTCTACAAATTGTTTGATGGCAGAAACAACACTTCCAGAAAATTAGAGATGATATCTGCCAAGTTTGGGATTGGTGGCAGACAAGGCCCAGAAACAACAGCACCTGCCAACATGCTGGTTTCCTGGATCACTTGCCAATGCTGGTGATTATAGGGGACATGGGATTCAAGTCCTTGGGTCCCCTGAGGTGGGCAGTCAATTAGATTCATTAAGTGCATTGTTAAGGTAAGCGTAGGAAAACCAAGGTTTTCCAATCACCTTCCAGTGTCCTGAAGAAACGGTAGTGTGCAGAAATTACAGGGGAAGTAGTGTGGAGGTAAGTTAGTTCTCAGACCTGAAATACACTCTGAATCCAGTAGCAGTGCAGTGTGTTGATGCTCCAAAAATATCTGGAGGCCCTCCCTGGCTATAGAGCTGAACATGTATACAATTTCATGGCTTGTTTCTTAGAAAACTGGTTAACATTCCATAAATGTAAAAAAAACTCTACAAAATACAATTTTATCCTCATTCATCCACTTACACTTCCAAAATTGAGTAAATAACTGACAGAAACAATTTACATGATAGTGACCAGATAACATACTTTGTGATGTTGGTTGAGGAATAAATACTGGAATAACAACCCTGCTCCTCAGCGAAATTAGGCCATGGAAAATTTCACATCCACCAGAGACGACGAGCAGAGTCTTGGTTTAAAGTTTCATCTGAAAAATAGAAAAGTGCAAAGGGCTGTTCTTCCAAAGGTGAAGAGGGGAGTGGATCTGTGAGGAAGTAAACTAGTACTACTGTGAAATGAATTCAACAAGTGCAATTAAGAAAAAGATATTTGCTATGCAATGCTACCAAAGCAGCAGGGATGAAAATGGATCCTCAGCCCTCTCCATCACCCCTTCCAGAGTTTGTTGTTTTTTCTTTAACAAGGAGCAGCTTGAGTAACATGTGAAACATGCAGAACTGAGCCACTGGGTAAAGAGCACTGACCCTTGTGCACACAGAGGACAGCTAAAAACCACCTACTTATCTTCAGTGTTTTATGTACTGCCTTTACTAGGGTCTTTGGGGCAGCATCTGACATCCACACTAAACTTACACACTTCTGAATAATTGGTTGGTTCAAGTCAATGCTGCTTCCCCTGAAAGCAATGCATTTCAAAAGAGCCTTTGTTGTGTTTTCTGCCTGCAATTGTATTTGTTTTCTTAAATTCATTTTTAAACCTTTTTTTTTCCCGGTCAGATGTAAACCACAAAATATTGATCACTTTTCACTGTCACCTAATTGTGTGCATAGGGATAAAAGAAAAATAAATATAGATTTTAAATAATGTGGCTTTCAAAATCAGCTTGCACCATCTTTGAGGTGTAGTGACTATTGTAATGGAGAAAGTATAAAAACCAAGCTATGCATAGTAAACTCCCAAAAAAGTGATAAGATAATGACCACATTTTTTTTGTGAGGCTGGCTGAAGAATAACGATAGTTAAAAGAACTGATATAATTCCCCTTTTCCTTTTCAAAATTTATTTTTTGTTCATTTACAGGATGAGGGCATCACTGGCTAGGCTGGCATTTATTGCCCATCTCTAGTTGCCAAGGAGACAGTTAAGAGCCAACCACATTGCTATGAGTCTGGACTCACATGTAGGCCAGACCAGATAAGTGTGGACATTTCCTTTCCTAAAGGAAATTAGGGAAAGAGATGGGTTTTTCCTGACAATTAGCAATGGACTCAGGGTCATCATCATTTTCTTAATTCCCGTTTTTTAATTGAACTCAAATTCCACCATCTGCTGTTGTGCGATTCAAACCCAGGTCCCTACACCATTACCTGGGTCTCTGTATTACAATCTAGTGATAATACCACTAAGCCATCAGCTGAGGGATAGGTTATGCTCACCTAAGAAGACAGTTGAAAGTGCCATTTGAAAAGAAATTGAAAATTGTGAAGGGAATTTCATCCATTGGACAAGCGTGTTGCCAAACTACCATTTATGTTCCAATAGAAAGAAGAGTAAAATGTAAACAATTATAAATGAGTCAACATTGGCAACGGCTAAACTCATAAAAGACATGGTTATCTGATTGAAAAAGCATTCTGCTAAAAAACAGGTAAAAATGGGAGCACGGGGTTTAGAAAGTGGTAATAGGAGTGAATGTGGCTGAGAACAATGAGGAAATAAATTGGAATCACTGTGAAAAGTATTCCATAAAAAGATAGATTGTCACAATTAAATCCATTGCACTTTTCCCACATTGCAACTCCTGATCATGTGTAGCATTAAGCTAGAGATTCCATGTTAATTTGAAAGTAATTCATGACCTCAGAGATTTCAAATTTTCCCAACTCAGCTGCTATCTCTCTCTCTTGCCCAACATGAGGAGCTGCCTCACTGCACTGTTCAATGCCAGACTTTACCAGCCTCTGTCCCCACTCGCAGCCTTTGCCCTTTCCCCATATTCTCAGTCCCAGGCTCCCCTGTGACAAAGCACACTTATCCCTTTATTGGAACAGCCTCTTTTCTCTTTGTTGATAATTTTTAGGCATTTCCAAAGAGAGCCTGAACACACCGAAGACTTTCCACAAGCTTTATAACTTTTATACAAAGTCATAACTTAAATGAGTTAGATTCTGGAGGTGACAATGACTGAAAATACCTTCTGGTTGCAGGTAATTGCTCTTTTAAATATGCTGCCTCATCTGTGAACCACAATTGCAAAAATCATCCTACTCATAAGTCCCCTTGAGTGAAAATGTTGGGTGCAGGACAAGGGGACAGTGTTATGTTATGTCTCATTGTCAGTACACCTTGAAGAGACATCCTCATGACGTCATCACTGTGCCTAGCATGTGATCTGAGGATTTAAAGATCTCATACTCCATCTCACTTCAGATTATGCACAGCATGGCACTTTACTGGAAGCATGATCAACTGTTACAAGCTTAAATATCGTATTAACCCAAACATTTATGCGCCTAAGAAATCTATTTTTGTATTTAACAGTTGGAATAAAAGTCCGTTAAATTTTAAAGTACCAGTAGGAGTGGCCCTCACACAACCTTTGTGCAGATGAAGCCCTGCTTCACGCTCGTAATGCACCTCATTTTGTGTGGCACTGCCAGCTTGCTGAATGGGACAGACTCGAACAAAGCTGGCTACTCAAGACGGGGCATCTATGAGATGCTGTGGGCCTTCACACTAGAACCTTACTCCAACTTTTCAGTGCCTTGACTTTTTATCCGCAGTTCCAATAATGCCAGCACATTCTGCATTAGTATCAGATAAAAGTCATAAAAATAAAATCTGCTTTTCATCTTTTCAACTCAGCGAGATGAAGCTTATAGTGATCTTGGAAACTGCATCACAATAGTTTTCAGGGTGTGTGGAAGGAGCTATAACCATCCTTTAGCAGAAAGGTCAAAGAGGTCGCCTAACAGTTTGTCAATCAATGAGAAAAATAGGCTGAAAGCTATTATAAAAGTAACAAGAAGTAAGGAAACCCAGATTCTATCCTTCCCACCTTATATGGTTAGAGGCAGTGCAGGAAAAGAAGATGACCCACCAGTATAACCTTGGAGTAAATGAGGAGCAGTTTGGCTGCCTAGCTTTGACAAACAGACACCAAATTTTATTTCTTGACATCAAACAGGCTTTCAGTCATAGGGCTTCAACTGTTTCTCATTATTCAAAGATGACCAGCCTCCCAGACAACACAGAAATTCCTGCATGCACAGAAAAACCCAGCTTCAAATTGTCTCTGTCCATCCCACCCAACCGAAGGCTAACAACTGACAGCCTGCCTTGGCCGATGTAAGCAATTCACTCGAGACCAGCGAGCTCTGATTATTCTGACAGGATGGTGGCATAACTTATTGAGTAATAACAAGATGTGAAGCAGTGTCCACTTATTCATTATTTTGCAGAATAGCACTGTAACTGTAATGCTTCGTGATATTTATGAGACAGATTTTGATATTGAGCAAGAAGATGTTTCAAATTATCCAATGAACTTTTAGCTTAAAATAATAAAGAGCAGGATCTGTGTGTGCCGGGTACACATTTATCTTCCTACATCCTTTAGGAGTTGGTAGTGAAATCAGTGCATAATGATAACAAGCACTTTAGAAATTGAAAGAGCATTGCTATTTTAACTCTTGTATATACTCTTACATTTTCATTCTGTTGGTATGTACAATGCACAATCTTCAAACTACTGCATGTGCAGAAGTTACAGGAAGTAGATTCTTATTACGTAGTAAGTAAGCCTATGTATTACAATAGTAACGCTGTTTGTGCTGCTCATAAATGTCGTGTTTGCAGTGAAAATGAAACTATTTCAGGTGGTTGTCCTTTCCTGAGAATCTTGTTTACTTGATTATGCTATGAGTGATGATTGAACTGAAAACACACAAAAAATGTAGAATTGTCTGCCTGCAAACCAGTTCAGTAGATAATGGGGGTGAATGGACAAAATCAATTTAAACATGCATGTTAAGATGGTGAAAGTACATGGCTTAGCACTGTTAAGCTAAAAAACATTTATCTCTGTCTCATTGCATTTCCCCAGCACTTAGCTGAATACACCCACAGGCCCCTTCCTTGGCTCCAGTCAGACTCCACATCTGATTAATGGCAGCTGGAGGTGTCCAGTAATCCCTCACCTTATAATAAGCCACAAAAAAGAATACTGTGGTACCCCTCAGGTCCCAATTTCCCCAACTGCTTTTACAGTTCCCAGGCAGGTTTGCATTTCCTGTGTCTGAGCTGAATAAGTGAAACATTTGATCAGGTACCTTAGACAAAAAGTTATCAGTTGAATGTTGAAAATTCCTGAATTGGGGTTAAATCTTTCTCTTTAAGGAAAAATAGGAACTGAGTGAGGTGGAGGGTACAGACCCTGTGAACCCAGACTGCCCCCTGCATTTAGAATTATTATGACTACCTGAGCTACAGGTATATTTTCATCAATTTAACAGATGCATAGGTATCCAGAGTGCCAGGTCACTCACTAGTGAGGCAACATCAAGAACATCACAAGAAGCAATGTGATCTCAACGCTCTCACCAGCAATGGACACATCAGCAACATCAAGAAAAGTGCATATGCCATGAGGAGCAACACACACAATATGGCCAGTACAGCACGTCATTTGATCATTGAAAGTGATCACTATCAATTTCATAATATGGAAGCATAACATCAAGCCACCTCTGTAATACTGTGAATATTGTTTTTTGAGAAGATGGACAAGACTTTTAAGCTGTTTAATTCAATTATATAGAATGATTGTTAATCCTTAGATTAGTCATAAAATAAAAATAAATAGTGGCTGAAACAGTTATATAGATGATAGAATTATAGAATCATAAAGTACAGAAGAAGTACTTTGGCCCATCAAGTCTGCCGCGATATAAGCTAGTCTAAGTCTACTCTTCTCCCACTTTCCAGCCCTCGGCCCATAGCCTTGAATATTATGTCATTTCAAATGCTCATCCAAGAACTTTTTAAAGTTTGTGAGGATTTCTGCCTGAATTATCCTCCCAGGCAGTGAATTCCAGATTCCCACCATCCTCTGGGTAGAAAAATGTTTTCCTCAAATCCCCTCTAAACCTCCTGCCCTTCACCTTAAACTTATGGTCCCTTGTTGTTGACCCTTCAACTAAGGAGAGCAGTCACTTTCTATTCATCTTGTCCCTGCTCCTCATGAACTTATGTACAACAATTAACTCCGCTCTCAGGAGGGCGGCACGGTGGCTCAGTGGTTAGCACTGTAGCCTCACAGCACCAGGTACCCGGGTTCGATTCCAGTCTCAGGTAACTGTCTGTGTGGAGTTTGCACATTCTCACCATGTCTGCCGTGGGTTTCCTCCAGGTGCTCCGGTTTCCTCCCACAGTCCAAAGATGTGCAGGCTAGGTGGATTGGCCGTGCTAAATTGCCTATAGTGTTCAGGGGTGTGTGGGTTATTGGGGGATGGGTGTGGGTGGGATGCTCCAAGGGGCGGTGTGGACTTGTTGGGCCAAAGGCCCTGTTTCCACACTGTAGGGAATCTAGTCTAATTAGCCTTCTCTGCTCGAAAGAAAAGAACCTGAACCTATCCAGACTCTCTTCATCACTGAAATGCTCCATCCCATGCAACATCCTGGTGAATCTGCACCAGTGTAATCACATCTTTCCTATAGTGCAGTGGTCAGAACTGCACATAGGACTCCAGCTATGGCTTCAACAATGTTCTGTACAGCTCCAACATAAACTCCCAACTCTTATAATCTATACCTCGACTGATAAAGGCAAGTGTTTTGTATGCCTATTTAACTAAACTGTTAACCTATCCGGTTGCCTTCAGGGAACTGTGGGCAAGCAAGATCCAAGATCCCTCTGTTCCTCCAAGCTTCCTACCATCCTGTCACTCTCTGAGTACTCTCTTATCTTGTTACTTCCAAAGTACATCACCTTTTTCCTCACTGTCAACCAACTGGCCAATCTTTGTGTCATCTATAAACTGATTTATCATTCCCCCTACATTTTCTTTGATACTGTTCATATATATTACAAACATTAACGGATCTAGCACTGTTTCCTGTGGCGCACCAACAGACACCGTGCTCCAGTCACGAACAGCCTTACACCACCATACACTCTCCCCTATCACTAAGCCAATTTTGGATCCAACTTGCAAAGTTAACTTGGACCCCATGAGCTGTTACCTTCCTTCTCAGTCTAAGCTGTGGGAGTTTGTCCTGCTGTGTTCATCCAGCCTCACATTTTATTGTCGAAGGCTTTGCTGAAATTCCTATAAACTACATCAACTGCACCATCCTCATCTGCTCTCCTGGTCACCTCCTCAAAAAGGTCAGTCAAATTTGGGAGGCATGACATCCCCCTGACAAAGCCATGCCGACTATCCCTGGTTAAACCTTGTATCACTAAATGGAGATTGATTATTTTCTTCGCAATTTTATCTAACAGTTTCCCTAATACTGATGTAAGATACGTGGTTTATAATTCCTTGGTTTATCCCTACTACCCTTCTTGAAAAGAGAAACCATGTTAGCTGTCCTCTAATCTGGCCAGAGAGGAATTAAACATTTGGGCCAGGACCCCTGTATTTTCCTCCCTCATGTCCCACAGCAGCCTGACACAGTGCAGAAAGAAGCTATTAGGTCCAGCGAGTCTGCTCCAACCCTCCCGACAGTGTCCCACGCAGACCAATTCCTGTGGCCCTGAGTGAGGTTTTAAATCATTGCTAACCCACACATCCCTGGACACGGCAGGACAATTTTTTTTCTTAGGATGTCTGATCCACCCAAGCTGCTCGACTTTGGGCTGTGGGAGGAAACTGGAGCACCTGGAGGAAACCCATGCAGACAACATGTAATCAGACAGTTTTTTTCCATAGAATTCATAGAATTCCTACAGTGCGTGAACAGGCCATTCGGCCCAACAAGTCCACACTGCCCCTCTGAACAGCACCCCACCCAGACCCAATGCTCCTACATTTCCCTTATCTAACCCACCTAACGTAATCTTCCCTGAACACTATGGGCAATTTAGCATAGCTAATCTACCTAGCCTACACATCCTTGGAACGTGGGAGGAAACCGGAGCACCCAGAAGAAATCCACGCAGACATGGGGAGAATGTGCAAACTCCACAAATGCAGTCACCTGAGTTTGGACTGGAACGCAAGTACTAGAGGCTGTGAGGCAGCAGTGCTAACCATTGAGCCGCCCTATCAATCCATAGCACTTGGCATGATCTGAGAAATACACAAAACAAAAATCCTGGATTTAAATTTTAAAATGTGATTAGTTCAGACTTCTGATATCTACAAATCATGCAGTAGGCTGATGCAGATCCCTTCCTGGTGTATTTGAATCATCCACCCACTCCCAGCTACAGCATGCTCCAGCCCTGACTCAAAGACAATGGCTTGAAATTGAAGTCCATTTGCACCTCAGGGTTTGCAGCAAATGTCAGCAAGTCACTAGTTTAATTGAAACCAGGTCTGAAGCACTCTGAAGGTGTTAAGGATAGGATTCTGTCATTAGGTTATTCCTTGCTCTGAGCTCATATAAGACAGCCATTTCAACCCTGCTAACTTTACCTTGCAAAAGCCCCATCGATAAGTTGACAAGCAATTGTCTAACAGCCCAAAAAATACACTTGTTCCCTGATCGCCAGGATATTTAATCACTTCATTGATGTTGCCATATTCTAATAGGAGAGATAATCTAAAGTATTCATCCTGAGCCGTTTGAATTCAGCTGCATACAAGTTCTGCGAAAGTAACTTGAAGCCACAAATTAGTACTTGGGATTTTCCAGCCCTGGTTATTAAATTGCTTGTTATCCCTCACTACAGATATCTTTTGTCCTTTCAAGCACCACTTCCTCTTCTTCTGACCCTGGAAAAATGTTCCCTCATTTGTCATTTACACTTTGGCACTTTCAAACGGCCAACTGCCTGGCCTTTAACCCCGAATTAATCAGGATACTTCTGTAGCTGTCAATTTGCTAAATCACTCTCTCTCTCCTCCACTTTGATGCTCTTGAGCCGAACAAAGTCTGTATTCTCACCACCCTGGTTGTTCCCCTGTTACAGCCCTTACCTCATTCCTTCAAGACAATCAGGCACAGATTGTACTGTATCTAATGCACATTTGAGTAATTTGGCTGGACAAACTCTCATCAGACCTCATACCCCTCTTCCAAAATCACGTCTTCTTCAGCATCATCTGGGATACAATGCTAACCCTAAGCTTGTTTTCTCCATCCACTGATAAGTTATGAAGCCCTTTTTGCCTGTTTGTTGCGCACTCACTTTGAACAAGAACTGTGAAGATTTCAGGGTCCTCTTTGTCAGTAAGGTTGAGAACAACCTTCAGCTATCTTAATGTTCCCATAACTTCCTTTCGGCAAACAACCCAAACCTTGTGCCAGGATCTGCTCTCCGACTCCTGGACCCAAATCTCTGTCTAGTTTTTTTGAGCACTTACTTCTTTCATTCCTCCTTCAAGCTCAGCTTGTTCACAAAACTCTCTTGCAGCTTCATCAAATCCAAACCGCAAATGCACAGAGGACAGCCAGCTCTCCCCTTCCACCAACTTGCTCACCCTTCCATTATTAGATTGTTGAGTGACGATCTGAAAGACAGTCTTGATAAATCAACAAAGCTAAACACTGGTAAAATCACAGACATTGCTCACCTCTGTCACCAGAGGTTCAGGATACTTAGTACCATTCCATTGTCCTTTCATAATGCCATTTCTGATATTTAAAATTCTCATCTTCTCATTCTTGGGTACACATGTTCCACTTCTTTACCTCCCTCTAACTCCTTTATGATCACTCGTGAAACATACTCCTACATCTAAGTGCCTGGATTAGTGTCTGTTTTTTGCTTACACCTCTCTGAAGCACTTATGGAGTTGTATTTCTATTTAAACTCCTAAGTATTTATGTATCACAAAAAGGCACTGATAATGCTTATCTTTTCACAGATCTATCAGTGATGTCGTTTCTTCAAGGAAATGAAGTTTCCAGCAACAATATCATCAATATCCCGCTTATACATATCATCCTGAACAACTAAGATGGAAAGAATAAACTTATTTGACCATTAGAAGTAGAAATATAGATCAGTTTCCAAGTTCCCCTCTGACTCTCATGAGAACGTTATACTGTTTCTGTGATTGGGTCGTGGGTCCCCCTCCATTCTGACCTCTACTCCCTTCACCCTCCCACAGTCATGCAACGTGTGGTGAAAGCCCTGAGCTTTCCCACACATAGGCCCATTATTCCTCTGGGGTATGGTTGACCAATTGCTCCAGATTATAGTTATCTTTTGGTTTTACCAAACATACTGTCCCTTTTTCCTCTTTTCCCAGGATCACCACTGCCTCCCACCCCAACTCCTGTGCATACTGTTCCCCTAAGGCAATGGTTCCTGAGATCCACAAGGCTCTTGTGGGCTATGACAAAATCCACCCCCAGGGTCCCCATCACCCCCTGCTCCCACCTCATTAAAACACACGTTCACTTAGTGTGGAGTTTCCCAGATGCATGGTCAGCTGGATGGAGAATGGTCCGACCTGCTCATTGCCTGTTAATCTCATTGGGTTATACAGGACTCCGTTAGACAGGGGAGAATGGATAGGGTTCTCTGAATATACTAGTATGCTGGATGATCCTGTATCCAAAAGGTATGCCCCCTCTACACCCTCTACACTCATTTTTACGCATTGCCTTTTCCAGGGGTCATATTCTAAGGGGCCTACATACACGGGTTGAGTGGGTTCTAGTCACATCTCGGAGTTGTCGTTGGGTGGGGTGCTGGGGGCTCCCATATCCATTGCTACTACTCCTTTCCCTGATCCCCACCGCCCTCCCTGAACAGCTCTGAGTGTCTCCGTGAACCTCTCTGTGGGGCTTGAAAGTCTGTGGAAGGGACCTGATTCTCAGGTGGCCATCGGGGAATCCCTTCCCAAACCCTTCTTCCAGGGATTGGGACAATTCTTCCTCCAAATCCCAATCTTTCCCCAACCAAAGCATATGCCCTTCCTGTCGTGGGGGTGTCTACATCCCTGCTGGCACCATGCTTTCTTGCCCTGAAAGGGCTTGATCTCATAGACCTTCCCCTTGGGCACTTTTTCCTCACCCTCTCCCATTCCAAACATCGAGGAATGACTGTCTTATTATGGATTCCTACATACTTTGTGGGTCCTTAGGGATGGACCAAAGTTCAGCTGAGGCCCACAACCTCGGTAGGCTGTTGGCCACCAGGATATGAAGCCAACAAGCCCGGTCACCGCCCCTGAGGTTGCGGGTGCCCTCCAAGGGGGTCACATAAACAGGCCAAAGCCTGTCAGTGAAGGCCTGTGGGGTTTCTCCTGCCACTGGTATGGACCCTTATCAATATACCCCATTGCTCCAGCATCTATTCCTGGCGGTTGCAAATGTATTGCATCCCCATTTGGTATCCACAGAGAGGGCCTTGTACAGCCTGCTTTCCAAAGAGAACAGCAGCAACTTGGCCATTCCTGCATCATCACACCTATTAATCTCCCCACCTGCTCCAAATCCATGATGTGAGCTGGTGGGTTCCACCTTATGGGTTAATTTCTCCACATGGGCCAACATAGCCCTAAGCTGCTGAGTTCATGTGGGGACTCAAACCTGCTCTCCAAATCCCCTTGCTCCTGACCATTCTAGGGCACACTGTACTTGTGTTTTCATACCGGGTGAGTACCTTGGGCTTTCTTTCTTTTCTGGTGGTCCTTGCGAGCGAGTTGTTCCCTTGGATGGTGGTAGATGTTGCTGGCATTGTCCCAGTCAGTGTCTTGTATCTCTGAATGGCTTTCAGTTGCCTCCAAAAGTTGACTGGAGGTTCATGGTTGGTTGAAGGTGTTCAGTGGTTGTGAGGGTTGCTCTCACTGTGGTGGATTCGCAGAGTCCTTGACTCAGAAGCGCCTGCGGGAACGTTTCCCTGGATCAGTAAGTCAGACTGATCTCTTTTCCCTTCCGCATTGTTTTGGCTCAAGAACACCTTTGCATGCTGGGCCTAGTGCTTGTTCAAACTCTTGAACTCGTCTTGCGAACCGCTCACACTGAGAGCGCACAGAGCCCATGTAAGAGCACACATCGAGTTGGAATTGGGGCATATCACTGCTGTCACAGCACACAGTGCTGGGCTCAGGGTCTCCAGTTGTACCCAACTGCAGGCCCCTGTTCTATGTTCTATGTTCTAAATCCAGTTTCAGCTGCTGAGCTATTGATCCTCTTCCTGGGGCTGAATGAGCTTCCTGAGCACTAAGGTAGATGAATATGCTTTTCAATTGAGGTGAATGGTTTAGATGGTTTGGAATGTCCAGTATTTCCCTTGGATGGGTATTCCTTAAGGTTTGAATGGTAGTGTTAATGTTCTTACAGCTAAAGGTGAAACAGGTTTATATGTAGCACAAAGCTTGATATTTCTGTGCCTGAGCACAGGCTGGGAATTGAAGTGGCTTTTTACCTCTGTAGGCTCCAGAAGGTCTGAAGTTGTTTGTTTCTGTCTTCCATTGTTTTAAGCTGGGGTGTGTATGGGGGTCTTCCTTTAGTTTTGTGAGCTAACCCCTGTTCCAAACATCTGCCCCTTGGTTTGCATATTATGCAGTCTGTCCCAACCAGTCTTTTCCTGGCTTGGTTGCAGTCCATGATTCCTTGAGTCCAAAAGTTTAGAGAATGTTAAACCAATATAATTTCCTCAAACATCTGTCTTCAAATGGTTTTAGTCCAGAGCATGTACGTAAACTGATGGGGATTTTCCCCCCACTTTAAAAGGTCACCCATCTCAGACACTCAATGGTTTCTGCAGAATCCTTGAGATCAGGGCAAAGTCCTTCAACATGTCCTTCCACACCACTTTGCTGTAGACTTTAGCAAGTTTAAAACCTCTGAAAACCACCAAAAACTTATTTAATTGCAAAAAGAGTCAGTCAATCTCAACCAGTATCTAACCTGGAACTAGTTGATGATTTATTTAAAGCAATAGCAGGTCAGTGGGGCCGTTCCTCCTGCTGAGTGTATGTCCAGACATGTGAGGTGAAGCGAGAATGGACAAAATCTACTTATTAGTCTAAAGAAGCTATTTTTCCATCACTGGCCAGAAATAAAATGACTGACTTTGTTCCAAATTTTCTCACTGATATCCAAAACATTTTCCAAACCCAGACAATACAGGAACAGAGGGAACAACAGGGAGAATCTATGCAGAAACCAAGCCTGTTTTTATTGCAATAAGGTGTGAAGCTGGATGAACACAGCAGGCCAAGCAGCATCTCAGGAGCACAAAAGCTGACGTTTCGGGCCTAGACCTCTGGTGAAGGCTCTATGCCCGAAACGTCAGCTTTTGTGCTCCTGAGATGCTGCTTGGCCTGTTGTGTTCATCCAGTTTCACACTTTATTATCTTGGATTTCCCAGCATCTGCAGTTCCCATTATCTCTGTTTTTATGGCAATAGCTGCTGTATTCTGGTAATTTGAAACGTTGCATTGCTAATTGTGCTAATTGTACTATTTGCAATTCTGTTTTACAGTAGCAAATGTGATTTTCAGAAATATTATTTATAATTATTAACTAACCCATGCACGGCATTGTAAATCAAATTGCTTGCAATTATTGTTTTAGCAACCTTTGATTATGCAGATTATACAGGAAAAGCCCTTTGGATTTAAGATTTCCAGGAGCTGTCAGCCTCTGAATCTACACAGCTTTATGTTGCAGACGGTTTTAATTCTACTTCATGCCCATTAGCTCCCTGACCATCAGCCCCCAAGAAAATGCTCAACCTCCACCACCCACTTCCATCACTAAAAAATGATGACTCTTTTATATCCGCTGGACAGGAACCATGTACTCCAGATGGTGAGACAGGAACGGAGATGCAGGAGGAGTGAGCACCAATCAATGGGGACATTGAGCATAGTCTGGCGGTTAACACTGTCTGAGCCAAGGGTGGGGAGGGGTAGGGATTGTCCAGTGGGAAAAGGGGGTTATGTGAATTTTGCTGAAACAAGGCCTGAACATAGCTTTGGGTGCTGGAGTTCTTTGACACCCCCACCTGGGTTACTTAGTTATACAAGTTTTACCACTGCTATGAAAAGCCCTTGGTTAAATCATGTATAAGCCAGGGTAAGTATAGCTGAAGATCCCCCCAGACTGTGCTCACTGTCCCCACTGGTTGGTACTCGCTCCTCTTACACCTCCTTTCCTGTCTCACCGTCTGGAATACATGGCTCCTGTCCAGCTGATATAAAGGAGTCATCATTTTTTAGGGATGGAAGCGGGTGGTAGAGGTCGACCTGGATCCAAAGCATTAACTCTGATTTTTCTTCGCAGATGCTGCCAGACCTGTGGACTTTTTCCAACAGCTTCTGTTTTTATAGCTGAATTTTCTGTGGCTCTGGACACCTGGTCATTGTAATGAAGGAGCAGTCGGCATAGTCACTGGATCGTTAGAGGTTGGGAGTCAACCTTACAGAAGTTTATAAAATAATGGGGGATATAGATTGGGTTAGTGGTTGCTGTCTTTTTCCTTGGATGGGGAGTTTCATGACAAAGTAAGGTAAGAAAAGAGAAATTCAAAAAAGAATTGAGGGGGAAGATTTAAAACAGAGGTGGTTTGCTTGGGGAATGAACTTCCTGAGGAAATAGTCTATGTGGGTACATTTACAACATTTTGAAATAATTTGGATACGTACATGAATAGGTTTGGAGGAATTTGGGCCATCAGCAGGACTAGTTTAGTTTGGAATTATGTTCAGCATGGACTAGTTGGGCCAAACATCCTGATTCTTTGCTATATGAATCTATGACTCTCTGAGTAAAACTAGCAGCTGGAAATCTAAACATCCTGCTTAAAAACTGCAAATGTGTGCACACCAATATTTCCTCAGGATCCCAAAGTACATTAGTAATATAACTTTAATGTCACATCCCTTTCTTCATGTGGGTATATTTGTACCAATGTTAGCTGGAACATTGAGCTCCAAAACGGCACCCTGGTGTCCAATTGGCATTATTCATTAGCTTATACTGTGATCTGCCTACTCTGCACGCTCAGCCTCTAGCCCATGAAGTGGTTTAAATCTCATTTAACCTACAATATGGAGGGGAGAATAGGCAGAGGTAACACAGCAGGAAGTGCTGGAGGCAAAACATCACCTGTAGACCAGAAAAATGGGCACTCTATGTATCTCAAGGCCAGTATTCTTTAAAGTAGCAGCTCAGCAAACATTCAGTGCAAACAAAATAAGTCCCTAAGATTGCTTGCCTGTGATTTTTATATATGTGCTCCCTGCATGCGTCCATTTGTAAGCTTTCTTATGCTAAATTTGGAGTCTTGTAAACATGTTTAAGGTTACCACGGGTAAATAAGTTGCAAGTGAACTGGGAATTACGAGATTGCTTTTAAAAACTGAAGATAATAGATTCCAGACGGACATAAATGAATGGCTGAGTTACGATTTTAAGGCTCAAAGCTGTTGCACATTTTATTTTTCTGCCTTGAAATTAACAAGTTCAACAAAATGTTACTGATGATCTTACACTTTTTGGCGTAGTGAAGAAATCTTGACCTGAGATCCAAGGTTTCTGCATTAAGGCTGAAAAATGCAGCATTCACACTTCTGAACCAAAATGCAAATCTTGAAAACATAGTCGGCACAACATTGTGGGCTGAAGGGCCTGTTCTGTGCTGTGCTGTTCTATGTTCTATGTTCTATAATTCTAAAGTTCAAGCACTAGTCTAGATCAGTGAGCAGGGGATTTACATCAACCTTCCAACACTATCTTAAGTTTGGTAACCCGTGTCTGTGACTACATATAGGTCCATGTCTTTTTCTCCCTGCAGCCAAAACATAACAGAAAGTAGGTGGTCACCAATTGTAGGAGTCCATACTTTTGCCTGCTCTCCAGTTACTTATGCAACTATGAAGGCTTCACCCTTCTCCTCACAAGATTAATAGGTATTAGACGAAACTCTTTAAAAAATTATTACTTTGTTAGATTAATGTAAAGTCTCAATCAAGACATAGCCTCTTCGGAATGTAAAAGTTGGCAAGTTATGTTACAGCTGTACAAAACTTTAGTTAGGCAACATTTTGAATATTGTTGCAGTTCTGGTCACCACACTACCAGCTAAATATAGATGCTTTGGAGAGATTGTAGAGAACATTTACCAGGATGTTGCCGGGTCTGGAGGGTTTTAGTTATGATTACTGGCTGGATAAACTCAGATTGCTTTCAATGGAAAGACAGAAGCTCAGGGGCGATTTGGTAGAGATCTAAAAAATTATGAGAGACATAGATAGGTTGGACGGTCAAAGGCTTTTTCCCAGGGTGGAATGATGAACAACAAAGACATAGGTTCAAGATGAAAGTGGGAATGTTTATAGAGAAGTGCTGGGAAATTTTTTCATGCAGAGGGCGGTGTCTAGAATGCACTGACTGTGGAAGCAGGCATGTTAACAACCTTTAGATTTATGTTTGTGAGGTGAATAGAGGGATAGATATGCATGGGCAATACGTGGTGGGTCTAAATAAGGATTAAGAATTGACACAGACTTGGTGGATGTTCCTATGTTGTTTTGTAATGTATTCATTGGATTTAACATTTGCGCTCTGCCATTTAGTGTTTGGAGAGGACACTCCTCACTAATATGCAGCATTGTTTGTATCTCTTGAGAGTGCACAAAAGAGTTTGTACTGAGGCACCAATAGTGGAGATGGCTACTCAGGGGTCCTGACTTATCCTGAATCTGTTTAGTGAGGATGACTGTCACAGATCAATGCTTGCCATTTGACAGATGGGGCTTGTCACAAGAAATGTTTTATTAACTTCATGTGTATACCATTCCTTGATCTTGCTCAGGAAGGTTGCTCCATTTTTGGGGGGTTGAGATGAATGGTTGGCAACTATGCTGAACTGATCATGATAGAAGAGCGTCAAACAATCATCAACCAATTTGTGGATCTTTGGCAATCGGTGGATGCCTGGAGAGTGCAGTTGCAAGTACGGGAAACCAGAGAACGACCAGTGAGCAGAAGATTACAGTTATGATGCGCATTGTTGCATTCAATTAATTGTCAACAATATGGAGGTGTGATGACGTTTGCTAGACAGATGAACAATGCTCTGCTGTGACAAGCAATTGAGCAAGTGTTTCGGGCTGAAGTGTTGTGGTGGCAGTCTCCCATACAGATCTAGAAAGTTTAGTGATTAGCTTGTTTCTGGTACTGATGGTTGCGGCTGTTTTCTTCAGATGTTCCTGGAAGGACCTATCAGATGCCCAATAAAGCTCCAAAACTAGGAATGCTAGTGGCATTCTAATTCAAACTAATGGCATGCTAGGCTGAATCTTGTCAGCCCCTGAACAACATGAACACTTAGTTGGGAAAATATGGTGAGATTTAAAAAATTAGTTTCTCAATTTCAAGGAAAATTGTCCAGTTCTACAGGCAAGCTTTGAATGGCGAGACAAGATTCTATCCTGAGAGCAGCAAGAGATCTATTTGCATTCCAAATGTATGTAATAGTATAACATCACTAAAGCCGAATCTTGCCTCATTGATATTCCATTTCCTACTCTCCTATACACCAAAGAGAAACAACACAGCAACAATTCCCAACCCAAAAATTAGAGTGGGAACTTGGCACTTGTTCATTTGGGCCTGCTAGATGAAGAACTGCCACTAACTTCTCAGATTATGTTCCCTGGTCAGTGACTACCCAGATCCTCCTGCCCATCGTGGTTGCCATTCTCACTACACCTTCATGCCTTATCTCCAACTTACTTGGAATACAGCTCAGTGCAGTGCTTTGGAGAGCCCTGGTACCTCTTATTGTATAGCTGCTGCCAGTACATTTTGCAGGCAGGGACTAGCACCAGCACAAGAATTTGTCAGGGGCATCTCAGGGTTCCTTGCTTGATCTCTTAGCACTCATATACTTTGCACTTACTTCAATGTCAATGTCATCTCTACCTTGCTTTCCCATTTCACGCTTTGTCGCTACAGTCAGTATTTTAAGGCTATCTTTTTCATTCCATCTTGTTGTGTCTTTTGGGTCTTTGTCAGACATAAAGGCAGGAAACTTGTCAAGGTTGTCAGCAGTGATCAACAAAATACGGCCCCAGGTTCTGTCAAACTCACATCCGCCCATGTGACAGCAGCATGCATGGAAAACCCTCTGCATGTGTTTTAACCGTATGGCCCTGTCTCAAAGTCTCATGGGAGTAGCCCTCAGCCAGGCCTCAGGGAACAACTTTCAGCCGGAGAATCCTGGATCAATAAGGCAAATCGCAGAGAATGGTGTGAGAAAACTCCCTGGGGCTCATGAAGAGAAACTATCCACGGAACCTGCCAAAATTGACACTTAGCCAATTTTGGTAAATTCCGCTCACTATCTTCTCCAAAGTCAAGATTCAAATCCAGAATGATTTCTAATGGTAGTCTGATACAGTAGATATATAGGAATGACAATGCAGAGTATATTTATGATGAATCTATGAAAGCTCTAGCATTGGGCTTTGGCCACACTATAGTTAATTCCAATCTGTCAGTTATGTTATCATCAATCTGATGTTTAGTTTGAAACAAAATGAAATTCTGGGCTTTCAAAAAACTGACACTATGCTGCTTTTTTTTTGCTTCATTGGTAAGATGTGAGCAGTAGCCTTGAATCACTAAAGTACATGGAGGCCATGAGAATTCCAAGATTTTGTCCCAATGTCATCTCAACAAGACAATGCTAAAGATTTGTTTTAATGATGGGAGAGCTGCATCTGAATTTTCTAATTCCGTGGAGAAGGTGGTGATGGATACAAAGGCTATGGTCAGCAATGTGGCTGAAATCGTTGAAGATGATGGTATACCTAGTCCTCCTTCTCACACTCCACCTCCCTTTCATCCCACACTATCTCCCGATATATAAGCTGCACATGGTGTAAGACAGTTCCTCTTAATTTATCCCATTCCTTTTCTCTTTTCCTTTCAAATACCCAAGAATTGCAACCTGGCTAAGCTTTGGAGAAACACAAGAAAAAAGTTATGATAAAGACATGGCATTATTGCACAAATCCTATAGGTTGAACATATACCTATGAGCTCAGGCCATGACCTTGGAGACAAATGTGAGGCAGAGTCTGAATTTGGTGAGACTTTAATGTGGCAATGTGTTAGATAGGCTAATGCTCTGACAATTCAGGTGAGGACTTTGATGAGACACCCTATAAAAGAATGCTAATGGCTAGTGCATCAAAACATTTAATGCATTGGGGATCCTTCCAAAAAGGAACAGTTAATGTACCGGAAGATTGGACGGAGACAAATGTTGTTCCTCTTTTCAAGAAAGGGAATAGGCAAATCCCTGGAAATTACAGACCAGTCAATCTTACGTCTGTGGTCAGCAAGGTTTTGGAAAGAATTCCGAGGGATAGGATTTATGACCATTTGGAAAAGCATATCGTGATTAAAGGGAGTCAGCATGGCTTTGTGAGGGGCAGGTCAAGCCTCACAAATCTTATTGAATTCTTTGAGGAGGTCATGAGACAGGTTGACGAGGGTTGAGCAGTGGATGTGGTGAACATGGACTTCAGCAAGGCATTTGATAAGGTTCCCCACGGCAAGCGATTCATAAAGTCAGGAGGTATGGGATACAGGGTGATTTGGCTGTCTGGATTCAGAATTGGTTGGCTGACAGGAGGCAGAGAGTGGTTGTAGATGGTAAGTATTCTGCCTGGAGGTCAGTGTTGAGTGGTGTCCCACAGGGCTCTGTTCTTGGGCCTCTGCTCTTTGTAGTTTTTATAAATGACTTGAGTGAGGAGGTTGAGGGGTGGGTTAGTATGTTTGCTAATGACACAAAGGTTGGAGGTGCCGTTGATAGTATCAAGGGCTATTGCAGGCTTCAGCGAGACATTGACAGTATGCAGAGCTGAGATGAGAAATGGCAGATGGAGTTCAACCTGGATAAATGCAAAGTGATGCATTTTGGAAGTTCAAACTTAATGCTGAATATAGGATTAAAGGCAGGATTCTTGGCAGTGTGGAAGAACAGCAGGATCTTGGTGTTCAAGTGCATAGCTCCCTCAAAGTTGCCACCCAAGTGGATAAGGTTGTTAAGAAAGCATATGGTGTTTTGGCTTTCATTAACAGGGGGACCGAGTTTAAGAGCCGTGAGGTTATGCTGCAGCTCTACAAAACCCTGGTGAGATCACAATTGGAATATTGTGTCCAGTCCTGGTCACCCTGTTATAGGAAAGATGTGGAGGCTTTGGAGAGGGTGCAAAGGAGGTTTACCAGGATGCTGCCTGGACTGGAGGGCCTGTCTTACGAGGAGAGGTTGACTGAGCTCAAACTTTTTTCACTGGAGAGAAGGAGGAAGAGAGGTGACCTGATCGAGGTGTACAAGGTAATGAGAGGCATGGATAGAGTAGATAGCCAGTGACTTTCCCCCAGGGCAGGATTGACTGCCACGAGGGGTCATAGATTTAAGGTGTTATCAGGAAGGTATAGAGGAGACGTCAGAGGGAGGTTCTTCACCCAGGCAGTTGTAAGGTCATGGAATACTTTGCCAGTGGTAGTCATGGAAGCAGAGTCATTAGTGACAGTTAAGCGACTGCTGGACATGCACATGGACAGCAGTGAATTGAGGGGAATGTAGGTTAGGTTATTTTATTTTTGGATTAGGATTAATCCACGGCACAACATCATGGGCCGAAGGTCCTGTACTGTGCTGTACTTTTCTATGTTCTATGTTCTATGTTCTATGTCAAGGAACATGAAGGAATTCAGCACCAATTTGGCACATAGATTTATGATTAACATGGAGACAATCCTTTTCAGCATGGATCTGGTAGCCAAACTCATGCATACACATGGATCCAACCTAAAGCAACAACTGATGGGTCATTTAGCAGTTTTCATTGCTGTTCACACTGCAACCACTCAGCGTCAGCTTGCTGTCATTGTATCTGTGGATCGCAATAGCTAGAATGCAACAATATTCTCCACTCAATAGAGCACTCAGAGTGCCTTGGAATTTGACAATGCCACTATTATTTATTGTTATTATTATTAGTGTTTGTATTATCATCATCATCATCCTGTCCCCTCCCAGGAAGATGCCATTCTTTCTCCCAACACCACCACTCTACCACTGAGCATGCTGTTCCCTGTCAGTTAGGCCATGCCCCAGACTGCTGCCACTCATAAAGCAAACATACAGTCTGCAGTCAGGCCAGAGATGCTCAAGGCCATTCTCCAGGATCATCTCTAACCCCGAACTGAAAGGCAGTCACTTCTCACCAACTGTCCTACAACTACTGGGATATTACTGTATCTGAGCAGTAGGACAAGTAAAGTCAAACACGCACGCTCGCACACACACAAGACAAGAGTAAAGAAAATGTACAAAGCCTATTGGTTGAGTTTTTTTTATTCAATATGACATAATGTCATTAACAAAATGCATTTGGAAACATTTTTATTGTAGTTTATTTTGTTTTTACTTCTTTTTCGATCAAAGTCTCTAATAGCCAGTAGGAGAAAAAAACTGATGAGAAGAAAGTGGATGAGAAAATCTTACAACCCTTTCAAGTCCATGATAAGTGCATTGGGTGTAATATCAATGTGGGAATATTAGCAGACGAAGAGCTGGAGTCCATTGATATCACACCCAATGCAAATTTCAAAGACCTGAAAAAGCTGTAAGATTAGCCAGCAACACCCAATTTCCATGAATGGATTAAAAAAATCTTCTTGTCCTTTAGATATTTGACAAAGTAACCTATATTGCTAAAAAGTCACTTTGTTGATAAAAGCTGTATTTTCAGATTAACATTACATGACTGATAAACAACCTATTATTAGCACAGTGAGGTGCCTTTCACTTCGCATTATGATTGGCAGCTCCAAATGCTTATGCAGTTTTTGAAGTGGGACTATGAATCCTGATGGCAATTTTATAAGTCGTTAAGGAAAACTCTCCTTGTTTGAAAACCCATTTATTATTTGAATATTTTTAGAAAAATTAAAAAAAGCAGTGAGTTAATCAACATATGTTAGACCTTTATTTAATCTCTGCATTGGACCTGACATTTGCCCATAGCTGAGTCAGCCAGAGGGGTGCAAGGACAAAGCAAAATGCATGATTTGGACTTGTGTCGGCACTAAGTTGGCACATAGAACATAGAACATAGAACATAGAACAGTACAGCACAGAACAGGCCCTTCAGCCCACAATGTTGTGCCGACTTGAGCTACAAAGCGACATTGGGTGGTTATTGGGACATAGGTTAGGTTGGAGAAGTAAGGTTGGGTTAGGTTGGATGGTATGAGAGGTTGGGTAAAAAGGCATAGGCTGGCAAGAAGGGCATGAGGATTCACAAGAGTAAATAAAGGGGCAAAAGTTGGCACAGAAGGTATAAAGGACCATTGTCAGTGCAAGACAGACATGAGGTTGTGTGTGTTGGTATAATTGGAGCACGGGGAGTGTATGGAGGGTGAGGAGGTGGAAGAGGTGATACTGGAGGACTATTTTCTGTTTTTTTTTCCACAGTGCTGCAGTATTATGATGTACCATTTCCACAACCCATCTCTGCTCCAACAGCTCATCCAAGCTCAGACGTGTGCAACAAGCACATTAAAACTCAACCCTCTGGAATGAAAATCTGAACTCAGGAACAATTTACATAGCTTTGCGTTTACAGAGGCAAGAATTACCCCAATACTTTACTCCAAACCAGGGCTCATAAATTCGAGTCATATTCTGCTATGTACTGCAGAATTTTTACAGCATGTTCCAGATGATAGAAATTTTGATTCATCATAGGATTAATCCGTTCTGTTATATTTCAAGCAAAAGCAGTCTTACATTCACTTGTGTCTCATCAACCATGTCATGAGCAGATTGATCTAATCACTAAAACGTATACTTTAGTTTTGTGTAGTACCTGAAATATAGTTGGCACTGCAAGTTCCCACACAATAAAGTGTTTGGGATGATCTTGTGTTTTTTTTGGCTAATTGTATGTTGTGTCAAATTTTTGGAGGTATTCTCATTGCGAGGCCCAGTGAGAGTTCTCACTGTATCTTACCAAACGCACCTCATTAGCTAACACAGTGTGCAGCTAGAGGAACACAGCAAGTCAAGCAGCATCAGAGGAGTAGGAAAGTTGATGTTTCAGGTCAGGACCCTTCTTCAGAAATTAGCTACCTACCCACCCTATGACATTGCTCGTGTCAAATTCTTACCATGCCATCGTTCCTGGAACAACTGGCAATGCAACGGATTCTGCCATAAGGCCACAATCTCTTCCTTCTGCACCATTTTTGAGAGGCTATTGTGCACCCGACAAGCATGGCAGCCTGGCATTGCACCTCACTAACAGCATAATGGTGTAGAGATCATACAACCACATTGGCCATGGCATATAGATAGCATGGTTGACACTTCCTCACAAATATACCCCCATTCTCTCAGCCTAGCTACTTTTAACTGCCATGTTACATACTTTACCTTTCCTTTGATACATCCTGTCTGTTGACAGTCTCTGAATCCCTGCAGCTCAATCCCCCATGCTTAATGATCATCCATACCTTGTCATTGTCTAATACAAGAAAATCACATCAAGGCAAGCATTCAGACATGTCAAACCATGAGCTTTTATTTAAAGCCAGTAATGGGAACACAGAAGAATTGAATACAGGCTGCAATAAGCCCTTCAACGCAAACAAATATTGGCATCTTCGCCATGATGGTCGACAGTGCCCTTCTCATCCAGCTGTCATTCTCTTGGAACTATGTGCCAATCAAACCCTGTCTGCCTTGTAATGCCTAATGCAGCTGACCTTCCTTCAGCACACTGTCCTCATGTTCTCCACAGAAGGCAATTCTCAATGCCTCGGCTCTTCAGCATCTGGCACACAAATGATTGCAAACTCCAGTTATGTAGAACACACCAGGATCACGAAGCACATTGTGTCCAGACTACATGGAATGATCACACCCCACTTCTCAACATGACCATTCCAAGCTGCAGAAACACATCTTTAGCCCCTCTCATCTGATCCACCTCCATTAGCATTTGTTTCCCTCCACAGAACCAACCTTGGCAACCCCACTCCTTATGGCAGTAATTTCTCCCACTGCCCCTGCAGCGTGCCCCCCATACCCTCTTTAATTATCAAAGGATGCACCCTCAGGTCTGTATTCACCCCAGATCACTGGCCAACTTTGACCAACAGCCCCTAGCCATGACTGACCAGACAGAGATCACTGTCTTTTCAGCTCCCTGACTGATGATTTGTGACTCCACTGACTGTTGGTGCTAACTCTATAGGAGGGACCATTGTACACTCTGCAGTCTGTAATTAGGCAGATTCATTGGATCGTGAGCATCAAGCTGACAACTGACCATGGCCAAGCTCCTGGACCACATGCAGGCTGTGCCACTAATTATACCAGGACCCTCTGACTAACAGCAGCAATCCCATTATCTCTTGACTGCATTGAGAGCTAGCCTTCACCATTGGATAAATATACAGTGCATTTGCCATGCAGGCAGCTGCCATATGCTGTTGGTGTTAGTTTGATGCCTTGATATGCCATGCAGCCGGATCTCTAGAGTCCCACACCTACCCCAGACAAACCCCTGCTAAACAATAATATAAATAGCCTGTCTATGTGTCTGTGGAGAAGAGCTTATTCATGGGACTTTACTGATGACCTTTGGTTCTACCTGAAGCTCGAATATGCTAACCACCATGACATTAGCTGGCAAGGCATATATGCTGTGAGCATGAGGGTAGGTGCTAAGTGAGAGATTGAGCATTAACAGAGGAATCGACCAGCCCTGAGATGTGATCTGGCCCAGCCTGTGAGCTGAGTGCCTACCTCTCATACAAAGTGTGTCTGCTGTAGCTTTTCAATGGCAGCTACCAAAGTACCCTGCAATGCAAGTCTGTGCTTCCGAACCATCCTGCAAATGGATCAGAGAGATGTCATAATAACCATAAGGAGTTGGCAAATATCAGACACTAATGTAACTGTGCAAGCGATGCTTGTGGCTGGTACACATGGATTATGCTGTGGGATACTGTTAAGTTCTAAGCGACAGGGAAGACCTACAGAGTAAGTGACAAGCTAAAATTGTCAGTTACTCACTCTGATGTCCATGTAGAGAATTCTCAACATCAGAGCTTGTTTGGCACATTGGAAGCTGAATATTAATGAGGCAAACTGCAATATTAGTAAGGTGTTTTAGAGGCTATAAACCCTGTTAGTTGGCAAATTGCTGCTGCTTGATGAGAAACTCGCTTCACAGCTCAGTAACAGCGTGAAATTTGGCACAACATGTTTTCAAAGTCAAGACAGGCCTCACCAGATGTCTCATCCAAATTTGCCACAGATCTCTGCACAGCTCACATTGCTCAGATCCCCACAAGATTCCACCCCATGATTACAATGATTATTGGCAGGACACTGGTGCTGACCTGCATGCTTTGCTACCTATGGTCATACAACAGCATGTCACTGAGGGAAGGGAATTCCTTTCGGTTCCAGTGCATAGCGGAATGGATTGTGTACCCACAAACTGATCAGCAATCGACGTATAACATGCACTTGCTCAATCTACCTGTTATGGTCAAGTGACCACGGGCCCAAAATTGGGCATTCTAAGTTGACCCACAGCCAGAGAAATCGGGCCTGACAGAAAATTGGCCAAACTAAATTAAACAACAGCCCAGCGGATATCAGCTACAGAGAACAAAGAATCTGAGATACAATCAGCCCGAGTAAGAGTTATGTATTAGAGAAGTGTCGATCAGATACTCTGGCACCTTGACTTCCAGTCAGTGCCGGAGGTTGTGCACTTTACACTTTCCTAGAATGGCAACAGTGAAGGGCGTTGGTGCAACCCCACCGGATGATCTCAACCCAGCTCGTGACCCCAATGGACAAAGGCCACAGAACATTCTGGAAAATTGGGGCTGAGGAGGAATATAGACATATGCCTGGGAGCCATCCCCTTAATGAAGACTCGATGTTGCCCAGCAGTGGAACTCTGACCATCTAAAGACCGAAAAAGAGAGAGAGAAAGAGAAAGGATCCACCTTGACCTGAGAGATCCACCTTTGTGCAAGAGAACCAGCCATATGTCAGAGAAGAATGAGATTCCAATGACCCAGCTCAAACACTTTGGTCATTGCAGGTAATACCCCTTCTCAAAAGGATAGAGCTAGATAAAGAGCAAATATTGTGGCAATTTTAGAAATGCTGACATTGTGTTTTAACAAGGAGTATTTTATTAATAAAACTGAGCTGGCCCATAAACAGATTCTATGTCCCTTTACCCAGCTTACTGACAAGACCACTTGCATAAAATGTTTTTACTGATTAAAATTTAGTTAGATCTTTTTGCATATAGATTCTTGGCAAACGCCTCACATAAAAGGGATGGTAAATTGTAAGATGTTGCTAATAAATCTAGCTCAAGCCACATAGGACTCAGATAGTAAAGTCCAAACCTCAATCACTTTCATATCTACGTGTAATGTGACCTTTACAGTGTCCTGAGGTCATGCTTGCGGTTGAAATAGGTGGCAAATGTTTGGTCAACCTGGATAAAATCCTGAATGATCTCAACAAAGTTAACATGGAAAGGGTATCTCCTCTTGTGGACCAGTCCAGGGCTTGGGGCTACTGGGCCACCCGTTCAGGACTCATATGAGGCTTTTTTTTTCTTTCTCAAAAGGCTCTGTGCCTCAGAAGGCAGTGGAGGCAGCTTGATTACATATTTTTTAAGACTGAAGTGGGGAGATTCTTGTTTGGCAAGGAAATTAAAGGGTTATCCAGGTTAGATTGGTATATAGAATTCAAAACACAAACAGATTGGCCATGATCTTATAGCAGGCTTGAAGAGACTGAACTGTACAAACAGTTCAGGTGGGAGAATGACTCCCCAAACACTTTACATGGTTAAACCCTACTACAAAGCATCCGCCTCCCTCTACCACATATTTTGAATTCCTGTACTTTATATTTTGTATATTGTTTTATGCTGAAACCATCTGGGATATCTTGTGTAGATTCACAGCAATCATTGCATCTTATTGGGATCATTTCACACTACTGTTGTCAACGATCAAAAGTCAATTTGTGAAGAAGGCAGGCACTATTTTGTTAAACAGAATTTATTTATTGCACGATATTTAATTGCTAGTTAAAAAACATTTGACATACGTGATGGTCTGTGTGAGACATCAAGCTCAAATTTGGAGTCAGTTCACATTACAGCCTGAAGCATTCTCATTCAGCTTTGGTAACAAGCACAGAGATGGTGGAGCACACTGGAGATGGAGGGAACAGCCCTGCCTATCCTGATGGATGGAACCTATCGCATGGTGCCAGTTATACCTTGTAGGGTCCTAACTGTTTTGTAGTATACTGCTGTTCATGGCCTGTATTCATCCTACATACTTTGTGAAGTTTTCAGGGGAATACCAAATGGCACAATTATGTCTTTGAGCAAATGGTGAGTAAAAAAGTTCTAAAGTAACCAAAATATCCTTCAGTACCGTACACAGAGAATGCTGGAACAACTCAGCAGGTCTGGCAGCATCTGTGGAAAGAGAGAAAGAGAATCAAGGTTTCAAGTCTAGTATAACTCTTCTTCAGAACTCAAAAGTCCTTCAACTCTGACACATCAATCACCATAAATGTTTGCAAATCAAAGTGACTATGGAATGCAACAAAAAGTTATAGAGTAATAGCAAAAGTTAAAAGGAATCAGCCAGCAACCTACAAGCAGTTGATGAATGATGAATCCTTTAAATAGCACTCACAAGTGGATGCCCCTTCCTTCTGCTGAATACATATTTAACTTTGTGAATTTAAGGACAAAGAACAAAGAAGAAAGAAAATTACAGCACAGGAACAGGCACTTCAGCCCTCCAAGCCTGTGCCGATCGAGATCCTCTGTCTAACCTGTCATTTATTTTCTAAGGGTCTGTGTCCATTTGCTCCTCACCCATCCATGTACCTGTCCAGATATATCTTAAAAGACGCTAACGTGTCTGCGTCTACCACCTCCGTTGGCAATGCGTTCCAGGCACTCACCAACCTCTGCATAAAGAACTTTCCACGCATATCTCCCTTAAACTTTCCTCCTGCCACTTTGAACTCATGACCCCTAGTAATTGAGTCCTCCATTCTGGGAAAAAGCTTCTTGCTATCCACCCTGTCTATACCCCTCATGATTTTGTAAACTTCAATCAGGTCCCTCCTCAATCTCCGCCTTTCTAATGAAAATAATCCTAATCTACTCAACCTCTCTTCATTGCTAGCACCCTTCATACCAGGCAACATCCTGGTGAACCTCCTCTGCACCCTCTCCAAAGCATTCACATCCTTTTGGTAATGTGGCGATCAGAACTGTACACTGTACTCTAAATGTGGCCGAACCAAAGTCTTATACAACTGTAACATGACCTGTCAACTCTTGTACTCAATACCCCATCCAATGAAGGAAAGCATGCCGTATGCCTACTTGACCACCCTATTGACCTGCGTTGCCACCCTCAGGGGACAACGGACCTAAACACGCAGATCTCTCTGTTCATCAATTTTCCCTAGGACTTTTCCATTTACTGTATAGTTCGCCCTTGAATTGATCTTCCAAAATGCATCACCTCGTATTTGCCCGGATTGAACTCCATCTGCCGTTTATCTGCCCAACTCTCCAGTCCATCTATATTCTGCTGTAACCTCTGACAGTTCCCTTCACTATCTGAACCTTTACAAAACGTAGAATAATTATAATTTATGTTTTGCCTGCAAAGAACATTGCTTTTCTGTTTTTCTTCTACTGACAAAACTATCAAAGCATCACTTAAACCGCAGTACATGAAAAATGAATAACTGCAATGTTTTCCCTCTGAGACTTTGCATTCTGAGCATGTGACTTTTTAAAAACGCCCCAGTGGGGTACCCAAGTATCACAACTTTGATTATAAAGTTGAGGTCCCAAATGGCTTTGCACCATTAAATCAGCAATGGTTGCTGATTAATATCATGAGCTGGCTGTTCTGCACGCTTTTTGCAGATATTCACTGAGTTCGTATTAATGTCTGTACAAATGCACCATACACGTCTATGTCCCTGTGGTCAATTCTGTTTTGGAGCTCCAAAGCCACTCTTTGCACCCAGAAAACAGGTGTTAACAAGCTCAATTGCTTGCTTGTAATTTCATGACCAATTAGGGGATGAGGTTTTCAAGAATAGGCTAAAATGAATCTTACTTTATTATTTTCCCTTTTCATGTAACAATCTTAAAGGGAAAGGCTGTATAACTCAGTCACTGTTTTTCAAACATTGTGCACATCTTTTTCATGGGGAGGGTGGAACCACCCCGATGTACATGTACTATAACTAAAATTTCCTGAAAGGATTAACCATCCACTCTGTTTATCAAGAGGCCCCATTCAACATGGGTGGAACAGTAGATTTACAAGTAGGGGCACTTCCAAATCCTACCCCACCTCCTGTGCTGTACTTTGTATTCACTAAAGAAAAACAACAAAGCAGCATATCTAAAAGAAATTCAGTCTAAACACAAGGGAAATCCAGGGTCTGGAGAGAGAGTAAGCTTATCCCAGCAGCTTCCTATTTTTAACTCAATTGCAAACGATACAACTGATCAAAGGCAGGAACCCCTGGAGTAGCTTAGGCGAACCGTACGGCCGCCAGAATTCTTCCTGATGATTTGTAAGCAGGAAAAGACTTCTGACATGAAAGACAATTTAAACAGCAGAAGAATAGCAATAAACCAGCTGTAAAATGCTTTGGATTGGCCTTAAACTGATGAAAATCATTCTGAACAGTTTTCCACAGTAATCTTGGGTACCCCACTGGGGCGTTTTTAAAAAGTCACATGCTCAGAATGCAAAGTCTCAGAGGGAAAACACTGTAGTTATTCATTTTCCATGTAGTGCGGTTTAAGTGATGCTTTGATAGTTTTGTCAGTAGAAGAAAAACAGAAAAGCAATGTTCTTTGCAGGCAAAACATAAATTATAATTATTCCACATTTTGTAAAGGTTCATTTAAGATATTATAAGCTGTAATATTTTTCTCATCAACTTTTCCTCTTCCCTCATCTCTTCTGAAAGCATTAACTCCTTGTTGGCAAGTGTTTACACAGTGTCCTGCAAACCTTCACCAAAACAATGGCAGCTTTAATGTGCTGTTATGGCCAGATGAGAAGGGGTAATTATTTCCACTCTGCTTAATCCACTTTTGGTTGGCCACAACCATTTTTTTTTGGTTAGTATGTAGCTATCATACTTCATTTCAAACTGAGTTAACTGGTTGATAATGAAACAAGCAATTCTAAGGTTTTCTTGAATTAAAGGTGATGGAATTTTATTTTACTTCTCCGAAAAAAACTTTTTAAAAAAAACCATGACATCAAACACAAAGACGGGTACTCCAGTTAAAAAGAGGGCAAATGTTTATACAGAGAGGAAAGCAAAGGTAGTCACAGTTTAAAGGTTTTAGGGTCCATGATTTGTGAGAATATTATTAATCCTAGCTGTTGAGCTATTGTTCCCTCAAGAGTGGCAAAGCTTGATGATAACCCTGCTTCCTCAGGTAAATGGTGGTTTTCCAAGTTGCTTCTTTCAACCAGCACTGGTTTCTGAGAAAGAAAGAGAGAGTTCAGCTTTCAGTATCATTGCTATCATCAGATCACTTTGCTTTCTTCCTTCATCGTTGCCCAAAAGCTGCTGTTGACATACAGTTCCTTTGCAGATTCTGGTGTCTGGGTCATTCCAAACTGGATAGCTGTAGGTGATCTTTCATCTCCCACTTTGTGAATTTATCGTAGAAGTGCGCAGAAAGGAAAAGGTACAAATTTCTTGATGCCTCATTGGCTTTCAATGATTCCTAAATAACATAGTAACTACTCTGCAGCCTGTTGGTATATTCCATTTGGGTTCCTGGGCCTGTCCGCTGATCACAGCGGCAATCTTAGGTCAGTAGTGCCCTTTTTAAAAACCATTCTAGACTACAAAAGTCTCATGTATTAAAATCAAATGATGAAAGTTGAATATTGGCAGGCCATCGTCACTTTGATTATAATACCTTCCGGCCTTGACAAATGGATGTGAGCGATGGTTTATGCATGAATATTCCATTCTAAGGTCAATAAGAAAGACAAAAATTAGGACAACAAAATACCCATCTTCCCTGGTCAGTTAATCAATATTCCAGATTCAGGGATTTTTATAAACACCACAGCCAGCAGGTCGATGCTTAGCTTCTACTATATCCACCTGCAGCCCTGTTCCACAGAGTGAAGTTTTACCTTCACTTTATTGTGGCCTTTCCAGCCTTTCACAATTGACTGAGCTCTGGTCCAATTAATTCTTTCCAGATCTGTCCTACATTTCAGACAGTTGACCAGTCCCATTTAAATCAAGTGATCTTTTCTGGGTTATTTAAACATCTTGTGGGTTTTACTGCCTGCTAGAAAGATAATGAACCTTCTTTGGCTCCCAGCCACTTTGCTGCTTCCTGCTGGTTTAATTCAAATGGCCCTTTTTTAGCTACTCAAAGTCTCATGGGTTTTGTAACTCCCTGCAAGGCTTCTGAATTTCTTCATGTTTCCAATTCATTTATTTTTGTCACTTATTGCTGGCATTCTAACCTGTCCTTTCTGTTGAATGGGTATATTTTACTATCAGCCATTTCCCAATAAAATATCTATCTCTGGCATTGAAAGTCTTGGCACCACTCCCACTGTTATCAAACTTGAAAGAACTTTAATAAGTGGTGCCTCTACCCCCTTTCTCATGAGACCTTCCAGCAGCACATCAGAAGTTAATCTGTTTCTACGGAGAAAATCTTTCATTTTCCCTAACAGTGAAGTCTGTGAGCACCCAGTGTCACAGAGGATGTAGTTTTCACTCTCTGGCTGTTTGAAACAGTCAGTGCTCACTTTCCTGTTGGTACAAACTCCTGACTGCTATCTTGGCCCAGTCTTATGTTGACTAAGCATTGGCCACTCTTAATGCTACAGACACTGGTCCTGCAACTTGCTTCCGGCAGTAGAAATACTTGGGACAGTTTCTCACTTGTCTCCTACCTGACTCCCTCCTTTCAACCACTGGAGATAATGCTGTCTTTTCATTCTGGCCTCTCTTTTCTTTCCAGGCTTTCTCTAGGGTATTTACCTCGCCCTTACCTCTATCTGGTTTGTGATAACTTTCAAACCCAGCATCATATCCCTGAGATCATGAGTCTGCACGTTATCCTCACAGTCATTGGCCCGAATATCTGCTTTCCTGGTTTTCACATGGAACCCGACCTCTCAGTGCTCAGCTATTCTTTTCCATTCTTCCAGAGACAAGGCTTTTAGGTTATCGGAGATATCTTTTTCTTTGAGCATTCACATTTCAATGAAAGTTTAATTTACAAGATCAAAATGAAGGAGCCAATTCCAATGATTTATTGATTGAAAACAAGCAAATTTTATTATCTATTATGGAAAAAAAATTTAAAAACATATACACACGCACAAATATACACACATACGGTTTTTAGAGGCCTTAAGTTGTGTGACTGAAACCTAATTCCCAACTGAAAATCTTATTCCTTCAAGGGGTGTGAAGTTTGCAAATAATCTTGCTTTCTGGGGGACTGTAGCTTTTACAAGTTGAGTTTCCACCAGCACTGGTTTCTGAGATTGTGTGAGAAAGGGAGAGAAGAGCTTTCAGTCTCCTTGCTGTCATCATCCCATGTTGCCTTCTTTCACCATGTTGTTCAAAAGCTGTTGTTAACATACAGTTTATTTGTGAACTCAGGCATCTATGTTGTTGTTTAATTGTATTCTGGACAGCTGTAAAAAATCATTCATTCCCCAATATGTGAATTTACTATGCAAGTAAGGTTTGCAAATTTCTTGATTAAAATAATAATTCCAGTTTAACTGGTTCTGTATATTCCACATAGGTTGTCAAGGCTTGTTAGGGAATCACAGAAGTTATTTTAAGTCAACAACGTCCTTTTTAAAGACATTTTTAGTCCAAATACTGAATGTTGAATGTTGATAGGGCCATTTTCAATCATAACATGCTGAACACTCTGGACTCTGAACCTTAGCCTCATGTCATAGCTCTGGTTACATTTCCAAACTCCAAGACAATGGGATGAATTTCTCCATGGGCATTGGGAGACCAATGTTTGCTTGAGAAAGCCTCCTAACTGACACCTTCTGTATTCTGCATTCAATTAAGGACAACAGGAGAAATGGGGACATGGAAGGTCCAATGAGAGCAAACCTCCAACACTGGCATCACCACTGGGAGAGATCATTAATGCTGAGGCAGAAGGTGCCCCCAAATGGTGGCACTGTCAAAGGTTCCGTTGCAAAGAAGTCCCAGAACTATTGTCAGGTCCATCAATGTAGAGGAGGAAACCCCCAATAAGAAGGATTTTGGCTGCAACTGTATCAGCTTTCTGTTTCCATTATAGGATCCTGCAGTGCAGTTTCCCATTCCCTTGCAAACACCAGTCAGCATGAGCTCTCTATTCACTAGTAAGTTCTGTGCTAAGCAAGACATCTCTGTGATGCTGTGGTAACAAAATCACTCTTAATTTCCTCGGTTGTCTGCCTGCTTCCATAGAGTTTGTTATCGATCCCTGTGGCAGTCCATCCTTGGGGAATGTTGTCAGAGAGATCAGGGAGTTATTCTTTTGAAACTTCCCACTGCTTCCCAACTTCTCACCTCCAAATCTGCCTAGAAAGGGGAAGAAAATTCAACCCTATATCAGCCTCAAATAGGAATTACAGGTTCAGGTCTATCTGTCTGCATGACCTTACAAAAGCTGCCATAAAGATTGAAACAAAGAGTTTGCTAATGGTCAAGAGACATATACTTCTACACCTTTCCAAGTGTATGCATGCCCCAGTGATTTCTGCATGATTCCAAATAAAATAAAGTAATCATTGATACTGTACACAGTACTTCCTTGTTTAATAATTTCCAGCTCAAACTACTGCAAACGAACTTAAAGTATATGAGACTGGTGTACCATCGTTTTGTTTTCTAGGAAAAGAGGGTTAAAGTCAGCAAATCAAAAGTATCAAGCTTGTAGCTCCAAAGACATTAGCAATTATTCTATCAGAAGCGAATCAATTTGAACAGAACTGATGTTCAAAATGCTTGAAATATTTTGAGGAAATAAATAAGCGACACTATCCTCACATGCATACAGAAACACTGACCTAATGCCCAAGCAAAACTGTGCCTCAGACTCCATTTGCTTATTCCAGCTGACCAATGCCTCTTCCACAAGGACACTGCAGACCTCATAGTGGTTGGCTTCAAATCAGTTTCTGTCTTGCCAAATATATCTCACTGCTTCCTGAAATGCTCAAAATCAAACTCGTTGCTTCAGATGAAGTCCGGGAGAAAGCAGTGCATGTTTCAGAGTTAAAACTCCACAGGGTTTGACGAAACATCATCTTTCTGCTAGGCGGGTCACCTCAAGTTCATCCCCCGCACCCATCAGTTCAAAAGCCTGGTCTAAGTCAAGATTGGAGCTTATCTATCCAAAACACTTTTAAGATTGCAGTTTCATCCTCCAGCTTCTATGTACATAGATCATTGCTCATTCAGTTAATGTCACATGAAAACTTGAATATGCAGTTCTTTATTTCTTCACCCAAGTTGTTAATAGTTTTATGGATAGTCATCAGTTTGGATCCCAGGATAGATCCCTGAAAGACTGCCACTTGTCACATCCTGTCAAACTTTGTCAAAGGTTACCTCAGATGCAGTACTCTTCAGTTTTTACAGGAAGCAAAGAAGCACTGTTGTTGGTATCAGCAAGAGTATCTCATATCATAAAAACAAGTATATTGCCCAGTTCTGAAGAAGGGTAACCAGACCCAAAACTTGGCTTTCTCTCCACAAATGCTGCCAGGCCTGCTGAACCTTTTCCAGCAAGTTTTATTTTTGCTTATTTTTCAGTTGTTTTCCATAAAGTCAGTTACTTGTGCAATTTATGCAAACTAGGCCCTGCATCTTGTCCTGAATCCCCCAAAGATACAAAAATGTTAATTTATTTAAGTAGAAGTAGGCCGTTCGGCCCCTCCAGGCTGTGCTGCCATTCAAAAAGATCATAGTTGATCAGGTATAATCAAGTTTAAGATAGACTTTTAAATTCTAAGGTAATTAACAGATAAGCGGATAGACAAGAAGGGAGTTGAGATTGAGATCCATCCATTATCCTATTAAATGGCAAACATGCTGCTCCTTTCTGTTATATTCTATTGTTCTTAACCTCCCCATCTCCTTATTTGGCTTACGCTCAATTCATCCTTGACTCCCTGACCACTTCTTTTCATTCTCAATGGCTTTCTCTGAGTGTGTGTGGCAAGAGGATGGAAAACCAACTCATCCCTAAGCAGAGATATTAAGAACTGCCGATGCTGGGGTCAGAGATAACACAGATAACACCAAGGGTCCTGACTGAAACATCAGCTTTCCTGCTCCTCTGATGCTGCCTGGCCTGCTGTGTTCCACCAGCTCCACAGTGTGTTATCTCATCCTCAAGCAGTCTCCCTTCCTTTTCCTTTGTTTCTCTGATTTCTTGTCTGTTCCCCTTGGTGAGCATTTGTTTGTTTTCAAAATTCATTTATAGTCTTTGCAGGAAATCAGAATAGAACCAGCAAAGAAACAGCTTGCCTGTTCACCTTTTGTATCTCTCCAAATCATCTGCAGAATAAATTAGGATCTTTGCCTCCCAGCTGTAAACAATTCATTTTAGTCTTTCTAATCATTAACAAAGCACTGTGGGAAAATAGGTAGGCTTCAAAAATGAGCTGTTTTTTCCCTTTTTGAAAGTTAGCATGAAAATCCTCTCCTATGGACAAATGTACACAATTCTCTGATACCAATGTATGCAATTGTCTCGACTAATTTCTCCTTGCCTCACACCTTGATGTTTTCCTCTAGAGTTTCTTATTTTCAATTACTTTCTATGTTTTGGTCCTGTTACAACTGAGCAAGGTTCCCTCATTTATTACGTTAAAAGGCAGGATTGACCAAAAAGTTTCAGGTTCTTGTCTGAAAGGGATAAACTAGCTCACCTGCTTTATTCACCCACCCCTCTGTTAGTCGCAACATAGTTATTTTACAATGATACTCTCCCCTGTGGACACCTTTCTCCCAGAATAAATGATTTTATGTTTAAAAGGAGTCAAATTAACCTGACTTTCTTCAGTTAACAAAAGAGTGAAGTTATCAGTTACTAAACATGAGAAGAAGTGATAATTCAATACAAATACATACACGCAAGAAGTGAGAGATTAGTCCAGAAAAGAGTTAAAAGGTTTATGGGTCAGTCTCTATGCCTCGTCCATGAATAGTAGATGGTTGAACATTGATAGTTGAACAGTCATTTTGGGATTTGTGGCTTTGCAGGTTAGCTAATACCTTGTTACCTGTTACCCTTTGGTGGTGGTTGGCTGGCACATAGAGAATGAGAGCGCTCTCCTTTTGTCATGTTTCCTTTTGGCACTCTTATTGGCTAGCTGGCTTCTGAACATTCAGAGCAATGGATATCTTTACCTGAAAAGCAAGAATGACTAACAGTTATTTCTTTGACAGCAGCTTCCACAGCATGCTAGCGCTCATACCAGGGCTAGCAGACCTGGTGATCTCAGTTCAGAGGTACAAATCAACACCTCAGCTCATTAGCATATGTTCTTTCATTAATACACCCATACCAGTGCTGCGATAATAAAATGAGAGGCTGGATGAACACAGCAGGCCAAGCAGCATCTCAGGAGCACAAAAGCTGACGTTTCGGGCCTAGACCCTTCATCAGACAGGGGGATGGGGAGAGGAAACTGGAATAAATAGGGAGAGAGGGGGAGGCGGACCAAAGATGGAGAGTAAAGAAGATAGGTGGTAAGAGTATAGGTGGGGAGGTAGGGAGGGGATAGGTCAGTCCAGGGAAGACGGACAGGTCAAGGAGGTGGGATGAGGTTAGTAAGTAGATGGGGGTGCGGCTTGGGGTGGGAGGAAGGGATGGGTGGGAGGAAGAACCGGTTAGGGAGGCAGAGACAGGTTTGACTGGTTTTGGGATGCAGTGGGTGGGGGGGGAAAGAGCTGGGCTGGTTGTGTGGTGCAGTGCGGGGAGGGGACGAACTGGGCTGGTTTAGGGATGCAGTAGGGGAAGGGGAGATTTTGAAACTGGTGAAGTCCACATTGATACCATATGGCTGCAGGGTTCCCAAGCGGAATATGAGTTGCTGTTCCTGCAACCTTCGGGTGACATCATTGTGGCACTGCAGGAGGCCCATGATGGACATGTCATCGAGAGAATGGGAGGGGGAGTGGAAATGGTTTGCGACTGGGAGGTGCAGTTGTTTGTTGCGAACTGAGCGGAGGTGTTCTGCAAAGTGGTCCCCAAGCCTCCGCTTGGTTTCCCCAATGTAGAGGAAGCCGCACCGGGTACAGTGGATGCAGTATACCACATTGGCAGATGTGCAGGTGAACCTCTGCTTAATGTGGAATGTCATCTTGGGGCCTGGGATAGGGGTGAGGGAGGAGGTGTGGGGACAAGTGTAGCATTTCCTGCGGTTGCAGGGGAAGGTGCCGGGTGTGGTGGCGTTGGAGGGCAGTGTGGAGCGAACAAGGGAGTCACGGAGAGAGTGGTCTCTCCGGAAAGCAGACAGGGGTGGGGATGGAAAAATGTCTTGGGTGGTGGGGTCGGATTGTAAATGGCGGAAGTGGCGGAGGATGATGCGTTGTATCCGGAGGTTGGTAGGGTGGTGTGTGAGAACGAGGGGGATCCTCTTAGGGTGGTTGTGGCGGGGGCAGGGTGTGAGGGATGTGTTGCGGGAAATACGGGAGACGTGGTCAAGGGCGTTCTCGATCACTGTGGGGGGAAAGTTGCGGTCCTTAAAGAACTTGGACATCTGGGATGTGCGGGAGTGGAATGTCTTATCGTGGGAGCAGATGCGGCGGAGGCGGAGGAATTGGGAATAGGGGATGGAATTTTTGCAGGAGGGTGGTTGGGAGGAGGTGTATTCTAGGTAGCTGTGGGAGTCGGTGGGCTTGAAATGGACATCAGTTACAAGCTGGTTGCCTGAGATGGAGACTGAGAGGTCCAGGAAGGTGAGGGATGTGCTGGAGATGGCCCAGGTGAACTGAAGGTTGGGGTGGAAGGTGTTGGTGAAGTGGATGAACTGTTCGAGCTCCTCTGGGGAGCAAGAGGCGGCGCCGATACAGTCATCAATGTACCGGAGGAAGAGGTGGGGTTTGGGGCCTGTGTAGGTGCGGAAGAGGGACTGTTCCACGTAACCTACAAAGAGGCAGGCATAGCTGGGGCCCATGCGGGTGCCCATGGCCACCCCCTTAGTCTGTAGGAAGTGGGAGGAGTCAAAAGAGAAGTTGTTGAGGGTGAGGACGAGTTCAGCTAGGCGGATGAGAGTGTCGGTGGAGGGGGACTGGTCAGGCCTACGGGACAGGAAGAAGCGGAGGGCCTTGAGGCCATCTCCATGCGGAATGCAGGTGTACAGGGACTGGGCGTCCATGGTGAATATGAGGTGTTGGGGGCCAGGGAATTGGAAGTCCTGGAGGAGGTGGAGGGCGTGGGTGGTGTCACGGACGTAGGTGGGGAGTTCCTGGACCAAAGGGGAAAAAATGGAGTCCAGATAGGTGGAGATGAGTTTGGTGGGGCGGGAGCAGGCTGAGACGATGGGTCGACCAGGGCAGGCAGGTTTGTGGATTTTATTATCTTGGAATTCTCCAGCATCTGCAGTTCCCATTATCTCTGATACCAGTGCTGCATTAGTTTTAACCTCTATTCTTGAGTACTTGAAATAGGAAGGTATAGAACAATTCCCTTGCCCAGACTATTGTCTTTTCTCCCTTCATGTTTACATTCTGAAATAACACCCAGGAGATTACTGTGCAGTTCATATTACATTTCTCCCTCTAAAATCTATTCC
This sequence comes from Stegostoma tigrinum, assembly GCF_030684315.1. Classification (NCBI taxonomy): domain Eukaryota; kingdom Metazoa; phylum Chordata; class Chondrichthyes; order Orectolobiformes; family Stegostomatidae; genus Stegostoma; species Stegostoma tigrinum. The sequence continues at coordinate 34,287,506 of NC_081354.1, forward strand.
TTTGAAGATTCTTTTGACAATTTATCAGGTGTGACTTTGCAGGATTTCTCTCTCCAAACAGCTATTGAATTATATTTCTTTGCTGAGCAATATTCTTTTAAAATTCATGGAAAAGAACCTTATAGGAGTCTGAGCTCCATGGGCTGTGGTGAGATTTATGGCAGAATCCAATGAGATGTCTGGTGAGGCCTATCTCAACTTCAGGATCTACTTGCTCTTTTTTATGCATCTGCCAAGAGGTGAGGTGGTTTCTCACGCGGCAACAGTGAGTTGTAAAATAAGGTGGATGATTGCTTGTTAATCATCTTATTAATGCACCCAACAAAATGGTAGGGTTAGGGACATGAGTGAAAGTGCAGCCATCTGCTCCCTCTGCTCCAATCCCGACCTCACCATAAAACCCACAGACAAGGGAGGTGCAGGTGTAGTATGGCGCACTGACCTCAACATCGCTGAGGCCAGACGCCAACTCTCCGATACCTCCTCCTACCGCTCCCTGGAGCAGGACCCCACCCCTGAGCACCAAACCATCATCTCCAAAACCATCCACAATCTCATCACCTCAGGTGACGTCCCACCCACAGCCTCCAACCTCATTGTTCCCCAAACTGGCACTGCCCGCTTCTATCTCCTTCCCAAAATCCACAAGCCCTCCTGCCCTGGTCAACCCATTGTCTCCGTCTGCTCCTGTCCCACTGAACTCATCTCCACCTATCTCAACTCCATTTTCTCCCCCTTGGTCCAGGAACCTTGGTCCTACATCCATAACACCACCCACACTCTCCACCTCCTCCAAAACCTCCAATTCCCTGGTCCCCAACACCTCATTTTCACCATGGACATCAAGCTCCTGTACACCTGCATTCCCCATGCTGGTGGCCTAAAGGCCCTCCACTTCTTCCTGTCCCTCAGGCCCAACCAGTCCCCCTCCACTGACACCCTCATCTGCCTAGCTGAACTCGTCCTCACCCTCATCAACTTCTCTTTCGATTCCTCCCACTTCCTACAGACAAAGGGAGTGGCCATAGGTACCCACATCGGCCCAAGCTATGCCTGCCTCTTTGTTAGTTACAAAGAACAGTCCCTCTTCCGTACGTACACTGGCCCTAAATCCCACCTCTTCCTCCGTTACACTGACGACCATATCGGCGCCGCCTCATGCTCCCTCAAGGAGCTCGAACAGTTCATCCACTTCACCAACACCTTCCTCAATCTCAAGTTTACCTCGACCATTTCCAACACATCCCTCACCTTCCTAGACCTCTCTGTCTCCATCTCAGGCAACCACCTAGAAACCTATATCCATTTCAAGCCCACCCACTCCCACAACTACCTAGAATACACCTCCTCCCACCCACCTTCCTGCAAACATGCCATCCCCTATTCTCAATTCCTTCGCCTCCGCCGCATCTGTTCCCAGGATGAAGCATGACACTCCCATACATCTCAGATGTTCTCGTTTCTCAAGGACCACAACATGCACCGGCAGTGGTCGAGAATACCCTCGACCGTGTCTCCCGCATTTTCCGCAACTCATCCCTCTCACCCTGTCCCCGCAATAACCACAAAAAGAGAATCCCCCTCATCCTCACTTACCACCCCACCAACCTCCGGATCCAAAGCATCATTCTCCGGCACTTCCACCATCTGCAATCTGATCTCACCACCAAAGACAATTTTCCATCCGCGACCTTTTCTGCTTTCCAGAGGGATCACTCTCTCCAGGACTCCCTTATCCGTTCCACACTCCCCTCCAACCCCACCACACCCAGCACTTTCCCCTTCAACCGCAGGAAGTGCTACACTTGCCCACACCTCCTCCCCCACCCCTATCCTCGGCCCCAAGAAGACTTTCCACATCAAGCAGATGTTCACCTGCACATCTGTTAATGTGGTATACTGCACCCGCTGTACCCGTTGTGGCTTCCTCTACATTGGGGAAACCAAACGTAGGCTTGGGGACCATTTTGCAGAACACCTGTGCTTGGGTCGCAATAAACAACTGCACCTCGTAGTTGCGAACCATTTCAACACCCCCTTCCATTCCTTAGATGACATGTCCATTCTGGGCCTCCTGCAGTGCCACAATGATGCCACCCGAAGGTTGCAGAGACAGCAACTCGTATTCTGCTTGGGAACTCTGCAGCCCAATGGTATCAATGTGGATTTCACAAGCTTCAAAATCTCTCCTCTCTCCACTGCATCCCAAAACCAGCCCAGCTCATCCACGCCTCCCTAACCTGTTCTTCCTCTCACCTATCCCCTCTTCCCACCTCAAGCCGACCCGTCATTCCCTACCTACTAGCCTCATCCCACACCCTTGACCTGTCCATCCTCCCTGGAGTGACCTATCCCCTCCCTACCTCCTCACCTACTATCACCTCTACTGGTTCCATCCCCGCCCCTTTAACTTGCCTGTCTTGTCTCTACCTATCTTCTCCTCTATCCATCTTCGATCTGCCTCCCCCTCTCTCTCTATTTATTTCAGAACCCTCTCCCCCTCCCCCTTTTCTGATGAAGGGTCTAGGCCCGAAACTTCAGCTTTTGTGCACCTAAGATGCTGCTTGGCCTGCTGTGTTCATCCAGCTCCACAATTTGTTATCTCGGATTCTCCAGCATCTGCAGTTCCCATTATCTCGGGTGAAAGCAGGGGCCTGCATTTTTGCGAAGACAAGAATGGTGATAGGGTAACTCAACATGTAAAAGAATAGGTGAAATAGCATTGCAGGATATGACAGGCCATAGGAGGGAGGATGATGGCTGTGACATCACCTGCACCCTCCATAGAAGAAGATTAGAGAGCAGGGTGAATGTCATTTATGTGTAATTTCAGAGTTTAGAGGGCAGGAAGTACAGTTGGAGGCATAGTTTAATGTGGTAGCTCTCCACATAGGTGGAATCAGGCTATTGGATTTGTTGCGGTCGAAGGGGATATGGAGGCTCTGTGGAGCCCAGTGCTGACTGTGTTCATCATAAACTGTGTCCTCTGCCATAACCTTTGTTCGCTAGCTACAAAATGCAAATAAAACATTGCTGGGACAACACCCAGAGAGGGTGGAGACCCTGTCAGTTTGTTGGGTGAAAATTTGAAATTCAGATCTGCTGGACACTAGGACATTGAAGGGGCAAATTCTTGGTCTTCAGCTACATTTTGATTCGAGCCATTTCTTCACCTATTTGCAATATGCAATGCATATAGAGTAACATGGTTAGGTTCAAATACTGATTGCATCATGCCATTGGCAATGACTTAAAAAGAGGTGAACTCCAACTAAAAGCATATAACATCTGTGAAACTTTCAACGTGGGCAGTGGATGGGGGACTTCCCTCCATTGTATACAGTAATGGATTCCTGAATGCAATGATTGAATGATTGATGCAAGTCAGGGAGGAATGAATGCAGAATCAGAATGCAGCAAGCATTCCTTTTTTTGATATAACACGTTAGTCAATCAGTCACTGTGGTACCTCCACCAAATTGATGCCCATGCTACTACCAGGATCATGGTGGAGCAGACGATAGGCTGCACAAATGCGGTTTCATGGTGTGGAATGTTCTGAGTGAGAAGGGCCTTCCTGTAGTCTAGACAGAGTGTGCAACATCAGGCAACGAGGTAATATATTGGACGCTGAAGAACTGGGGAAATGAAAGCAGTCCTCTGAAGGGTAATCCGTGTATGGTCAGGGAGAAGAGAGCACATCCACAGTGAGACGCTGCCCAGGGAAATACATAATTAGGGAGGCAGGGTGGGAAATTGGTGCAGAGGGCAAGAAGTGCTTTTTGACTGCTTTTTTGGTTTATAATTTGCAAGGTCTTTTTACAGGATAAATTGAACATAGAACATAGAACATGGAACAATACAGCGCAGAACAGGCCCTTCAGCCCTCGATGTTGCGCCGACCTGTGAACTAATCTAAGCCTGTCCCCCTACACTGTCCTATCGTCACCTATGTGCTTATCCAAGGACTGTTTAAATGCCCCTAATGTCGCTGAGTTAACTACATTGGGAGGCAGGGCGTTCCACACCCCTATCAATCTCCGAGTAAAGAACATGCTTCTAACATCTGTCTTAAATCTATCACCCCTCAATGTGCAGCTATGCCCCCTTGTACAAGCCGACGTCAACATCCTCAGAAAAAGACTCTCACTGTTCACCCGATCTAATCCTCTATCATCTTGTATGTCTCTATTAAATCCCCTCTTAGCCGCCTTCTCTCCAATGAGAACACGACCCAAGTCCTTCAGCCTTTCTTCATAAGACCTTCGCTCCAGACCAGGCAACATCCTAGTAAATCTCCTCGGCACCTTTTCCAATGCTTCCACATCCTTCCTGTAATGGGGCGGCCAGAACTGTACGCAATATTCCAAGTGACGCAGCACTAGCATTTTGTACAGTTGCAGCATGACATCACGTCTCCAGAACTCAATCCCTCTACCAATAAAGCCTAACACACCGTAAGCCTTCTTAACAGCACTATCAACCTGGGTGGCAACTTTCAGGGATCTATGTACATGGACACCAAGATCCCTCTGCCTTTCCACACTACCAAGAATCTTTCCATTGGCCCAGTATTCTGCCTTTCTATTAGTCTCCCCAAAGTGAATCACCTCACATTTATCTGCATTGAACTCCATTTGCCACCTTTCAGCCCAATTCTGCAGTTTGTCCAAGTCTCCCTGCAACCTGCAACATTCTTCCACACTGTCCACCACTCCACCGACTTTAGTGTCATCTGCAAACTTACTAACTCATCCAACTATACCTGCGTGCAAGTCATTTATAAAAATGACAAACAGCAGTGCTCCCAAAACAGATCTTTGAGGCACACCACTAGTAACCGGCCTCCAGGCTGAACATTTTCCATCAACCACCACTCATTGCCTTCTTACAGAAAGCCAGTTTCTAATCCAAACTGCTAAATCTCCCTCAATCCCATGCCTCCGTATTTTCTCCAATAGCCTTTCGTGTGGAACCTTATCAAAGAGTTGAAGTCCAGGATCAGGAACACTGCACAAAAGGAAAAGTGTTATCACAGGAAAACCAGAAGTTAATTGGAAGGTAATAGCTGCTAATTTGATTATCTATCATAGTTACTTTCAGATTGAAGGGAAATAACAGAAATACTTACAGGCTACAAACAAAGGGGCCAGTATGAAATTTTTAAAGATCAAATTAAGAACTGAGTAAACAAAATAGAGACGCCAGACCAGGCGGTGTTGTAACTGAATGATGTGGGAACTGGTGGACCCAGTTGTGGCTCATACTGACAATGTCTGTGGCAAGTGTTCATTGCTTGAGAAAGTTGGGTTCAGTGCTGATGAACTGGATTCTGAGCTTTGAACACTGTGACAAATCAGGGAGGGGGAGAGTTGCCGAAATGCTATGTTTCAGGAGGCAACCACATCGCTTAGCTAACTACCTCCAATTCAGTCAGTGGTCAGGGACAGGAGGGTGGAACTATGTGTGATGCAGATAGAGAGATTCAGGAAGTAGGACTGATGAGCCTCAGCCCTTGAACTTGTCTAATAGGCTTGAGATCAGCATCAGAGGAGCAGGAAAGCTTGACGTTTTGGGTCGGGACCCTTCTTCAGAAATTGAGGAGGGGAAGGGGATTCTGAAATAAATAGGGAGACAGGGGGTGGCGGATAGAAGATGGCTAAAGGAGAAAGTAAGGTGAGAGGAGACAGACAGGTCAGAGGCGGGGTTGGAGCCAGTAAAGGTGAGTTTAGGTGTGGAGTTAGGGGGGGATAGATCAGTCCAGGGAGGACAGACAGGTCAGGGGGGTGCGGGATGAGGTTAGTGGGTAGAGGATGGCAGTGGGGCTTGAGGTGGGAGGAAGGGCAGGTTAGGGAGGCAGGGACAAGCTGGGCTGTTTTTGGGATGTGGTTCGGGGAGGGGAGATTTTGAAGCTTGTGAAATCCACATTGATACCCTTGGGCTGCAGGGTTCCCAAGCGAAATATGAGATGCTGTTCCTGCATCTTTCGGGTGGCGTCATTGTAGCAATTCAGGAGGCCCAGGATGGGCATGTCATCCAAGGAGTGCGGGAGGGGTGAATTGAAATGGTTCGCGACTGGAAGGTGCAGTTGTTTGTTGCGAACTGAGCGTAAGTGTTCTGCAAAGCGGTCACCAAGCATCCACTCGGTTTCCCCGATGTAGAGGAGGCTACAACGGGAACAGCGGATACAGCATATCACATTAACTGATGTGAGGGTGAACATCTGTTTGACATGAAAAGTCTTCTTGGGGCCTGGAATGGGGGTGAGGGGTCAGGTACAGGGGCAGGTGTAACACTTGCTTCGGTTGCTGGGGAAAGTGCTGGGTGTGGTGAGGCTGGAGGGGAGTGTGGAGCAGATAAGGGAGTCACGGAGAGAGTGGTCCCTCCAGAAAGCACATAAGGGTGGGGATGGAAAAATACCTTTGGTAGTGGGGTCAGATTGCAGATGGCAGAAATGTCAGAGAATGATGTGTTGGATTTGTAAGTTGGTGGGGTGGTCCATGAGGACGAGGGGGATTCTGCATTGGTTATTATTGCGGATGGGGGTGTGAGGGATGAGTTGCAGGAAATGCGGGAGACAAGGTCAAGGGCATTTTCAATCACTGTGGAGGGGAAGTTGCGGTTTTTGAAAAAAAGAGGACATCTGGGATGTTTGGGAGTGGAATGCCTCATCACAGGAGCAAATGCGGTGGAGGCAAAGGAATTGGGAATAGGGGATGGCCTTTTTACAGGAAGGTGGGTGAGAGAAGGAATATTCTAGGTAGTTGTAGGAGTCGGTAGGCTTGAAATGGATATCAGTTTCCAGGTGGGTGCCATAGATGGAAACAGAGAGGTCCAGGAAAGAGAGAGGGGTGTCAGAGATGGCCGAGGTAAACTTAAGGTTGGGGAGGAAGGTGAAGTGGATGAACTGTTTGAGCTCCTTGTGGGAACACAAGGTGGCGCCAAAACAGTCATCAATGTTACGGAGGATGAGATGGGAGATAGGCCAAAGTAGCTTTGTAAGAGGGATTGTTCCACATGCCCAGCAAAGAGGCAGGCATAGCTTGGACCCATGTGGGTCCCTTTGTCTGTACGAAGTGGGAGGAATTAAAGGAGAAGTTGGTGAGGGTGAGGACGAGTTCGGATAAGCGGATGAGGGTGTCAGTGGAGGAGGACTTGTTGGGTCTGCAGGACAGGAAGAAGCGGAGGGCTTTTAGGCCATCAGCATGGGGAATGTAGGTGTATAGGGACTGGACATCCATGATGAAAATGAAGTTTTGGGGACCGGGGAATTGGAAGTTCTGGAGGAGGTAGAGAGAGTGTGTGGTGTCATAGACATAGGTAGGGAGTTCCTGGACCAAGGTGGAGAAAATGGAGTTGAGATAGGTGGAGATGAGTTTGGTGGGGCAGGAGCAGGCAGAGACAATGGGTCGACCAGGGCAGTCAGGTTTGTGGATTTTGGGAAGCAGATAGAAGTGGGCGGTGCGGTGTTGGGGAACGATGAGGTTGGAGGCTGTGGGTGGGAGGTCACCTGAGGTGATGAGGTTGTGGATGGTTTTGGAGATAATGGTTTGGTGCTCTGGGCTGGGGTCATGATCCAGGGGACAGTAGGAGGAGGGGGTGTCAGAGAGTAGGCATCTGGCCTCAGTAACGTAGAGGTCAGTGTGCCATACTACAACAGCATCTCCCTTGTCCGCGGGTTTAACGATGTGGTCGAGATTGGAGGGGAGGGAGTGGAGGGCTGCACATTCTGCAGGGGAGAGGTTGGAGTGAGTGACAGGGGTGGAGAGGCTGAGGCGATCGATATTTCGATGACAATTAGAGATGAAGAGGTCGAGGGAGGGTAGAAGGCCTTGGGGTGTTGTCCAGGAGGAGGGGGTGCATTGGAGGCAGGCAAGTTGACTTTTTGGGTCAGGACCCTTCTTTAGAAAGTCGGCTCTGACCCGAAATGGCAACTTTCCTGCTTCTCTGATGTTGCCTGGTCTTCTGTGTTCCTCCAGCTCCACACTGTATTATCTCTGTGTGGATGAAAATGAGGACCGAAGACAGTATGAGTAAAATAGCCATAGCACCAGGACACAGGGAGCCATTCAAGGAGAGGGAAAGTGAGAAATGTAATTGTAATCGGGGATAGCATAGTCTGGAGAATAGACAACGTTGTCTGCGGATAGGATCAGATGTCCTGAAGACTGTGTTGCCTGCCTGGTGCTTAAATTCAGGATGTTTCATCTGGACTGCAAAGGAATTTGGAATGGGAGGGAAAGACCCAGTTGCTGTTGTCCATGTAGGAACTACCGATATAGGTAAAAAGGGGATGCTACCTGGATTCTTGCCTCATTACCTTTGATATAATGATTTTATGGTTGTACATCAGTTCATCTTCAACAATTTGTGCTTCTTCTGTTTGTGATACCTTTTCAGGACGTAACCTGCTGGCTAGCATTTTAACCATCCTTCCAGTCAGAGATGCCCTGCTTTGGGCACTCATTGTCTGCTCACTGAGCTGATCACAAGAAGTAGGAAGGCAGTTAGGTTGTTCAGCCTCTCGAGTCAGTTCTGCCACTCAATAGAATCATGACTGATCCACGTCTAATTTCTTGTAGATGTAACCCTCAATTCCCCTACAGATCAAGAATTTATCTCAGGATTAAATATACACAAGAATTCTTGACATTCTCTGAGTTTTCTTTCAGTGATTGCAGTAGAATATGGTTCCATTTCTTTAATGAGAATTCAATTTTCTTTGTCATCATGATCAACTATTGTCCTGGCTAGCGTATCAACCCTTATATGTGCCTTTCTGGAACCTAGACTATCATGACGTTGTATCTTATTAACCTGGATTCCTATTGAATAATCTGTAAATATTTCACATCCTTATTGAAGAGGCAGTGCTTTGTTGATAATTGTAGCATATCTCCGTTCAGTTTCTGTCAATCCTTTTGACATGAAGTATACAGATTTCAATGCTGTACCATTCTGCATTTGGATGATAAATTCTCCTAATTCCAGAGACAAATCATCTGGGGCTACTATGGTGAACAATACCTTTGCAGGAAGTAGCCTTTCCTTAATCAGCTGAATAACTGCAGACTCTTCCGAACTTCAGTAATGTTACTGGCCTTTCTTCAAGAACTCTCTCATGGGTTGAGTGGGCCTGGTTAAGTTAAGGATGAATGTTCCCATTTGGTTCACTATGCTTTTTATTCACTTTGATCCTGGCAATTCACTTACAGTCCTCACCTTTTGGGGATTCATACCGAGAATCTTGTTCTTGTATTACATGCTGCTAAAATGCTGCAGGTGAGTTTTTTAAATTGACATTTCTTGTTGAGTTAGGGTCTGCATTTTGTAATGCTTTTAACTCCTTTCCAATGCTATGAACACATTTCTTTTCTGTCTGATTATGCATTAGAATATCCACCATAGTTGGTAAATGGTTTCTTGTTTTCCTTCCAAAATCCTTGATATCATTTTCTGAAATCTTTCCAGTGCAGGCAAAGTTCCAAAAGCTCGGCCATTAAAAAAGTTATGATGATGGTAGTTAGCAGTCTTGACACGTAGTCTAGGGGTATATGTCTAAATCCGATGATTGCATCTAATTTAGTCAAGAAATTAGTCTTTCAAATTTGGCCAAGTTGTCATCAAATGACAAAATTGGATGGACTTTGCTTGAACTCCTTTATTCAATTAAGTGAGATCTGCACACAATCTTAATTCTACAATTGATTTGAGAACTGTTACCAGTCCTGAGCATCATTGTTTATTCATTTTATTAATGTATTGTTATATGTACCGAAATACAGTGAAGAGTGAATAATGTCATGACCCAGGGCCATCTTGGGTTACAGAATAAATTACTGAGCAAGTCGTACAAATGTTAAAATACTGAATAAATTAATATTAAACTCATATTACTAAAACTGAAACAGCTTCAAGAGTCCATGCTTCCCTCTCCATAGAATTCACCCTCTGTTCTCTTCCAGTTGCTGCTGTGTCATGAACTAACACTACTTTTTATCATGCTATCTTACTGAGATTTTGCCTTTTCCAAGATTGAATGAGGAATTGGAAAGAGTAGGCTGATAAGCTTAGCATCTTTCTCCACAGTATTGTGGTAACCCTGTCTCAGTTTGTGCAAGCTTCTGAATAATTAGAAATTCTTACTGAAATGCTTTCATCATTCATATCTTGTACCAAAACTCCCTGAGAGATTTGGCTGAATATATGCATTTTTACTTAGTAGAGGAGTGTTTCACTTTCTCAATACATGGAGACTCCCAGTGGCTTCTCGTCATTTCTGATCACATTTGGTAGCAAATTGACCATGCCTCAGAAGACCTGTTCTCTAGGCCTTAAAGTTTAATGTTTGCAGGGCAAGCATTCACTGATTTAACCATAGCAAGCTGAAAGAATGGTTCCTACAGTCACTTAAATTCTGTTTCAAACCCTTGGAAAGTTATGGATAGAATAGTACTAATCTAAAATGCTATGTGTGTTTTGCCTGTTGCTACAAGGTGTCTCACTGTGCTGAACATCCCCTGACAACCCTATTTGTTTCCTCCCTCTTATCACACTGTTGTACCATGACAGTGTTCAGATGTGAGCCACTCAGTCAAGGATCAACTGTGTGGGTGTACCTTGATCAAAAGTTGGAAGAGGGCAAATGAGTGAACTAACAAGAATGGCACAACTGACTCATTAGTCTGCTGATCCTTGCAGCACTGCCGAATATCTGAACAAGGCAGTGATAACAAGGTAATGCAACTTCATGGCCTTGTCTTCAGCGTCCTTTCCATGCTTTGATTAGGCAGCAATATTGACACTTCTCCCAAAGGGAAAGCACGTGATATGCTAACCTTGCCAGTTAACAATTGGACAACATGCACAGTTTTGAAGGTCATCTGATAAATCAATGACATCTCTTCTGATGTTCAGGAAGTATACGACAGACAATAAACCTCTCTAACGGACCTTGCAGAAGGTCTGCTGTGCCAGGGTCACACACAGTGCCCACTTAGAAGCCTTCATTACTTCTGGGATCTCGTGGTCCAATTTCTAATATCACTCACAACCCCCAGACAAAAGTCAGAATTCTAGGAAACCACTTTTAGAGGCTAGTTTCAGGAGGCCAGTCATTCTCCTAATTTTAATGTGCGTCACTAGCATGTGCCACCTTTGAGGTCTCTGCTACCTGACTCACCAACAATAGTCCAGACTCAGAGATCTGGGTTGGCACTGAAGTATATCATCTGGAAGACAAAGTTCTCTGCCAGTCTGCTTATCATGTTTTACAACACTAATCCTGAATTGCAAGATCCAAAATGAACCCTCTTTGGACAAGGTGCATCAATTCTCACACTTCGGGTTCCATCTCACGGTGGGAGCATTTAATGGTGGTGAAACTCAAAATTGCCTCAAGTGTGTCAGGGCAGCCTTCAATCTTCTGAGCAAAAGAGTTTTTGCTGTCAAAGACCATGAATTGGGCACTGAGCTCAAGGCTTATGGAGCAGCAGTGATTCCTGCCTTCTTGTATGGCATTGAGGTGATGGACAATGTGCAGTAGACATCTCAAATTCCTACAGCAATATCACCATCATTGTTTCCACATAATCTTGCAAGTCCAATGAAAGGATAGGTGCTTCAATATCAGTGTCCTCTCAAAGCAATATCCCCAGCATTAAGGCACTGATTATAGTTGTGTTGGATGGGCCACACATAAGATTTCCAAACTAAGCTCTTTATTCTCAACTTCATCAGTTACCAGGAGAGCAGAGAAAATACTTCAAGGACATCCTCACTGATGCCACTGATTTATGGTAATCTCTTGCCCGAGACAGCCCCAAATTGGAAGCATCTGCAAAGTTGCCAACCATTTTGATTGTCACTGATAGGCCAAATACAGACAGCTGAAGGAATTTGCAAAGTCTTGAGCATTCCAACTATCTGCCTCTTACCCTGCTTGTCGCAAAGTGTGCACACCTAGCACTGGAATGTTTAATATCACTTCAGGACCCACAACTCTGGAATGGAAGAAACTCAACATCAATCCTGAGGGACTACCAAAGAAGAAGAAGATAATGTCATTGAATAAGCTTCCCAATTACATTCCTTGGTCCCCCACTTTATAGGGGACTTTAATGCATTTAAAATTTTAGGGTATCAAAACATTGGTGTAGCACAGCTTGATTGGATTTCAGTGTTCTGCCAGTCATTTTCACAAGTGCATCAGTCATTTGGAGGAAACTCTGCTATCACAAATTGAATGACAATATTCTTTGTTAACATGGTGTGAAGCTGGATGAACACAGCAGGCCAAGCAGCATCAGAGGAGCAGGAAAGCTTGAAGTTTCAGGTTGGGACCCTTCTTCAGACCCGAAACACCAAGCTTTCCTGTTCCTCTGATGCTGCTTGGCCCGCTGCGTTCATCCACCTTCACACCGTGTTATCTCAGATTCTCCAGCATCGGCACTCCTACTATCTCTGTGACATTATTCTTTCATTTTCTGTTTTAGGAGCCATCGTGGGTTCCCTGATTTGTCAGAGGGTGTTGTTAATTCACAGGAATGGGCACTACCCACACAGCCTGCATCATATGACAGGGAAATAGTGGCAGAGCTTGTTGATCTGCTGGATGTCAGCAAGATGGAGGAAAAGCTGTGGAGCAGTACATTAACCTCTGTCAAGTCAATAGCGGACTCTTCCTTGCTGTTTGATCGAGACAGAAGGCAGTTTGTGAGGCCAAGCAATGCAGCCAGCATTTTAATGTGCATCGCTAGCATGTGCCACCTTTGAGGTCCTTGTCTGATTCTCAGGAAGCAAGACTCATCTGTGACCTCACCCTCTGCGATAGCAAAATCTCACAGCAAACGAGATAAATTATCATTTTTGTTTCCCACTATGGTGGAACTGGCAAATGAGTCATCCTTTCCTTCTGACGTGGATATGGTTCACTCATGCCTGATGATTCACCAACTGCCGATTCCAACTCTATAATTGCCTCCAAAATACATGCAGTGTTAACATCTGAGTGTTAGCTATGAGTGTGAGATTAATTGATGGAGCCTCACTATTATTGCTTTTGCTGCCTCCTTTCATTCATTGAGCTGCTATGACTGAAAGCAGCAATTCAGAGGAAGGTCTGAGGGAGGGAGTTGGAGGTGGTGACTTGGGAAGGAAGAGAAGCAAAAAGCCTATAGCCACATCACCTACAATGTTCACAACAGACAAGGCATCAGGACAGGGGAATGGGGAGGTGGGGATGGATGTCAAGAAGAGACATTAAGGCAAGAAAATTTCCTCAACCTCAATATTCTCAGTGGTGCTAACTGGCACTGGCTGTGTTAGAGCTGAGAGCCATCTTCCACACAGGGCTCGGGAGATGTCCTTGTCTCCCACTTTTATATTGTACTCCATCTTATTTTGCAAGACAGAGGATAGGGATTATATAGCATTGTATTTAGGTGTTGAAGCTGGAGACATGTAGCTGCAGCAAGGACTGAGTGCGAAGCAGCATTAATTGGCAAGTGAGGGGACATAAATTATCTGTTGTGAGTCCTGTGTGCTAGGGAGCGCTGCTTGGTGAGTTATCAAAGAGTAATGCATCAAGCAGTGAGACAGAACATGTCACTTGCCTTTGTAATCACATGCAATACGTGTATACTATCATGATTAGTAAGGGGATTAAGGATTATGGGGAGAAGGCAGGAGAGTGTGGTTGAGAAACAAATCAGCCATGATCAAATGGCAGAGCAGACATAATGAGCCAAATAGACTAATATTACTCCTATGTCTTTGTGATCTTATGGTTTTATAGTCTGATTTTATGTGATTCATGTACGAGGACACCCAGGTCCCTTTGAAATTCAGAGTTCTGCAATTTTTGTTTTTTTCATTTGTGTTGGAAAGTTTACATTTACCAATATTACACTCCATCTGCCAAATTTTTGCCCACTCAATTGATGTAATCCCTTTGCAGTCTCTTTTTTTTCCCCTTTCTTAGCTTACATCTTTGTGTCATCAGCAAATCTAGTAAACAAACATTTGGTTACATCATCCAAGACCAATAAATTGTAATTAGTTGAGGCCCCAGCACTGATCCTGTGGCATTCCACATCCTGTCAACCTAAAATAACTCTTTTATGTCCATGCTGATTCCAGTTAGCTAACCAATCTCAACCCATGCTGTTGCGTTATCCCCAATATCATTAACTCTACTTTACATAGTAACCTTTCATTTGGCACCTTGTCAAATGCCTTCTGGAAATCTAAATAGAGCACATTGACAAGATCCCTTTTTGGCAAAGTTGTTTGTTCCTCAAAAAACTTAAATAAGTTAGTAAAATATGATTTCCCTTTGCAAAATCTGTCTAATGGCATTGACATTTTCTGAGTGACCGGCTATACTTCCGTAATGATAGATTACAGCATTTTCCCTTTGATAGATGTTAAGCTACCATGCTTGTAATTTCCTGCTTTTTGTCTCTCCCCCTACCTCTCTGAAATAGAAAAGTAAAAGCTCCTCCTTTTCAATCTAATGGGATCTTTCCAGAATCTAGGGAATTTTAGATAACTAAAACCAAGTCACCTACAATTTCAGCAGAAACTTTTGAGAGACAAAAGCAGAAAGTGCGAGAGAAATTCAGTAGGTCTCGCAATATCTGTGACGGGAGAAACTGAGTTAATGTTTTGAGTCCAATCTGAGAGTTCTTTGGAATTCCTGAGTAATAAACCATATAGTCTTCGAGCATGAGTAGGCCATTCAGCCCAATGAGGCTGCTCTGCCATTAAACAATACAGTGACTGATCTCATAATCCTCAATTCCAGTTTTTTATAACTCTTGATTCCCATACTGATTAATAATCTATATCAGCCATAAATATGCTCAACAACATAGCCTCAACAACCTTCTGCAATGAAGAATTCAACAGATTTACCACTCTCTGAGAGAAACAAAAATCCTCCTTGTCTTTTTTTTAAAAAACACCCCCTTTCTCTGAGATACAGGCTCGGGTCTCGGACTGTCTCTCACTGTTTCAGTAAGGTCTCTTCTGATTCTTGTAAACTCCAATACACATAAGTGCAAACTCTCCTCATGAGAAAATGCCTCCATGATTTGAATCTTCCTTAGACTGCTTCCAATACTAGTACATCTTAATGAAAACAGGAAGTGCTGGGGAAATTCAGCAGGTCTGGCAGCATCTGTGGAGAATGTAGGAGTATTTGGAAAATTCAAAGCAGTGCACCGAAATATTTTAGCAGCCGCTTCTTAATCCAGCTGCATTGCATATTGCCAGGTTTAGTACAGCCTGCATCTTGTTAACTGTAGAACATGCTATTGTAAAGAATTGTCCTGGACATATTTCACGAACTCAACATTCAGGGAGCTTTTGCCAGTCGTATGCAGTAATTATACAGGTGCAAAGGGAGCACCAAATTTACATGCTGTCCAACTTGATCAAAACTTGGGTGGATCTGGAGCACTTAATCCCACAACTAATGCACCCAAAGACTGGACCACAGCAGCATTCATCTGCTAATATCAGCAAGTCACTTAAAGATAAATACATGAGCTCAAAACCTCTGTAGTAAAGCAAACAAAGGAACACTGGATGAAAGTTTTTGCATCATCGTAGTCTTCTCAACACCTTTAAAAACATTTCAATGTTCTTGTGCAAGTAAACACAGAAGTAAGTTTGCACTGAGCAATTTCTCACAAAAATTATGGGCATGATTTTTTTTCATATAGAAGCCCTTTGTTTTATGAATGTTCTTGGCACTGGATGAAAAATTGCAGGTGATGTGACTTTGATACCTCACTCCAGAAAACATCCCTTCAAAAAAGGTATTGGAGCTATTTTGGTTTTTGACAAAGAAATCATTTAAAAGCTATACTAATTAAAGCCCCAACTTAAAAGGTCTCCTCAGACAGAAATTAATGCTTCCCCTCATGGTAAGTCTGGAAGACCAGGCCCATTTAAATGGATATGTGGGTGTGAGGTGCATACTTTGTCAACTCCAACCTCATTAAAAGGGGGTATGTGGCTTATAGATGAACTCTCACCTTGATGCCAATTGGCGCCCATAAGTGATAAATTAATTCTGACTTAAGAGCCTTGTTCTGCTGTGCCTGCTAATCATGGCATCCTACTGTACTTTGTAATAATTCTGTAATTTTGTGATTCAGGTGCCTGTTTGAGGGCCAAGGTATTTGGAAAGGCGAAATCAGCTGAAAGCTACCCCTACCCTTTCTTCTGATCCCCTCCGCTTCAGCCATGGAATCCCTCCATGATGACACTCACTCACCTGTGGACTGGCTCCTTTAACAGTTTTAAATTCTAAGTAGAAGCTACCACTCCCAGTGCAGCAATAGGCAATGGAGAGATGCCCGCCTCTGTTTTGCCAGCAGCTCATGGCGACAGGTATTCCACCTTAATCCCATGGAAAGCCCACCGTTGGCCTCTAACCAGTTAGTTTGACAGGCAATTCATTTTGGTAGGCCTTTGTGCCAATACCCACCAGAAGAAAGTGGAAAGAAAACAGATTGATGCTAATGCAACATTCAAGAAGACCTTCAGATGCAAAGATAGGGATCAGGCATTGAGGGTTGACATTGAGTTGGCAGATCTGAAGTTACAATGATACAGAGTCTTGGTCACTGGAGCCAAAGGGCATGGGAAGTTGAAATCACATGGGTCCAAAGTTGTTGTGGAAGATTGGTAATCACCTGGGCTAAAGGCATAGGAAGTCAGTAATCATAGGAACTGATGGTGATGTAGGAAATTGGTAGCCATTTGGACCAGGGCTTAGGGAACCAGCTTTTGCAGGAGCATGGGGAGAGGAAGACTCAAAGATCTCAGGGTTGACAGGACAGATAAGGTATTCATTTTCTTTGCTGTTGGGATTAACTTGAGAGTGACCTGCAGTTGCCGAAGTTCAAACAAACCTTGAAGATGTGCCCTCAACAAGAGCCCAGAAGTATTATTTGTGTGCATGTGTGTGTGTGTGTGTGTGTGTGTGTGTGTGTGTGTGTGTGTGTGTGTGTGTGTGTGTTTGTGTGTGTCTGTGTGCATGTTAGGTTGATTACAAAGCTCTCCCAATGTTAATGGCTGCTGTAAGCGTGTCAGAAGGTTTTCTGTATTGAAAAATGACCTGTTTACTAAGATGGAGTCATTTTAGGGCTCCTGAGTCAAGGGCTCACCCACTGCCTCAGCTTTTCTCTTCATTTCTTTTCTTTTTTCTCTCTTATCTCAGTTTGTTTTTCTTTCTTTTGTCGTACTTACCTCTTTGGAAAACCTCGGTATTGGTGAGTGAGCCTAATGAGGACTCAAGTGTGCCCAGCAATGCAACACAGACCCATGGCAGCAGATGAGTTTGAGTTCCTAGCAGGTTTGACATGGTGGTCCTCGCGCTGGCTCATCACTGCTGCAACAGAGGTGAGTTCAGATTCCAGTAGTGTCTGCATCCAGCACAGACTCATGCAAGTGGTGGTAGTAGCGAGTATGAGACCCGGTGGCATTGGCAGCAGCTGCATCAGTTGGGGGAGGGGGGCGGGGCCTGAAGCAGGCTCGTTGCGACAGCAGAGTCAGCTTTGGGCCAGTGCATTACCTACTGGCTGGCCACCAGACCGGTGGCCCTTGGCTGAGCACTTAATAAGAAAGATTGTGAAGTTGAACACTATTTCATAATTATTTATTTTTCTGCCCTTATTTTCTATGTTTCAGACTACTTTTCTGTGTTTTAAGACTGTGATAGAGAGTGGCGACACTATACATCACTTCTAACTGTATTTTGCAACAAAATACATGTGACAGTAAATAAAATAATCAATCACTTTGTCACATTATGACAGATCTTACATAGCCTTCAAGCCCTGAATTGACAATGGCCCCATTACATCTCCCATTCTTCAGCACTGACCTCCCCACTCTGATGTACATTTGTAAATAAAGTGATTAAATGGAGGGAGAAAATGAAATTTGTGATAACTTTTAATTATTCATTCAATCACAGCTGTTCTATCCTATTAAAAACTGCAGGCATTACATATAAACATGAGGCAATCTAAACAGAATGGTTCCATTTGTAGGAAGTCTGGTGATTGGTTGTGGTGGATCAGTGTAGTGCTAACAGCTGGAAGCTGCTCCAGTGGAACATGCCTTTCCAATGACAAAGATCTATGGAACTACACTAACATGTGTCCATCTGCCATACAAAGCTGCATAGCAGAAAAATCAATAGCAGATTGGTTGCTTAGGTTTTCAGAGAGCCACAAAAGGCCTCCATGACCTTTTGAAGACACATGAGACAATAAATCTGTGACCCAGAGTTCCGGAATGCTTTGGGCAAGGTCAAGATGGCAAGTTTCCCACTTCCACAATATCAGATGTTACGGTAATTCCTTTTAGGTGATGTGTAAGGACAAAGGAATTTCTTAAAACCTCATCTAGGCACTGTGGAATCTGTTGAAAATGCTTGACAGCTGTGAGTTTTGGCTGTGCTGCCTCTGTGAATGGATGAGACTTGGAAGTTGTTGCGATGGAATGGCTATAAGCACTTTCCTCTCACACATTTACAAAACCCAAATCTGAATAAGAGTTATCCCTGAAATATGTCTGTTCTGTCCACAGATGCTGACTGATCAGCTGCAGGCTCTCAGTTTTTCTGTTTTATTTCATTTACAGTTCCAAACCCTTTAGGAGTTCAACACTTTAATTTTTGCCAAAGAGCCATTGACGCTGAGAAGGCCACCTTAAATGCATTTTGTATTAAATTGGAATTCTGCTTGACAATACAGTTACTCTGTACTAATTCATTCATAGAATATTGTGCATTTTATTTTAGTCTTATGCTTTCTCACATTTCAACTTCTATATATGCCTTCACTTTCAACCAAGAGAACGGCTTTAATGACTCAGAATTATGTACACTAGTTCCATAAGTAAATTCCACATTCAGAGCGAGCACATAAATTAAGTTCAAATTCACATAACATCTCTCATGTTCAAATGGTGCTGCCGAATGTTGATATTTTTATGTCAATTTTTTTAGATAAGATTCTGAAAATCCTACTGCAGGGATACGAGCTATGACATTGCAAGATTCCACAGCTGACCTCAGGGGTACTAGGTGCAGTCACAGCCAGAGGCAATTCAATGCAAATTTCTGCTTCCAATTGCTTTAACATAAAAGAGGTCATATATTGATGAGGGAGGAGGGTAATATAATCATATATTGATGGACAGGTTTACAACATTTAGAGAAATGCTTCGAAAGGAACTTGTTTTACTTCTAAGGGAATATGACAGATTTCCTACTGGCTTCATGAAATTCTTAATATTAACTAAAACTACTTTCTGTAAAGCCTATTAACGAAGTAGATATGAATGAAATATGACTGTTTGTTGATGTCTAATGTTACGCTCAGGATACTGCTCTTCCAAAAATATAACTTCTGCAATTACATACCATTGAGGGTTGGATGTCAGCTTTGCTTAGTAGTAGCACTGTGTTTGAAGACCCCTTATACAGAAGATAAACTGTATATATGTAGTTTCATTTATTCTTTTGTAACTCAAAAAAGCACCGGATTGTGGCAACAAGACACATTTCACTGTGTCTTTCTCGATAGATGTGAAATAAATAAATAACTGATAACAAGTTTATATGTTGAGGCCCAAATCCAAGACTGAGACACATTTGCTTGGAATTCCAACAAGGATTCCTCCGACACTTCCGCCATCTACAATCCGACCCCACCACCCAGGACATTTTTCCATCCCCACCCTTGTCTGCTTTCCGGAGAGACCACTTTCTCAGTGACTCTCTTGTCTGCTCCACACTCCCCTCCAACCCCACCACTCCTGGCACTTTACCCTGCAACCGCAGGAAGTGCTACACTTGCCCCCACACCACCTCCCTCACTCCCATCCCAGGCCCCAAGATGACTTTCCATATTAAGCAGATGTTCACCTGCACATCTGCCAATGTAGTATACTGTATACACTGTACTCGGTGTGGCTTCCTCTATATTGGGGAAACCAAGCGGAGGCTTGGGGACCACTTTGCAGAACACCTCCGCTCGGTTCGCAATAAGCAACTACATCTCCCAGTCGCGAACCATTTTAACTCCCCCTCCCATTCTTTAGATGACATGTCCATCATGGGCCTCCTGCAGTGCCACAATGATGCCACCCGAAGGTTGCAGGAACAGCAACTCATATTCCGCTTGGGAACCCTGCAGCCCAATGGCATCAACGCGGACTTCACAAGCTTCAAAATCTCCCCCTCTCCCACTGCATCCCAAAACCAGCCCAGCTCGTCCCCTCCCCCCACTGCATCACAAAACCAGCGCAGCTCATCCCCGCCTCTCTAACCTGTTCTTCCTCTCACCTATCCCCTCCTCCCACCTCAAGCCGCACCTCCATTTCTCACCTACCAACCTCATTCCGCTTCTTTGACCTGTCCGTCCTCCCTGGACTGACCTATCCTCTCCCCACCTCCCCACCTATACTCCCCTCTCCACCTATCTTCTCCTCTATCCATCTTCGATCTGCCTCCCCCTCTCTCCCTATTTATTTCAGAACACTCTCCCCATTCCCCTCTCTGATGAAGGGTCTAGGCCCAAAACGTCAGCTTTTGTGCTCCTGAGATGCTGCTTGGCCTGCTGTGT
This sequence comes from Stegostoma tigrinum, assembly GCF_030684315.1. Lineage (NCBI taxonomy): Eukaryota > Metazoa > Chordata > Chondrichthyes > Orectolobiformes > Stegostomatidae > Stegostoma > Stegostoma tigrinum. The sequence continues at coordinate 34,308,157 of NC_081354.1, forward strand.
TCATCTAGCTACACACTTCGTTATCAAGGATTCTGCTGATTTCTCATTGTAATATTAGTGAGGAACTGGAGTAAATAGCCAAATCACTAAACCAGATTGTTCAACCACTGGTCTCATTTATGTTATTGGATAGGAATTGTGACAGTGTGACAAAGGACCCAACTACCCATGAGGTCCTTTGGCATGTCATAAGATTGTGCAAGGCACTCTGTAAGTACAAATCCTTTCCAGATTGAAAGCAGTTATGCCTCTCATTAATTTGCCTAGATTAGTTAAAGATCAGCACATCATTTACAGAACTATGGAAAATAGATTGATCCACAGGCAGAGGCTATGTGATGACAACTATCAGAAACTGGTAAGTGAGAAGCCTCAGGATCTAAAGGAGGCTGTAACTGACAAGTCCCATCAAGTACAGGAAGACCTGAAAGAATAGGCAACAATCTGCATTGAATTATGAATGGCACTTAAGGTCACTGGTGGCCTCGATCTTTACACCCCAAAACCTTAAAATTTCACCACCATTCATGGCAGCTCGGATAGACATACCTACAAAAGTACAAAGCCAAAATAATGTGGAAGCTGAAAGCTTGAAATGAAAACAAAAAATGCTGAAAATCATGAAAAGGTCTGGCAAAATGTCCGGGGAGAAAAATAAAGTTTCAGGTCTGTGAAAATGGGAAAAATAAGAAATGTTATGGATTTGGAACATGTGAAAGTGGGAAGATTGGGAAAAAGAACAAATGTAAAGGTCTGTAAAGGGTGGATTAAATGACGAAACATTGCATGGTCCAAAACCAAAAGGATCGGTTAAAAAAAGGCGGGAAAAGAAGAAAACTGCAGTGTCTGGAGAAGATATGTAAAACACCATTGCAAATGGTATCTTTTGAAATGAAATGTAGGAAATATGAGATGTCAGAGATAGTAAGGAATGTTGATGCTGAAGACAGAGATAACACAGTGTAGAGCTGGAGGAACATAACAGGCCAGGCAGCGTCAGAGGAGCAGGAATGTTGATGCTTCAAGTCGGGACGCTTCTTCAGAAATGGGGGAGGGGTAAGAGAGCTCAGAAACAAATAGAGAGAGGAAGGTGGGGCTGGGGAAGGGGAAGGTAGGTGGGATGGTGATAGGTACATGCAGGTAGGGAGTGGTGGGAATTAGTCAGTGAGATGGAGGAGCGGATAGTTGGGAGAGAAGAAGGACAGGTTGTGCCAGATCAAGGAGGCAGGGATGAAAGGACGGGATGATCATGGTATGAGGCTGAGGGTGGGGAGATTTTGAAACTGGTAAAATTCACATTTAGACCATTGGGTTGTATTCCCAAGGTGGAATATGAGGTGCTGCTCCTCCAGTTTCTGGGTGGCATCATTGTGGCACTGGAGGAGGCCCAGGAGCTTATGCCACCCAGGGAGTGGGAGAGGAAGTTGAAATGGTTCTTGACCAGAAGGTGTTGCCATTTGTCATGAACAGAGCGCAGATACTCTACAAAGCAGTCTCTGAGCCTTTGCTTGGTCTCATCAATGTAGAAGAAGCCATAACGGGAGCAGCGGATCCAGTAGACCACATTGGTGGATGTGCAGGTGACCCTCTAATGTGAAAGGTTTTTATGGTTCCTTGGATGGAGGTGAGGGGAGGTGGAGAGGAGTGTACAGGCAGGTGTAGCACTTCCTGTGATTGCAGGGAAAGCTATCGGGGGTGGTGGGGCTACTGGTGAGTGTGGAGCGGCACCTTTTCACCACAAGCTCAAGTTTACCTGGACCATCTTTGATACCTCACTCTCCTTCCTGGACCTCACTGTCTCCATCTCTGGCAACAGCCTCCAAACCAATATCTATTTCAAGTCCACCGACTCCCACAGCTACTGACACCTCCTCTCACCCACCTTCCTGCAAGAATACGAACCCTAATCCCAATTCCTCTGCCTCCGCCATATCTGCTCCCAAGATGTGGCATTCCACTCCCGAATATCCCAGATGCCCTGCCACCCAGAAACTGAAGGAGCAGCACCTCATATTCTGCCTTGGGAGCCTACAACCTAAGTTGTTAGGGTTGTAAAGAAGGCGTTTGGCGTGTTGGCTTTCATTGGCAAGGGAATTGAGTTTAAGAGCTGTGAGATTATGCTGCAGCTCTATAAAATCCTGGTTAGGCCACACTTGGAATATTGCATTCAGTTCTGGTCGCCTCATTATGGGAAGGATGTGGAAGCTTTAGAGAGGGTGCAGAGAAGATTTACCAGGATGCTGCCTGGACTGGAGGGTATGTGTTATGAAGAAATGTTGAGGAAGCTCAAGCTTTTTTCATTGGAGCAAAGAAAGATGAGAGGTGACTTGATTGAGGTGTATAAGATGATGGGAGGCATAGACAGAGTAGATACCCAGAGACGTTCTCCCAGGTCGGAAATGACTATTACGAGCCATTTAAGGTTATTGGAGGAAGGTGTAGGGGAGATATCAGAGGTAGGTTCTTTACACAGAAAATAGTGAGTGTGTGGTATGTCCTGCCGTCAGTGGTAGTGGAGCCAGATACTTTAGAGACTTTTAAGTGACTTTTGGATAGGCACATGGATGATAGTATAATGTAGGCTATGCAGGGTCATTTGATCTTAGTAACATAATAGGTCATCACAACATTGTGGGCTGAAGGGCCTGCACTGTGCTGTGCTGTTCTTTGTTCTATGTAACCCAACTGTCTCAATGTGAACTTTACTGGTTTCAAAATCTTCCCACCCCCAGCCTCATCCCATGACCAACCCTCCCTCAAATCCCTGCTTCCTTGACCTGACTCAACTTGTCCATTTTCTCTCCCACCTATCCGCTCCTCCCATCTTACTGACCAAACCGCACCCCTGCCTACATGCAGTCACCTATAACCAGCCCACCTACCTTCCCCAGCCCCACCCCTCCTCTCTCTGTTTACTTCAGAGCTCCCTTAACCCTCCCCCATTTCTGAAGAAAGGTCCTGACCCGAAACATCAACTTTCCTGCTCCTCTGATGCTGCCTAGCCTACTGTGCTCCTCTAGCTCCACACTAAATAAGAAAAGTCATGGACCAAATCTTCCCATTTCCAGATCATTAGAGACAAATTGAAAGACTGAAGAAGACTGGAGACACTTCAGACTTCCTAATGTGAAGACAACAATGACAATTTCTGAGAAGTTTAAACTTTTCATGGATAATTTTGCTTCTTCCCTTGTAAATGTCTTTCCAACTCAGCATTAAGAGTTGAAAATTTGGGACAGATCTGTCTTACTTATGTGTCTAACTGCCCGAGCAAAGATAGAATCAAATCTAACCCTACTCCAAAACTGACATCCCAGTTATCCCCTGACACCCTGCCCACCTCCCAACCACATGACTAAATGCCATTTGAGCTCCACCAAATACCCACCTGACCCAACAACTGCTGCCACCTGATTTCATCCTCAATTCAAATACCTTTACTGAATACACAATCATTCCCCCAGCTCAATGAAACACACCCCCAAATGAGCCCACTCAGCCACCTACTAACCCACTCATTCTGCTTCACCCGATCTGCCTTCTCCACCCATCCTACCCTCTTACATACCTAATGATTTACCTATCCAACTACCTTACCCACTCATCCATTCACTAGCATTCAAGCTGCGCATTTAAACCTACTCTGGGACACTAGTGCTGTAAAAACAAGGCATGTCCTGTCTTTCACTGACTCTCCTCTGAGGGGCGTCCTATCTTGACTCTGAGCTGTGCATTTCTGTGAAACCTGGGATGGGAAATTCCAGAAAGAAATGTATAGTGTTTCGTCAAGAAAAATTATGAACCAGTGACTCTTATCATTGCAGCAGTTTAAAAGATTTGAGACAATGCAAAGAAAGAAATAGCAGCAATGAGAAATGGGACCAAGTAGAGGCAAAACATTTCTTGGAATCAATGTGGGGTTGAGAAAGCTATAATCAAAAGATAGATATGTTATTCCTCAAGTGAACATTAGACATGGTTAAAATTCTGTACTACATCAAGGGCAGAAAGGTCAGTGTGGCATTAAGATGGAAAATTAAAGTCATACTGACTGAAAGCTCAGGGTCATGCTTGTTGACTGAAAAAAATGTTCAACGAACTGATCACCCATCCTGTGTTTGATCTACTCTATGTAGAGTGACTATATCATGAGCAGCAAACATAATACACTAAATTGAAAGAAATATAAGTTTATTGTTATTTCAATTAGAAGGTACTTCCGGGTCCTTGCGTAGTAAGAAGGAGGGGATTAAAGGACAGGTATAGAATCTCCTACATTTGGACAGGAAGGTGCTATTGGAAGGAGAGGGTTGTGGATGTGAACCAGGGAATGGCTTGTTTGGAATGTTGAAAGGGGGAAGAATTTGGAGCAATGTGATTCACAATTGTATCATGTTGGAGATGGCAAATGGTAGCAGATAGGGAGAACACCCTTTCCTGGTTCAGGGAAAGAGTGGAAGGGGTGACAACAAGTATGTGGAATAGGACAGGCATGGTTGGAGACTTCTGCAAGGGCAGCCCATGTTATTTTTGGCTGAGGGAAAGGTGAGACATTTCATAAATCCAGCATACAAGATTGAATATCTCAACAACTGCAAAGGAAAAACATGTAGTGTTCTTTCAATTCCCCTTCAGACTGAGAAACCAGAGAAATGTTAGTCATTTCCATCACTGTCAAATTAGGCAGTAGATATCCCAGACGGCAAATAGTCATCTCACCTGGGTCACTCACAAAATAAAATGACCTGACAGATATCCAACTCCTGGGCAGCACGGCAGCTGTGCAATTAGTACTGCTTCACAACGCCAAGGACCTGGGATCAATTCGATCCTCAGGTGACTGTGTGGAGTTTGCTCATTATCCCCATGTCAGTGTATATTTCCTCCATGTGCTCGGTTTCCTTCCACCATTCCAAAGATGTGCAGATGAGGTGGATTAACAGGATAAACTGCCCGTAGAGTCCAGAGATGTGCAAGGTAGGTAGATTAGCCACAGGAAATGCAGAGGAATATGATGGGGGTAGGCCTGCGTAGGATGGTCTTCAGAGGGTTGGTGTGGACTTGATGGGCCGAACAGTCCACTTCACATAGTAGGGATTTTTTGCTTCTCCCAAACTCCTATCCTACTGGCCTGACATCCACTCTACAGCTGGTTGGCTGGTCAGTGGAAAAGAGTTTAAAACAGGCCCTGCTAGTTTTGGTGAGACTTCCAGGTTTCCCCCCAAAATCTCACTACCCAGCTTGCTTCTAACTCTTTCCTGGATTTGAATCATTAATGAGACAATGAGTCATTCTTTATTGATTACATGGGAATAGAACTGAACAAAGAAGTGTGGTGGTCTTCAATTCTCTTTCAAATCCAAAAACAGAAGTTGCTAGTAAAGCTCAGCAGGTCTGGCAGCAACAGAGGAATGGTCACTGGACTCAAAACGTTAACTCTGATTTTTCTTCACAGATGCTGCACAGGGAACTCATTGAAGCCCAAGACTGACATATATCAGCTATATATCATATATCAGAAGGAATAAATAGAATTTCTATCACAAAAAGTACTCGGGAAATTAATGGGGCTAAAGACTGATATGTCTCCTTGATGCATCCTAGGATATTAAAAACGGGAGCTACAGAGATCATGAATAAAGATAACACCTTTTGTCAAAATGTTAAAAATGCCAAACAATTGGGTAACTATAGGCCAGTTAGCTTAACATCTGTTATTGGGAATATGTTGGAGTCTATTATAAAGCTTGTAATAACAGATCACTTCGAAACATAATCAGTCAGAGTCAGCATGGTTTCATAAAGGTGAAATCATGTCCGAGATATTGGTTAGGATTCTTTCAGTAAATAACAAACAGGATGGGTGAAGGGGAATCAGTGGATGTAATGTATTTCAATTTCATGAAAGCATTTGATAAGGAACCACATGTTTGGCTATTCAATAAGATAAGAACCAACCATGTTGAGGATAGCATAGTAGCATGGACAGACAATTGACAAACTCATAGAAGACAGTGAGTTGGAAAACTGGTCATTTTCAGAATGGCAATCTGTAGTTGGTGGAATGCCATTGGGATCAGTAATGGGTCACGTTATTTGCAGTAAAGATTAATGACTTGATTAAAGAAAGTGGGTGTAATACAGTCAAGTCTGTGGATGATACAAAATAGGTGAAAAATAGGCAAGGCCGATGGTGAGGATAACACAAAGAATCTGTGAAGGACATAGGCAAGTTAAGTGACTTATCAGATGTAATAAAATATGGGAAAATGTGAAGTTATGTACTTTGCTGGGGGAGTAGAGAAGAATAGAGTTTAACTGGAGATAGGCTGCAGAGAGATTTGCAAGTCCTCATGCATCAATTACAAAAAAGCTAGCATACAAGTTAAGTGAATAACAGGGAAGACAAATGGAATGTTAGACTTTCTTTGAAAGGGAATGGAATATAGAATCGGGAAACCTTGCTAAAACCATGCAAAGTACTAGTCAGACTACACCTGCAAGACTGAGAACACCTTAGGTCACCTTAACTAAGAAAAGATATACTGGTATTGGAGACAGTCCAGAGCTGGTTCACTGGGTTGATCTTAGGTATTGAGGGATTCTGATATGAAGATGAGCTGAGTAGGTTGGACCTGTACAAATTTGAATTTAGAAGAATGAAAACTAGCCTTACTGACACACACAAGATTTGTAGGGGATTCGACCGGATAGATGCAGAGAGGTTGTTTCTCCTTGTGGGAAAATCTGGGACCAGAGGGCAAAATCTCAAAGTAAGGGCTCGCCCAGTTAGGACAGAGTTGAAGACAATTTCTACTCTCAGTGGGTTATGAATTTATGGATTTTTTGCAACAAGGGCTGCTGAGGCCAGGTCACCAAGTACGTTGAAGATTGAAAAAGATTTTAATCAGTTAGGGAATCAAGAGTTATGGAGAAAAGATAGGGATGTGGAATTGAGGACTCAGGTAGTGAGGATTGGATGACTGAGGCAGATAGATGGGGAAGAAGATAGACCTGCATCCACCTATTACCATCCCACTACCTTCCCCAGCCCCACCCCTCCTCTCTCTATTTATTTCCCAGCTCCCTTCTCCCTCCCCAGTTCTGTTTTCCTGTTCTTTGATACTGTCTGATCGACCGTATTCCTCCAGCTCCACATTGTGTTAACTCCGACTCCAGTATCTGCAGCTTTTGCTATCCCTGGAGTTGACCATTGTCATATCTGCCAAGACTCACTAAATTGCAGAGCACAGTCATTGGCTGACTGGATAATTTCTGCTCCTTTGTCTTTTAATCTTGTGGGCGATGATTTCATTACTCAAATTAAATTTGTATTGCTCAAATTTTAGAAACTACTTGAATTCTGAGTCATCCAGACTTCCAAAATCACAGGAAAACTGGCAGCTCACGAGAGATGAGGGTAGTTGATCCACTATATAAGTCCTTTATTAGTAGGCCAAGAGGAGAAGCAGTGATCCTCCATAAACTGTAACAAGCTATCTGTTATATTTAGTTGACTTAATCCCACACAATTCACAATCTCCCCAGTCCTCCTGCCTTCTATTCTCACCCACACTGCCTCTTCCCCCACAAAAATGTTTCACAGCTCCCAAATATCCATATTACCAGGTTCACTGGTTGCAAACACATGCCTCCAGTTACTTACACCTGTATTAATGAGCATGGTTTTATTGTTTTATCTTGCAATTCCAACTTACATATCCACAGCAGTGGAACATTGCATTATGAGTTTGCTGATTATTTGGCATAAGCACCATGGGGTGATATGGAGCCAATGCACATATCATGCTGGCTGTGTGTGCATTAAGCAAGAGTTATGGCTTCATTCTGGAAAGAACTCACTGCAGTCTGGTCTGAATAAGCAGAGCCAAGTTGGCTGTGTATTATGCGAGCCTTGAATGTTTCTATAAGGCAAAGTTGGAGGAATTGTCTTTTGGTACCTTTAGTTGAAAAAGGTGATAACCATCTGTTTGGTTCATGTTTACTTCTGCAATGGACATTTTTTTTGCCCTTCATCAGAAAAAAGTGAAGGTCTCCTAGAACACAAAATATTTGGAAATAAGGTTAATTGATATGATGATTTTTTTAAGGATATTTAGGTATCTTGAAGACAATATCTAGATTTCCTACAGTTTCCAAATTGGAATGGCTGCCAAGATGCAACTAAAGCTTTCCTCTGAGTTTTCTTTTAATCACAATAGATTAAGTATGGCAGCCTGCAATTGATGAGAATGTTGTATTTTTCTTTATGTTTGCAGCAAGAATTTAGTTGGTGCTACTCCAACACAAAAATTAATTCCCATCAATCTAATAGCTGACATTGGCTGTCTATCAGCAGCATTTCTTCTTATTTCTTCTTATTGTATTTTAAGCACCGTACATAGATCTCTGAAGTCTACCCTATTAGCTATGCTTCCTTTGTACTAATGGAAATGAATGGAAGTTCCTTCCTAACAGCACTGTGGGTACACCTAATTCCTATGAATTGCAACAGTTCAAGAAAGTAGCTCACCATTATGCTCTCAAGCGCATTTACAAATGGATACGATTGCTGGCCTAGACAACAAGCACCCTTGTCCCATGAAAGAATGGAAAAAACAAAAATATATAGGATTTTGGAAGTTGTTAATACATATATAACTTCCACATAAAGTCTTAGAGCCACAATCATACAGCATGGAAGCAGACCCTTCAGTCCAACTACTGCATGCTGACCATAATCCCAAACTAAACTATCCAACCTGCCTGCACTTTGCCCATATTCCCCCCAAACATTTTATTGCTCATGTACATATCCAAAAGTCTTTTAAATGTTGTAACTGCAGCTGCATCCACTACTTCTTCTGGAAGTTTATTACACACACAAACCACTTTCTGTGTAAGAAAGTCGCCTCTCATTTCTTTTTTAAATCTTTTTCCTCTCACCGTAAAAATATGCCCCCATTCTTGAAATCCCCCACCCTACGGAAATGTTCCAAAGAAAACATAGACAGAATTACTGTGGGCCATTTTTGACTGCTGCCTGCAGCTACTTTCCAAGCATGTTTTGTTCTTCATCTGAATGTGATTTTTTTGTCTTGCATCATGTTGGGAAATGCAGTATTGGAAAAGTTTTGATTTCTGCTAATTGATGTTTCTCCAAGCGTTACAGGAAAATAATCCACAGGAGCCACAGAGAAGTTCAGAAGGCAAAGTCAAATGAACTATCAAAGTTTAGGATAGATTATCATGAACACATATCCAGCTGAATCTGATTTGGTGTTTTTATCCCACCACAAAGATACTAAAAATAAAGCAAAAAATTTTTGTGATGATGATCCTTTCTATTATGCGGTCTTGTATTCTGTGTCACGCAAGTAACAGATAATCTATGAATGTGAGTTAGAGTGGGGAAAGGCATGCTTAGATGCAATGTCACTCAGACAGCTGATGTCAGTTTAACAGGCACAGAGATGTATAACATTGCTCAATCTCTCTTTAAATCTATGGTTTGCTAGCCTTTAAAGAAGTACAGAGAGAAGGATTGGAATTGTTCTATGTAAATACTGGAATCAATATGATTCTCCACATCCAGCATTTAACATATTGTGCACGCAAGCAGTACAAAGTAATAAAGGAATCTTTTGTCTGATTGGTAGCTCAAACATCAAATTATAGTTCTTTATGTTTACTGGCCTCTCACTCTTATTTTGTTTCTCTACATTTAACATCTTGACATCGATTTTAAAAACAAGTGGATTATGTTTTCACATTTGTTGATGTGATTTGGATATCAATGCCAAGGCCAGCATTTATTGTGCATTCCTACTTGCCGTTCAGAAAAATCATCCACATTGTTGTGAGTCTGGAGTCACATATATAGCCCAGATCAAGCAAGAGTGGTAGATTTCCTTCTCAAAAGAACATTAATGAGTTAGATTTTTTTTATTACAACAACCAATGCCATTAGTTTTATACTGTTAAAGCACTGCAGCTAGGATGTTTACTGAGAGGCATATTAATACTCATGTAGTCCTATTTGTATCATTGTGTATAATGCTTCATTGTAGTGTTGCTTAAGAAATTGAATTATCTATTTTCTCCACAAGGGCTGTAAAATGTATGATAACCCTGAGAGTGGTGGATCATCCTACAGCACATTGCACTCCATGAATCTAAGGATCCAGAGCTACTTTGTCAAATTTCTGCGGCATAAAGTAGAAAAATTCCTATTGTATTTGGGTATTTACATATGGCTTCTGGCGTTCAACTGTCACAGAATTATAGTCATACAACACAGGAACAGACCCTTTTGTTCGACCCATCCATGCTGGCCAAGTTTCTCAAACTAAACTAATCCCACTTGCCTCATTTGCCCATATCCTCTTAAATCTTTCCTATTCATGTACCAGTCCAAATGTCTTTTAAATGTAGTAATTAATCCTGCATCTATCACTTTCTCTGGCAGGTCATTCCAGATACGAGCCATGCTCTGTGTGAAAATATTGCTCCCGAGATCCTTTTTAAATCCTTGGCCTGGCACCTTAAAAATATACCCCCTACTTTTGAACACTTCCTATCCTAGGGAAAAGAGTGCCATTCACCTTACCTATTTCCCTTATGATTTTATAAACCCCTGTAAGGTTGCCCCAAAACCTCCTACGCTCCAGTGAAAGACGTCCCAGGTTATCCAGGCTGTCCTTATAACTCAATGCCTCCAGTTCCAGCAACATCCTTGCAAACCTTTTCTGAACCCTCTCCAAGTTAATTATATGCTTCTTGTAGTATGGCAACCAGAACTGTACACAGTACTCCAAAAGTAGCCTCACCAATGCCAAAGAATTCTGTTATCTATCTAGTTGCCCGTATCATTTGCGTGTATAAAAATAAATGCATTCATACAGCAACAACAACATCTTCAGGACATCTCAATATATTTGACAGCTTATGAATTACCTGGGAAATGCAGCCCACTCTTTATTTGTAAGGAAACAGAGAAATAAACAGCCAAGTGGATGAACAAGAATTGAGGCAAATTATCTCAATAGATTGTTCTGGTGCTGATGGTTAAGGAGTGAATACTAGCCAGGACAGAAAACCAACTGACTGGTTTTCTTTGTAGAAGTCCAAATGGCTCCTTTATATTTGCCTGCACAGACAAATGGAGTTAACATCTCCTCCAAAAGAAGGTACTTCTAGAGTGCAATTTTTGCTGCAATACTCTGGCATCTCAATTCCAGATTATATCACGTGTTCAAATCCTAAACCAGGTCTGAAAAATCTCCAGCTTTCTCCATTAAATGCAAGAATTCTACAACTAAGTAAAATTTATGCTAATAATTTTTGTTTTTTTCAAAGTAAATTTGGTGTTAAAAGAGAAAAACAGAAACAAAAATATAGTGCCACTCACTCTTCGCTTCTACGTGCAATCAATACACTTTTGGTCGATCATTCCTTCCTATTAATTGTCATTTTTCTTTGCTTTTTTCAGCTGACTTTACAGTCAGATGCCTTTCTTTAAATTCAAAATAGCAACTGCTAATTCAAAGAGCCATTGTCCATCTTGGGCAGCAAGGCATTTGATAAGGTTCCCCACGGCAAGCGATTCATAAAGTCAGGAGGTATGGGATACAGGGTGATTTGGCTGTCTGGATTCAGAATTGGTTGGCTGACAGGAGGCAGAGAGTGGTTGTAGATGGTAAGTATTCTGCCTGGAGGTCGGTGCTGAGTGGTGTCCCACAGGACTCTGTTTTTGGGCCTCTGCTCTTTGTAGTTTTTATAAATGACTTGGATGAGGAGGTTGAGGAGTGGGTTAGTATGTTTGCTGATGACACAAAGGTTAGAGGTGCCGTTGATAGTATCGAGGGCTATTGCAGGCTTCAGCGAGACATTGACAGTACGCAGAGCTGAGATGAGAAATGGCAGATGGAGTTCAACCTGGATAAATGTGAAGTGATGCATTTTGGAAGGTCAAACTTAAATGCTGAATATAGGATTAAAGGCAGGATTCTCGGCAGTGTGGAGGAACAGCAGGATCTTGGTGTTCAAGTGCATAGCTCCCTCAAAGTTGCCACCCAAGTGGATAAGGTTGTTAAGAAAGCATATGGTGTTTTGGCTTTCATTAACAGGGGGATCGAGTTTAAGAGCCACGAGGTTATGCTGCAGCTCTACAAAACCCTGGTGTGACCACATTTGGAATATTGTGTCCAGTTCTGCCCGCCCTATTATAGGAAAGATGTGGAGGCTTTCGAGAGGGTGCAAAGGAGGTTTACCAGGATGCTGCCTGGACTGGAGGGCTTGTCTTATGAGGAGAGATTGACTGAGCTCAGACTTTTCTCTCTGGAGAGAAGGAGGAAGAGAGGTGACCTGATCGAGGTGTACAAGGTAATGAGAGGCATGGATAGAGTCGATAGCCAGAGACTTTTCCCTAGGGCAGGATTGACTGCCATGAGGGGTCATAGTTTTAAGGTGTTAGGAGGAAGGTACAGAGGAGACATCAGAGGGAGGTTCTTCACCCAGAGAGTTGGGAGCGCATGGAATAGTTTACCAGTGGTAGTCGTGGAAGCAGAGTCATTAGTGACATTTAAGCGACTGCTGGACATGCACATGGACAGCAGTGAATTGAGGGGAATGTAGGTTAGGTTATTTTATTTTTGGATTAGGAATATTCCACGGCACAACATCGTGGGCCGAACGGCCTGTACTGTGCTGTACTTTTCGATGTTCTATGTTCTATCGATAAATCATTCCGGTTTCTCTCTTGTATGGTCCATACTGGATTATCTGTGATGTTTTCTCCCTAAACTATAGCTTTGCAATCCACCAAACATGGCCCTGTTTTGTTGTAACAAAGTATGGAGCTGGATGAACACAGCAGGCCAAGCAGTATCTTAGGAGCACAAAAGCTGATGTTTCAGGTCTAGACCCTTCATCAGAAAAGGGGATGGGGAGAGGATTCTGAAATAAATAGGGAGAGATGGAGAGGCGGACCGAAAACCGCTAGAGGAGAAGATAGTTGGAGTGGAGAGTATAGGTGGGGAGGTAGGGAGGGGATAGGTCACTCCAGGGAGGATGGATAGGTCAAGGTAGCGGGATGAAGTTAGTACGTCGGAAATGGAGGAGTGGCTTGAGGTGGGAGGAGGGGATAGGTAAGAGGAAGAACAGGTTAGGGAGGCGGGGACGAGTTGGGCTGGTTTTGGGATGCAGTGGTGGAAGGGGAGATTTTGAAGCTTGTGAAGTCCACATTGATACCATTGGGCTGCAGGGTCACCAAGCGGAATATGAGTTGCTGTTCCTGCAACCTACGGGTTGCATCATTATGGCACTGCAGGAGGCCCAGGATGGACATGTCGTCGAAGGAATTGTGGGCGGTGGGGGGGGAGTTAAAATAGTTCATGACTGGGAGGTGCAGTTGTTTATTGTGAACTGAGGTAGATGTTCTGCAAAGCAGTCCCCAAGCCTCCACTTGGTTTCTCCAATGTAGAGGAAGCCACAATGGGTACAGCGGACGCAGTATGCCACATTGGCAGATGTGCAGGTGAACATCTGCTTGATGTGGAAAGTCACCTTGGGGCCTGGGATGGGGTTGAGGGTGGAGGTATGGGGCAGGTGTAGCACTTCCTGCGGTTGCAGGGGAGAGTGCCAGGTGTGGTGGGGTTGGAGGGGTGTGTGGAGCAGACAAAGGAGTCACGGAGAGAGACAAGCGGAGAGAAGGCAGACAAGGGTGGGGATGGAAAAATTTCTTTAGTGGTGGGGTCGGATTGTAGATGGCGGAAGTGTCGGAGGATGATGCATTGTATCCGGAGGTTGGTGGGGTGGTATGTAAGGACAAGGGGGATTCTCTTTTGGCGGTTATTGCGGGGGCGGGGTGTGAGGGATGAGTTGCAGGAAATGCGGGAGACACAATCGAGGGCATTCTCGGCCACCGCGGGGGAGAAGTTGCAGTCCTTGAAGAACAAGAACATCCGGGATGTACGCGAGTGGAATGCCTCATCCTGGGAGCAGAAATGTGTATTCTAGGTAGCTCCACACTCCCCTCCAACCCCACCACACCCGGCACTTTCCCCTCCAACCGCAGGAAGTGCTACACCTGCCCCCACACCTCCTCCCTCACCCCCATCCCAGGTCCCAAAATGACTCTCCACATCAAGCAGACGTTCACCTGCACATCCGCCAATGTGGTATACTCTATCCACTGTACCCGGTGTGGCTTTCTCTACATTGGGGAAACCAAGCGGAGGCTGGGGGACTGCTTTGCTGAACACTTACGCTCGGTTCTCAATAAACAACTGCACCTCCCAGTCGCGAACCATTTTAACTCCCACTCCCACTCCTTAGACGACATGTCCATCCTGGGCCTCCTGCAGTGCCACAATGATGCCACCTGTAGGTTGCAGGAACAACAACTCATATTCCGCTTGGGAACCCTGCAGCCCAATGGTATCAATGTGGATTTCACCAGCTTCAAAATCTCCCCTCCCCCCACAGCATCCCAAAACCAGCCCAGCTCGTCCCCGCCTTCCTAACCTGTTTTTCCTCTCACCTATCCCCTCCTCCCACCTCAAGCCGCACCTCCATTTCCTACCTACTAACCTCATCCCGCTTCCTTGACCTGTCCATCCTCCCCGGACTGACCTATCCCCTCCCCACCTCCCCAGCCATACTCTCCTCTCCACCTATCTTCGCCTCTATCCATCTTCGGTCCGCCTCCCCCTCTCTCCCTGTTTATTTCAGAATACTCTCCCTGTCCCCCTTTTCTGATGAAGGGTCTAGGCCCGAAACATCAGATTTGTGCTCCTAAGATGCTGCTTGGCCTGCTGTGTTCATCCAGTTCCACACTTTGTTATCTCAGATTCTCCAGCATCTACAGTTCCCATTAGCCCTGTCTTGTTGTGTGGTTTTATGCCTTGTCCCAAGAGTTTCAGTTCAAGACAGGCTGGTCAAAGTGAAGGCAAATTCAAGGACCATTTTAAGGCTAAGCTTCTTTAGAACACTCATTACTGTATTTTAATGCAACTGGTATAATTGTAATTCAAGGTATATGAAGTTCTAATCTTGCTGTCATATTATTGAAAGATTATTCACTATATGTGCTTCTCTCTGTCAATCTAATCTGATCTTATTTTATCTGTCTCTCAACCAGCTATCTGTCTATTTAACTGTGTCCACACTATTCCAAATGCTCAGTAGGGAGCAGTTCAATGACACGATTACAATGTTGCTCTTGGGCCCAAAAACCTTTCCACATCACTCTTCCACCAGCCTTCTCCTGCACCATAGAGATTGACTAACATTTATATATATGCTTAAATGAGTTTCTTATGTTGTAAATTTTTATAACATTTATTGTATCTTCTTCCTTATATCTCCAAACTCTCCCAAATTTTTGACATTTTTTATTCATTCATAGATTTTAAACATTGCTGGCCAGGCCAAAATTCATTAATGAATGAAGTATAACTATAGATATGTTTTTCTGAAACTATTCAAGGCACTAGTCAGGCCACAGCTGAAATACTTTGGGTCTTTACCTAAGGAAAGAAATCCTAACATTAGAGGCAATCCACAGAAGGTTCACTGGTCCATTACCAGGAATGGAGGGAATCTTTTCTGAGGCTAAGCCTGAGCTCATTAGGATTTAGTAGAATGAAAAGTGACCCTACTGAATCATACAATATTTTTAGGAAAATCCTGCAGGCACACAGTGAACTGTGGAGATAATACTCCTGCTCAGCCTGATGACTCTGTGGAAATGGCAAATCCCAAATTCATTGACATACTCAAGTAGATACAGGACTGGCAGACACTTGGGCATTGGGTAACCTCTCAGTGTGTGGAAGAATGGGAAACTGTTAATAATAAGTGAGATTAAGTAATAAAGAAGGTGATATTGAGACATATTCCAAATTAATAGGCCTCACACTATTCGCTAACTAAAATCTCACCTCCACATACAATTCTTTGTTGAAAAATGCAACTTTTTGGTCTTATGTCAATACAAGCCTTGCTGAGTAGCTCACTTGATTTTCCCACTTTGCTGAGGGCCTAGGTAGATTCCACCTACAGCCTATCCACTGTTAGAACACAGATTGCTGTCATTGCCTGCAAGTGTAAACATTGGGCATTGTCTTCCCAGTAAACACCTAAGATTTAATCTCCAATGGTCAATGCATCCAGATTTATCAGGTGGACATCAGAAAAGGCCACATCACCTCTTTAATTTTACTATTTATTACAGGCACAATCCTGAAACATAATCTTCTATGCATCATATCTGTAACAACACAAAATTAATGGCCAATATTTTACATAAGCTCCTGGCACATCAAAATCCCAAAAAGACTTGTGCAAGTCACTAATGACAGAGACTATGATTCCATTGGTGTGAGCTCCTGAATGCCCAAGATGATGTATTCTAATACTTATTAATCAGAAACTATCAATTATCCAGAGTAAAGGTCACTAGACCCTGTAAGAGAAAAGAAAACAAATCAGATTCTTGACCTAATCAACATGTAACCTTCATCTATTTGTGAGACAAGCTCTAATTTTTAACTACAGAAATTGATAGTCCAAACTCAAATTAACAGCCTCCAGATCCAGTTTTCACAAAAAGCATCAAGAAATATCAGTGCAACAGAGGCAACACAATGTAGAGCTGTAGGAACATTGCAGGCCAGAGGACCAGGAAAGTTGAAGTTTCAAGTCTGGACCCTTCATATTTCCTGTAAGGTTTGGTGAGATAGATAATAATAATAATGAATTATTCCATCCATTCTGATTTGGCAAAAATATTCTGCTCTCCTGACAAAATGTACTCCATGAAATCTAAGAGGTTACCAAGCAGACATGCTATACTGTGTTAGATCTTCAGGACGTTTCCACTTATTGTCACTCTCAACCCATTGGGCATGGACGTATTCCAAGGATTTCACTTAATATGATGCAGGAATGAACCCGGGTGAGGTCAGCTTGATTTGAAGTTACACATATCTGAGTCAAAATGCAATAGCATTAGGATGTTCTCCAACATTTTGGCAAATAATCCGGGCAAAGCATCCTGTGCAGGTCACAGGAGGTTAACACAAATTCCTGACTGCCAGTTTTAAAGATCCCATGGAACATTTTCTCAGCAGAACAGTGGGTTCTCCTGCATTTCTGCCCAAAATGTACTTCTCAACCAACACCACTAAACCAAATTAACTTGTAAATGTCCCTCGTTTGCTGTTGGTTAGAACTTGCAATGTATAAACCAGTTACTGCATTTGTCTGCAGCAAATTTGCAACACTTCGTTAACTAGGGTGAATCTCTAATTTTCTGCAAGCATGAGCAAATCTGTATGAACAACAATTATAGCACCCTGTATGGCACCTTAATGTAGTAAAGTACTTCATGAAACTTCATGGGAACACATCACTAGAATGCTTTCCCTTATGGTTGTGTGAGGTAGAACCTTCCCTCAAATGATTTGGTCAAGGGGTACAGAAAGTAGGCCACTCTGATATATTAGCTGATGCTGAATCAAAAAAAACTTAATCAAAACCTCACTTCCCATTTCTGTTTGGTTTCCAATACCTCACTAGCAAAATAACAATAGTCCCATATAAGATAACAAGGCGTAGAGCTGGATAAACACAGCAGGCCGAACAGCATCAGAGGAGCAGGAAAGCTGATTTTTTGGGCATAGAAACTTCTTCAGAAAAAGTATCTCCCAGATAGCGTGCCCCCAGGAAATGCAAATGTGCTGACCTGTCCACCTGTGAAAAACCACAAAAAAAATCAATGAGACAAGCAAGTACTGGTTTGCAGTTAATTTTCAACATCACTGACCAGAGCCCGTAAAATCTATCTAACTGCTCAACATCTCGTAAGTTTGTATCATGCATTCAACTTTGCTGTATATTTATGACATTACTGTGTAAGTAAATGAACACATTGCATCAGAAGCTACTGCAACTTCAAATTAAACCAAAATGAAAAATATTTATGATTCTGGCTCCAATTTAAAATCTTGGCAAACTGTGCATTTTGCCTGATTTGAATTGTAGGGGTTTCTCCACCACTTTGGTAGACAAGAACACGTGTTTCGTTCTTTCAATTTACTTTTAACCTTGTAAATATTATTGTAAAATGCTGGTTAGGGTTAAATCTTACATGTTGTGTATGTATACGTTATGAAAAGGGATACTATTATGTTAAAAAGGATTTTTGTGATGTGAAACAAACACAATTTGAATGTAGCTATTTTGCTCAAAAGCACAACCTTATTTGAATTCATTTTAGATCAGGGCAACTCAGAGACCCAGAATTTTGCAAGTGCGCCACATTACAGTCAGGTTGAGTAGGAATTGGGTTTGCATGTAATCCTCCAAACTGCGTGTGTCAGATCTCAATTTTGACAAGCGACAGTGGGACCAAGCAGAAAAATAGACACCACTCCGCAAAAAAAGTTGAAGAAACAACCATCTCATAGCAGCTCAATAAAGAGAACAGTGGCTTTGAATAGTGTGGTCCTCTTAAACCAATCTAGTCAGTCAGCTAGAAGGTATGCACAAAGATTATGAAAAATGAAAGAAGGGATTTCCCTCCTGAAAATTTTGGTTAATACAGGAATATGTCAGTTCCCTCAGGGCTTTACCCACATAGGCATTCTTAATTTTGAAGCTCTTTAGCAAGTATCAGGTATCACCGAAAATACCCATGGCTGACTTTTCTCTGCCTTTCATAATGATTAAAGAAATCAAATGTGCAGACTCAACCCCAGTTCTGATTGAAATATGTCAGTAACACAAGGACCAGACATCAAACCTGGGACCTTGTTGACCTGCAGGAATCAGATCCATTTATTCAAGTGTACCATGGGAAGACTGTACACAATAGTTTTCAAGAATCTTAATTTGAGATTATATTTAAATACTAATTTTATGTGTCCAGGATGGCAGCATAAGCCTAACCTACCTGACTGTTTTACAAAACTTGGGATCACATGCAGCTAGCAATTCATGACCCCCAACTAGCAGGTGAGCCTCATATGTGTGATGCAGATTGATAAAAATTATCTTCAAACTTCAGGAAAATAACATAAAATTTTAGCCCAAATTCAATCCATTTCTAATAGATGTAGTGATGAGCCTTTCACACTACCAATGATTGCCTGAGCAAGAGGAAGATGAATTGGAAAAAGACTGGTGAAAAATTTCTCAGCTCAATCAAATGAAAACTGTTGCATTTTATTCATTTTTGTCATCACAATTCTCTTCAGAAAGAAAGGGATTAACAAGTGAAGGTCCAGCCCTTTTGAAAATGAAGCTAATAACAAAGTAATGTTTATGAAATAAAATGAAGGATTAGTATAAAGCAGTCTTCTGTTGTTGTGTCAAACTTGCCCTGTGTTGCCATTTGGTCTGATTCAGTGAATTTTGCAATCAGCTAAAACCATCTAGATGTGGAAATAATTCTCATTTTTGCACTGAGTGGATGGGCAGCTGTATACATCTGGACAGCAAGGAAGACAACTGTATCTATGCACATCTTAGACTGCATCTGTTATTTTTTTAAACTTGAAAATATAAAGCGAATAATCACAATAAGAATAACAGTGTGTTCTGCCAGACTTGAATTAATGCTTTTATAATGGTACTACATTACGTCAAGCGTGATGTTAACTGAGAAATAATATGCCTGTCACAGGATGAACTAAATGTTTGGATTTCAGCTGAATTAATATTTCTACTGCTGATACATTTTGCAAAAATAAATCTGTGTGAACCCTAAGGAAGATTTATGATTCTACTATTAAAATGTGCTCTTCAGTTCTCATTAAAAGGAATCAGTTCTTAGGAAAGACCAGATCAGATACGAACACTATGTATACTTCATAGACTAGGTACCAGAGGGAATTTTTCTGTCATAAGCTAGCAGGTAAAATCATGCTCAAGCTAGGTCAGGGGAATAAGAAAGCCATGGGCTCTGGTTCCCTGGAGGGTGAGATCAGAGACTGGAAGTGTTGTAGAGAACTCTAATGCAGATTTGAAAGGCCAGCAGACTACAAAAATTAAAGGCTGATCAATAGAAACCAGGCAACATTAGGCCAACTCAGATCTTGTCAGTGAGCACACATATATTTTCCTTGGAGCATAGAAGTCTCAAGCTTTAGTTTGTGCCTTGGCTTCATAGAGACCATTGCGATTTGTAGTTAAAAAACCACAAATCCGAATATTCAGTCACGGCTTGATTATAAAGTTTCTCATATACAGCACTACAACTGGAAATATTGATAGCGCACAGGTGCAGGATGAATGGACAATAATTGTTGTCAGCAAGTCAGGCACAGATCTCTGCTTGATGTGCCTATGGCAACAAACAAATAGATCATGAGGGATCGGCACCTATTCCACAGAAAAAGATGCCAATATCATGGTGGGGAGCATGCAGGACAATGGAAGTGCAGTCTTTGGTATCTTGAATTGTGGGCCAAGGTATCATGCAAAGGGTGTTTTGTACTCATTTGTCCTGGTTCACCCCACAACTGTCATCCTTTGCTTATAAGTGGGATTGCTAATCAAACAGAGTTAAAAGTAACTTTTTTATGAT
Source organism: Stegostoma tigrinum (assembly GCF_030684315.1). NCBI lineage: Eukaryota > Metazoa > Chordata > Chondrichthyes > Orectolobiformes > Stegostomatidae > Stegostoma > Stegostoma tigrinum. The sequence continues at coordinate 34,328,750 of NC_081354.1, forward strand.
GGATGCCTGCCATGGGCATAGAGGCTGTCAAAATGAATTTTGCAGCATTCACTCACAGTCTTAAAATAAGCAAAGTACTAATCCCTAAATGAGATGGATTCAAATTCAGATCCCAGAAATGAAGACTCAATGTCTTTTACAATGGACTTTCCCTGGAGCAAGTGCAGTATTTTCAATTTTACTGGCAATGGGCTTGACAGAAAACATTGACTTCAACTCCAGTCTTTTCATACTTGTTGAAGGATCTGAAATTTGAAATGTGTATTCTTGAGCATGACACTTTAGAATGCAATATAGTTTTTCAAGTTACCTTTAAAGACTTTCATTGTGACTAAATCTCCTTTAATTGAACTGAAAGATAATGACCCAGCTCCCTCAATATTTTCCACTTTCCAATGATCTCTTACTGTGTGATTTGACACAATGAAAGCTATCTTGGATAGCCCCAGGAAATATGAACCAAGCTCACAGTGAACATAATTAATAACATACCCATTGATTGCAATGTAAGCAGTATGACAACTTTGTGCACCAGATCATGACCATTATTTCTGCAAGTTAATGTTTCAGATAGTCTTAAGGTATCTTGAACCTTTTAAAGAGGTAGGGTACTGTGGCTAGAGCACACAATGGCAGTTGTAGGGAAATGGAATCTAATCTGAGGAAGGGCCAGGAATAATTTAGCACGCAAGAGAATGTATTCCATGGCTCCCAGAGATTAAATATTCAGCTCACTATTATAATGTTCTTTGGCAATGTTTGTCTGTTTGAAGATTTGCAGCTTATCAAAGATCCTAATGGTCCATTGTCTATACAAACAGAATTTCAGATCATTTTAGTGAGATGTGACAAATACGGTAAAGGATACACAAAGGAAGAAAAGAAGCACATTGCACCAATTACAAAGGCAACTGTGCAGAGACAGAGAAAATGGAAGAAAGATTGGAGGACAAAGAAGGATATTACAGAGTTTTGCAAATGGGAAAAGTACAACAGACAAACAGTTATAGGAAAACAGTTTATATGTGTCTGTGTATGTGTGAGAGAGAGAGTGTGTGTGCGCGAGTGTGTCAGTGTATGTGTCTGTGTGTGTGAGAGAGTGCGTATGTGTGACCAGTTATATGGATCCATTTGTCTGTGTGTGTCAGTATCTGTGTTTTTGTGTGTGTGTGTCTGCACGCGTGTGTGTGCACGCGTGCATGTCTGTGTGTGTGTCTCCGTGTGTACCTGTGTGTCTGAGTGTATGACTGTGTGTATTTGTGTGTATGTGTATATGTGTGTGTATGTATATTTGTTACTCTATGTGTACGTGTGTGTGTGTTTGTGTGTCTGTGTCTGTGTCTGTGTCTGCGTGTGTGTCTGTGTGTGTGTGTATCTGTGTGTTTGCCTGGTATCTGTTTACGTAAGTGTGTGTGTTTACGTGTGTGTGTGTGTGTATGTGTGTGTGTGTGTTTGTGTGTGTGTGTGTGTGCGTGTGTGTGCATGCATGCGTGTGTCTGCAATTCCAAGGAAGGTCAAGTGATTGCCATTTCCTTCATTGTGCAATATGATCAGAATCCTCACCAAATTCAGGTAGCAATTAGTCTATAAATCATTGACTCAGTAGATATTATGAAGCAATTCATCTCACTGTTCCCTGAGAAAAACAACAATAGGTGGGCTGCACATCATTTGGCTTCTCGGCCCTTATGAGTTGAGGGTCCTGACTCTGTCTGCCCCCAAGAATGGTATTAGAGGCTGCTATTGACTTACTGTGCCAGGATCCCATGAGCAAAGACTCTGTATACTTTGACTGAGGCCTGCTGACCACTATGAGTTTTCGTTTGCTCGCCCTTTTCTTTAAAGAACTTTTGCTCCGGCGAGGTATTGGTGAGCATGTGCCTACATCTGGCGTGGCATCCAGTGATTGGAGGCTGTGAGCAGGCCCTTCCCAAACATGTTCCAGGATCCACTTGCAGCACCAGTCATTATAGACTCGGCAACAGGAGGAGATCAGATGTCGTAGCATCAGCCGCAGTTCATCAGGAAACTCCAGGCTATGGCTTGGAGCAGGTGTCTACATGGGGATAAGACTTAAATAACACTTTAATATCTGGGCATTTCACATTCCCTTTGGCTTAGTTTCCTTTATTTCTGCTTTGTTTTAAAATTTTGGTTTTGTAATCAACTGTGTAACCAAGATGGCACCAGAGAATGGCAAGTTTGTACACTTTCCTGTATTTCTACACTAGAGTACATGCGACAATAAAATCTAATTCTCATTCTAATTCTAATCTCCAATATGTAACACACCACTGCCACCTTTTCAAAGCTGACAAGGCTCCTCCTCCCACCGTCACTCTCCAACCCTTGTAATCTGTACAGTACTCAAAAAATTCATCGTGGCCCATAAAATTGGCTTCAATTGCCTCCTTACTCATCTAAATAACCTCTTAATTGTTTGTTTTCAAAACACTAGCAAAGTCCCCACACAGCCTGCCATCTGCTACTCATGAAATTGTGTCCCAGCAAGATGATGTTGGGGACCCAACCTGACGCCAACTCATGGGATTTTATGGCCCTTCCAGCCTCCGTTGCTGTCTGCTTTTCTCTCAGTGAACTTCTGGTGGCCTGTGTGTTTTCCAAATACCACATTAAGAAAAGAGCTTCAGCAGAAGTTGCAATCCACCCTGACGGCTTGCTGCTGACAATGGTTAGTGCTGAGCAGATAGTGGAATGTCACAACTTATTTCTGAAGCTGTCAAGTACAGATATTGATGAAAGAAATGTCCTTTCAGTGTGGCAACTGACTGAGTTTCTTCCAGCAAAAGGGGCGCCTGAACAGTGGTGTCTTTGTTGTAGAAAGTAAATGGCACTTAAACTGTGTTTCGTATGTACATCCAGGGTTTTGTCTAAAGCTTTCTCAGAATCACTGGTACAATGGGAAAAATGTCTCCAAGTCATAACAATTAGGCAAAAATTAGCATTAAGTATTTGTGTAACATTAATGTGTCACTACAAGTTTATAATTCAAGAGATGTGTGTTTGCAAAAGTTGAGCATTTTTGTGAAGTTCCTCTGATCCTGATCAATAATGCACATGAAATTCCTTTATTGCCACACCCAAGGTCATTGTAATGAAAATTCCAAAGGCTGTGCCAAGGGGATAGAGTTGCTCCTAATCCATCAGCAGCAAGTCATTCGATCTGCAGGCCCACCGGGATTATTGTCTGTCTGCTGAGCAGCAAAGGCACAGGAATGGAAAGGTAAAGTCACAACTGATTTCCTGCATTTCCTTCTTTCATCTGCATTCTGTCATTGTGATTGATGGCTTAACAACTTGCATTCAACCAGACAAGTGTTGCACAGCAAAAAATACCAAAGGAGTCACTTGTATCTATATAAAAGATAATACATACTTACTGTTGAGGCCAGCTCACTTTCTTTGATTAAATGCTACAACTAAGGAGCATCCTGTACAAACTCACTTTACAGTGTATGATTGAGTCTTAATTATTGCTTTTAGTGCTCATCAGTTCATGTAATGTTTCAAGTTTTGTGTTTAAGTTATGTTTGAATAAAAATAGGCAATTAATAAATTAAAAGGAAGTAAAATGCAATGAGAGATAATGGGAACTGCAGATGCTGGAGAATTCCAAGATAATAAAATGTGACGCTGGATGAACACAGCAGGTCAAGCAGCATCTCAGGAGCACAAAAGCTGACGTTTCGGGCCTAGACCCTTCATCAGAGAGGGGGATGGGGAGAGGGAACTGGAATAAATAGGGAGAGAGGGGGAGGCGGACCGAAGATGGAGAGAAAAGAAGATAGGTGGAGAGAGTATAGGTGGGGAGGTAGGGAGGGGATAAGTCAGTCCAGGGAAGACAGACAGGTCAAGGAGGTGGGATGAGGTTAGTAAGTAGATGGGGGTGCGGCTTGGGGTGGGAGGAAGGGATGGGTGAGAGGAAGAACCGGTTAGGGAGGCAGAGACAGGTTGGGCTGGTTTTGGGATGCAGTGGGTGGGGGGGAAGAGCTGGGCTGGTTGTGTGGTGCAGTGGGGGGAGGGGACAAACTGGGCTGGTTTAGGGATGCAGTAGGGGAAGGGGAGATTTTGAAACTGGTGAAGTCCACATTGATACCATATGGCTGCAGGGTTCCCAGGCGGAATATGAGTTGCTGTTCCTGCAACCTTCAGGTGGCATCATTGTGGCACTGCAGGAGGTCCATGACGGACATGTCATCTAGAGAATGGGAGGGGGAGTGGAAATGGTTTGCGACTGGGAGGTGCAGTTGTTTGTTGCGAACTGAGCGGAGGTGTTCTGCAAAGCGGTCTCCAAGCCTCCGCTTGGTTTCCCCAATGTAGAGGAAGCCACACCGGGTACAGTGGATGCAGTATACCACATTGGCAGATGTGCAGGAGAACCTCTGCTTAATGTGGAATGTCATCTTGGGGCCTGGGATAGGGGTGAGGGAGGAGGTGTGGGGGCAAGTGTAGCATTTCCTGCGGTTGCAGGGGAAGGTGCCGGGTGTGGTGGGGTTGGAGGGCAGTGTGGAGTGAACAAGGGAGTCACGGAGAGAGTGGTCTCTCCGGAAAGCAGGCAGGGGTGGGGATGGAAAAATGTCTTGGGTGGTGGGGTCGGATTGTAAATGACGGAAGTGTCGGAGGATGATGCGTTGTATCCTCTGACACTCCTGCCATTTACAATCCGACCCCACCACCCAAGACATTTTTCCATCCCCACCCCTGTCTGCTTTCCAGAGAGACCACTCTCTCTGTGACTTCCTTGTTCGCTCCACACTGCCCTCCAACCCCACCACACCCAGCACCTTCCCCTACAACCGCAGGAAATGCTACACTTGCCCCCACACCTCCTCCCTCACCCCTATCCCAGGCCCCAAGATGACATTCCACATTAAGCAGAGGTTCACCTGCACATCTGCTAATGTGGTATACTGCATCCACTGTACTTGGTGTGGCTACCTCTACATTGGGGAAACCAAGCGGAGGCTTGGAGACCGCTTTGCAGAACACCTCCGCTCAGTTCGCAACAAACAACTGCACCTCCCAGTCGCAAACCATTTCCACTCCCCCTCCCATTCTCTAGATGACATGTCCGTCATGGGCCTCCTGCAGTGCCACAATGATGCCACCCGAAGGTTGCAGGAACAGCAACTCATATTCCGCCTGGGAACCCTGCAGCCTAATGGTATCAATGTGGACTTCACCAGTTTCAAAATCTCCCCTTCCCCTACTGCATCCCTAAACCAGCCCAGTTTGTCCCCTCCCCCCACTGCACCACACAACCAGCCCAGCTCTTCCCCCCCACCCACTGCATCCCAAAACCAGCCCAACCTGTCTCTGCCTCCCTAACCGGTTCTTCCTCTCACCCATCCCTTCCTCCCACCCCAAGCCGCACCCCCATCTACCTACTAACCTCATCCCACCTCCTTGACCTGTCCGTCTTCCCTGGACTGACCTATCCCCTCCCTACCTCCCCACCTATACTCTCTCCACCTATCTTCTTTTCTCTCCATCTTCGGTCCGCCTCCCCCTCTCTCCCTATTTATTTCAGCTCCCTCTCCCCATCCCCCTCTCTGATGAAGGGTCTAGGCCCGAAACGTCAGCTTTTGTGCTCCTGAGATGCTGCTTGGCCTGCTGTGTTCATCCAGCCTCACATTTTATTATCTTAAAAAGCAATGAGTACCTTTCATACCATGCATAGACTTTGAATTTTTTTTCACTTTATCTCTGAGGATTTCTGCCAAACTTGCCAATTTTTTCCTTTTTTAAAAATATTGCTATATTAATTTCTTTCTTGCCTGCATGTTATCAGATATATCAACAATTTCAGATTATCAAGAAACTGCACCATAATTCAGATCTGTAGATCAATCCAGAACTGACTTTCTGCAAAAATATTAAAAAGTTAGTCCCTTAGAATAAAATGACGAAAACTGGTTTCTGATCAAACACTCAAATAATTTGTCCATGATAGATTTCTGGTAACTGCTCATCAGTTTTATAAAGCTATTCTTTGCATAAATTGCCTTACAAAAGCATGTAATACTGGGAGTTTAGAACTTAGATTACGTTAAAAGAACATAGATGACAGTAGGATGAATTGTCATGTTCAATATTATTGGACCGTAGTTTGGATTTATGAGCATACAGTCCAACCTACAGATTCAGTCCACATTCTGATCTTTTCTCATGGTCAAGACTCAAGCCAAGCAACATGTAATTAAAGAAGGTCGTTAAGTACCAAATGAAGTGAAACTTCTTCACTCAGAGGGCTGATTCTTTTGGTTTCTTGAGCGCAGCGGGTTCTGGAAGGACCATCGTTTAATATGTTTAAAGCTGTGATATGCAGAATATTGGTCTCTCTGGGAATTAAAGATAAGAATAGGGGGTGGAAAAATTGAGTTGAAACCAAAAATCAGCCATGGTCATATTGAATGGTGAAGCAAACTGCATATGCCAACTCCTGATCTTCTTATGTTCTAACCCATAAAGTTTGGTAATTAAGACGTGTAAGATGGAAGGTGTAAGACACACATGTGGAAACAGGCCATAGCAGCCCAACAAGTCCACAACAACCCTCTGAAGAACATCCCACCCTCCAACTCTTATCCATTTAAGCCTGCATTTCCCATGGCTAACCCACCTATCCTACACATCCCTGAGCACCGTGGGTAATTTAGCATGACCGATCTACCTAAGCTGCACATCTTTAGACAGTGGGAGGAAACCACAGTATCCAACATAAACCCACACAGACTCAGGGAGAATGTGCAAACTTCACACAGACCGTCATCTGAAGGTGGAATCAAACCCAAGTCCCTGGTGCTGTGAGGCAGCAGTGTTAACCACTCAGCCACTGTGTCACTCTTAAAGATATTAATAGATTAGAGGTGATTCTCATTATAGAGTCATTGCTGAATGATTCAAATCAAGGGAATAGATATGGATACATATTTATAGTCATTGTTTAAAAGATTCAAACTTTCATTTACACTGAATAAATGTCCAGAAATCGCTGAATACTTCAAAGATGCATGGGGAATTGATTAAGGCAAATGTTATCCATTTTATTTCAGCAAAAGTGATCGGGATCCCCAGATCAATGCAATTGTTGTCCATGACGGGTACAGTTAAGGAAAAATTTATTAAAGACAAGATCATGAAGCACCTGGATGGCATTATCAGTGCAAAAAATAACTGTGATGGCACCATAACCAAAATATTAACTAATAATGGCACACTTTCAGTAATAACAAAAGGGTTTGTCAAGTAAGGCAATAGATGTGATGCTCCTGGATTTCAGAAATATCCTTTGGAAAATCAGCTTCTGAAAATAAATAGGATCAGTAGAAACATTTTAAAATGGACTTATAACTGTTCAACCAGGAGAAATCAGATGATGGTTGTAGGGGTTATTCATAACCATAAGAGTGTTGGCAGGAGGACCTTGCAAGGGTTTGCTTTGGCATGTCTTTATTCCATGTCTTTATAAATCTGCAGCTTTCAGTCCCGAACACAAGTCTAAATCAGTACTCATCAAGACAAGAAGTGACAAAGTTACTAATAAAACCTTCAGCTATAAATTGAATTGAGTCAAAGCTGGACAATGTTTCTAAGACTGAAGTCTCTGTGGTAATCAGCATGTGGGGTCAAATGGAATAGCCAGGATGTGAACAGCCTAGTTCAGACTGAAACATAGCTGGCAGAGAAAAGGATTTGGTGATTTGCAGAGATTATAACCGGTTGAGGGTATGCAAAGACAAGGTTTAACTGAGGAAATTCCACCTCGTTATTTTTTGACAACAGAACAACAAAGAACAAGTAAAAAGGAATCGTGGAGAGGTGGAGCTGAGTACCATAAGAATATATAGAAGCTGATTCTCCAAAGAAATATACAAGAAGTGTGTACTCCACAAGCTCTATGACTCACTTGCAATCTGTAGCTATGCTTCATTTGGAGGCTGTAATTGCCTTTTGACTTTATTAACTTTAAAATCAAAGTATGAATACAATATTTTGGATCATGAGTGTCAGCCTTGGCACGATTGGCAGAATTCCTAGACCTAAATCATTAGGCTGTGGGCTTATAAGCTGATAAATCCAGCCCTTGAGCCTCTTCTACCATTCCTCTAGATCACGGCTGATCTGCGTGTTAGTTTCACTGACTGGGTCTCAGATCATTCAATAAGCTTGTTTTAAAGAAAATCAGTCTCAGTTATGAAATTTTAAACTGATTCAGTCTCAACAGCTTTTTCTGGATTAGGGTTCCATAATAACACCATCTTTTCTATGAAGAAATGCATCCTGACATCAAACCTGAAAGGCATAGTTCTGATTTTAAAGTTATCTCCGTTTGTTCCCTTGAAAGAAATTGGTTCCTCTCTTTCTACCCTACACAAATCCTCCAATGATCTTAAGCACATCAATTAGATCACCTCTTCATCTCCAATACAAAATGGAATATAAAGCTAGTTCCCATACCGTACTGTCATAATACATTTTAGCTTCAGTCTCATTTCCCTGGTTAAAGTCATATTCTGGAGAATTAAGCATCAAGGGACTGCTGGATTGCTGAAGGTGTCAGCAGTTGGTTGAGCCTTTAAATTGAAGCAGTGAATGCGGCATCAAGTGGACATAAATAGTCTCACGGCTCTATTTCAAAGAAAAGTAGGGTGCTTGGCCCAGTGCACTGAGCAATATTTAACACTCGATCAACGTGACTAGAACAGATTAACTGTTCATGATTCTACTGCCCTTTGTAAGACCTTGCTGTGCACAGATTTTCTTTTGTTACTTTTGTATTTGAAAAGAACATTAGAACCTCCTTCAGCAGGTAATTAAGTGTCAATCATATTGCTGGGGACTTGAGTCACATATAGGTCAAACAAAGATAGCAGATTCTATCTTTGAAGGACATACTGAACTATACTTTATTTTTGTGATGATTGATGGGAGCTTCATGGTCTCTACCACTGAGGTTAGGTTTATAATCTAGATTTATTGACTGAATTTAATTTCAACCAGCTGCTACAGTGGGCTTTCAACCATCGTCCCCAAATCCTGGCTCCCTCCATTACGAGTCTGATCAGGCTACCGCTGTGCCAATGCCTTGCCTTTTCAGAAGTATGTTAAGTCAAAAAATGAAATATAATTTGAAAGCATGCAGATTAATCAATTTACCACTGAAATTAGCAACATGATCATTCTTAATAAGTGTGACATTGTTTCTGAACACTGCAAGAAAGACAAAAGCTTATGTCTCCTCGGCTTGTAGCAATGATCCTTTCTGAAAATGGTTTGGACATTCTCAAACCCGTTGCCTAGCCAGCAAGTGCCCACGACACAAATCTGCTCAAGTTCAGCTGCAGTGAGCAGCATAGCCAACAATGAATATAAACCAGCTGGGAATACTTTTAACAGGTTGGTTACCATAACTTCCTGATGATGCAATGAGACCACCCCTACTATCTGGCATGTTTCCCTCCCGAGGGAAGTTGCATGTCATCATTCGCTTGTGACATCAGTAGAGCTGCAGGGATTATTTGCTATCCAATATGTTTGCTGCACCAAACCATTTTGAAGAAAGTCCAGTGGAGAGTACTTCACAAGATTAGTACTGACACTCCACAAAGTTGACGAAATGCCAAAAGGACTTTGTACCGACACTAAGAATGGAGTATGAATGAAGTGCCAAACGCCTAAATTGACTCAGAAGAAACAGTGAAAATTTCAGTGACACTCACTCTCATTTGCAACTTCAGGTCAAACCTTGGCACTGCGTTTATAATATAGCTCAACCAGTGAAGTGAAATGTATGGTTTAGGAAAGTTTTATTTTTCCTGAATTATCATGATTCTACGGATGAGACCTCATGAGTAAAATCCATTCAGAATTCTGATGCTTAAAAAGTTACCACCGCCCTTAAGAGAATTAACATTTACAAATGGATTAACATTTTAAATGTTAAATTCTACCGTTTAAGAGAAGGAAATCAGAAATAAGCTGCAGAAAATATTGGGCTAATGGTAAAACAAAAGTATTAATCCCTTAATTGCTATAAATGTAAGATTAACTTCCTTTGTGCCGACAGCCAAAAAAAAAATTATGAGATAAACCTAAGCATTCCTCTTTATTCTGTCCTTGTTCAGAACACAGGATTGAAGAGAATTCTGCACAGCATTTGAAAATGGGTAGTACCACATGCTCAATAATTTCAATGCACTGATAAGCATTTTCTGCAAAATAAAACATGAACTGTCTGATTCAAAATTCATATTACTTCTGAGCAGAAGGAACTAAAGAAACATCAATTGATCGTAAATCCATTCAAGCTATTTTTACCATTCCACATGCAACAAATTCCTACTTCATAAATATACCCAAATGTAAGTATATAGGAAACTAACTTCTGTACTTTTAAGTCAATTTAAAATACAAGTTTACAAGATACTAACATAACATCAAACCGGATATGGAAACCCAATATAACTGTATGCAGAACATCTCCACTGAAAATCAAAACAACTAATTCCAGCTTTTTCAGATTTAGTTTCTGCATTTTCAGCCTCTACAACATTTTGTACTTTCCCACTGACACAGTCATCCAACTGCAAGGGGGATGAAGTGTTCTGAGAAGGTCCTGATTTGGGACTCAAGCAAGTTGGATGAACTGAATGTCATTTGATTCTATCTTCTTACGTTCTTCGATAGCTTGCCATAATACGTTCAAAACACCAGCACAACAATACCTTTAATTTGCTTAAGCAGACAATGGAACATATGGTCAGGCATCATAGGATCTAAAATGCTGACCTACCCCTCAAAATACCCACAACTTAAATATACAGGGATTTGACATTTTGTTTAAGTTTAACAACTTCTAAGGTTGAACGTGATAATAAAGATATTTCTACAGTATACCTGTGGATGTGTAAGTGAAGGAGTTAAAAACTCCTGTAAATTATTACACAGCAAGACCATTCTCAGGATGAAAATGAACAGACAAGTGACAACTGACCAAAATTGCGCAATTGGGTTAGGGTCTTGTTGAGAAATAACATGTTTCAAAAATAGCATGCAACCTTCCCTTCCCTGAAGGTGGTGAGGGTGATGGCAAGTATGGGAAATCATTGGGCAAATTGGCTCTGGACAGCTCCTTACCCATATCTTGCCACCTCACAATTAAATGCTGAAAAAGAAGGGTGTTCCCAGCAAGTGACAAAAGCTGGTTATTAAGTTTAGTAACTAGGGAGGGCTATCTGCCAGATTATGAGAGACCCTCTATTTGAAGCAATCCGATAGCAATCAGAGGAATGGATAGGAGGGCAAAGTGTTGAACCCCCTCACTGCTACTCCGTCATGTGAGAACCAACATAAAAAACTGATTTTGTCACCACCGGATCTCTGATGAGTAGACCGTAACTATGAGGCTTTAGGATCAAGAAGTTGCCAGCTTATGATTATCCATTAGCTATAGGTGAGCTGATGAGTCCCTCCCTGATACACCCAATGCTTTCCACGCTTGGCTTGAGCAGAATGCCATTGATGCGGTGATGTCTGCCCCAACAGCCCTGGATACATCTGTTCACTGTTGAAGACGACAGTTTGGTCTTCCTGGGAGTCAACCCAAGGAAAGCAATGGGTCCAGATAGTGTCCCCGGCTAAGCACACAGATCCTGTGCAAAACAACAGATGGCAGTATTTATCAACAACTTCAACATCTCCCTCCTACAAGCCGAAGTCCTGACCTATTCAAGAAGATCATCCATCATCCACGTACCTAAGAAAACACATGCAACATGTCTTAATGACCTAGCGCGCAGTAACTCTGATTTCAATAATCATGAAGTGCTTCAAAAGGCTGGTCATGACCCACATCAACTCCAGTCTCCCAGCCTGCATCAATCCCTTATAACTTGCCTACTGATGTAACAGGTTCACAGAGGATGCCATACCCCTAGCCCTCCATTCGCTCCTGGAACATCTGGACAACAAGGACACCTATGTCAGACTCCTGCTCATTGATGATAGCTTCGCTTCCAACACCATTATCCACTCCAGGCTGATATTAAAACTCCATAACTCAGTTCTGCTCTCTACAACTGGATCCTCAGCTTTCTGACTCACAGACCACAATCAGTTGAAACAGGTAACTGTACCTCCTCCACAATAACAGTCAACACTGGCACCCCCCAGAGATGCATCCTTAACTCCCTACTGTTCTCCCTGTACATCCACAGCTGTGTTACCAAATTTAGAACAAATGCCATTTGCAAGTTCACTGATGTAAGATAGATATCTAATGAGTCAAAATATAGAAGGGAGATAGACAGCTTGGTGACATGGTGCAGTGAGAACAACTTTTCTCTCAATGTCAGCAAAACTAAAGAACTGATCACTGACTTCACAAAGAAAGAAGGAGAACATACCCCCATCTATGTCAATGGAACTGAGGTTGGGAGGGTGAAAAACATTAAGTTCCTTGGAGTCACAATAACTGACAACCGGTTCTGGACTTCCCACGTAGATGCAATGGTCAAGAAGGAACAACAATGCATCTTCTTCCTCGAGAGTCAAGAAATTTGGAATGTCCATAAGGACCCTCACCAACTTCTACAGATGTACCATTGAAAGCATACCGTCTGGGTGTATAATGACCTGGTATGGCAACTGCTGTGCCCAGGACCGTAAGAAACTACAAGTAGTTCTGCTATAATGTGTGTTTCATTAATGTCAATTGTCTATAACACGATTGATGAATACTGTATGTTGTTTGGATAATGCAAACTCCCTGCTGTTTAGCTATAGCAATTTCCCTATAAGTTAATTTTCTATGGCAATTTTCTATAACATGATTTTCTACAGTGTGAGATCACACAAGAATGCAATTATCGTGTTGTAGGAGAAGAATGTGATGTGCACAGTGTAGACCATTACAGAAGCCAACTTTCTATTTATAGACTCTATTTACATGGCTAGCTGCCAAGAAAAGGCTGCCAAAATCATTAAAGACCCATCACACCCCAGTAATGATCTGCTATAACCTCTTCCATTAGGCAGAAGATACAGAAGTGTGGACACAAGCACCAGCAGGTTTAGGAACAGCTTCTTTTAGGCCATCATCAGACAGATGAATAGATTCTCTTGCCTCAAATGATGCTGATCTTGCTAATGTTGATTTCACCTGACATACGCCCTTTGCAATGTAACCTATATACCTCTGTCTGAGTCTTTTTACAACCTCCGATCTATGTATCCTTGCTTACTGTAATCTGCCTGTACTGCTCGTAAACAAAGCTTTTCACTGTACTTCAGTGCACGTGACAATCAATCAATCAGTCAATCTAAGTTACTGTTGCAGCCTGTGATGTAGCGAGAGGCATGGCAAAACTTGATGGTCAGCTATCAACATGCTGATTGGCACATGATCCAGCAAAGTTTTACATTGGTGGGGGCAGAGAATTAATTGATGCCTATTACCCCCTCCCTTATATTTAGTCAGAATTGCCTAAAAGCAAACGTATGTGATCAATAAGTATCCCATGTATTCATCTGCAGTTTAGCAGCGGGATTGTACCATTTCCATTTTTGTTGATGATCTCAAAATCTGATGTGAAAATATAGCGAAACATTATCAATGACACATTGTCATGTCAAACCGGTTTGAACTACAAGGTATGAAACCAATTACTTGAATAGCATATTATTCAACACGTCTTTCTGAGAAGTGGGCTACCCAATTGAACTTTATGGAAATAAATAGAAAAAAACAGATTGATCAGTTATTCTCTTCATAATGAATGCAGTATTTATCTTATCCACTGAAGAGAAAATAATCAACAAAAATTGTTTATTCGTACAGTAGTGATCCAGAACCAGAAAACCCAGGATCTCAAGATTTGTGATGGGAGGTGCTGCCTTTGGACTGTGTTGGACAAGGTCAAAAATCACACAAAGCCAGGTTATAGTGCAACACGCTAAGTTGAAAACATTAGCTTTCAGAGCATTGTTGCTTCCTCGGGTGTAGTGAGATATGAGATATCATGACTCAGAAATTATAAGTAAAAGATCAAAGGAATATACAACTGATGAGAATGTGTTGAATAAACCTAAAGTGGCTAGCTGACTCCTGTTAATTCTTAAATCTGTTAGGAAGGAGATGTAGGTTTTGGTCAATTAAAGTGCAAATCCTAGAATTTCTTCCAAGCCACTGCCCTGAGATACTTAAAGGTTTTATCAGTGTATACAAGAGGTGACATCTCAAGTCAGACAATGCATTTTAGGTGTGAGGCCTTGTTTAGAATCTGCCTGTGTTATAGCCTGGAGTCAGGCTGGCATGGAAACTACCATCACATGTGGGAATATCCCCACCACATCCGTGGCAGATACTCATGTGACTCAGCCAACAATGCCTATCTCATAGACTGCTGACAAGCATGCCCCGGGGTATGATACATTGGCAAAGCTACAACCACGGATGAATGGACACTGCACATCATCAGACAGTGATGGTCTCCCCAGTCAGGGCACACTTCAGTGGTTAAGGGCATTCAGCCTCATATTTTTAGGTAAATGTCCTCCAAGGCAAACTGCGGGACACACAACAACACAGAGTTGCCAGACAGAGGCTGATAGCCAAGTTCAGTGCCCACGAGGATGGCCTTAACTATGATCTTGGTTTCATGTTGCATTACAGGTACCCCACCACACTATATACTCTCTCTCTCTCTCTCACACACACACACACACACACACACACACACACACACACACACACACGCTCACTCTCACATGCATATACTTTCTCATACTCACGCACGCTCTCTCAAGCACTCACGTGCACACACACTCAATCACTCAAACACACACATGCAGACGCACATTATGGGTGAATTTGCATTTGCAAATTTGTATTTGCAAATACATTCTTATTTTGTTCAAAAAGCACACAATGCGTAGACACAGTCAAACAATGGGGCATTTTATAAATTCCTGCTTTGGAAATAAAACCAGTCGGACTCCAAGTTAAAACACAGGAACAGATTCTAAGCAAGTTCTCACACCTAAAATGCATTGTCTGACCTGAGATGTCACCTCTTGTATACACTGATAAAGCCTTTGGTTATCTCTGGGCAGTGACTTAAAAGAATTTCTGAGATTTGCATTTTAATCAATCAAAACCTGCATCTCCTTTCTAAGTGATTAAACAATTAACAGGAGGGAGTCAGCCGGCCATTTTAGGATTATTCAATACATTTGCATCAACTGTATGTCCTTTTGATCTTTTACTTGTAAATTCTGTATCTTGATACTTCATCTCTCACTACACCTGAGAAAGGAGCAACGTTTCAAAAGCTACTGTTTTCAAATAAGCATGTTGGACTATAACCTGGTGATGAGCAATTTTTGATCTCAAGATTTGTGATTCCTGTGATTACCTGGGCCAGAATAAAAGGAACAAATCCATTGCTTATGTTTTCCTGATGTTTTTTTTATTAAATTCATTCATGAGCTGGGCAGGCATACATTGACCATTCCTTGTTGATGTTAAGAAGATGGTGGTGAGCTACTTTTTTGAAACATTGTAGTCCATGTGCTGGAGGTAGACCCAATGCAGTTAGGGAGGGGGGTTCCAGGATATTGAACCAGTGACATTTAAGGAACGGCAATATATTTCCAAATCAGGATTGTAAGCGCCTTGGAGAGGAATTTGTAGGTAGTGATGTTTTCATGTATCTGCTACCCAAATCCTTATAAATAGAAGTGGTCATGACTTTGAAAGGCACTGTCTAAAGAGCAATGCTGAATTTTTACTGTGCATTTTGTAAATAATATACACTGCTGCTACTAAGCATCAATGATGGATACAGTGTATGTTTGGGGATGGCGTCAAGAGTCTGGAGTGTTGTGGCAGCTGCACCCAATCAGATAAGTGGGGTGTGTTCCATCACACTCCTGGCTTGCACCTTTTAGATGATGGGCAGGCTTTGGAGAGTCAAGAGGTGAGCTACTTACAACAGTATGCCTAGCCTTGACCTGCTATTGTAGCCATTATATTTACATGGCTAGTACCATTCAATTTCTGGTCAATGTTAACACCCATTATATCGATAATGGGGCATTCATTGATGGTAATGCCATTGAATGTTAAGGGATGATGGCTAGATTGTCTCTTAATGAAGATGGTTATAGCTTGCTATTTGTGTGGCGTGAACGTTGCTGGCCACTCTTCAGTATGAACCTGGATATTGTCCAGTTCTTATTGCATTTGAAAATAGACTGCTTCAGTATCTGAGGAGTCACAAATAGTGTTGAACATTATGCAATCATTAGCAAATATCCCTTTTCTGATCTTCTTAGGGAGGGAAGTTCATTACTGAAGCAGTTCAAGATGGCTGAGCTTAGGATACTGCTCTAAGGAACTCCGCAGAAATTTCTTGGAATTGAGATGACTGACGCCAACAACTACAACTATTTTCCTTTGTGTCACCAGGGCAGAGTTTTCCGCGTTATTCACATTAACTGTACTTTTGCTCGGGTTCCTTGGGTCAAATGCTGCCATAATGTCAATGGCAGTCACTCTCAGCTTCTCTCTGGAATTCAGCTCTTTTATCCAAGTTTGAGCCAGAGCTGTAATGAGGTCAGGAGCTGAGCGGCCCTGGCAAAACCCAAACCAGGTGGCGGTAACTGCTGAACAGATATAAAACTAAGAGCTGCAGATGCTGGAGTACTGAAACAAAACAGTGTTAACATTTCAAATCCGGTGACAAATCAGAACTGAAAGCTGCTGGCAAATGGCAGTATTTGTGCCGCTGCTAGAGGGTAGGGTTGAGATGGGGAGAATGAATGAGTAGAATATATGGAGATGGTATCCAGCAAGGAAGTAAAAGAACAGAAGCAGACAAAGGGATTGTTGATGATAAGCCAAGAGGGGGATAAATGCCCCATTATTTGCCTACTACCTTTTCTCCTATGGCATTTAATGTAGATATTTCCTCTCACCTTGACTATTTAGTATTTTTAAAAGGCTATTCATGTCCTGTACTCTGAAAATATTTATTCAACTTCTCACAGATTTTATGATTCCCCATTATCATTTTCCAACCTCATTCTCCAAAGGACCTATGTTCAATTTGGACTCTCTCTTCCTTTTTACACATGAAGAAAAAGCTGCTACTGTCCATTTTTATACTACTTGCTAGTATACCATTATAATTTATTTTCTCCCTTTCGTCATCTTTTCTTGGTTTTTAAAGCTTCCCAAACCTCTGGCTTATGACCAATTTTTGCCACATTGTATGTTTATTCTTTCAATTTGATACTATCCTTAACTTCCTTGGTTAACCATGTTAGGTTCACCCGCTTTCCAAAAATCCTCCTTTCTCACTGCGATATGTCTTTGTGGTCAGTCATGATCTATTTTCTTAAACATTTGTTATTATTCAATCAATTTTTTTGGGTCAGACTCCTCTCTCAGTCCACTCCTTTGTAATTACCCTTATTTAAGTTTATCATCGTTGTCAATCACTCGGGTTCCTTATTCTCAAAGTGAAGGCTAAATTCTATCATATCATATTTTTTAATCTAGCTCCAACTGTTCAAATTAATTCAAAGAAATTTCTTTCAAATCCAAGCAATGTTGTTGATACCAATATGGATGATGACAACTAGATCACTCCACTCTCACTTCCTCTCCAATCCTGAGGAGCCCTAACACAGGGCAAGCAACACAGGCTTTGGGATTCACATTCATAATAGGTGAAAACAATATTGATACCCTCATTGTACAGCCCCCTACAAGAACTTAATTCCTATTTCTGCACCCCCCCCCCCCCACCCAACTTAAATAGCTCCCTATACCATGATGCTGTTGTCAGTTTGCTTATCTTCACTGTTTTCATTGGTATGGCTTTCAGAACGTTGTAACTGTCAGACGATTGCAATTTCCCCAAATCTCCTTGAACATGATCCTGTGGTCCTCATAACAAGGTCACCTACACACCCATTCTCTTATCCTTGATCACCAAACAAATCTAAATTACCTATTTTGAGGCGGTTGTGGGCAACCACCTCTTGAAGCACAGTTTCCACGTAACTTTCATCCTCTGTGATGTGGTGCAATGTTTGCAACTCAGACACCAATTCCTTAATTCAGATTGAAAGTTTCCTGAGCTGCAAACCCTACAGATATGTTAGCTGTGATCACTTTGGCATTCGGTAGCATCCGTATGCTGCAGCAGCAATACATAACCTGTGCCTGCCAACAATATCATATTTAGTTTAATCCCAGCTCTTCTGCTGTTATATTTACTTTACACCCAGCTTTGAAATGGAAGGTGAGCCCCAGGTAAACAGAGGAAGCCTTTTATTGATACATAGAACGCATTGCCAGAGAGGGTAGTGGAGTCACCCTCATTAGGGGCATTTAAGCAGCTATTAGATAGGCTATGGATGATAGTATAAGGTAGGGGTGGAGGTTAGATAGACTTTTGTTTTAAGGTAAAAGTCCGGCACAACATCGTGGGCTGAAGAGCCTGTACTTGTGCTGTGTTGTTCTATGTTCTATGTTCTATGCCTTCAAGGCCTCACTAGCAAAGTGAAGCATTTCCACAGATAGCTGGGAATCACTGGCCAAAGACCACTCAAAGTGGAGGAGGATCTGGGAAGACTTTGAGTGCCTCGAGACTTGCCATTGGGAAAAAAATGGAAGCCAGGCAAAAATAGCACCAAAGAGCATCCTGCCACACCTTTGCTCCACACACCATTTCCCATGACCACCTTCTGTGCCAAGTGTGGAAGATCATGTGGAAGCTCCATCAGCCTGTACAGCCGCTACGGAGAGTGGAATAAGTCATCCTCATCTGCAAGGAGCCACCAATGATGAATGACAATGATTTGAAAGTTCCTGCTCCTTCCATCTGAAGACTTCGCACTGCAATACAATTTTTTTTAACTGGTTAGGCCTATGTCGGATAGAATTTAGAAAAATGAGATGGTCGTCAGGTCGGAAACCTGGGAAAATAATTAAAAGGTATCTCACAGTTAAAAAAATTTGGGACGTTCAGAAATCTTATAATTCCGGATTTGTTATCCATTACTTCTTCCACTGCCCTGAAGCCACGTAGAGTCCCTTGGATATTGGGGGCCCTTTACTGAAGATACATCAGAATAAGACTACCACCAAGCAAATTTATACTCATGACAATGCAGCCCAAATCCCAACTGAGTACCATTGTCATCTCTGTATGTTATACTTTCATATAATGAGATTTATAATATAATATTAATCTTATACTATAATATGGACTGATTCCCAAAATGTCAGAACTCAAATCACTTGCAAAAATTATTTATCCCCATCAGAACGTTGATTACAAAAAGCAGAATTTGGAAATGTATGTTACTTTAAAGTCGAAAATCACATGACACTAGACTTTGGTCCAAAAGGTTTATTTGAAATCACAAATTTTCGGAAAGCAGCCCCTTCAACTGGTGTAGTGAGAGGAGAGCATGTGGACACTAAGTCTATAAGCAGAGCGACGAAGGGCAGAGAGATCAAAAGATTATACAGCCAGCACGAGTGGAGTTGACAAACCTAAAATGGCAGACTGACTGCCTCCTGTTGAATCTTTAAGCATTCATACAGGACATGGAATACTCTGTTAGAAAGGAGACTCAAGTTGCAATTGATTAAGATGTAAATTCCAGAATCTCTTTCAAGTCACTGTCCCAAGATAATTAAAGTTTCCGTCAGTGTCTGACTAACTTTACAAACTTCAAACAGTCAGTGCCATATGAATACACAATAGGCGACATCTCATGTCAGACACTGATTTGCAGGTGGGAGGCCTTGTCCAGAGTTTGTCTCAGAGTTTTACCCTGGATTCAGGCTAGTTTTATTCTATAAGCAGGAATTTATAAAATGCCACACTGACTGACTGTAACTACCAACAGTGTGTTTATTGAACAAAATAGAACGTATCTGTAAATAAACAAACATCTTGGATTAAATGATTCACCTTACAGGTTTGTGTGTGTGTGTGTGTGTGTGTGTGTGTGTGAGAGACAGAGTATATGTGTGTGAGAGAGGATGATTGTGTGAGTGTGAGATATGTGTATGAGACAAAGTGTGTGTATATGCGTGTGTGTGAAAAAGTGTCTGTGTGATTGTGTGTGATAGTATGTCTATGAGAGTATGTGTGACAGAATGTGTGTGTGAGACAGTGTAAAAAGTAATCCAAAACTGTGCAAACTAATTAAGGTAGAGAGATCATGACAATTTATCAAGTTGAGCTGTCAAAATAGGGCAGCAAGGAAGATTTCACAGATATAGAACAATGTGGTGGGGTCACTTGTACAGCAACATGAACCTAAGATTATGTTTGAGGTCATCCTCATGGGTATTGAACTTGGCAATCAGTCTCTGCTCGGTGATTCGGCATTGTTGTGTATCTTGAAGCCCCCCTGGAGGAAGATTACCTGAAGATCAGAGGCTCAATGCCCTTGATTGCTCAAGCGTTCCCAGACTGGGAGGGAACACTCCTATCTGGCAATTGTTGTGGGGTGTCCGTTCATTTGTTGTTGTATTGTCTACATGGTTTTTCCAATATATCATTCCTCGGGGCATCCTTGCCTGCAGCATAAGAGATAGACAACATTGGCCAAGTCATATGAGTATTTGCCATGGGTGGTATCTCCACATGTGATGCTAGTATCCATATTGATGATCTGATATGACTTGCAGAGGCTGCCATTGGCAGGGTTGTATGATGTTGTGGTCAATATTGTCCTTAAGGCTGAATAGTTTGCTGTGAACAATGGTCTGCTTAAGTTTTGGTGGTTGTTTGAAGGTAAGAAGTGGTGGCATTGGGAAGATCTTGGCAAGATGTTTATTATCTTCAATGACACATTGAAGGCTGCAGAGAACATGGGGTAATTTCCAAGTTCTGGACAATGAAGGGTATTCTATCAGTTGTATCTGTGTCTATCTAGTGAGGAGTTTGTTGCAGTTTTTCGCTGTGACACATCACAACTGGCAATTGATGTTCTCTACCCTTCATCTCTCTGCCTATAAATTCTGTGTTTGTGCCCTGTCTTCACACTGCATCTATCAAAGGGCCTGTGCTCCGAAAGCTTGTGATTTCAAATAAACCTGTTGGACTATAACTGTGTGGTTTTTTAATTTCAACCCCAGTCCAACACCAGCACCTCCACATCTTAATTTAAAGATGCAAAACCTAAGGTTCTCTTTCTCTTAAATCTACAACCAGTTGATACCATGAATCAGGGTATTCCTTTTCTCTGCCGCACCTCCTATACATGTCAGATTAGAGAAGGGTGATGAGTAGGTAGCACACAAGGACTAGACTCTTCCCATATTGTTTTGTCATCTATGTTAGTTTGCGATGATAAATGATAATCTTTCTTTGAATATTGATGAACCTTGATAGCAGTTGATGATCTCCCAGTGACATTTCCCAACAATGTTCCTCCTGGTTTCCATCAAAATGCTAGGAAATATGTGAAGAGAATTTCTAGTCTCATGTCTCTAGTTTGGTAAGGATGTGCCGCAACTTAGTTTAAGATCTGCAAATACTAAGTAGCAAGTGCATGTTATTTTGGTTTAGTTGCCATTATTAGTTCTGTATTCCAGAACTTTTTGGGAAACCAGGGAAGTGATTACTAGACCCTTGCTGAGATATCTATATCATCAATAGCCATGGGTGAGGTGATGGAATACTGGAGGTTGACTAGTATGGTGCCATTTTTAAAGAAAGGTTGCAAGGAATAGCCAGCAAACTATAGATCAGTAAGCCTGATATCGGTGAGGGATATGTTGTTAGAGGGGATTCTAAGCAACAAAATTTACATGTATTTGGAAAGGTAAGGAATCATTAAGGATAGTCAACATGGCTTTATGCATGGGAAATCATGTCTCACTAGCTTGATTGAGTTTTTTGAAGAAGTGACAGTGAAGATTGATGAAGGTAGAACACTGGAAATTGTCTGTATGGACTTCACCAAAGCTCCACAGGGTAGACTGGTTAGAAAGGTTCACCATTTGGATACAAAATTGGCTTCAATGTAGGAGACAGAGGGTGGTGGTGGAGGGCTGCTTTTCGGACTGGAGGCCTATGACCAGCAGTGTGTTACAAGGACGAGTACCAGGTCCACCCCTTTTTGTCATTTGTATGAATGATTTGAATGTGAATTAGGAAGAATCATTAGTAAGTTTGCAGATGACACCAAAATTGTGAAAAAGGTTATCTGAGAGTACAACTGGACCTTGGTCAGATGGGCCAATGTATCAAAGAATGCCAGACGGAGTTTAATTTAGATAAATATGAGGTGTTGTATTTTGGAAGAGGACTTATCCACTTAATGGTAAGGTTCTAAGGAGTGTTACCAAATGAAGAGACCTTGGAGCGCAGGTGTGTAGTTCCTTGAAACTGGAGTTGCAAGTAGACAGGGTAGTGAAGGCAGTTGGCATGCTTGCCTTCATTGGACAGTGCATCGCGTATAGAGTTGGGAGATCATGTTGTAGCAGTACAGGACATTGGTTAGACCACTGTTGGAATACTGTGGTCAATTCTGTTTCCCTGCTATAGGTAAGATGTTGTGAACTTGAAGAAGTTTAGAAAAGATTTACAAGGATAGAGGTTTACAGGATTAGAGGGTTTGAGCTGTATGGAGAAAATGAATATGACATGTTTATTTTCCCTGGAGCATCAGAGGCCAAGGAGTGATCTTTCAGAGGTTTATAAAATCATGAAGAGCATAGAAAGGGTGAATTACCAAGGGCTTTTTCCAAGGGTAGAGGAGTCCAAAACTAGTGGGCATAGGTTTAAGGTGAGAGAGGAAAAAATTAAAAGGAATCTGCGGGTTAACTTTTTCTGGCAGAGGGTGATGCATGTATGGAATCAGCTACCAGATGAAATTGGGGTGGCTGGTACAATCACAACATTTATTTGGCATCTGGGTGGGTACATGAATAGGAAGAATTTAGAGGGGCCAAATGCTAGCAAAAGGAACTAAATTAATTTCGACATCTAGTCAGTATGAATGAGTTGGGCCAAAGGATCTGTTTTGTCAGTATATCTCTATGACTCTATTTCCTTAATGGTTTTGACCATCATTATCTCTTACTACCTAGGTCAAGCCTTAATACCTCTTTCCTCCGAAGAATCCATGCTGATCCTTCTCTTCTAAGTGCATTTATTTTGAAAAATTATTCTCTAAACCACAGAGGTAAGGATAAAGCACATGTAGATAAACCTCTGAGTTAAGCTGTGATGTAACTGTGATCTCTGCAGTCATACGCTCTGCTAGAAGGTTGGACCTTTACAACATCAGAGCATGCTGCTCTAAAGCCCACAAACATGTATAGACTGTTAATAAGCGTGGCTTAAAAGTGTTCTAAAATCTGGTCTGAGCAAGTGTGAAGATCCAAAGAACCATACCAGATGAAAACAACTTGGAAAATATTAAAAGAATATTATAAATCTGAACGAGAATCATGGATATTCATTGCAAATCTACACATAAACCATTAGCGCTGTGCAGTATATAGAACATTTCACTCCTTTTGATGATTTCTCACCTTTAAGAAGTCTCAGATGTCGAAATTTAAATTGGCTGAAATATGCCTGATGTAGACAGGACAGTCATAACGACGAGTACACTAAGGCCACAGGTTACTGGGTCTTGTCAAGAAAAGTCACTAGACCCAAAGCATTAGAGATAACGGGAGCTGCAGATGCTGGAGAATCCGAGGTAATAAAGTGTGGAGCTGGATGAACACAGCAGGCCAAGCAGCATCTTAGGAGCACAAAAGCTGACATTTCGGGCCTAGACCCTTCATCAGAAAGGGGGATGGGGAGAATAAATAGCGAGAGAGGGGGAGGCGGATGAAGTTGGATAGAGGAGAAGATAGGTGGAGAGGAGAGTATAGGTGAGGAGGTAGGGAGGGGATAGGTCAGTCCGGGGAGGACAAACAGGTCAAGGGAGCGGGATGAGGTTAGTAGGTAGGAAATGGAGGTGCGGCTTGAGGTGGGAGGAGGGGATAGGTGAGAGGAAGAACAGGTTAGGGAGGTGGGGACAGGCTGGGCTGGTTTTGGGATGCAGTGGGGGAAGGGGAGATTTTGAAGCTTGTGAAATCCACATTGATACCATTGGCAGACAAGGGTGGGTTGGAAAAACGTCTTTGGTGGTGGGGTCAGATTGTAGATGGCGGAAATGTTGGAGGATGATGCATAGCTCGTCCCAGTCGTGAACCACTTTAACTCCCCCTCCCATTCCTTAGACAATATGTCCATCCTGGGCCTCCTGCAGTGCCACAATGATGCCATCCGAAGGTTGCAGGAACAGCAACTCATATTCCTCTTGGGAACCCTGCAGCCCAATGGTATCAATGTGGATTTCACAAGCTTCAAAATCTAGGCCCGAAACATCAGTTTTTGTGCACCTAAGATGCTGTCTGGCCTGCTGTGTTCATCCAGCTCCACACTTTGTTATCTTAGACCCAAAGCATTAACTCTGTTTTCTCTCCACAATCTGCTAAGTTTCTCCAGAAATTTCTGTTTTTGTTCCCATAGGTTAACTTCACTGCCGTTCTGCAAATCTTCATAAACATCTCAGTCACTGAACTTTCAAATGTACTCTTCCTCCAACATGACAGAAGAGGTAACGAAGTGTGGGGCTGGATGAACACAACAGGCCAAGCAGCATCTTAGGAGCACAAAAGCTGATGTTTCGGGCCTAGATGGGTCTAAGCCCAAAACATCAGCTTTTGTGCTCCTAAGATGCTACTTGGCCTGCTGTGTTCATCCAGTTCTACACTTTGTTGTCTCAGATTCTCCAGCATCTGCAGTCCCCATTATCTATGACAGAAGAGGTGACTCTTTTGCAGAACACCAGCTCCTCAAAGCAATGCCTGATAAGGATCATGCACCTTTTGTTTCCCCTTTGAGCCATCACTTCCTGCTCCAATGCAGTATATTCACCACTGGTCAAGATTTCTAAGCTCACTGCTAAAGAAATTCCTCAATGCTAAACACTGCTCTCATTGTGGGGGCATTTCATCAAAATCTTCTTTTTGTTAATCTCATTAATGCTAGGTAAAAACTGAAGTAAAATGTTTAATTTGAACCTGCAACTGAGGAAAGTTCTGCAAATTTACTATTAGCAACATTTAACTATATCTTAATACAAAAACCTGACATTTTTTCAGAACTTTTCACTATCTATTTTCTCCCTTTCTGAAGACCTATGGATGCTTTCATCTGTTTACTCTGACTAGTATTACTTTCCTGCTCATTTACCGATTACTCAACAGGAAAGGAAAGCCAGATTAATGATTTGCGTTTGATTTAAATGTAATATAACATATTAATCATGTAATATAATTAGCATCTCACCTAACCATAATTTCATTTTGATTTTCAATTATGGTTGATAATATGAAGGTGGAACGGATTGCATCTAATAATAAGTTCATGCTCTTACTAATTTGTTGCATCCTTTGACTACAAACTTGAAGATAGGCAGAAGGCTCTCATTAACATTCTGCTTTTGCATCCTTAGGCATGCCCAGTTGGGCACATGTTGCTCCGCAACTGTCATGATCTCTAGGGTACTTGAGGAACAAATAAAACTAGTGTGAAGAGGTGAAGAGACACAAACAGGATGGATTATGCAGACCAGCCATCTGCGCAGCTGCAACCTCCTCGAAGAAAAAGGCCCCACTGTTCATGAATCAATTACTCCTCATTCACAATCTTTCTATATAGAGCTGTATTCAAAATGGCTCTAAGGGTAGCTGTGCCAACAGAATGGTCTGTTTCTTTGTGGACGGTCATGAGGATGTAACTATTTATCAGTGTTGTACCCTTGCCAAGGCACATTGCAATGACTCAGAGAGCTTTGGCTTCAAATGAGAAGGAGTCATGCTGCTTTGAAACAGAAACTCATCCACTGTTGATTTTTTCATCCAAAACCTAAATAACAAACAGCAAATCCTGTTCCACACAGTTTTGTTAACTCCCCTTTTGATGTGGTTATGGACACAATAATTTATATAATGCCAAGATTAAAAATAGCAGAGGGCTGAAATTGCCATTGGGTTTCTCTTTATTCCCAATATTAGTAAAGCAGCCATTAAAAAAATGAGAGGATCCTTAGGTTACGTCTCCATTTCGAACTCAACATCGGTACTGCTACTTTTCAATGCATTTGTCTCAGTCAAGCTGACAGAATCATTCAAACCAATTATTAATTTGACACATTCATGGCTCAAGATCATTTATGAACTGTCATCTATGTGTCTTCATAATAAACAAATTTTGTAAGATGGAGAGACTGCCAATAGCATCAAAATAAGGGAAGGATGCAATTGGAAGACAAGCTACAGACACTGAAGGAAGCTATTGACCTTTTATCCCCATTGTTTATATCTCTCCAAAAGAAACCGTTCCAGATATGTGCCACATTCGCAGTGTATTGCAAGATAGGTTAAAACATGTTGGGGCTAACTTTGACTTATAACTGATCAAAATGACACCCACTTTTTGGCATACTCTGTGAATCACAATTCACGTAGCTCCATCTGCTAAGCATTACAGTAGGTTAAACTCCGCTCATCTGTTTGGTTCACTGCTGCTGTCTTTTGCCAAGCCCATAATTACTCTAAAATTATTTCATCCTACGCTGGGTTGTGTTGGGGAACAATGTTATACATAGTTACTGCAAACAGGCATCATCTGACTTTGAGTGTTGAGTAAATATCTTTACTCATAGCAAGAAGGTTTTTAGTAAATGAAGTTGCCGCATATCAAGTTTTCATTTTGAAAGCATCTTAACAAAGCTAGAGATTATTTCATTTAATCTTTTTATCCCATTTCTTTACACAGCGTTCCCTAATGCCTTTAAGTTTACTAATCTTACAACTTGCACATAGCAAAATATCTTCCATGAACAGCAGGGGATGTTATTACAAATTGCACTAAATATCTGCTTATGTTATTGTTGTCGTTTAAAACTGACTCCAAAATCTTTTGTTAGAACCTGTCAAATGACGGTGGTCAATGTCATCTTGGCTTAAACCTTGTCCACCGGTGTATTTATGCAGGGCAAATTGAAACACAGGACCTGCAGAAAAGAGTATATGAGTCAATAGAATGGCAGAGATTCGACATCGTGCAGGACAAAGCTGCAGATGTGATCACTCTACCATCCACTTCCTTCAACATTCACCATCTACTCTCTCTGATGAAAGGTCTAGGCCCGAAACGTCAGCTTTTGTGCTCCTGAGATGCTGCTCGGCCTGCTGTGTTCATCCAGCTCCATGCTTTGTTATCTTGGATTCACCATCTACCAGTTGTGCACATTGGCAACAGTGTATAAGCTCTACAACACATAATTTTGCAATGCCGTGACAATCCACAGCCTCTGCCACTGAGATGGACAAAAGCTTCAATTGCTTCAGAGTTCCCACATGAGCAAGCTTCACTCAAAGACACATAATATCTTGATATGAGGCAGAACATTTGAACCCTCCCTGTGGAACACTTCAGCATCTTCTCTACAATACTCACATTGCTACTATTCCAGAAAGACTACACCTTATCAGGACGTTGAGTCATCACAACTTCCATAAAAGCTCCAATGATGTACAACAAATGTTGGGATGGTTCAGGACATCCACATCCCTTGGTGGACTAATACTTTTCTGAACCATCTGAATGAGAACCATCCTTTGCACTGCAGTATATAGTCCTCCAGTCTTCACACACACACTGTCACTGATGGATGGACAACTGGCTGCAATCTTCATTACCACTGGTAAGACATAGCTGTTCCTTATTCCTCTGTTAATGGTACCTATTGCATTACGATGACAGGCCATCACATCTGTTATAGTGTACATAGTTTACTTACAACACATGAGAATGTAACTCTTTACATGGTGAGAGTAAGTTAAAGAACTGAGAACTATTTAATGATTGAGGCAATATGGTGCACTGTGCATTTGAACACTCCTATGTAATGGTCCTGGTGTTGCCTCAGAGAAGGTAGAGGCAGCATGTTCACCTTTCTGTCTGTACATTAAGGAACATGGTGCCCAGCCTCATTGTGCAGATAACTGTTGGGGACTTACCTGAGTCTGCAGATTTTGCACTTCTACAGAAGCAGCTGGTATCACTGGAACATGTACCAGAGTGGATGGCTCTGTTGGAGGGATTGGGCGTGTGGTGGAAGGTGAGGCTGCTGATATTTACTGAACTCTATGCCCTCACCCAACTCCACAGCACTGGGTTGGATTTCATGGACGTCAAATGGGCTGAGTTGATCTGGTGAAGCAGGTGTTGCTTCTGCTCACCATTGCACCGCCAGCATAGATATCCTGTTATGGGTATCTAGCTTTTCATATACTCCACAGAGATGAAACTTTGAACAGCCTTAACAATGGCCACTGAATGAACTCTTTGCAGTCCTTCATTGTGATGCTGTAGGTGGTTCTTGTTACACTTCACTGTGTTGGCAAAGAGCCATAAATAGAGTCATAGAGTTGTATAGCTTAGAAACAGACGCTTCAGTCCAACTTGTCCATGCTGACCAGGTATCCTAAATTAATCTAGTCCCATTTGCCTGCATTTGGCCCATAGCCATCAAAACCCTTCCTATTCATATACCCATCCAAATGCTTTTTAAATGTTGTAATTGTACCAGCCTCCCCCACTTCCTCTGGCAGCTCATTCCATACACGCACCACCTGCTGAGAGAAAAAGTTGCCCCTTATGTCCTTTGTAAATCTTTCCCATCTCACCTTAAACTTACACTCTCTAGTCTGGAATTTCCCAGCCTGGGGAAAAGACCTTAGCTATTTACACTATCCATGCCCTTCATGATTTTATAAACCACCGAAAGGTTACCCCTCAGCTTTTGATTCTCCAGGGAAAATAGGTCCAGCTTATTCAGCTTCTCCCTATAACTCAAACCCACCAACCCTGGCAACAACCTTGTACATCTTTTCTGAACTGTTCCAAGGTTCACAAAATCCTTCCTGTAGTGAGGAGACCAGAATTGAGTGCAGTATTCCAAGTGGCCTAACTAATGTCACAAGGTACAGAGCTGGATGAACATAGCAGGTCAAGCAGCATCAGAGGAGCAGGAAAGCTGACATTTCAGGCCTTGACCCTTCTTCAGAAATGGGGGAGGGGAAGGGAGTTCTGAAATAAATAGGGAGAGACGGGGAAGCGGATAGAAGATGGATAGAGGTGAAGATAGGTAGAAAGGAGACAGTCAGGTCAATGAGGCAGGGATGGGGCAGTAAAGGTGAGCATAGGTAGGGAGTTAGGGAAGAGATAGGTCAGTCCAGGGAGACGGACAGGTCAAGAGGGCGGGATGAGGCTAGTATGTAGGAGATGGGGGTGGGGCTTGAGGTGGGAGGAAGGACAGATTAGGGAGGCAGGGACAAGCTAGGCTGTTTTTGGGATGCGGTTCAGGGAGGGGAGATTTTGAAACTTGTGAAGTCCACATTGATATCATTGGGCTGCAGGGTTCCCAAGCGAAATATGAGATGCTGTTCCTGAAACCTTCAAGTGGCATCCTGGCTCTACAGGAGGCCCAGGACTGACATGTTGTCTGAGGATTGGGAGAGGGAGTTGAAATTGTTCGCGGCTGGGAGGTGGAGTTGTTTAGTACAAACCAAGCGTAGGTGTTCCGCAAAGCAGTGCCTTAGGGACCACTTTGCTTCAAGGCAGAGATCGACAAATTCTTGATCTCAGAAGGAATCAAGGGCGACGGGGAGAGTGCAGGGAAGTGGAGTTGAAATGCCCATCAGCCATGATTTAAATGGCGGAGTGGACTTGATGGGACGAATGGCCTTACTTCCACTCCAATGTCTTATGGTCTTATGGTCTTATGTTCATTAATATGCAAGATCCTGATCATCTGGTTGAGCATAAACTGATGTTGTTGGTGGCAGTGTGCAGATCGATCTTTGTTGTCCTACCACTTATTGCTTTCTTGTTGATATGACATGATGTTATCTACGAGTACACACCCCTGCTGGTCTGCTCCTTTGGAGTGACATTTATGTGCAATGACAGTGTGTCACTGTGAGGATAATGGACAATTCACATTTGGTTATCCCCACACTGATAAATGGATGGTGTCAAGGTCACCGGTTAAGTCCACTCTGTTGTCAATGAACTATAGATTAATATTCTATTGGTAGATTTAAAGTAATTGATAGTGTGTTCCTTTTCCTTAATTAGTAATAACTCAAATTAGAATAAATGAGCAGACAAGCTTTTTTGAAACAGTTTATAAGCTGAATTATCACGTCATTACTGAATATTCTTTAACAATAAAAAGATAATGTTATGAACAAGAAATTTCAGCTACAAGATTAAAACCAGTAAATCAAAATAATGCTCTAAGAAGAGTCCTAGTAAGGTTCTAAGGTAAACCTTTAGGCGATTGTTTGAGTTCCCTGCCCTTAAAGCAAAGTAACTTGCATTTAAAGTGTGATTCATGGCGTTTTCATGTAGACATATGCCAGCAATATTGCAGATTTTGGGAGGG
Source organism: Stegostoma tigrinum (assembly GCF_030684315.1). Taxonomy (NCBI): domain Eukaryota; kingdom Metazoa; phylum Chordata; class Chondrichthyes; order Orectolobiformes; family Stegostomatidae; genus Stegostoma; species Stegostoma tigrinum. The sequence continues at coordinate 34,359,335 of NC_081354.1, forward strand.
GGAGAAGGCAGGTATGATGTTGTGGGTGCCACAGACACAGGTCTTCAATGGGATAAGGGCTGGGAACCAAATTTCCAAGGATATGTTCCCCATTGAAAGGACAGGCAGATGGGTAGACGGTGCATTCTTGCCTTGTTTGTAAGAATGAAACTAAATTAATGGCAAGAAGTGTTATAGAGTCAAAAGGCATAGAATCTATGATGGTAGAGTTGAGGAACTGTGAAGGAGAAATGACTCTGATGGGCGCTCTATACAAGCTTCCTAGCAGCAGTCAGGATGTGGGAAGAAAATAAGTCAAGAACCAGAAAAGGCATTATTACAATAATCATAGGGTTTTCAATATACAGATTGACCTGTAGAATCAGGTTGGTAGTGGATCCCAAGAAAAGTAACTTTTAACGAGTCTGCGAGTTGGTCTTTTGGAGCAGCTTGTGGTGGAGTCTATTAGGGAACAGGCAGTTCTGGATTTGGTGATGTGTAATTACATGGACTTGATTAGAAAGCTTCAGGGGAAGGAACCCATGGGAGCAGTGACCATTATATGATAGACTTCACTATGCAGTTTGTGTGGGAGACACTTGAATCAAATGTAACAGTATTAGAATTGAATTAAAGTCAGAATTGAGTAAAAGTAACTGCAGAGATAGGAAGAAGGAGCCGACCAGAGCTGATTGGAAAGGGAGTCTAGCAGGAAAGACAGTGAAGCAGCAATAGCTGGAGTTTCATTGAGTAATTCAGGACACATAGCAGAAACTCATCCCAAGGAAGAAAAAACAGATTAAGAGGAGTATGAGACAACCATGGCTGACATGGGAAGTCAGGGACTGCATAAAAGCAAAAGAGAAAGCAAACAATGTGGTGAAGATTAGTAGGATGCCAGAGGATTGGGAAGCCTTTAAAAACCAGCAGACAATAACCAAACAAAATGAGGGGAGACTATGAAATATGAGAGTAGGCCAGCTAGTAATATAAAAGAAGATTGCAAGGTATTTTTAGATGTCTAAAATGTAGGGGAGAAGCAAATGTGAACATTGGGCCACTGGAAAACAATGCTAGAGAAATAATAACAGGACAAAAGAAATGGAGGAGGAACTGAATAGGTACTTTGTATCAGCAAAGCAAGACATCGGCAGCATACCAGAACTTCAAGAGAGAGAGGGGGGACAGAGATGAGTGCAATGGCCATCACTAAGGACAAGGTGCTTGGGAAGCTGAAAGGTCCAAAAGTGGATAAGTCATCCAGACCAGAGTTCTGAAGGAGATAGCTAGGGAGATTGTAGAGGCATTGGTGGTGATCTTTCAGGAATCACTAGAGTCAGGGAGGGTCTCAGAGGATTGAAAAATGTAAGACTCCTGTATAAGAAGGGAGAGAGGCAGGCAACTATATGTCAGTTAGCCTGATCTTGGTCATTGGTAAGATTTTAGACTCCATTAAAGATGAGATCGCAGAGTATTCAGAAGTACATGGTAAAATAGGGTAGAGTCAGCATGGTTTCCTCAAAGGGGGAGTCGTGCCTGACAAATCTTTTAGAGTTCTTTGAGGAGGTAATGAGCAAGTTAGGCAAAGGAAAGCTAATGAACTTGATCTATTTGGCTTTCCAGAAGGCCTTTGACAAGGTGCTGCACAGGAAGCTACTAAATAAGATGAGAAGCCAGTGTGTTAAGGGCAAGATACCAGTATGGATAGAGAATTGGCTGACTGGCAGAAGGCAGTGAGTGGAGATAGAGGGGCTGGCAGCCTTTTCAGGATGGCAGCTGGAGACTAGTGGAGTTCTACAGGAGTCAGTGTTGCGATCACAACTATTCATATTATGCATTAACAATCTTGACAAAGGGATTGCTGCTAAGTTTGCAGATGACACTAAGATAGGTGAAGGAACAGGTACTGGGAGGCTGCAAAAGACTGGACAATCTAGGCCAGTGGGCGAAGAAATTGCAGATGGAATGCAATGAGGCAATGATAGGAAGAATAGAGTCATAGCCTATTTTCTAAATGGGAAAAGGTTTCAGAAATCTGAAGCGCAAATGGACTTGGGAGTCCTCATTCAGGATTCTGTTAAGGTTAACATACAAGTTCCGTTGGCAGTTAGGAAGGCAAAAACAATGTTAGCATTCATTTCAAGAGGGCTGTAATGCAAGAGCAGTGATGTACTGCTGAGGCTGTATAAGACTCTGGTAAGACCACATTTGGAACATTGTAAGCAATTTTGGGCCCTGTATCTAAGGAAGGATGCATTGGTGTGAGAGGGGATCCAGAAGAGGTTTACAATTGATAAGGTTACCCACAGTAGGCTACTGTATAAAATGCGGAGGAATGGGATTGTGAGAGATATAGCAGTTTGGATCTGAAATTGGCTTGCTGAAAGGAGACAGAGGGTGGTAGTTGATGGGAAATGTTCATCCTCGAGACCAGTTACTAGTGGTGTACCGCAAGGATCGGTGTTGGGTCCACTGCTGTTTGTCATTTTTATAAATGACCTGGATGAGGGTGTAGAAGGATGGGTTAGTCAGTTTGCAGACGACACTAAGGTCGGTGGAGTTGTAGATAGTGACGAAGGATGCTGTAGGTTGCAGAGAGACAGAGCTGCAGAGCTGGGCTGAGAGGTGGCAAATGGAGTTTAATGCGGACAAGTGTGAGGTGATGTACTTTGGTAGGAGTAACCGGAACGCAAAGTACTGGGCTAATGGTAAGATTCTTGGTAGTGTAGACAAGCAAAAAGATCTCGGTGTCCATGTACACAGATCCTGGAAAGTTGCCACCCAGGTTGACAGGACTGTTAAGAAGGCATACAGTGTTTTAGCTTTTATTAATAGAGGGATCGAGTTCTGGAACCAAGAGGTTATGCTGCAGCTGTACTAAACTCTGGTGCGGCCGCACTTGGAGTATTGCGTACAGTTCTGGTCACCACATTATAAGAAGGATGTGGAAGTTTTGGAAAGGGTGCAGAGGAGATTTACTAGGATGTTGCCTGGTATGGAGGGAAGGTCTTATGAGGAAAGGCTGAGGGACTTGAGGCTGTTTTCGTTAGAGAGAAGAAGGTTGAGAGGTGACTTAATTGAGACATATAAAATAATCAGAGGGTTAGATAGGGTGGCTAGGGAAAGCCTTTTTCCTAGGATGGTGACAGCGAGCACAAGGAGGCATAGCTTTAAATTGAGGGGTGAAAGATATAGGACAGATGTCAGAGGTAGTTTCTTTACTCAGAGAGTAGTAAGGGAATGGAACGCTTTGCCTGCAACGGTAGTAGATTCGCCAACTTTAAGTACATTTACATCATCATTGGACAAGCATATGGACGTACATGGGATAGTGTTGGTTAGACGGGCTTCAGATCGGTATGACAGGTCGGCACAACATCGAGGTCTGAAGGGCCTGTACTGTGCTGTATTGTTCTATGTTCTATGTTCTATGATTCTGGGAATGAAGGTGTTGTCATATGAGGAGCAGTTGAAGAATCTGTGTCTGTGCTGAGAGTTTATAAGGATAGGGGGGAATTTCATTAAAACCTACAGGATACTAACAGGCCTGGATAGAATGGATGTGGAGAAGATGTTTCAACTAGTTGGAGAGGCTAAGATCTGAAGGCACAGCCTTAGGGTGAAGGGATGACTCATTTGAACTAAGATGAGAAGGAATTTCTTCCATCAGAGGATGGTGAATCTGTAGAACTCACTGCCATAGAGGGCTGTTGAGGCCAATTCGTCAAATGAATTTAAGACAGAGATAGATAGGTTCTTGATTAGTAAAGGGATCAAGGTTTACAGTAAGAAGACAGGAGAATGGGGTTGAAAACATATCAGCCATGTTCAAATGGCAGAGCAGACTTAATGGGCTGAATGGCCTAATTCTGCTTCTGTATGCTATGGTCTCATTGTTCTGTGGTCTTGATTTCTTTGCACTTCCTGCATTTCAACAGAACAGCACTTGTTTCTTTTTCTTCTTTTTCTCTTTGTCACCCCTTGGGGTCTAAATTCTTTTGTGAGGATGGCTCTTGAAGTTGTCATATTAGAATCCTGAACACTATGCCTTTCTTAGTCACTAATTAACATAAACTTCAGAAACTCAAAATGAAATTGTTCATTTTGCAAATTAAGTTTAAAGTAAAGAAGTCAATTATGCTGTGTCCTTTTAAAGCTCTTCCTCCCTTTGGCTGTTTCTCTCCAAAGCTAGAATTCTCACATCTCTACAGTCTACTGCAAATCCTTGAAATTTCAAGTCACTTGTTAAAATCCACTTAGACTTTGTAGTTGTACAGTCAAGTGACATATAGCAACCATTTCACTTTTATCTGTTCTGCTGGTTAGAGTCAGGTATTTTTAACTTTAATATGCCATTATCCTCTGTTCATGACAGATGGTGAAAGGGGAATATGAAGGGCAAAGGTTCTGTTTGCAAATCTAATAATCAGAACAGGAGGTACATGATAATATCACTTACTGTGGAATGTCTGAACCTGATGGTGCTGCCTCGGTGCAGCCATTGCATGCCTGAATCTTGTGAAGTATTGCAATAAATTATATCTGTGCGGTCCTTCATTAAACCAAGTCAATAGGCAGTACTAAACATGACAGTAGAAGGACCCTGGAGAGTCATCCCTTCCTGTGTAATGTGCAACATGTACAGTTCATAACCACCTAATTGCTAACAGATGTCTCCTCCCATAAACCTGCACTACTCAACCAACTTCTTCCCTCGCAGTGGGAATCTTGCATCTTGGGCAGTCCTTTATATTGGGTCCAGGGGAGATCAGTCCTTCTCATCAGGGACCACCTCCAATCTACTTCCAGGATTGACAAACTCAATTCAATGTATTCCCAATTCTAACCAATGTATTGTCAAGAGCCGAAATGACATGTAACAGGACAAATTCTACCTAGTAAGAAAAACCAACATACCTTGGGAATTAAATATTCTCATTTTGCATTTAAATGGAGCTCCTCTACAACCAGTCCATTTATTTCCAAGTATTCCTGTTTCTTTTTCTTGTTTGCCCTGAAATTTGTTCAAATCGAGGCAACTTCCCAAGCTACCTGTCCTGGTAGTAAAAATTGGTTTCTGAGAAATGGACTGTAACTTCAATTGCCAGGGAGATAGAAATCAGTTGGAACAAGGACAAGGATGGAGCAATGAGATGATTCAAGTAGTTTAGTGCAGAAAGGCTTAGAGCTTTGTGGTACAGCTAAAAAATAGACCAAGGTTGTTGAATCCAGTAGCACATCTGAGACGATTTGTAAAATAGTAGCGGCAGAATAAAGCTGATATCAGAATGGAATTGCTGGTGAGAATTGCATGAAGGAAAGGAATTGGAATTTGCCCAAAAGAGATTTAGATTTTTGAGGGGCAGTCACTGGAAATGATGTTATATATTAAAGTAGATTACTTTGTGAATCTGTGAAATCTATCTTTGTTTGAAATGTAATTTATAGACTGTATTATCCGCAGTTTACATGTTAACTCATGTTTAATAAATGTTGATTTTGGTTGGGTTATTAAACTAACAGTAATAAAACGTGAATTCTTTTCCATTTGTTTCCGCTTTGGGGTTGTTCAGAAATTCAGTTCTTTTAGTTTGTTGAGTTCCACAGCGATTATAACATGATTGTAAATTGACTTCCAAACATCCTGGCAAGCATAAGGAGTGAAATAGTGTTATTGTTCCTGTAAATATCAACCACGTACTTCTTATTGTTGTTTGCTTCCCTGTGGTGTTTTTTACAGTATCAATGCAATGCTTGTGCCCCATGACACCAGAGATTTTGACTGCATTCTGGTACAATAAGACTCTTGAGGCAGAAGTGGGCCTTAGTTCAGAATTCCCGAGTTCCAGGAAACTGGAACACCACACTATGGAAATGCTAGTCAGATAACCCTGCAACTTTTGAGTGTTGGCATTTGTGGGAGCTGGTTATAAAACCTAAATTTACATCACAAAGATGATGTGTTATTTGTGTAGTGAGTTAGGTAGATAGGATTGTTGGAGGTAGAGTACCAGGACAGGTAGGCATTGGGGACATAGAGTGCTATCTGGATAGGATGCCAAGTAAGAGGTGCACTCGTTGGGTAGTGTTCCATGTAAGTAGGCAATAAGGTGTTATATGGGTATGGTGCTAAAATAGTCCTTGCCAGGTAAATATAGCCCCAGGGCACAAGGTGGTAAGGAGACCAGGTATTTAAAGTATGTCTGGCTGCATGGGTGATGTCAGATCTGGTGGGATGCCTGGAGTGTTATATCTGTTCTTGTTATGGGCTGGGGATCCATGTCTGGGGGTGGGCATGCAGTGTCAGGTCCTAGAAGGGCAGAATAATGGGTACTATCAGATCTGGCAGCAGAGACATGGGGTGTCAGGTCCCAAGGAGTGACAGGAGATACCCGCTGTGGAGTGGTGGGGGTGGGAGGGGGAGAGCAGAAAATGCCAGTGTCAGGTCTGACACCAGGAATAGGCTGTTAGGTCCCAAAGAAAGAGACAGAGGAGTTGGATCAGTGTCTTAGGACTGTAAGGGCACTGGGACAGATTTGGTTGAGGGTGCGTAATCAAAATTGAGCTCAATTGAATAATTACTCAGGAGTAAGACTAGGCATTTAATAGTCTAACTTTTCCTAGTATCATTTACAAAATGGCAAGGGATCCCTCTAAACACTTTTGTTTAATTGGATACTTTCAGAGACATAACAGAAGTCCCAGTGGAGTCTTCAATTTCTGGGGCAATTCCTTTGGAATCTGCTGCACTGGGGATCTGCAAGTTTCCCATGCACAACTCCAATCTAGGCTTCAGAAGTGATTATCTGGTAAATCCAGGTTTCACGTTTATTGGAGCATATTGTGAATCGTACACAGTATCTTGTATTTTCTGGAATGGTGATAACAAAAGCAAACGTTCTGGATGTGAGTTTGCTCGCTGAGCTGGAAGGTTTGTTTTCTGACATTTCATCACCATTCTAGGTATCAACATCAGTGAACCTCCTGTTCTTTTTCTCAGAGAGTGGTAGATGGGCTCCAAATCAATGTGTTTGTTGATGGAGTTCTGGTTGGAATGGAACAGGAAATGACATCACCAACACAGGAGATGACATCACCAACCCAAGGAAACCTAAACAGATAAATAGAAAGCAGGACATAACACCAGCGCTTCACCGAAGGCTCACTGATGATGTTACCTAGAATGGTGACGAAACGTCTGAAAACGAACCTTCCACCTCAGTGAGCAAACTCACATCCAGAACCTCAACCTGAGCCACAAATCTTCTCAAAACTCGCTAAAAGCAAACGTCACAGAGCTCATGGATTCTGAACTAGTGGACAGTTGGTTGGCGATAAAGTTTTAATTGACTTCTGACTGGGTGACCATTGCTTGTATGCAGTAGAGAGCTACCCACATTCCAAAGAGAAAGCGTCATAAGAATCTCTCCCCCTCTTCATCTTTCTGTCTCCCTCTTTGTCTCTGCATATCTCTCTCTCTCTCTTCACAAACCCTCCCCCACCCCGCCCCTCTTCGACTCTCTCTTTGGATATATCAGGAATTCTCCAGTAGCAGCTAGCTGTCTTCCACTCACCATTCTCTGCAATGACCATGTTAAAGGGGGAATAAAGCAGCTTAAAAGGCAGTGAAAAGACAAAATCTCTACTGGTGAATAATAAGGAGAATTGGGGTATAAACAACCTTGTATTGATGCCACAGAAGTAAAAGGATTTGAAAGGAAGAGATTGAAAATTATTCATTCAATCTTGTTGTCTAGATAGGCGCTGTGTCTGATCTTTTTGCTTTTCTAACCCTAATATTCATGCTTTATCTGTTTTTGTATGTTTGTTTGTGCATGGTGGAAGAGAAGGGGAATTTAAAAGGGTTGACATTTAAGCTATAATTATAAATTAGCTGTTCATATTTCCTTATTGCTATTATTTAAAGACAGTTTGTTCATAATAAAGTTACATACTTGCTAAGCACAGAAACTGGAGCATTTTCTCTAAATTTGAGTTCATCAGTCAGTTTAATGATAACGCCAGGTATAGTAGAACTTGATTTCCAATGGACTATCCCTGTGAATCATGACACTCTTCACTTCATTTACTTTCTGTGACATTGCATTCCATATCTTTGGGTAAAGAAGCTTCTTCTGAATTCTCAATTGGATTTTTTGTTGAATGTCTTATATTAATGGGCTCCAGGCATGCTGTTCCCCACATGTGGAAACATTACATCCATACCTATTCTATATGTTAATAACCTCTATTTAGCCACTCCATCATCCTGTCTTCCCAACAGCAAACAGGCATAACCTGTATCTAAATTCATATATCTTCTCTACACCATCAACATGGCTTAATATCCTTTGTATAATTTAGTGATCAGAACTATGCACAGTAGTTTAAATGTGGTTGAACCAAGGTTCAATACCAGTTTTCCATAACTTCCTTACTTTTCCACAGTATCCCTCTTGAAATAAAACTTTGAGCTTTATTTGCTTTTTATCAATGGCCTTGCGTGTGGTGAAACTTTTATTGATTAGAGATGACTATCCTAGATTATTCAGAAGATATTTTCTGTTAATCTCTCATAAGGCCTGAAGTGACATGATCAAAGCATTCAGTTTAAATCTAATAACTGGACTGGCAACCTCTCTGTCAGTAGGTGAGGTTCATGGTGTCACAAAACCTTCTGGATAGTGCTGAACTGTTTTGAGTTCTCTCAATGTTTCTCAGATTCTCTTTATTGCATGCAATGCTTACTACTCTGGTTTACAGAACAGAATTATCAGAACTTAAGTCCACAGGTTCAGTCACGAGACATCTACTTCTGTAGGGTGGTCTCCATTCCCCATTGTCAAATTGCAATTTCAATTCAGACGTCTGTGGTATTATGAGGGCAATGAATGAAGGAGAGAAGCAGATATAAAAAGATAGTGAAGTAAAACATTTACAATTTGCTGTCTTAACATCTTTCCCTTTGGGGAATGAGGTGCATTACTTACCCAGCCTCCAAACTTCAGCACTATACAAGTTTCCAAAGATTTGTGGAAAGTTATGGTCATTTTTTTAAACTACTTCTATCATTTTGGCATTTCTTTGCATCCAGGAGAAAATTAAGCTCTTTCTAATCCGGATATCCTATGGCAACAGATGCTGTGATTAAAATTCCTGCATTTTGTCACACTTACATGTCACTCCCAGCAGGCTCTGTAAAATAAGCTACAAAAAGGGTGAACTGTAGCCAAGGATTCTACCAACATCTGTTTTTGACTTAGCAAAATGTAATCATCTGAAAAACTGCAGGGTAAATTTTCTAACACCTTGCATGCAGCAAAATGCTAAACTATAACTAAGAGGATCAAAATATTGTGGGGAGCAGGCCTCAAAAATTAGCACTTGCTGTAATTGATCTTGGAAACTCCCCTCTAACCTCTTACATATGCACAACCCCATTTGTCCCATGAGTTTCTGTTCTTATCGCGTAAACAATCTCCAAACATAGAAGGAATGTGAAAGTGATTCAGCTGTAATGGTCCGTGTAAATGAGTTTAACACTGGAATAAATTACTTTTGAACTGATTATTCTGGATTTTTGTTTAATTGCAAATCACTGTTGCTCTGCATCAAATCCAGATTTAGTGCTGCACTTTCCACAGGGTGTGAATAACCATCTTGATAAGGCTAGAGAGATTTTATCAATGAGCTTCGAATACTTGTTTCTCCAGCACTGAGGCTTTCAGCTATCCATAATATTACCTGTTTCTGGTCTATCAGTGCGGGCTGTTATCTGCATGTTCAAATATCCAATTACTTGCAGAGGTCATTAAAACAACAATGCAACAGAGCAGTTACATGTCCTCACTACCTCCAATTCTCTTTCTCTTTCACCCAGTGTTTGTTCTGACTTCATGATTGATGCTCTTCTATGGAGTCTTAGGATCCTACAGCTGATTCCAGCTACATTTGAAGGAAACTGGCGCCAACGAGCTGTCATTAGACTGTCAGACAAACAAACACACAGAAAACAGACAGCCAAAGAATAAATGAGGCCCTGTGTCTAGAGACAGTGCTTCCTGTTGCAAATTCTGTCAGATAGCAATCCATAGTGCAACCTTTTGAATGTGACAGAGTAGGAGTTATGATCACCTTCTGGGACAAAATGTTTTATTTGCGAAGTGAGCAAATCTTTTAGACTAACTCAAAGGGCACTAATCTTTTAGGTTGATAGGTACGTTCATGGGGATTCCCTCACATTTATATTCTCTCCTCTTATCAACCAGCTGCTACCCTTTCTGATTTCACTATATCATGAACTAGTCTGCTAACCAACATAATACACTTCACACTGTTACACACCAATCCCACATAAATTAACGCTGATGTTTGTAGAAACATCTCAAAATGCAATGTTGCTATGCTTCAACCTAAACCAAATTAACAAGGAAATTGTCTTCGTCTAATATCTGCGACTATTTATTTCCCTATTGTGCTAGATGGCACTGTGCTACTGTATGTGTTGTGTCGCTTGGCAGCTGTGGTGGGACAAGTGCTTTGTCTTTCTGTAGTTACACTCCTCAAATGGTCACAATGTATATGTGAGAAAATGTTTTACCATCTATCGATGTGACCAATAATACATGGTAATCAGTTTCAGATACAAATCTGTCAACCAGGTTTCTTTGGTAACCAACAAATTAAAATTTTCAATAAAGATGCTGCGCTTGTTACTATACACTTAAAAATAACATCAAATGTACATACTTTATATATTAAATAATCTAACATACATACATAGACTTAAAAAATAAAACAAAAGAAACTCTTTGTTACATAAATCAATTTTGGGAAAAAAATGAGACTTTAGCTAAATAATTATGCCCTCTTGAAGGAGTACAGGATAAAATAAAATGTTCCAGATGGTTTTCAGTCTGGCATCCTGGCACGTGTAGATAAATGACTAGACACATGCAGTTGTCACTAGGATCTTTCCGGAAGCAGTTTGTTCAGGGAATGTTGAGAGAAAGTCTTCCTAAAACTTCTCAGGGGAATGAGTTTATCAGTCTCTTTGCCTGTTCACATGCTGGGTTCCAAAAGGGTTTTCTTTGTAAGGTTATAAAGGGATGAACTGAGTGCCTCTTCTCAGAAAACTACATGCCAAGGCTCTTGACTAGTAATGCACAACCTCAAAGTAAAGCCCTAAAGTTTGAATCCCACCAAAGCAGAAATTTTAATTCAGTTAAAACCCGGAATAAAAAATTAGTTCAATGGTGACAATGAAATCATTGCAAATTCTCATATTAATCCATCAGATTTACCTTAGGAAAGGAAATCTAATATCCTTACCTGGTCTGCTGTACAAGTGGCTTCAGAACATGGCAATATGGTTGTCTGTTAATCATGCACTGAGCAGTTCAGGGGAGCAATAAATGCTGTCCTAGCCAGTGATGCCCATGTCCTTGAATGAATTACAAAAATGAACTCCAAACATTGTGAAACAGCCATGAATCCTGACAGTGACCAACTCAGACATGTGACTTCCAGTAAACAAGCCCAAATAGTTAACTTAGCATGTTATTTCCAGAAACTGTCTTTAAATAAGGTGGCCAACATATTTTTTTGTGACCTTTTGAAAGAAAAAGCTCATGCCTCCTCAGTCTTTCAACTGAACAAATTTTCATAGTTCTTTAAACACAAGTCTTCAAAAATTATTTACATTTATAGGCTTTTTTCAATGGATTATTTTTAATTTGACAATGGAATCAAGTAAATTGTGCCATTTCAGATTACAGGCATGTGAAGCCGAATGATGGGGAGCTGCTACTTATGGAATAATGGTTCGATAAAAAGGAAATAGAAGCCAATATCAAGATAGAAGTTTTTTTTCCCGGCCTAGCACCTGAAGGAGTAAGTTAATTGCTCTATGATCAGAGAATTACCACCATACGGCCACTCTATTTTAAGCCATTACTCAGTAATGGTTCCCATGCACATTTGTAAAAATAATAGAGGCAGGAATAGACCAAATGGCCCCCAAGTTAGCTTCACCACTCAGTATAATTGTGGTTGATCCTCAGTCTCTATTTGCCTGCACAATCTGATATGCTTTCCCATTCCCTAAGAGACAAAAATCTGTTCATCACAGATGCAGCATAGGAAGAGGCCCTGGCCCTCCAACCCTGCATAAACACATTTTGCCCTTCCATGTTAAAATTCTCTGTATTTACAGGATCTGTATTCCTCTATTGCCATCCTGTTTATATATTCGCCCAGGTGCTTCCTGAATACTACTATTATGTCTGCTTCCACCACCTCCTCTGGCAGCTTGTTCCAGGCACTCACCACCCTGTGAGTGAAAATCTTGCCTTCACATCTCTTTTAAACTTACCTCCTCATACTTTGAACCTGTGTTCCTGAGTAATTGAGCCCTTCACCCTGGGAGAAAGCCTCATATTTTCCATTCTATCTATGTCATTCACAATCTTATAAACTTCTATAAGGTTGCCCCCTCAACCTCCTGCATTCCATTAAAAACAAACCCAGGCTATTTTATCTTTCCTCCTAGTTAAAATCCCCAATACCAGGCAACATCCTGATAGATATTTTCTGTACCCTCTCCAAAGCATCTACATCCTTCTGGTAATGTAGTGATCAGAACTGTACACAATCTTTCAAGTGTGGTTTGAAATACTCAGCAAGATAACAATATACCTTCAAAGGGAAATAACATATTTGCATTTATTATTAATGAATGGAACATATTTATTATGCATTTTTGTGTCATTTTGGGTGTATGGGGATGTGCTTTGAGAAGGTTGTATTGGGAGAAGAGTTTTCTAAAAATATTATTATTCATTTTAGTTTGGGGAAAATATTCTTTCTGGACAATTGGTGGAATAGCTTTAAGAGATAAAAGCAGGAGTATGCCATTCAACCTCTCAAGCCTGCTCCACTATCCAACATGGTCCTGGCTGATCATCAATCCTGCTCACGCCCATTTCCCTTGACCCCTTTATCCACAAGAGGCTAACCTGCCTCCTTTTTGAAAACACATCATGGTTTGGCCACAACCACTTTGTGTGGTAATGGATTCCACAGACTCACCTCTGTCTGGGTGTAAAATTTCTCCTATCTCAGTCCTAAAATGTTTACCTCTTATCCTTAAACTATGGTCCCTGCTTCTGGACTCCCACACGATCACGAACATCTTTCCTGCACATCCTGTCTAGTCCTGTTAGAATTTTACAAGTTTCCAAGAGATTGCTCTCTTTATTTTCTAAATCCCAGTGAATATAATCCTAACCAATTCAACCTCTCTTCATAGATCAGTTTTGCCATCCCAGATATCAGTCTGGCAAACCTTTGTTGTACATCTTAGCTGGAATATCCTTTTTGAAATAAGGAAACTATAACTCACAGAATATTTTAGGCATGGCGCACCAAGGCTAAATATAATTACAATAAGACATCCTTGTTCCTGTATTCAAATCCTATTACTGTGAAGACCAACATTCAATTCGCCTTCTTTACTGCCTGCAGCACCTGCATTCTTACTTTCAGTGACTGGTGCTCAAGACATCTAGATCTTGTTGAACATCCCCTTCTTCCGATGTACAGCCATTACAGTAATAATTTACCTTCTTATTTTTGCTACTAAATTGTTTAACTGCACATTTATCAATATTATACTTAATACATTTGCCCACTCATTCAGTCTGTCCAAATCACACTGCAACATCTCGGCATCCTCCTCACTGTTCAACCTTTCACCCAGCTTTGTATCATCTGAAAATTTTGAGATATTTCATTTAGTTCCCTCATCTAAATCATTAACATATATTGTGAAAGCTGGGGTCCTAGTACTGACCCCTGCCGTATCCAACCTGTCACTGCCTGCCATTCAGAAAATGACCCATTTATTCCTGTTCTTTGTTTCCTATCTGCGAACTGATTTCCTATCCATCTCAATATACTGCCCAATCTTATGTGCATTAATTTTACCAGTTAATCTCTTACATGGGATTTTCTTGAAAGAGTTCTGAAAGTCCAAATAAACCATATCCACTGACTCCCCTGATCAACTCTTAATAATTACATGCTTGAAAAATTGTAGACTTGTCAAGCATGACTTTGCCTTTGTAAATCCATTCTGATAGTGTCTGATTCTACCACTGTTTACCAAGTGCTCAGCTATAAAACTCCTGATAATGGACTACAACCTCTTTCCAAATACTGACATCAGATTCACTGGACTATAATGCCTATTTCCACCATTCCTCCTGTTTTTAAATAGTGACAGTACATTAGCTACCCTCCAAACTGTGACTTTTTTTTGCCAGTTATTCATATCCTAAAACATTTGCAGCTCTGTGAAGCCAGCAATGTGTCACATGTGCATGATATTATGAGTAAATGATAGTGAGTGCTACTTGGCTGTGCCATTTCCCAAAGCATCAATAATCCTTGTTTAAATATAAACTAGCACAAGACAAATGATTGGACAGCAGAGTGGATTACCAGTATCCTTTCACCTCAAAAAACTCGATTCAAGTCTAATGCAAACTGATGGGATGGAAATCCCATCTTTTGATTATACATTTGAATTTGGAGCTGTATACGTTCAATGTTGCTTACCTAATTTGGGCCCAAACGGCAAAACCTAATCAACATACAACATTTAGAGAGGCTGTAATTATGACTGGCATTGAGAAAAATCGTATTAATAGAGGGAAAATTTTTCTCTCAGTCGAATTAAAGTACTTTGGGGGCTCAACTCTACACTGATTGTTTGATACATCCGAATAATGTTCACAAAAATTAGAGATCATTTGTTCTTTCACTTCTATCAGCAAAAGAAAGTCTCCTAACTAATCTTAATCAAGCTGCTGAACTTGATAAAACTGCTTTTTTTTGATAGAACTTCTTAAGTGATGCAAGTTTCAACAGAAAACGGACAATAAACATATGTGTTATCCCTTGTGCTTTCAAAGCCTCAATATCTGTTACTTACCAATTCAAATACATCTTGTTTTACAAATATACAGACAAAACTCAAAAGTAGTGGTAATGGATAAAGTAACAAAACAAAAATGTCCAAACAAGGTGTCAATCACTGGTTAGCAGCTGACTAAATGAAAAGAAATTAAAAAAATAGACAGAAAACAAACCACCAACTAAAATCAAAATGGAAGTGGGGATATATTCGAAAATTATTTAACTCTGTATTGAGTCCAGAAGGCTGCAGAGAACTAAGTCAAAAAATAAGGAAGAATGGTGTTAACTCATGCTTGTATCGCACTTCATTGGAACTCTGTAACAGGCCGTGTTGCTCACTAATCTATTCCCGTGGAATCACTTTCTTATTTCCTTTCTGAATTGTTAATTGTGCTTTTTGCATTCACTTAAGCCCTCCAGTGAATCCAGAAACAACATTTTAGCATAAAACAAAGGGGGAAGTAGGCCATTCAGCCCACTGAGTCTACTCTGCCATTCATTATGCTCTGAGAGAAGAAAATCATCCTCATTTCTTTTCAATGGATGACTGTTACTCTGAGATGATGCTTTTTGGTCCTAAACTCTCCCACAACAGGTAACAACCTCACCACTTTTAGCCTGTAAAGCCAAAACTGATCAAAACTGATCACAGTATTCCATACATAGTCTGACAACTGTGATATATAGTTTTAGCAAGACTTCCTGATTTTTATACTCCATGCCCTTTGAAGAAAAGTTCAACAGTTTATTTACTTTCTCTATTATCAGCTGAACTTGCTTTTGTCTCGTTCCTTTTTGCAATCATCTGGAACTTTTCTAGAATCTAAGAATTCTTAGGAAGATTACACTACCCCTGTAGTTAGTTCTTCCAAAATACTAAGATACAACTCATTTGGTTCAATATAGCTACTGCTTTTTAACCCCATTCATTATTCTCATAATTTTTCACGAGGGATAGTTATTGCATTTATTTCATCCATTTTTTCACGAGATTGTTATTGCATTTATTTCATCCACTTCTTATTTACTTATTTAGTATTTTTTCAAATGCCATTAGTGTCATCTACTGTCAGACCAGTTTAACTTATTTTCTAATATTCCTATGTTTACTTTGACCTCTCTCTTCCTCTTTATAGAAGTAAAAAAACTCCAACAGTATTTTTTTATATATTATTTGCTATTTGCCCTCAGTTATTTCTCCCTCCTTATTTTTTGTTGGTCAATTTTAGCTGGCATTTAAAACTTGTCTAAACCTCTGGATTATCACTAATATTTTCCACATTGTATGATTTTTCTTTAAATTTGATACCATCCTTGACTTTAGTTGTCAACCATGGTCAGTTTATCCATGAATCCTTCTTTTTCACTGGAATATATTTGCTGTGAGTGATGAACTATTTTCTTAAACATATGCAATTGTTCCTCCACCTCCTCTTTTCTGCTGAACTTTATTTCTAATCTACTACAGCCAAATCTGCCTTCATTGCTTCATAATTATCTTCATTTTGCTTTAGCACAGTTGATTCTGACTCAAGATTCTCACTCTCAAACTGAATGCTAAATTTTATCATGTTATATTTCCCTGTTCTCTAAGCCATCTTTTAATCTGAGATAGTTTATTAAATCTCATTACACATTATCACATCTGAAATAGCTTGATCCCTATTCATTTTAATTTTCTCAATTTACATGAAGATTAAAGTTACCCATGATTAATGCACTGCTCAGTGGTTAGTACTGCTGCTTCACAGCACCAGGGATCTGGGTTCAATTCCACCCTCAGGCAGCTGTCTTTGTGGAGTTTGCACATTCTCACCGTGTCTATGTGGTTCTCCTCTGGGTGCTCTGGTTTCCTCCCACAGTCCAAAGATGTGCAAGTTAGGTGGATTAGCCATGCTAAATTGCCCATAATGTTCAGGGATGTGTAGCTTGAATGGGTTATAGGGGAATGGGTCTGGTTGGGATGCTTCAAGGGACAGTGTGGACTTGTTGGGCCAAAGGGCCTGTTTCCACACTGTAGGGATTCTGTGATTCTATGCCTTCATTATCTCCTGACTTATTCTCTGACCTACAGAACAGCTAATGTTACAGGACCTAAAGGCAACTTCCATCAGTGTCTTCTTGCCTTTGTTATTTCTTAGCTACACGTGTGGATTTAATATCAACTGATCCAGGATCATTTCTTGGAATTGTATTTATCCATTTCCTACTAACATAGCTACACAACCACTATGCCCTTCCTGTTTATCCTTTTGAAAATTCTCATTCCCAACTTAAATCATTCCTATTAGCCTGTTTTGTGCAGCTAATTCATTTATTTTGTTACAAACACTACATATATTTAAGTCATTAATTTTTGCCTGTTTTTCTGTTCTTTTCTTCTACTTTGACCCTGAATTTTTTTTAACTGTTTGTACACTCTGTTTGTCCAATTCTGGTTATCATCATTGAAATTGTTGCCCCGCAGTGCCACCTTAGCTTTTTTTTGCTTTGTAAACCCAAGTATTTCCCTCACTGAACCTCCTCCCCTACTAATTAGTTTAAAGCCTCTCTCCAGCCCTAGATATTATAGAATCCTTTAATTTTGCAGCCCAGATGAAGGCCATTGGACCCGTCATATTTGTACCTGCGCCCAAAAAAAGGTGCCCAGCTATTCTTACTCACCAGCACCACCCCTGTAGCCCTCAAACTTTATCACTTTCAAATATATATCCACCTGTTTTTTGAAACCAATGGAATCCATTGTCCCATCTCCCAGACAGCACATTTCAAATCCTAAAAACTCTGAATAAGACTTTTCTCCCCATCACACTCCTAGCTCTCTTGTCGACAGTCTTGAAATTCTGACCCCTAGTTGCTGACATATTCAATTCTGCAGGACACTGGTGCCTACAAAATTCAGGCAAAGACTATCACACCAGAACCGTTCTCTTTTCTCCCAATGCTGCTACTCTTGCTATATAAACTAAAACCCTCTCCTACCACACCAAACTTTAACCATGCATTTAATACCCATTGAACGTATTTACGCTGTGCCCATTTGCCAAGGCTCAGGCAGTAATCCTGAGTTTATTACCTTCAAAGTTCCCTGTTTTAGTTTAGAGCTTAAACAAATAAAATCTTTCAGCAAGACTTCCTTCCTTTTCCTACCAAAGTCATGAATACCAATATGATGACCACAACTGGAACATTCTCCTTTTACTCAAAATTGGACTCAGTGGTTCAAGAATGCAGCTCACCACCATCTTCTCAAGAGCAACTAAGGATGGACAATAAATGCTGGCCAGCTAGTGAAACCCACATCCGGCAAGTGAATTAAAAATGTGCCTCTCCAGTTTTGAGGAGATGCCCCTAATCTGGTCCTGGACAGGCAACATAGTTTTTCAGACTCACACTCATGACTACAGAAATTAGTAACTATCCCCATAACTATTATGGTCCTCTACCACTGCTGCACTCCGATTTCCCTCACCTACTTGAATGGGCCCCTAAACCATGACTTGTTCACTCATTTTCCCAGCAGTCTCCACTCTTGCCCACACTCTTCATGACTATCGGATAATTGCAGGAACAGTGGCTCCTAGAGAGGTAACCCTTGAGTCCCCATACCTGCCTCAGCTGCAATCACCCCCTTCTGTCCTTGATAACAGACCAATTTAAATTCCATAACCGAACAGCAAGACCATCTCCTGGAGCAAACTATCCAGGAAACGCTCCCCTCCCTGATGTGGCACAAAGTCCACAGTTTGGATTCCTTAACTCAGATCTGAATTTGCTTGAGCTAAAATACACTTACTGCAGATGTGTTTATTGTGGATGACTTCAGTATGCAGCAGCTGCTGTATGCTGTAGCTGGAACACATCACACTCCCTGTCAATTGTATCTTATTTAGCTTAATTTATTCAGTAAATCATCTTATACCCCTGCTTTTTTTTAACACCTATTTACAGTAGAAGAATCCACACTCTGAATAGTTTGTTGTATTTTTATTTCCTTTCTAAAATATTAGTATAAATCATATACCTAAGATGGGGTTGATTAACTCAGTTGGCCAGATGGCTGATTTGCAGTACAGGTGATGCCAAAAGTCTGGGACTATTACCTCACCAGCTGAGGTTACCGTGAAAGACTGTCCTTCTCAACCTCTCACCTTGCCTGAAGCGTGGTTACCCTCAAATTAAACCGCCATCAGTTGTTTCTCTCTCTCTAATTGGAGATAGGCCTTATGGTCTGATAAAAACATAGTGATTTTATCCTACCTAAAAAGCTGATTTTTAAGAAAGTAAGGAATAAAGACTAGAAATATTAACATAATTTAACAACTAGAAATACTGACCAATCAGCTGCATTTTTTAGAGAAACGCAACCCCAACCACGCTCATTGCTCCACGAAACTTCTTGAGTTGCTCAACTCTTGCACTTTATTGTAAGTCATACTCATATGTTAAGTCACACTAAATTGACTATTTACATATGCTCCTGACAAAAAGGACCTAGATTACTCAGCTAAAGAGAATCCAGCTTCTGTCAATTCTTAATCACACTCCTCTGTTAACACACTCTTTGAAAATAAATCTGCTTAAATCTCATAATACACAGAATTTTATAGATTTTAATTTACTGACTACTAAAAGTTACAGTCTCTAAGTTAGGCTGTCTAGGATTTGCAGGAATTAAAGATTTAGGCACTTAATTATCCAGTAAATGTCCTCATTTTGTCTAAGGTTAAACTAAAATTGCTCCCTGAATTTATATGCTTCCAAAACAAAGGGCCAAACTCCTTGCTTAATGAGGATCCAGTTTTAGCCAGTTCTTAATTAGATTTCAGTTTCAATGTATTCCTTTGAAAATAAACCGGCTCAAAGCCCACAACTACAGAATTTTAAAGTACAGATTTTCTCTTTAATGCCAACTACAAATTACAATCTAAACTAGGTTGAAGTAAGTTTGCAAAAATTGAAGATTTAGATAAGTTCTTACCCAGCAAATACGTATGCTCAGTTAAATTATCACTTCCCTTTGCCTGTTCATTTTCATCCATATATCATTTTGTAAAGTTAGTCTAAATTCAATGACCTTATGCTCACTGCTCTACACATTCTGGCTGGCTGAAATATGTTCTGTTTGCTCCATTTCATTCCCTGGAACTGGATCCTCCACTTTTTCATTCCTTCTCTGTTTAAAAATGTACCAATCAAAAAGTTTCTCTTGGATACATTTCAGGAATTCCTTGACGTCTTTGTCCTTTACAATGTCACCACCCCAATCTGTATTCAGATTTTTGAAGTCCTCAAACACTAAATGTTTAACATCTGTCTCCTCTATTTCCTTCCCATTGCTTGATGGCTTCTGTCCAGCAGCATAATATATCCTTTAAAGAGGGTCATCACTTGGAATTTTAGAAGGAATTGAAAGAAAATGGTAGGAACGGTAGATATGATGGGTTCAGGGTTGGAGAATGCTGTAGAATCCTTTAGGAGGTGCTGTGTAAACAGCCCAATGCTAGGAGTTGTGAACCATGTTATGAAATCAGTAGAGAGACTTTGATGTGACAATGCTGCAGAGAACTGCTCAAAAACCAGACTAACTGTTTAATGGAGTAATTACACTGTATCTGAGATTTAATGTTTATTTATTTATTCTTTATTAACCTATGTTTTTCCAGCCAACCTGTTCAGAGATGCTATCATGTACCTTTAAAGCAGGTGGAACTTGAACCTTGGGTGCCTGGCCTGTGGGTAGAGACATTGCCAATGTGCCACAGGTGGACCCCTGAAATGCTTTCCAGTCACAAACTATTTCAACTTCCTCTGCAACTCCCTGGGTGACATGTCCATCCTGGGCCTTCACTAGTGTCACAATGACGCCACCCAGAAACTGCAGGGTAGTTTGATCTGTGTAGGATAATAGGTTGGCACAACACTGTGGGCTAAAGGGCCTGTACTGTGCTATACTGTTCTATGTTCTATGCTCTATGCAACCCAATGGTCTCAATGTGGACTTTACCAGTTTCACAATCTCCCCACCCCAAGCCTCATCCCATGACCAAACCTCTCTCTCATCCCCACCTCCTTGACCTGACACAACTTGTCCATCTTCTCTCTCATTTATCTGCCCCTCCCAACTCACTGACCAATCCCCACCATTGCTTACCTGCATTCACCTATCATTATCCCACTAACTTTCACCAGCCCAACCCCTCTTCTCTCTATTTATTTCACAGCTCCCTTCCCTCTCCCCCATTTCTGAAGAAGGGTCCCAACACAAAAGGTCAACTTTCCTGCTCTTCTGATGCTGCCTGGCCCGCTGTGTTCCTCCAGATGCAAACTGTGTTATCTCTGATACCAGCATCAGCAGTTCATACTATCCATGAAACTTAATGTTTCTTTCAGATCCTTCACGTTAAACAGTGGCTGTGTATAAGCAATGCTCCAGTTTCTCAGGGGAAGCTCAGTTCTTGAGAAACTTACTTCCAATGGAGTGCAAACTATTGCAGAAAGGATATAGAAGACCACTCACCAAGCTGAGCAGCGATGCTGCAGAGTGGAGGTACAGACAATAAGCAATGCAGGAATAATTGCACCAATTCAATTATGTGCCGACAGGAACACCAGTCATTAAGATGTAAAGGATAAACACCCACCATGCTTTGTGTTGAAGTGCTCTTTCTATTGCCCTTCTGAGAGCCCTAATAAGGTAAAGCTCTGCCATCTGCAGCTGAGGTGGAGATTGCTGATCTTGGCGGCCATCCTCTGGGGTCTTGAGGACCCCCACAGGTTGAAGGTATCAGAAAGATAGGATGCCTCTTCCATGGTTCTGGTTACCAAAGGCACTTAAACTATTGGCAACTGAGTTGAGGAACACCACTTCTCCCCTCAAGCACTCCTCATATCATCATCATCGTCGTAGAATCCCTACAGCATGGAAACAGGCCCTTCTGCTCAACAAGGCCGCACCAACCCTCAGAACATCCCATCTAGACCCATCCCCCTGTAACCCACCTAATCTACACATCCCTGAACACAATGGGCAATTTAGTATGGTCAATCCACCTAGCTTGCACATCTTTGGATGATGAGGGGAAACTGGAGCACCCAGAGGAAACCCATGCAGAGAGAATGTGCAAACTCAGACAGTCACCTGAGGGCGGAATCAAACCCGGGTCCCTGGCGCTGTGAGGCAGTAGTGCTATCTACCATCTATTCTTCTAGTTCCGTCAACCCTTCTCCCTCTCAGTGCACAATGTCTTTTCCCTGTATATTTTAAAGAAAGGGACAACTGGACAGGAATTCAAGCACTGATGGCTTGAATTATATTTTCCTGCGTACAGTCTGTGCCCATTTCATTGGATGTTCCCCTGTCTGTTGCTGCAACTCCAGTGAATTCTGAGTGACTGACACCAAAAGGCCATCAACTGCCTAAAGCTCATCATGGATCTGACCTCCAACAGTTCTCCCATTGCGAGGTCCATCAGCCACCACAGTTCAATCTGCTGCTCCTGCATGTTAGTGAGCTACTCACTAGGCTGTGATTTTGACTCCAGGTGAACATACCTGTGTTGGTGGAGGTGGGGAGAAAGATGAGATGTGATGCTGCATTCTTTTAGGGATAGCTACTCTCCTTCTCCTGGCGAGGCAACAAATCACCCCCAAAGTACAAAACGCTACACTGGAGAACACGGGCAATTAGGGCAAAGGCCTTCCCACTCCCTCTTCCCATTCAAGACTGACATGCATCTGCTTTCTGCCCAGCAGAGGGTTAAAAACCTGAGGTTTTCTCACTCACTTAGTTCTACTTTCCAATCTCCACATGTTCTGGGCTTCCCACTTCTAGCCAGATCGAGGGTCTTCTCAGCTCATAAGTCTAACTCGGCTCTGTTCATTTTCACCTTTTTGTTAGCCCTTTGCTACTACATGCACTCAAACCCATCTTCATTTACCCCATAATTATCCTCAGATAGATTCCTCCTATTTCTAAACAATTCTTTATTCTGCCATTGTTTGCTGGCCCCAGCCCTCATGGTCCCATTTTCCTCCTCTCTGGTGAGCCCCCTCCTGGTGCTGTGCCTATTGCTAAATTATTTGAAGCCCACCCCCAACAAGTAACCGGTTTTCATAATCTCATAATTAACTCAACATCCTAAATTACTGGCTACCCATCTAATTAATAAAACTGGTGGGCTTGAATCCCCCAGTACCTCGGCAAAATTTCTTGTAGTCCCCTATCTATTGAAATGTGTCACAGACCCAGAATTTAGCTATTTTCACTAATCTTTTTGGCTTTTCACACTCAGAACTCAACAGCACATGTCTTGCTTTTAAAGCAGTGGGAAGCACACTTGAGACTGCGTGACTTTACAAATCGCCAATTAAACGTAAACACAGGAAGCAACTGTGCCTAATAAATCTCCAGAACTGAAATCCTGACACTTACACAGCATCCTGTCTCTCTCCCTTTCTCACTCCCTCTCTCTTTCTCTCTCCCTCTCTCTCTCTCTATTTCTCCTCTGTTCCACTGTCCATGACATCTTCCACTCCTCAGACAACATGAGCTACAGCAGGTGTAAAAATCAGTTGTGCTTTTCTAAGCTAAAGAATATTGAAAACAAGCCCAGAGTGAGGAGGAAGATGGAAGAGGATGAGTTATTAATGGTCATACATTAGATGGCTGTTTAGTGTAAGTGTTCAGGCATAAGATATGTAACCATCAACTCATTGAATATGATAAGCAACCACCTGGCTCTTGTATGTGTGAGCATAGCTCCTTTAACTCTTTAGATTCTGTAGCTTGTAACACCATAAGATCTGGAGATCAGAGATAATGGGAACTGCAGATGCTGGAGAATCCAAAATAACAAAGTGTGGAGCTGGATGAACACAGCAGGCGAAGCAGCATCTTAGAAGCACAAAAGCTGATGTTTCGGGCCTAGACCCTTCATCAGAAAAGGGTACTTTTCTGATGAAGGGTCTAGGCCCAAAACGTCAGCTTTTGTGCTCCTAAGATGCTGCTTGGCCTGTTGTGTTCATCCAGCTCCACACTTTGTTATCTAAGATCTGGTGTTCATATTGTTATTGAGATACTTCAGTTATTTCAAAATTTGTGTGACTTTAAAGATATTAATTCACATTGTGAACAGTTACTACTGAATAAAACACTTATTCATTCATTTTAGATTGATGTAATACTTATTGCTTTCAACATTAAGCACAGTCAACCACTAGATTGTAGTTCCTTTATGTAGGACCAGACTTAACCCAAATTGCAATTAAAGCATTTACAGATACATGCTGACATCTTTTATCACTGTGGAAACATTCCTTCCCTCTTCATTCTATCAAAACCATTCTCATTATTAAAATAAAACTACTAAGTTTCTTCTTACCTGCCCATTCTGGTTGAAGTGGATGGAATTGGTGGAAGTTGGTGGAAATGGTTTCAAAGTTTATGATTGCCTTCTAAGCAGTGGATTTCCAAAATACTATCCACTCTTCTAATGCCCAAACCCTGAACTATACTCAGTACCTTAGATCCTGCTGGCTCAGCACCTGAAAAGGATGAGCTACCAGGGACATTGAGACTCTCTCATTGCCTGACGGAATTACAACTACAGCACTCAAAACAGTAAACTAGGGAGCTCTCAGGGTTGAAGAACCTCAAGCATGGAAATGTTTACATCCTGACACTCCTCCTTGGTCCCAATCTTAACTTTTTCCTTATCATGGGGTGGCACTTAAGAGGTGACCTAATCATTCGCTAAAGATCTAGAGATGTATTAGGAGAATTGTTTTCACTCAGACATATTTTCAGATCTGGAATGCTCTATCTTAAAAAGTGTTGGAAGCTGATCTTATGAAAATGTTAAAAGGACTTTGAACTATGTCACAAATATCCATAGCATTTTTTTGAGAAATTGTTTTCTAAGTGGAAGAGGAATAGATTTCAGTTTTCAGTTTGTGAATATCTGACATTTATAGTTTTAAACGTCAGAAAAATATTTTAATCATTAAATTCAAGATATCATTTACAAGAAGTCATGTGGTTTCAGCTAAAGAACTAGTAACCCACCTGGAAGATAATTGCTAAAGAGTTTGCTAACTTGAGTTTTATGTGCACCAATGAGAGAAAGAAGAAGCCAGAAGCAAGTTCATGAAGAAGGAAAACGCCCATAACAGCAGAGCTGTTGCAATCAGCAATTTCCAGGCAGTCAGATCAAGGCAAAGTCCTGAAATGCTTAGAAGACAGTGAGAAGAAAACTCCAGGAGTAGAAAACAATGGGGGTGTCAGAGAGGAAGACATCATACAAGGCTGTTGAAGGTAGAATTTGAAGGAAAATTTTTTAAGCAATAGTGAGCTGAGTTAGCAGTTTCCATCAAGAGTAAGTGAAGTAAAGATCATCTAGCAAATACGCAGAGATTTACTAAAAGGAAGACAATTACATGAAATATGGAGATAGCCATGACTCTTCACCGAAGTTCGAATGCCTGTAAGGATGTTGCTAAATTAGAAGGCATGAATCTTTCTTTCTGATGTTTGTGATAAGATTATGCTAATAGTTATTTTTGAGTGCAATATAATTTATGTTTTTCTTTTATGCAATAAATTTTTGTGTTCCTTTGTTTAAAGCACATTGGGAGCCTCTTGTGAGGATGTTCAGTAACTAAACTCCGTGGTAAACAAAAAAGAAAATAAAATTGAAGTCTCAAGAATTGCATGAAAGCTTGCTACCCTACATTTGAAACTGTTTAATTGAAGAGGCAAATTACAATTCTTTTACTTTGTAAAAATATTTATCCTTTAACTGTTTCTGTCTATCTGTCTATATATGAGTGCATTTATGATATAGTTTTAAATCATAGATATTAAATAGATTACTATTGTTTAGATTAGTCCTGCCAAAGTTTCAGTATTAACAATAAACAGTTAATTTTTGTTTCAGTAATAAACTTGATGTCCAAGATAGGTTATTTGTAGAGCCTGGTATGGAACAATTAAGCACATTTTGAGGGTTGTTGAATATTTAAATTTCACTGTGTTATGAATCCAGTGATAGTAAGGCTAGTGTGGTTAGGTTACTATTGTTGGCCATAATATCCCTGGTCTCTTTCCCTCAGTTTGTAATCTGATGGAGAGGGCACAGATGTCACTCTGGCAGACTGGGCACTGAAGAATTATTAGAAGGAGTTTAGTGTGCCAGATGAAGTGAAAGGATTAAGGTAAACTGCTGGAAAAAAAATCTGAAAATGTGCAGTGTGATTTTTTTTCCAGTTCATTTTTATCATAATCTGTAAGAAAACGCATTCAATGTATATATACCTGCATTCACAAATTTAACAAGTTGTCATCATTTCTGAATGGACTTAACCGCTTCCAAAAATTTAACAAGCTGGGAGACTCATCTGCTGATACTACAAAACCTTTTCACCACCTCAAAGAAACAATTTAGGAGTATGATACAATATTCTCCACTGCTTCCATTGGTGCAGCTCCAACAACACTCAAGAACAACCAGAACCGGAACAAAGCAGCACACCACTTTGGTGACACATTCACCATCTTAACATTCATTCCCTGTCGAAAATGGCAGTGATGTGTACCATGTACAAGATGGATCGCAGCAGCTTTCCAAAGATTCATTGACAGCACCAGCAACCTCTGTCACCTAAATGAACAAGGACTGCAAATGCATGAGAATACCACAATACGCAAGTTTTCTTCTGAGAAATATGTTATTACTTATTCATAATCATTTTGTCAACAGCCTGGAATTCCTTTCCTATGAGAGTTGTAAAAATACTTGCACCACATGGAGCGTAATTATTCAAGAAGGTATCTCTCCACCAACATCTCAAAGCGTAAATGCTGGCATCTGCAATAATGCCTTCGTCTCACAGTCAAATAGAGAATAGCATAAAGAGAAATGCTGACATAATATGAGCTACAAATGCTGGAGAATCTGAGATAACAAGGTGTAGAGCTGGATGAACACAGCAGGCCAAGCAGCATTACAGCAGCAGGAAAGCTGACATTTCAGATCTAGAAACTGTTCTTCTTCTCTGAAGAAGGGTGTAGACCCAAAACATTCCTGCTCCTATGGTGCTGTTTGGCCTGCTGTGTTCATCCAGCTCTACACCATGTTATCTCAAGGGAAATGCTTACTTTTTACTCCTTATTTTCAAGACAACAAGAAAAGAGAACATTAGGTTTATTTCACATGGCAGGAAAAGTCCCACTGATTTACACACTTTGTATTTTCTTGCTCCCTATAATCAGCCTTTCATGAATTGAAAGGTATCCTTATCTTTCAACATACTGTGACTTGTGACTCCCAAACAGAGCAAGTTTGTTTCTTTCATCCTGACAGCACTTATATTTTCTTTTTCATCCGGCTTCCTCAATTGTAATTGCGCTGCCAAGTTACAAACTAGCTACTGAACAACAAGATTTGTCCTTTCTGGTACGGCTCAAGTCTCCACACAAAAAACTCAAGCTCAGCCGCAGAATGTGCTGCAAAAGGAGCATCAAACAGTAAGCACAGCATCTCCACTTCCTGAGCTGTTTGAGAGATTTTGAATTACACCCCTGAGCCAGTGCACATGCCACAACTTAGTTGTCATGTGAGTGCAGCCCTTAGCTCCATAGAAGGAGAAAGATGATGAGAAGATGGGAGGCAACAGCAACAGCCTGTTTTACTCCCAGGTCTGAGAGGCCAGCTGATTGAGGAACATTTCAAGGATGTCAGTAGTCTCAATCCCCATTCGCAAAATGTGGCTCAATCCTTCTTACAGCTACCATCATAGTGGTTTCCTTCCATTCTGACCTGTGGGTCTTATGTTCATTCCTTACAAGGATCAGGTCTGAAAGTAAAATTTAGCAAACAAATCAGGACAAAAATAAATTGATCATTTCTCTTGCGTAAGCAATTACTGCCTGACCACGCAAGAGGTGAGGCTGTTGCACTTCCATTAGGAACACCTCAGTCGATGTTTGAGAATGATATTCCACAACTCTAGGAAGAAGGTACCCCATTGCAGTATAGGAACTATAGTTGGGCTCTCACAGTGTTGACCAACTGGTTGAATGGCACCAACAAAGATACTGGGTGAACTGCCTGCCAAGAGAGAAGGCATGCTGTCATCCTGAGAGAGTTCATTTCACATTGAGCCAAGGCCACTCTCCTGGGACAGTGCCTCAGTCATCCTAAACCTCTGGTCAAAACTAATTTCAGCAATAGATCCAAAAACCAACAGAGCATTAGGGTTAAGATCAAAGCCCCCATAATTGCAGTTTGTAGCAGGTTGTCATAAGATAATTTATTATAGAATGTTTCACTACTGTCCTGATGGTCTATTTGGATTAAATTACAATAAATGGTCATGATGTTGTAAGCATAGTCTTGAGGCAAATTGAAAATGGACTTCACTCCTATGTGCAATCTTTCTGGTAGGTTTCTCCTTATACCAAGCATTTCTCAGTCCTTAAGTTTCTTTCAGGTTACTGTGCATCTGTGTCCAGTGAATCATCACCTGCTGTGATGCACAAGTGTCAAACCAAGTGATGGCGAATCTACTGAAAGGCTGCACTTTCTTTACGTAAAAGCAAAATGCTGCAGAGGTTGCAGATTTGAAATAAAAGCAAAACATAATAGAGAAGCACAGAAGGTCTAGCCAGATCTGCGGAGAGAGAAACAGAGTTTACAATTCTTTCAATCTTCCCACAATCATGTTTGACCTAACAATTGCAGACGTTGAACTTGCCCGTTCAGTTCAGCTTCTTTTCCTTATCCCTGTAGGACTCCTACCTCCCTTCCTTTCTCAGTTAGTCATCATGTTTTCTCCTTTCACCTCTGCCAGCCAATATTGATACATCAATGTCTCTTCTTCCCCGGTGCAACATGAAAGAAAAGCAATTCATAGTCAGTCCAAATCCACCAGGAAAACTAATTGCCTGCTGCACACCACCTATAACCAGCCTTGAATCTGAAGGCATGTGTTTAACATTTGCTGGATTCTTAACTCCAAAGTTTAAAATTAATCTGAAATGGTGCTTTTAACATATTAACGGTAGTTTCCCACTTTTCTGTTGGGAAGTATGATCCACTTCCACCTGTCACCAACTTAATAAGCAACTTTCATCCCATTGTCGGTAAGTTCATGTTTTTGCCTTCTGCTCTAATAAATGCCCCTTCAGCCTCATTTCCCATTCCCAAGAGCTCAACAATTCCCCCCATAATTTGAATATGACTTTCCCTTCAAACAGTCTTCAGAACTTTCTGATTTTCCTGCAGATTCCCAGCACCCAAAGTATTTTGTTTATACTTAAACTTTTTTTGAAAGTGTTTGTCCTTCAACCTTCTTACCTCTCAGTACTGCACTAGGGCAATCATGGTGATAGCTTCCCCCCACCCCTCCCCTTCCCCAGTAACTCATTCATGCAACTATTCATTATTTGTAAGCATAGGAACAGCAGCAGATTTGAGACTATTAGAATGTGTCATTGCTGTTTTAGCAAACGGGGTTCTAGCTTCAAAAATGTTTGGCACACTTCTCTTGTGAACTGCACCAATGTAATAATAGAAGCCCCAATGCGATGCAGCAGTAACAACAGCAAGACAAAATTAATCCATTTTTTTTTATTTTCCTGGCTCCACTTCTTTCCAAGCAGAAGGAAGTTGAAGTGAAGGGCCAAAACCCACCGGAAGGCATCATCACACTTGAAAAGAGTAGCAAAAGAGATGGAGTTAAATGGCTAGATGCCATCTAATAGGTGCCCGGCCAAACAAATTTCTCAAGGAAAATATCCTACTAAACTGTAGCCTTTATTGTGCATTGTGCTTTTGATCCTGTGATACTTTATCGTTAAACTAAATCTACATGTTAGCATTAAGTGTAAGTTAACCAAAAGAAAAACATTAGAATTCTGTTTTTGTTCTAAATTGTAGATAATGCTCACCATTCTTCATGTTCTTCAATGTTAAGTAGCATTAACAAAATAAATCTTATCTGGTTTATTTCCCCACTTCAAAGTGTCTATCACTCATTGTTTCACTTGTCTCACATGCTTAAATGGTGAGGCAGTTGCACTCTTGTTATCACACGTGCATGATCTACAAAACATTCACCGAGGAGTTATATTTTCCAAGCACTCTACAGGACAAACCACACTGAAATCAGCATCAGCATATACAAATGTTGGGGATTTTTTTTAATAGAAATACTTTATGCTGGTAATGAAGACAATTGCTTGTAAAGAAAATATGAGTCAAAGCAGTGGCTCTGCATTTCACAAATTAGCTTAAACCTGTGCCTTCCGTCTTTTTGGAGCTTCCTACATTGACCTACTGGGCCAATGGAAGGAATTGCAATTTTTATATTTGTGTGTAAAGTACCCTCCTCAAAATTGATTGTCCTAATAAAGTTAATTTTAAACTTCACTACACTTGTGTTGTACTTGTTGGAAATAAGCAGGTTACTTTGTTATTCAAGTACTGTGAATCCCTTTCTGAGCAGAGCCCCTGAAACAAATTGGTCCAGAATGGGGAGTAGAATGGAACAGAACACAGCACGTGAATTATCTGATACAGAAGAGGCAAATGATGTCGACCCCTTCCGGAGATGGAGTTTAGAAAAATGCACCGGACTCCTTTCTAATCCAGTGTATAAAAAGAATAATAAGCGATGATCTACTATTGAATCTAGCAATAGGAAAGCAGAGAACAAGACCTGCGAGGAAATGTTACATTATCGTCCTTCAGAAAGCATTCACTAAGGTTGCTGAATACAGGCTGTTTGGTAAAACTGGGCATCATGGAATTGAAGGTAGATTTTTGATCTGGTTAGGAAATGGCTCAGTGATATCCCAAAGAAATTAAATGTTCAGATTTCCCAGGTGTTGACAACCTACTTGGAGTAGGTTTCTCAAAGTTGTGTCTGAAAATTTCTTCAAAGCTCATTGGCATCTGCACCACAACTCATGATGTTATATGGCCAGTCAAAACAAATCCATATCTCTGCTCACTATGTTGTTTACCAGTCACTTTGGCAAAAGGTTCATCACCACCATCCTGCTTTTATGCATCGGGCAAATACTTGGTATTTCAACTAGAAAGGGCTTTTGGATTAAAAATGACATAGTTTCCAGCATGATGACAATCAGATACAAGTTACATTGGTATGATGCACATTGTTACTAAAACGATGAGGGAGACCTAGAGGCTAAGTCTATCGCCCTTGAAACCCTAAGCATTTTTTCCAACCAAGCCCATATTACATCGCCATATTAGGTGGTGCCTAATTTTAAATCTGAGAATGATTGATTGTTGCTAGACAAAGACATTAATGGGAATGGGACAATTAGGTCTCAGATCAGCTATGATGCCATTGAATAGCAGAACAGATTTGAGGGCTAAATGGCCTCGCCTGTTCCTATATTCGGTGTCAATATGAAAGCAGGGGAACAGTGGCCATAACATAATACAGTTTAAAGTAATAATTGAGAAGAACAAGACCAATAAAAAAGGATAGGATAAAGATGGACCAAATAAAACAGATAGCAAAGTGGGCATGTAATAATACAGAACAAGAATGGGAAACAGGTGAAATAGCTTTCAACAGAGTCAAAAGAAAATAAGTCAGCCACTACTTGATGTTACAAATTCAGTTTGTTGAACTACTGCTCATGTCAGTTATTAAGGAAGCTGGGTCTATATCTGAAGATCATGTAACATGAACAATCTCTCTTATGATGTTAGCTCCTCTCCTCTTCACTCTTGTGCAAGAGTTGATGCCATTACACTGCATTGTCACTGACGAGGATAATGATTGCCTTCCTCTATATGTGCGATCCCAGTCAACCAGCTCAGGTCACCACCCTGGTGGGAAGAATTCACTCGAAATCAAACTCCACTACTTCAGAACCCATCACAAGTATGTCATCAATTGAATCATTGAGATGGTTAATTTGTCTGACTATGACCACTGTCTAAGCAAAAGGAGACTCACATCAGGTTTCATCCTTAAGCAAGAAACAAAATATGATTATAAACAATATTATCCTTTGATAAATGGTAAATGGTAAAAAATGGATTATTGATTAGAACTATGCAAACTTAGAGCATACCACTTTAAATTCAAGCACATATATTTATTGACAAATGGGATGGACACAATACAAAAGACAAAAAGCTTTTAGAAATACCGCAGCTGGAAAATAAAGAAAGATGTTGGAGATTAAAAATCCAAACCACAAGTGTAGAACAAGATTCCTTTTTCGTGTTTCTGTTACTTTTGATGATTAAATATCGTCCATGGTGTTCCTCAATTCAGTAGTCTGTCAATTTGACTTAGGTGTTTGCATGAGTTAGAAATTCTTCTTTTCACGGTCTTTTGTTGCAGATCTTCTTGCACTCAGAGAAGGAGAGAGAGAGAGAGATTTGGCTGATTTGCAGGCTTTTAAAGGTCTGAGTGCCACTCAGGTCTCTGACGAACATCAGTTAAAAGTCAATCCAGAAGCTATTGCGCATCAATTTTATTTTCAATCCAAAGACACTTCATAAGTAAGTGTCATAGAAGTGTCAAATTCAGCTTCTCCAAAAGGTACAGGATCCTGTGTAAATAATCACCATGAAAATTCAGTTTTCCTTCAAGTTGTAAAATAAACAACTAACAATCCAAACTTTTATTTCCCAATTTATATTTCCAAATAAAATAAATGTAAAACAATCCAGAGAGCAAGAGTCTCACAAACAATCCCTAAGTCATTAAACCTCATCCTCAAAATTCAAATCCAGAAGAGAATTGAACACTTTATTGTGTTCTGCCACATTTGCACTTCTTTCTTTTGTGTCTTAAATGATTGCATATTCACCTCTGAATCATAAGGTGCTGGGTTCAAGTCACACTCCAGAACTCAAAACATTGAAAAGGCTCCATTTATCCTCACCAGGCCCTATCCCCCTCAAACATGAAGGATAGTTGCCTGAGAACCAATACACCTAGATGGAAGTGTATCCCACAGCCAAAGCATGCTGGCCAACATCCTGGGGAGGTAATGCCTTATGGTATTATCTCTGGGCTATTAATTTAGAGACCAAGGTAATGTTCTGGAGACCTAGGTTCCAATCCACCATGGCAGATGGTGGAATTTGAATTCAATAGAAAAAAACCTCTGGAATTAGGAGTCTAATGATGTCAACGAATCCGTTGTCAATTGTTGGGAAAAATCCATCTGGTTTGCTAAGACCTTCACAAAAGGAAACTGCCTTCCTGGCCTACAAGTGATTCCAGACTCACAGCAATGTGATTGACTCTCACCTAGGGATGTGCAATAAATGCTGGTCTAGCCAGCGATGCTCACATCCAATAAATGGATTTTTAAAAAGTTGGCTAACCTGGGTAAAAGTGAGATTTCCATTCCTCATTGAGTGCATAAAATCCTGATCACAAGAGCAACTGGCCACAGTGACAGTCCTGCCAGCACCACAGTTCGGTTTAAAGGCACTGTTGAGGCTGCAGTGAGTAGTGGGAACAAGAGTGTTGGCTGTCAGAACAAGGTAAATCTCAGGCTTTTAGAGCAGGGAGAAATCCAAAAGCCTAAGGGGGACTTAAAAAAGGGGGTTGCTGTTCTGCACATTTGAGGACAGGTGGAGAGGATAGAAATAGGCGCTGGTAAAATAAGATAACAAAGTGTGAAGCTGGATGAACACAGCAGGCCAAGCAGCATCTCAGGAGCACAAAAGCTGACGTTTCAGGCCTTGACCCTTCATCAGAGAGGGGGATGGGGAGAGGGTTCTGAAATAAATAGGGAGAGAGGGGGAGGCGGACCGAAGATGGATAGAGGAGAAGAGAGGTGGAGAGGAGAGTATAGGTGAGGAGGTAGGGAGAGGATAGGTCAGTCCCGGGAGGACGGACAGGTCAAGGAGGCGGGATGAGGTTAGTAGGTGGGAAATGGAGGTGCAACCTGAGGTGGGAGGAGGGGATAGGTGAGAGGAAGAACAGGTTAGGGAGGCGGGGACGAGCTGGGCTGGTTTTGGGATGCAGTGGGGGGAGGGGACAAGCTGGGCTGGTTTTGGGATGCAGTGGGGGAGGGGACATTTTGAAGCTTGTGAAATCCACACTGATGCCATTGGGCTGCAGGGTTCCCAAGCGGAATATGAGTTGCTGTTCCTACAACCTTCGGGTGGCATCATTGTGGCACTGCAGGAGGCCCATGATGGACATGTCGTCTGAGGAATGGGAGGGGGAGTTAAAATGGTTCGCGACTGGGAGGTGCAGTTGTTTATTGCGAACCGAGCGGAGCTGTTCTGCAAAGCGGTCCCCAAGCCTCCGCTTGGTTTCCCCAATGTAGAGGAGGCCACAGCGGGTATAGTGGATGCAGTATACCACATTGGCGGATATGCAGGTGAACATCTGCTTAATGTGGAAAGTCATCTTGTGGCCTGGGATGGGAGTGAGGGACGAGGTGTGGGGGCAAGTGTAACACTTGCTGCAGTTGCAGGGGAAGGTGTTGCGTGTGGTGGGGTTGGAGGGGAGTGTGGAGCGAACAAGGGAGTCACGAAGAGAGTGTTCTCTCCAGAAGGCAGACAAGAGTTGGGATGGAAAAATGTCTTGGGTGGTGGGGTTAGATTGTAGATGGCGGAAGTGTCAGAGGATGATGCCTTGTATCCGCAGGTTGGTGGGGTGGTATGTGAGGACAAGGGGGATTCTCTTAGAGTGGTTATTGCGGGGGCAGGGTGTGAGGGATGTGTTGCGGGAAATGCGAAAATTTATTTTGAATATTATGGCGTTATTTCTTTTGAATCATGGCTGTGATTCTGCACAGATGCCAGTAATCAAAACATGGGAAGGAATGCAAATCAAACAATAGAACAGACAGTTTTTCCATAACCCTGATTATGAGTTCACACAGCCTGCATGGCAAGCAACATGGATTCAATGTCCAGGCACTATAATATCCATCATTTCGGTGTGATGCTGTGTGGAATGAATAACTGGAGGGAACATTTTACCCATACGATTCATTTCTACACAGTGCGAGCCATAGATTCCAAGTGCAATTGATAAAGGCCAAGGAGAAGCGGAGTCATCTGCTGTCTTTGCCGTAGGACAAATGTAAGCAGGGTGTAGAAGTGTCACTTGTTATTGTGTTCAACAGAAAAAAATGAGCAAGAGGAACTTGATGTCACAGTGAATGGATAGTTTGAAGCTTCACTAATCAGATCTGGGTTCAAGTCCAATCCAACTGATCTAAATGAAAGTCTTTTGTCTTTCAGTTGTCTGTAAGGGATCTTTGTGGAATGAGTTTGAGGAATCTCAAGCTGCTTTCTGATATACACGGGCCTACACCACCAAAAATAAATTCTCTTTTCGGCAAAAACATCCCCACTGACGGATTCTTGTCTGAGTTTAAGCAGTCAGAGAGAGATTTATTCCGTATCTTACTTTGGGACTGGAAATGTTTCATGTTGCTACCAGGAATTTAAAATGGAATGGATTCCATTCTCTATTATTAACTTAGTTCATCCTGGCGCACACAAAAAAATTTAAAATATGGCAGACAGTTATCATTCTGTTTTATGGTCAAGCTTAATGCACTGATAATACTGTGAAACAGGTCTTACTGATAAAGTCAGTGATCTGGCATTCTCATCAATAGCAAAATTCCTGAAACTGCCCTGCATTATCTCCATCGAGAAATTGGGTCTGCATGATTATCCAGGACTTGAAACTAACTATGGAAGAAGACTGCAATGCAATCACTGAAAATGCTAAGCTGACATTTTTTGTGGTTCACTAAATAAATGCCATCTCAAAGAAACAATAATTTTTCAACACTTCTCAAGAGTTGTAATGCAGTATTGTTAATGCAGAATTGGCCACCAATTTAAAATCTCCGTGATGTTCCTAAATTTTAAACCTGCCAAGTATTGAAATAAAAAATAAACTCACTTTGGCCAGTATTTCAACCAGAATACTTCGATGTTTGGCAATTGTGAGGTGTTTCCGTGCTGGATGGCTCTATGCGTCTATTGTACGAACTACCCAATTTATAGTTTAAATATTTGTCCGTCCTTTGTTCTTTTTATGAAATTTGCTGTCATCAAAATATCAAGGCTATTTCAACATGAATCTTTCTCAGGTTTTCATTGTGCCATTTCCTGGTTTAAGGGGCAAAAGAGCCAGTCTGCTCCAAAAATCGCTGGGTCAACTGTTCTTATCTTGTTTGGTTTTTTTCTCTCAGGCCATGATTATTAATGACAAGGCCTGAATTCCATCCATTTCTAGTTACCCACAATTATTAGTTAAAATCAATTGCTTTGTTCCCTTTTTACCTCTATACAAATGCAAATAATCAAAATATTTGCTAATTTATACTCTTTCCTTTGGAACATAGTTTGCCCATTGTACAACAGGTTTAGCATGAGTTAGGTCCTATCACAGTAAATCTTGCCCTAATAACTCTACAATTTCAACTAAATGCAATGTTACGATAGCATTTTGATTCATTACTGTACTGGGAAACCAACTGAAAAAGACCTAATGGCAGTGATTTGAGAAAGGACCTTGCAGGGGTGAACTGCAAACAAAGGTCGATCAAGAAAACAATAAATAAATAATGGCTAACATTCAAAGCAGAGGTAGTTTGAGGATCGGGATCCCAAAACTAAGACTAAGATATGATGCACCAGGCAGCAATGATCCTCACCATCTTATTTACTTTGAAGTCTTCAACTACGTATTACATGGATCACAAAACACTGGAGAAAGGCCACAAACTGTGCCTTTGCAAGATCCTCAAAATTCAATGCCAAGAAAGTCAGTCTACAGAAGCGTCCTCATCCAAACCATGTCCAGAATCAAGATGCCAATCGCTCAAAGACCGTTCTGCAGAACAGGACATGCCTTTTGTATGCCTGCTTTCGGTCTTGGAAAGCAATTGATATATCTGGAACTCAGTAAAAAGAGTTGCCTTTCAGAAGGACAAGAGAAATGTTCTGGAATGACTTTAAAGTATCTCTGAAATGGTTAAACCCCAGTGAATCTTTGAATTTTCTGATTTGTTCAGGATGTCACAAAACACATCTAGAGGAATATAAAGACATCAAGTGGAGATGGAAGTATAAAACTTTCAAACAACTCATCTGCTCTTCCCTTCAAGCAGATTCTGTAGGTCATGAATTGGTCTGCTCAGCCAAATGGGAAGCCATCAAACCAGAGAGGAAGCAAGTCAAGAAGAATGAATTTGCTCACAAACCAAGAATATTCATACAAGGAGGAAAGATGGCACAACTAAAGCTCCCTTTATGACAAACTAGAATTAGAGACTAAATAAAACAGATATAGTAGGTTTATTCTTCATGTAGGATAGGGAGTACAATTGTAAACCAGAATTCAGAGAATGGGGAAGCTTGAAAAAGTATATGAGAAAGTTAAAGAGAGGATTTGAGAAAGGCTTTGTGGACAATATAAAAAAGAACCCAAAATCTTGTTTAAACGTGTAAAAAGGTTACTAAAGCAACATCTAGGACCAATAAAGGATCCATTGGAAATCTTCCTGAGAGAACAAAGGAATTAGTACTTTACTTTTATTTTGACAAAAGTGGAAGCTGGATTTCATATTGCAATGGGGAGGAGGAGGAAGGAGTTGAGATTTTGGTAAAGATTAGAATAGTTAGAAAGGAAGCTCAAAACAGATTGCAATTTCTCTAAGTCAATAAGTCACCTAGTCCAAATAGAATGCATCTTAGACAGTTGATGGGAGTTAGGGTGAAGGTAACAGAAACTTTGACTAAAATATGTCAGTCCTCCTCAGATATGGAAGTGGTGCAATAGGACTGAAAGATTGTAAAAATTCCATCCCACCTCAAAAAAACAGGAGGGATAAATGTGTTAATTTCAATAAAATCTCTGTGTTAGTGACGTCACTGTGTCAAGTTCAAGGAAAACTACAAGAGACTACTGTCAAAGTCCAATTTATCCTCACTTCAAGAATCATGGATTAATACAAAACAGCAAGCATGGATTTATTGACAACAAACCATGTCTGAGTAACCCAATAACGTAACAAAGATTCTGACCAAAATTACCTACTATGTTAATTCATGTTGTAAGACCCTGCTATGTTGCGGCGTTTAAAGGCAGTTGTGAGAAACTGGTCATGATACGACACTAATGAATGTTGTTCGGTGATTAAAAGAGTCAAAGGTGAATGGATGCTTTGCCAACGAGAGACCAGAATACAGTGGCACCTCCATGTATAAAGGACCTGGACACTTGTATAGGGAGAGTAGAATGCAAAATTTGTAGTTGAAGCAAGACTTGGCAACATTGTCATCAGATTCAGGAGGACATAGACTGGTAAATTGAGTAGATACATCACATGCACCCTTTATACACATTAAATCAATGTGTTATGGCCACACAGCTGTAAGTTGTACAATTATGGCTGCATATGAAGCTTTCTTCTTGACAATAAACCTTACCCCTTTCTAAGCTTGCAGTTCATATCAAGCCCAGTTTCTCACGGCTGTTTTTAAATGCCTGCCATAGTTGGGTCCTTACAACATGAATTAACATAGTAAATAATTTTGATTGGAATCAGAACAATGTAGGTTATGGTGAGATTTGTCGCAGAATTGGAAAACAAACCTGGTGAGGCCCGTCTTGACATCGGGAGCACCTCATTTAATCATTTATGCAACATGGTAATATTCTCATGAGGCACAAGTGGCTTGCCACATGATGGTGGTTAAAAGTATTAAACACCTTGTTGACTGCCCAACTTGCCTCATTAATATTCAGCTTTCTATATAACCAAATGTGCCAAACAAGGTAGATGTTGGTAAACTCTACATGGAAATTAGGATTAGGTAGGGTGGATAGGGAGAGCCTTTTTCCTAGGATGGTTATGGCAAGCACGAGGGGGCATAGATTTAAATTGTGGGGTGAAAGATATAGGACAGATGTCAGAGGTAGTTTCTTTACTCAGAGAGTAGTAAGGGAATGGAACGCTTTGCCTGCAACGGTAGTAGATTCGCCAACTTTAAGTACATTTAAGTCATCATTGGACAAGCATATGGACATACATGGAATAGTGTTGGTTAGATGGGCTTCAGATCGGAATGACAGGTCGGCACAACATCGAGGGCCGAAGGGCCTGTACTGTGCTGTAATGTTCTATGTAAACTCTATGTAAACTTCTATGAAACGAGAGCAGGTACCTGGTGAACTCAGCTCGCTGCTTTCTCCAAAGAACACTGGACAGCAACATCTCAGCACATGCCCATGGGAGTGATCACATTCACCTCACATCCCTGGGTATTGGCATCTGACATGTGCCCGCCTCTAAGAACTTCTGTGGCACATTTCCAACCCACATATAGGGCACTTCTGCACTTCAATGCTGTAGCTTGGGGTACAATGTCAACTATCATTACAATGTATGCTCAGTGATATGCACCCAACTCCTGGACTGGACCAGATTGCATCTCAAGGCTCTTCATTCACTGCCACAGGGTTCCCTCATTCTGACCTCACCTGTATTTTCACACATCTGTGTTTTGCCTTTTTGCATTTCAACAATCAACCAAAGGTATCCAGTTCATATTCCTCCTGTCTTGACTTGCCACTTAGCGCTAATACAAAGGAAGGAAGCTTGTCATGGTTGTCAGGAGGTTTCACACAACTCAATAGCCGTCACTCGGGGCTTCTGCTATAGTAAGTCAAAGTTACCCTCCTGCTGCACTAAGAGTCCTGGGTTCAAGTTCCACCTGCTCCAGAGGTGTGTAATAGCATGTCTGAACAAGGTGGTTAGGAAATATCCTCTGACACCAGACCAAGGGCTTAGAAACAGTCAGTTAGCCATTCAGGGCAATCAGAGTCAGGATTCTCTCCACATGAGGGATGAAGATCTGAATGTCAGGCAGTCCACAACCTGACCTGGCTTTGTCTAATGTCTTAGGGGTCGTTTCCCTTGTGGAATGAGAGAGAAGAGGAATAAAAAGGCAATGAAAGATCGTAGCACTGGTATTACTTCTTGTGGGGATGTGTTCTGTACTAGCGGTTAGATATTCTAGTGGGCATGCACTAAGAATTGGGAATTAGCTTGGGAACAGCATGTGGTAAGAAATTGGTCAAACTTATAAGCATGTCAAATATAATATTTAGCAAGTTGGAGGTAAAAAGCATGTAAATTTGATATTATGAAAGGAAACTGAGCCGGGGGAAGGCATATTCTGTTGGACATCCCTCTGTTTTCCTCTCTTCTGCCAGAAGAGTAAGATACATCACCCATTTCAGCAGAACTGATTCTGATAGAAACATTGCAGACCACAAGCAAGAATTGAGAAACCCCACTGGAGAAGATTTTGTACCACTAAAGTTGATCCTCTTCTAAAGGGTGCTGGTTTTTGTTTGTTAACTGCTATGTAACCAGCCCTGGCAACTTACTCAGAATACAGCTGGCCAGCATCACATTCTCCATCCACACCCCCACCTCCAACAACCTCACTACACCCTCTCACACACACAGGTGCCTAGCACGCACTGATACTGATGCAGATTCTCACAGAGGATACATAAATCAGGAATTCCTAAATTGTCTCAAGCTGAGAACTCCAGCAGAGTTAGAAACTCAGGGCATGGAAAGGCATGATTCCCTTTTCTTTATAGGTACAACAGCAAAGCAGAATCACGATGTATTGTGCACGCTGGAAGCAATATACACTTCAGGGCTGAAACAATTTGTTTTTACTTAAGGGCCTTTAGATTTAGTTGGGCTATGGGATGTGGAAGGGAATGTAAAATCTTCAGCAGATTTGATGACTGAGTGTACCATTCATACTTGCCAGTGGGTCTCATTTTGTGCTGATCTGCTATTTCTACCTCAAAGGTCCTTTAAATATGGGAAAGTTTGCATTGGGTCAGCCTCCACAAAGCTGCTGTTTTCCAAGCACTTTATTGTCAAAGGTTCTCATATCATATGAGGCCAATGTGAGATAACACAGCGCATCAGAATTCAAGTTTGTGCCTACAATTCACCAGAATTTTGAATTTCAATCTCAGTCAATAATAGGTGTCAGGCAAAGACATGTTTTTAGATTCAATTTCAATAATTTTTTCACAAACCAAAAATAAAGGCCTGGACTCTTACCTCCAAGGTGGGAACTACAAGTCAGCTCATTGGGACAGCTGGAGTCATGAATATATGGATGGGTAGATGCCAAGACAGTGTGATCAGTGGGACAGCCTATCTTTACTGAGGCAATAGTCCAATTTAGTAAATATCTGTCAGGCACCCTACCCTTCACTCCTCACTCCCCCCCCACCCACTTGTCCCCCATATCTTCCCTGTCAACTTACATGTCCACTTCCCGCTTCAGTCCCTCATGACTGCTCCATATTCACATGATCTCTCCTTGCCCCGTTCTCTACATGCCATCTTATATTCTTTCCCTCCATAATAAAGTCAGAAGTGGAGATGATCGCTGATGTTTGCACAATATTAAGCACCATTTACGTCACCTCAGATACTGAAGAATACCATGCCCAAATGTAGCAAGACATGGACATTATCCAGGTTTAGGCTGACAAGCAACTTGTAACATTTGAACTGCACAAGTGCCAGGAAAGGACCATCTCCAGCAAGACAAAATCTAACCATGGTCCCTAAACATTCAATGGCATTGCCATTGCAAGATCCCCCATTATCAAAATCTTGAGGGTTACTAATCAGCAGAAACTGAATTGGACTAACCATGAAAGTACTGTAGCTACAAGAGCGGGTCAAAAGGCTAGGAATCCTGTGGTGAGTAACTCAACTGCTGAATCCTCAAAGCCTCTCCATCATCTACAAGGTACAAATCAGGAGTGCAATGGAATACTCCCCACCTCTGTAGATAAGTGAACTCCAACAAAGTTCAAGAAGCCTGACATCATCAAAGCCAAACCAGCCTGTTTGCTTGTCACCAACACTGACACTCATTAGCAATAGTGCATGCCATTTATTGATGCACAACAAATGTTCACCATGTCTTCTATGACAACATCTTCCAAATCCAAAACCAATTTCATGTAGAAGGTTATGGGCAGTAAATGCATAGCAACATCAACAGCTGCAAGCTTCCTT
Source organism: Stegostoma tigrinum (assembly GCF_030684315.1). Classification (NCBI taxonomy): domain Eukaryota; kingdom Metazoa; phylum Chordata; class Chondrichthyes; order Orectolobiformes; family Stegostomatidae; genus Stegostoma; species Stegostoma tigrinum. The sequence continues at coordinate 34,401,414 of NC_081354.1, forward strand.
CCAAGCCACTCACCATCCTAACTTGGAAATATATTGCCATTCCTTCAGTCCCATTAGTTGAAAAACCTGAACTCCCTCTCTAATAACATTGTGGGTCTATGTACAGCAAATGGACTGCAGCAGTTCAAGAAGGCAGATCATTACAAGCTTCTCAAGGAGAATTTTGGTTGGGCAAAAAATCAAGCACAGCCAGCATTACTTACATCCCATGAGTGAATTTAAAATGAATTCCCATACTCTTCATACCAATATAACCTATGCCCACTATGGACAGAACTCAGGCATCCTATAATCAGATTGTAGAGACTGAAATACTCAGAAAAGTGTCAAGAGGCAAACATCCATTTGAAAATCCCTTCAAAACACATTAAGCCTCTTAACTGCTCATAAAACAGTCAATCAAACAAGTATTCCACATCCTTCGCAGCTGTGCAAACAGCCCCCACTCAGTTAAATCCATTAGAGGGGATTGGATTTCAGCAAACCATTCATAATAAGATATTATTATACAAATATATAAACAAGCCCTTCTGATTTCTTTATAATAGTGTCTGAAGTTAGATCAATAGGACACTTTTTTTAGCAAAGGCTCAGCATTTAACTTTTAATCAGCTATTTCTCTATTTCAAAGCTTTAACAAAATGTCTGAACTTTAAATTAATGTAAAAATTAAATTACAGTACCTAGATGACAAATTAAAATCTTAATTTCAATTCCTCTTAGTAACATATTCTAGTTGAATGATCATTACATAATAATTCTAGATAGCAAAGTGTGGAGCTGGATGAATACAGCAGGGCAAGCAGCATCTTAGAAGCAAAAAAAGCTGACATTTCGGGCCTAGACCCTTCATCAGAAAAAGTTTTTCTGATGAAGGGTCCAGGTCTGAAACATCAGCTTTTGCTCTCCTAAGATGCTGCGTGGCCTGCTGTGTTCATCCAGCTCCACACTTTGTTATCTCGGATTCTCCAGCATCTGTCATTCCCATTATCTCTGAACATAATAATTCCCTTGCTCATTTTCCAACTCTACGGGTTATGCATTCAAAAGTTTTTCCACTTCAGTCGCTGTGATTGTCCACAAAGAACGTAGAAACACTTATTAATCAACAGCTATGAAGTACTCTAAAGCATTCGAATGTTTTGATAATAAAGTGTAGAGCTGGATGAACACAGCAGGTCAAACAGCATCTTAGGAGCACAAAGCTGATTTTTTGGGCCTAGACCCTTCATCAGAAAAGGAAATGTTTTGAAAATGCTATTCAATATAATTGTCAGCAATCTTTTAAATTGAAATTAATCACATATTTAAAACATATTTACTTTATCAAGCACGATCATGATAGTGAGATTGACGATAATTTTTGAACTTAACCTGTAAAATTGTTTTTGGCTTAAAACCAGATTTACCTTGTGGTTCATGACACCTTCAAGATGTTATAAAGTCTATCAAAATTAGTCCAATTTATTGAAATAGTGAGGTTCTAAAATATTCATTCCTACAATATAAGTGTGTGCTTAATCTAGGGCTCACTGTCTACCACCTTATTCTATATTACTAAAGTACCTCATGAGATGAATAAGGGCAGGAATCCTGAAATCAGCTCCCACTCCAATTTTTAATTTTCCCACACTTGTCCTGACATAGACAGAGGCATCAAAACTTGTCCTAACTTTTGAAAAATATTAATTGCTGGATACACTAGCATTTATTGCCCTTAGAAGATGATGGTGCCAAAGCATCAGATCTAATCAGTTGTAGTCTGTGAAGGATGTGGAATACTTGTTTGATTGACAGTTTTATGAGCAGTTAAGACGCTTAATGTGTTTTGAAGGCATTTTCAAATGGATGTTTGTTTCTTGACACTTTTCTGAGTATTTCAGTCTCTTCAATCTGATTATAAAGCAGTGTATTCACAAATTAAATAAGCCACAATATTTGGCCTTTGTTGTGTTATCCAGTCTTTGCTGGGATAACATTAGAGGTATTAGCATGGGTCTCAATGGCACGGGCAAGGAAGGGGAGGATTAGTCAAAAATTCCGCTTCTGATCATGCGCTAATACTCCAACTGGAAAATCCATACCATGACTATCAACTCAGTCCAGAATCAGGCCTGTTTACTTGACCCTGCAATCAAATAGTCTGTCAAAAATGACTGCCAAGTTTCAGTAGCATTGTGTGAGACATCGAGGGACAATCAACTGCAGCAAGAAACCAAAGCCTTAAGGTGAAATAAAAACTGGAAGAATGGAGGGAGAAACAAATCATAAATTAAATAATCAGGCATGACAACATGAAGAACAAACTAAAGAAGGGTCTAGGCCCGAAACGTCAGCTTTTGTGCTCCTGAGATGCTGCTGGGCCTGCTGTGTTCATCCAGCCTCACATTTTATTATAAAGGTTGTGATCAGTGATATAATGGCATTGTATTATTTTACAGCTTACCCACTGATAAAATGCCTCCTAAGATGCCATTCTAAATGGCATTTTGCATTTCATTGATGTTAATTGTGTACTACAGTGAGATCTGTTTCCTCTAAGTAACATATTCTTATCAAATGATCATTACATAATAATTCATTTGCTCATTTTCCAACTTAATGGGCTATGCAAAATAAATTACTTTTCACTTCAGTCATTGCAACTGTCTACAAAGAATGTTTTTTTGTGTGATTCCCCACAGTAATTTGCTCTTTGACTTTCCTGGAAGTACTGACTCAATGTTGAGGTGTAACAGGTGTAACATCGCATTGTCCAAGTAGCAGGAGGTCCAAATGCATTGACAGGAGTACACTGGCAAATGACAAGTAAATTATAATGCAATGGTTATTCTAGAACAATCATTAGGCTGGCATCAAGGGATTGCTAACACTATTGGAGGATAAACTTGAAAATCTTTGTCTAGTTGTAGTCGGTTCAAATCATTTGTTCAATCATGCGAAGCACTGCTATAACTTAATTTGTGTTTTCTCTCAAATTAATTGATTTGATTTGACTGCATGCAAAGGACAGTTGAGTGAATGGAGCTGAGCATAGTGGTGAATGGCTGTGAATCAGTTGTTTCTCACCATTGATGTTACCCAGAGGCAACAACTTTCAGGAGTTGGCCTATACAGCTATTTAGAAAAACACAATGTCATCAGCATTTTATTGCTGCAACATGTTTAGCAAATTTCCTCTTCCAATTCAATCCAAAAGAATATTGTCCAGCATAGTTCACATGCAAAGACCAGTCTTGCAAAGGCAACAGTTAACTTTGAATTATAAATAAATAGTCTTCATGTACATAACATGGAGCTTTTCTTTGTAAAGGACTTCTGAGGGGCTTTTTTAGCAGCATGGTAGTAGCAATATCTCTCATTTATGAGACCTGGGTTCAAGTCCTACCTACTCCAGAGGTCTGTAATAGAATCTCTCACAAGTTGATTAGAATGTATTTATTTTAAATTTGAAAGATCTCTCTATGACAAAACCACCCTCAGTTGCCCCAATTTGGAGGGTCTGCTTGGTGAGTGGTGGCAGCAAACAAATTAATGCCAAATATGCAAATGCAGGTTTCACCTTTCAAATTATGTCAAAGATTAGAAAAATAAGAATTGATCATAAATGTGACCAACGTACCGTGATAATATATACCAGACTTATATCTTTCTTCTTCAAATAGACTATTGTATTGGTGGCTGTTCAGTTTAACAAGTGTAACATAACGGAGAGCTAAGGACTCTAATAGGTTGATTGAAGCCTCCTAATTTTGTTCAGATATGGTGAAAATATTGAGATGGAGATCAACTGAGACAGGTAATAAAGGATGAATCTACTGAGGATATGTTAATGCAGGGCACTGCTGTGGCTGGCTTGGTGAGAATCAGCCTCCAACATCAGGGCAAACTGCAGGGACGAGATTCTGGGCGGCAGGAAAATTTGGAGAGGAACCTGACGAAATGGTTCCTTGGACTAAACTGAAAGGGCAGGGTGTTTGCTGCTGTGGTGTAATGGAAGGCCCAAGGCGGGGGGATCCAGGGTTTCATTAGGAGGCCTGAAGGAATACATCAGCTGTTTTCAGCTCAAAAGGAAATAAAATATTCTTATTTTCCAGGCCACTCCAGGTCCCAGCTCCTCTTCCTGATATTTTACCTGGAGGGAAGGCTACAACATTTCCCTATGTAAACTTGGAGCTAAGATTGCAAATAGATGCTGATGACAGCAGTAGAGTGTAATCTACATATTTAAAGCAGAGTTACAATAACTACCAAGATAACAAAGTATGGGGCTGGATGAAAACAGCAGGCCACGCAGCATCTAGGAGCACAAAAGCTGACGTTTCAGGCCTAGACCGTTCATCAGAAAAAGCTTCTGATGAAGGGTCTAGGCCCGAAACGTCAGCTTTTGTGCTCCTAAGATGCTGCTTGGCCTGCTGTGTTCATCCAGCCCCATACTTTGTTATCTTGGATTCTCCAGCATCTGCAGTTCCCATTATCTCTGATTACAATAACTACCTGCTCTCTTATGCAAAACAGCAGGCTAATATTGCAAACCATAGGAAGATATTGGAATCAGAAGGAATCATTTGTAGGTTGCTACATTCTTGGGTTGGTGGGGAAATTTGACATTTGTTTGTATGTGCCAAGGAGCCACGTTTTGATTTGATTTTTTTGAATCGATTTACTACGGTCACATGTACTGAGATACAGTGAAAAATATCATTTTGTGTACTAAGCAGACAAATCAAACCTTTCATAAGTACAGCAGGGTAACAGAACAGCATACAAAATATAATGGTACAGCTGCAGAGAAAGTGCAAAGAAAGATCAACTTTGATATCTGTGAGGCTCGATCATAAGTCTGAGAACAGTGGGGAAGAAGCTGTACTTGAATCTGTTGGTACATGTTTTTAACCTTCTATATTTTCTGCCCAATGGAATCAGGGTGGGAGAGGTCACTGATTATGTTGTCTGGTTTCCTGAGACAGCAGGAAGTGTAGACAGAGTCAGTGCAAGGAAGGCTGGTTTTTGTGATGAGCTGAACTGTATTCCAACTTTGTAATTTCTCATGGTCTTAAGCAGAGCACTTGTCATACCAAGCTGTGATATGTCCAGATAGGATATCTTCTATGAGGTATCTTTAGAAATTGTTAAGAGTCATTATGGACATGCCCAATTTTCTTAGCCTTACAAGGAAGTAGAGGCATCGTTGTGCTTTCTTGACTGTAGCAACGATGTGGGTGGACCAGGACAAGATCATTAGTGATATTTACTCCGAGGAACTTGAAGCTCTCAATGCCTGGAAGGAAAAAACAATACAACTTGTGAATAAAACATACTGGTCTGACTCATAAATTGCAAAATGCTGTTCTAGTATGACCAGTACTTATTTTTTCCAAATATTACTTGTTTTAACCTATTTTCTCCTTTCAGCAGTTAGCAGCTACAGAGGGAGTTACAGTCAGTGAGAGAGCCTACAGAATGTAGTGTCTTGCATTGACACACCATAGTTAAATTGTGTGAGCCTAAAGGAAAGGAGCAGGTTAAAAATAAAATTCATTTCAAGAAGAAAACACCATAAACTTTCACACAGATAATGGAAACTGCAGATACTGGAGAATCCAAGATAACAAAGTGTGGAGCTGGATGAACACAGCAGGCCAAGCAGCATCTTAGGAGCACAAAAGCTGGCGTTTTGGGCCTAGACCCTTCATCAGAAAAGCTTCACCCGAAACGTCAGCTTTTGTGCTCCTAAGATGCTGCTTGGCCTGCTGTGTTCATCCATTGTTTGTTATCGTCCATTGTTGTAGCAATGAAGTAAAAAGATTGGGCTTCTCAAAACTTGACTCATATTCAAGGTTTAACCAATTTAGTCTTTTCAGAAAGCAGCAACAAAACGACCAGTAGTTATATGGGTCTTTAATGAATATGAATATTAATGAATACTTTGCTTAAGTATTCACCAGTGAGAGGGACGTGTGTGAGGACAGCATGAAACAGGCAGATATGCTTGAACAGGTTGATGTTAGGAAGGAGTATGTGCTAGAAATCTTGAAAAACGTGAGGATAGCTAAGTCCCCTGGGCCAGACAGGATATACCCAAGATTTCTACGGGATGCGAGAGAAGAGATTGCAACCCCTTTGGCGATGATCTTTGCATCCTCACTGTCCACTGGAGTAGTGCCAGAAGATTGGAGGGTAGCAAATGTTATTCCCTTGTTCAAGAAAGGGAATAGGGATAATCCTGGGAATTACAGATCAGTCAGTCTTACTTCTGTGGTGGGAAAATTATTGGAGAGGATTCTGAGAGATAGTATTTATGATTATTTCAAAAAGCACAGTTTGATTAGAAATAGTCAGCATGGCTTTGTGAGGGGCAGATCATGCCTCACAAGTCTTATTGAATTCTTTGAAGATGTGACAAAATATATCAATAAGAGTAGAGCAGTGTATGTGGTATATATGGATTTGGCAAGGTATTTGATAAGGTTCCACATGGTAGGGTCATTCACATAGTAAGGAGGCATGGGATTCAGGGAAATTTGGCTGTCTGGATACAAAACTGGCTGTCCAATAAAAGACAGAGGGTGGCAGTAGATGGAAAGTATTCAGCCCGGAGCTCAGTGATCAGTAGCGTTCGGCAACGATCTATTCTGGGACCTCTGCTCTTTCTGATCTTTACAAATGACTTGGATGAGGAAGTAGAAGGATAGGTTAGTAAGTTTGTCAATGACATGAAGATTGGTGGAGTTGTAGACATCATGGAGGGCTGTTGTAGGTTGCAACGGGACATTGACAGGATGCAGAGCTGAGCAAAGAAGTGGCAGATGGAATTCAACCCAGAAAAGTGTGAAGTGATTCATTTTGGAAGGCCAAATTTGAATGCAGAATACAGGGTTAATGGGAGGATTCTCAATGGTGTGGAGATACAGAGGAATCTTGGGGTCCACATCTATAGATCCTCAAAGTTGCGACCCAAGTTGATAGGGTTGCAAAGAAGGCATTTGGTGTGTTGGAGAAATTGAGTTTAAGAGCCGTGAGGTTATGCTGCAGCTCTATAAAATACTGGTTAGACCACACTTGGAATATTGTGTTCAGTTCTGGTCAACTCATTACAGGAAAGATGTGGAAGCTTTCAAGAGGGTGCAGAAGAGATTTACCAGGATGCTGCCTGGACTGGAGGGCAGGTCTTATGAGGAAAGATTGAGGGAGCTCGGGCTAGTGCCATTGGAGTGAAGAAGGATGAGAGGTGACTTGACAGAGGCTTACAAGATGATGAGAGGCATAGATAGAGTGGATAGTCTAAGACTTTCTCCCAGGGCCGAAATAACTATTACCAGGGGGCATAATTTTAAGGTGATTGGAGGAAGGTATGGGGAGATGTCAGAGGTAGGTTCTTCACACAGAGAGTGGTGGGCGTGTGGAATGCGCTGCCGACAGTGGTAGTGAAGTCAAATACTCTAGAGACGTTTAAGCAACTCTTGGATCGGCACATGGAGAATAGTAAAATGTAGGGTCTACAGGACAGATTGATCTTAGTAGGATAATAGGTTCGTACTGTGCTGTACCGCTCTATGTTCTACACTATCTACTCACATTTCAATTAAGGATCTGGGGACATTTTCAATTATCAGAAAGTGATGACGCTAATGTCATCTTTTTTCAACCACCAAACGTTTGTGGTGGCAGATTTACATGTCTTGAGGCTTCTTAAATTTTAAGAACATTTAAAGAAGTTGGCTTTAAGTTTTGGGCAGGTGATGGGCAGAGTCACCAATGTATTCTGGCAGTTATCTGAGGACTTAATTCATCACATTTAAATAGAACCCATTAGTTGGCCATAATCCATGGGTGTCTTAATACTGCTCACTGCCAGAGACATAATAGTACAAAACTTGGAGTATAGAGAGTTGTCCTTTGTTCTGTAAGGGCACTCAGAGTGGCCCAAGTTACTTCTTTGGAACCAGGAACAGTTCTCCAGTTCCTCCTTGACTCACAAATGTTATTTAATTTTTTTTAGATAAAAGTCATAAATAATGTAGACTGTGCACTCCAACCAGCTTCATTTCAAAGTTAAAATTGGCATTGTACATACATCTTAGACCCCACATCTGTTGATAACAGAAGGTCTACAATCTGAAATAATTAGGAGCTTTGGTTTACCAGTGGAAAACCGCAGTAAAGGTGCCAATGGGCAGAGCATGCACATTACAAACTAACAAACAAACTGGCCTTTATTACATTGTAAATACTGAATTCAGCGAGTTAAATTCTGTCCTCTCGGGTGCCAAACAACTAATGAAAGATCTGCCAGACATAGTGACAGTCTTGGAACCCCCATGGGAAGTTTGAAAATTTGGAAGAGTTATTTTGAAAACTGACATCATCACGATGCAAAACTAAATCATCATATATTGATGATAAATATAGAGTATATATGGGACATATGAGATTGAGTTAGGGCAGCAGCATTTGAGATATGCACCATCACATTCTGATGCCAAAAGTAAATTCTGTACAATGCTGCTTCCCACACACTGAAGTTGATATTGAAATGAAGTGAAAGCAAAGGAAGGCATAAAGAAACCAGTAAGATTAAAAGATCCACTAAGTGGACTTGTAATTTGATCTGTTTGTCTTATGATCACGCAAGAGTCCAGCATATTCCCATCTTGCCTTACAGTTTACTGTGAGATTCCACTGATGTTGGGCTTGTGGTTTCAATCATTTACAATTACACACCCTAGCTTTTTTTTACTCTCTTTATTCAACACAATGAGCCATTTTGCTGAAGTTTTATAATTTATATTGCTGATGTTTCAACCATATTTTCGTATTTGTATCAGTAGAGAAAATGAAATATATTGACTGAATTTGAATTAAAGATATATTTTCAGAATTTGAATTTAAGATGAAGAACTTTGATGGAATGTGAGATTACAGAAGTGTGTTTAGTTGTGCAATTTCAGTAAATGCATTTCAAATAAAATATGATACATAATCTAGTATCTTAATTTGCACAATGTAATCATATAATTATTAGAAATACATTTCAATCATTTTGATTTTAACAGTAAACCACAGGATAAATCTATACAACTTGAGAATTCAATGTAAATAGAGAATAATAGAGATCATGATATTTAATTGATAATATCATAAACAGTATGAATAAAGTTTCAATGGTTTATAACCATAATCAAAATTGCCTTGACTAGATTACAGCCTTTTTATAAGATGCTGGAGCATGTCATTAAAATGCATATTCTTTTTATATTATGTGTTTTGCTTCTGTTCTGATTAATTCTGGTGTTGACAAGGAGATTCGTGACTGTGTCGTAATTGCTACAGATTATCAACAATTTATCTGTGAAGGATAGCCAGGAAGTGCTGCATTCAGTATATTTTATAAACTGATACAGACCTTACAGGGCTCAAGTTTAATTAAATTGAAACTTCCTTCATAGAAGTTATTAACTTCCTTTCCCCCTAACTAGTAACTTGAAACATTTTTACAACTTGGCCAAAAAAGCCAGGGACGACAACAGATATCCTTGAACATTTGAGGATAACTGCATGAAGTTCATGATTATGAGACACAACTTTTCTGTCTCCATGGTTCCCAATCTTGCCAATTTTTAGTTCCCTTGTCCACTCTCACTGGCTGAAGTCCCTGCTATAGTTGCAAACTGTAAAGCCTAATGTGCCATAATGGCTTCCTGGCGTGTTAAAGGAAATTTTAATCAAGTTTGAATGAAGACTAGAATTTTACCAGATTGCCAAATATACAGCTAATGTATTCATATACCAAACATTGAAAATAGATCTTCAGATTTCTGCTTTCTCTCAGGTGATCACTATTTACCGCAGTAGCAGCACCATTACCCATGACTAGTGGTGCACAAGAGGTAATGCAAAGTTGATGCTGAAAGTCTTCAAGAGGAACTGCACTATTACATTACACAGAGATTGGTAATAGGTTTGAAAACTGATGTTTCTTAAGCGGTCTGTTGAAGAAATTGTTAACTGTCACCCTGCTACTGGAAGTCAAATTTCATAGCATGATTTGTTTCATCATACAAAATCTTCTCTCGTGGATTGCTAACCATGAATTTAAAAGTAAAAATTGAAAGAACTTTTTTCTGAACTGAGAATGCGAGAGCTAATATAACATGAAAAATGAAACCAGAGATTCAGCCAGTTGAATCAACATTAACACTTATCTGCTGCATTCAGCAAGAAAATTGTATAAAATGAAGTCCTTGTGCAGTTCTCAGGTCTGTTAGGATTGGAGAACTGAGGTATGCTGGGAAGGTAATTATACAGTAGTAGGAATCTTTGTTCAGTGTGGAAAATCACACACAGTCAATATCAGAAAGGAAAGCAAATAATTACCACATCCGAATTGACTTTAATGTGAGCCAGAAGTGAAAGAGAAGGGAGGCCTGTCAAAATTGGCATCACTGCATGAACAGCATCCAACCTCTCCATCGTGTTCTGCTTCTTTCCCTTTACATCCTTTAATCCCAAGTTTCATTCTTTCCCTATGAGTGATCAGCAAAGTGATAACTTTCAGCAACCAATTGTAGATAATTTACCATAGAGTCATAAAGTAATAATTATGTGTGTCACATACTTGGCAAGGAGATTCCAATTTTGGCTCAAAACCGTAGTGACAGGTCAGGCACTCATAGTGGTATAAATTGTTTTACCTTATTTTCCATTGACACTGTGCAATTGAAACTGTGCTCCTGTGCAGCGATATCAGGGTAAAGAGGTCCACTCCTGTGATGATCAGAAAATGCCAAGGGACGGTTCTGGCAGCAGGCTTCTTAGAACAAAAGTGAGCACCTCACAATCTTCAACATCTGAATTTGAACTGAGTTTGACGTATTTGGATTCATTCAGTTCGGTTTCCAAAATTTGTTCTTCCAGGCTATTATACATCATGTCTTACAGTTAATGTATAAGTATATTTTAAGAGAAATTACCATGATATCACCACTATATCGTTGAATGGGGGCTGAGGATACGAAGGTCACAACTTGCATCCTAACCGAGACCACTAGAAGCATGGCACATTGGTGGCTGTGACTGTAATATTCAAGCACCTATAATAAATGCCTATTTCCATACTTCAATGTCACAATACCCACTTCTAGGTCTTATGTATTTGGAGCTTGCCTAAACATCACCACATTAGGTAAAAATGTCCTGCTGGAGGCAAAGCGCATAATTTGATGATAATTCAGATGTTTTTGCCAATGGAATTTCTCATTTCATTCTTTTCTATTTATTCCAGAGGTTGGGACTTCTTCCCTTGAAGTATAGAAGACTGGGGGGTAACCTTATAAAGACGTACAAAATCATGAGTGGCATAGATAGGGTGATTAGAGAGTCCAGAACTAAAGAGCAGATGTTTAAGGTGAAAGGGGAAAGATTTAAAAGATTTAAACTTTTTCCCACAGAGGGTAGTGCATATATGGAATGACCTTCCAGAAGAAGTGGTACAGGTGAGTACAATTACAACATTTTAAAGACATTTGGACAGGTACATGGGTAGGAATCATTTAGAGGGCTAGAGGCCAAACACAGGCAAATGGGAACAATTCATTGTAAGAAACCTGGTCAGCAGGGACGAGTTGGCCCAAAGGGCCTGTTTCCACGTTGAATACCTTTATGATTCTAAATTTCCATGCTACTAATATTCTGTTGGAACCATTCTGTAGCTGGCATTGTGTTTTCTATCATATGCTGTCATGATTACCTGTGCTATGCAACCTGATTCAAACCCTAGTAGGTGAAATGAAGATATATTTGGACAGCTGACCATAATATTAGTCAAAGCAATGGATTTTAAGGAGCATCTTAAAGATGGAGAAATGGATGTCCAGTTTGTGTCAATTAGGGAACTTGCACTGCTGAGGTGAATGAACATGTGACCTGTGGAAGGTGATAGTTCTGAATTGAAGAGGCAAAGATGAGATTCCTCAGCATTGGGTATCAGGGAGCATTTACACAGGTATTTCCTTTTAGATGTCAATGGTCAGCTCTGCAGCATTATAGAAGGAGTATGTTTGATAAGCCAAATACCCACTTAACTTGTTATTCTTTCCTATGTTCTTAATTGCACTAAAGCATCCAAGCCGAAGTCAACAACTTTAGAAAACCACTTTGAATCAGAAAATAAATGCAAAGTAAACAAAATATATTTCTCAATGCAAAATATATTTGCTCAAAATGATACAACTGCATCTATTACTCAATTTATAACTGAGCATTAAGTAGTGTAAAGACATATTCAAATTATTTGTGCTGTAGAAAATGCAGCACCCACTCAAGCAAATATCTGCCTCAGCAATCAGTAGAGTGATGCATACCCGCGCCCTTCCCGTCGGGTTGTCCCTTGTTGTTCTCAAATTCTCTGAAAACATCCAAATATGCAGTGCACCTCTAGTAACACTGACACAACTTTCGAAACAGTGAGCTAATTTGAGTTCCTTTGTGGGTGGGGTGGGGAGTCAGTCAATTTTATAAGCAGTAGAAGTGTACTGCATTTTACCATAAATTCAGAAAGTGCACGGACTAAGAATTCCTGATCAGCAAATGGAAAGTAACATTGAAAATTTGACTTTTAGAGGTTACATTTTGTAAAGTTGGAACTTCAGTGAATTGTAATGGATGATTTTTCTGTAAAGGTTTTATCAGTCAGAGTAACCAGTGTGCGACTGATACGAAAGTCCAAATGTACAGTCAAACATTGCAAAACACTTTAATGTTTTATTGTGCTTGTTTCTACAATCTCATGGTGTTGTTCATTGATTACCTGATAACTTCTACATAACTTTTAAAGAATTAATTTTTAAATTTCAAAAATAGGAAATCAAAGGCACCCAAACATATGTCCATCTGAGATTCTTCACTTAGTTGTTTCAACGGACAATGACACTGATTGAAATAAATCAACTAATAGGTTTCTGACATAATAGAGCCAAACTTTAGACAGATTCATCAATTTCATTCCCCCCCGCCTCCAACATGACCTTTATATGTTTTTAATCTCATTTACAGCTGTAACTTTTTCCAGTTCTGATAACAAGTCATTGAGTTAAACATCGCATTTATTATTAGAAGAGTCAGGGTCTGGATTGAAAGTAGAAGCACAATTCAGCAGTGAAACGTCTGTGCCTGTTTGCCTCCACAACCCAATCTTGTAAAAGAAGCCAGCTTGGAGATAGATTGGTTGATACCAGAAAAGGCAGGCAGACAACAGAGACCAATTATTTTGAAGTAAGTGGCCTATAAAACCCAGTTCCTGAACCAAGCAGAGGTCCAGTTGGGAATGCAGCTGCCAACAATGGCCTGGAATATGTCCAAACCCAGATGGAGGACATATGGTGAAGACAGGATCGGGGGTCAAATTTAGTTGAGAGTGGGTGTGGGCAAGGGGTGTGTTGCAGATGGTTCATGAGAGGGAGTTCCAACCTGTTCTCCACCCTGAATTCATTACAGCTACTGAGTCACTGTAGTGGCTACCAGCCATCCCAAAGAAGAGCTGCCAGTAAAAAAATTAAAATAATTTATCTGGTCTTGTCCCTTGCAATCCCTATGTTCATTTGGGCAGCGCTAATCTCTGTTAGTGCAGCTACTGATCTCAGGTAATGGGAGAACGTACAATTGGCAATTTTCAGAGCCTGCTTTTCATCCTGGAAGTCTCACTGCCTGACCCTTGATTGTTTGGAACATTGAAGACTTAAGGAAGGAAACTGCCCTTACCTGATCCAGCCTACCTGTGACTCCAGTCCCACAGCAATATGGTTGACTCTCAACTGCTTTCTAGACAATTAGGGATGGGCAATAAATGCTGGCCCTAGCCAGCAAAGCCTTCATTCTGTAAATTAATTTTTTTTAAAATCAGTTTCTATTCAGTTCAGGTCCAGTGAGTGATGACAATAGTGCTGAATCAATCAGACATCTCTATCCAGGCCTGCTGATTAGTGAGTGGAAATATTCCTTCAATTGCTGAGGAATAGCGCCATGTCCTGATGACTCCCAAGAAAGTGCCAGCAAATTAGTGTAATGTCCCTGGATTCATCTCTGCTTCTCCAATATTTCCCAGAATTCTTCAGTAAAAACAGATCACAGAATGCATCCTCAACCTTTCTTTTCCTTTTGTTCATTCAAAGGATGAGAACATTGTTGGCTAGGCCAGCATTTATTGCCCATCACTAATTGTCCAGAGAGCAGTTAAGAATCAACCACATTGCTGTGGGTCTGGAGTCACATGTATAGATGAAAGGATGGCAGTTTCCTTCTGTAAAGGGCATTAGTGAATCAGATCGGCTTTTCCAGACAATCAACAAATGGAATCACAGTCGTCACTAGATTCTTAATTCCAGATATTTTATTGAATTCAAATTCCACCAACTGCCATGGCATGATTTGAAGCCATGTCCCCAGAATGTCATCTGGGTCACGAGATTAACAGTCCACCAATAATAACACTAGGTCATCACCTCCCCTATCTTGAAGACAATTACAAGTAGCAAATATGCTATTCTTGATTTCTGGTTAAAATATCAAGTCCCAAAGATTTTTCAGCACGTTCTCTTAATATATTGATAAAAGAGTTTACCAATGTCTTTGACATCTTTGCAAGCTTTTACTGTTCTGAACATTTTGTCTCCTTTTATTATTGTTTTTATCTCTCCCAATTGAAAGATCTCTATTATTATTTGCATAAAAGCACTTTCATAGATTATGTAGCACAATACAAGGCCCTTTGACCCAGCATGTCCATGCCAACCATGATGCCATTCTAAACTAATCCCATCTACCTGCACATGGTTCATATCCTTCTATTCACTACCTGTTCTGTGTCTAACTAAATGCCTCTTAAACATTGCTAATATATCTGCTTCTACCACTTTCCTGATAGCCCGTTCCAGGCACCTATCACTCTCTGTGTAAAAGACCTGCCTCACACAGCTCCTTTAAACTTTTCTTCTCTCACCTTAAGCCTATGCCCCCTAATATTTGACAATCCACCCTATGCCTCTCATAATTTTATCTACTCCTATCAGGTTGGCCCTCAGCATCTGATGGTCTCGCAAAAACAATCTAAGTTTGCCTAACCTCTCCTTGTAGCTAATATTCACCAAAGCAGTACAATTCTTTTGCACCCACTCCAAAGCTTCCACATCTTTCCTGCAGTGTGGGTCCAGAATGGCACACAATATTTCATCTGTGGCCTAACTGAAGTTTTGTAAAGCTGCAACATCACCTGCCAACTTTTATACCCAATGGCCTGACTGATGAAAGCAAATTTGCCTTCTTTACTAACTTATTCACTTGTGTTGCCTCTTTCAGGGGGCTATGGATTTGCTTCACAAGATCCCTCTGTATATCATTGATCCTAAGTGCCCTGCTATTTACTGTTTACTAGACATTCCATTGTTCAGTACTTTGTTCACCTCTTCAGATGTTCATTAAGTGTGGCCTACTCTTTACAAATCCTACTCTGTCTGGTTCTGTGACCCATCCTCAATCATAGATAATTGCATTAGCACCAGTAGAGGGCAAATAACTAATAGAAGACTAAGAGCTGGCAAAAGAGGATGCATTTTGAACGGGAACCTGTAATTAATGGAGTGCCACTGGGTTCAGTGTTGTGGCTACAATTGTTTACAATGTATTAATGACTTGTATGAAGTAAATGTGTTAAAGTCAAATTTGTGGATGACACAGAAATGGGTTTGGTGGAGAGTGGTGAGAGTGGCAAAAGAGTCTGCAGAGGGATATAGACAGGTTGAGTGAATGAGCGAAAACTTGACAAATGGAATATAATGTGATAGAATGTGAGGTCATGCACTTTTGCAGGAAGAATAGAGGAGCTGACATTTAAATGCAGAAAGATGCAGGACAGACTGATTTAGGAATGCTTGTACATGCATCAGAAAAAGCTAACATACAAGTTCAGAAGGTAATGGTGTGGTCAAGTAATCCATTGTCTCCAGGGTTGTCACAAAAATACTGACTATTTTTTTTCATGAGCTTAGATTAATGACTTGAAATGTAGAAGCCAAGTTTAAACCTAGCCAGAGTTCTGCAGTTTGTAAACTGCAAATTTGAAATAAACAGTTTTCATGCAGGCAGGCCTTGGACAATCAAACTCCCATCAAAACAGGACCAGCCTGGAACTGCCTGGCCAAGTGCTAATGGCCACATTGTTTCAGAATAATCCATTGTTTCTATCTTCCGTGAACATGTTTTGTTAGAAGAGAAAAACGTTACACAGACCTGGTGACACCCAGCTCAGCTGGAGGCCAGAGGCATAAAGTGACAGGGACAGCACTTGACAGTTGAAAATTCAAAACCATGTTCTACGACCTCCAAATATGGATCCAATCATCACTGGATCTTTCTGCCCCCTCTCAATGGTAGTATTGGACACAGGCCATAGGATCCTTGAGAAGGGCGCAGAGAGAGTGATGAAAGGGACAACCTGGAGCCCCAGCTCACTCTGATTTTTGCACCTTTCACAACAGTGCCTCCAGAGACACCACCTCACTGAGACAACCCAATGATCAGAACCTGCCCTAGACAAGAGGGGAAGTCCGATTCAGTGACTGCAGATCCTGAAACATCAGCCAACCCTCAAAGGCCAATGAACAGTCCATCACAGACTCATTGAATGAATATTACAACCCTTTTAGACAAATAGTTCAAATACAGTGGTAGGTGCCTGTGGATAGAATGTAACAAATCCTCAGTTGCATGTCAGAAGTAGATAGCTAGTGTGGATTTGAGACTGTTTACATAGACTTGCTAAAACTATAAAAGGCACAAGTTAGGCCACATATGAAATATTGTTGATATTTGTGATTCTCCTATTGAGGAAACATGCACTGGCATTGGAGGCAGTCCAGAGAAGGTTCACTAGATACACCCAGGTATGGAGAGATTTTTTTATGTGGCAAGGTTGAGCAGAGTAAGTCAGTGCTCATTTGTGTTGAGAACAATGAGAGATGATCATGTTGATAAGAAGTTGTTTCTCCCTTGTGAGCACCCAGAAGCAGAAGACACAATCTCAGGGTTAAACATTGCCCACTATACTGAGGTGAAGAGGCATTCTCCTCTCATAAGGTGGTAAATTTGTGGAATTCTTTACCTGAAAAAGCTGTCTAAGCTGGATCATTCAGTATATTAAAGACTGTGATAGGTAAATGCCTAGTCAGGAAGGGAATCAAGGGTTGGGGGCAATGGCAGAAAAGTGGAGTTGAGGAGTTGAGGATTATCAGATTATGCATTTACTCATTGAATGGCAGAGTAGGTTTGATAGATTGAAGGGTGCTCCTATATTTTATCATCTTATAGTTAGAACATTGACAATTTTCTCACTCGTTTCCTTGAAATCCTGGGATGGAAACCGTCTAACCCTTGGCACTTTTCACCTTTTAGTGTCATTATGTTTTGGATACTTTTCACTCTGTAAATGTTCATGTTGAAGAGTCTATCCCTGACTCGATCTTCATTTTGTTGGGGTAGCCAATATTCTCATCTCATCCTCAACAATCTTAACATTCCTTAAGTTTCATTTTGTAACTTTTTGTAGCTCTTGGTTATCTGTTTGGCCAACTTTTATTGTTTTTTGCATAAATCCTATTCACCAGGATCTTTGTTTTATTTGCATTTTGTATGCTTTTTCTTTTTGTTTGATATTGTCTCTTATCGCTTTAGTTGTCTATGGCTGCTTCTCCTTTCCTTGCCTCTTTAAAATATATGGTTATGGTTTTGGACTACATCAAATTATTTTTGAACACGTCCGAATGATCTTCTGTCATTTTCACCCCGGAACTGATGAGCCCAAATTATTTGTGGTAATGTGGTAAACCAAGATGTGGCACATGAGTAAAGCTTGAGTCTGACTTCAACATTTGTGGTCACATTATTTGTTTTCAGTCACAGGTAATAAAGCTGTCATCTCTCTTGGCTTGCTGAAGTAGAGAAAACTGGAAAAGAGACAGCAAAGAGAAGGACATGCTTTTCACAGTTAGGAGAAGGTGAGGGTGTGGTGGGCTGTCCTCAGAAAGATAGAATCATCATCTAGTCTTTATCTGGCACCAACCTAAGCCAGGAGCAGTGTGTACTTTATGAAGGAGGTGCCCACAGGGCTCAGCTACTTCTCTTAACCTGATCTACATGGCAGAGCAGGGTAAAAATAGTGCCAGTATCTTTGAAGGCTGTGAATTTCTTCAAACTGGGATCCTTCCAGTCAGAAGCAGTAAACTGTAAATCTATAAACGCTTCCTGTTCACAGTCTGCTGCTGACTAAAAGAAATTTCAGGTACTCTTTAAGCCAGAAGAGTTTGGGAAAGAAATGTCATTCCTTGTCTCCTACCTGAGAAGAATCCCATATAGCTTTGCCTAGGACTGTTGGCTTCCCGTGCTGCATGGCTTTGTAAATGCAGTATCTAAATGCTGAGATGTGCGTCAGAGCAAATGTTGTCTGGCTGTGCTGACAGAAATCATGAAACATCTTAGGAGCACAAAAGCTGACGTTTCAGGCTTAGACACTTCATCTGAAAAGGGGGATGGGGAGAGGATTCTGAAATAAATAGGGAGAGATGGGGAGACGACAGAACATGGATAGATGAGAAGATAGGTGGAGACGAGAGTATGGGTAGGAAGGTAGGGAGGGGATAGGTCAGTCCGGGTACAGTACAGTAGACCCGGTGTGGCTTCCTCTACATTGGGGAAACCAAGCGGAGGCTTGGGGGCCACTTTGCAGAACACCTACGCTCGGATCGCAATAAACAACTGCACCTCCCAGTCGTGAACCATTTCATCTCCCCCTCCCATCCCTTAGACGACATGTCCATCCTGGGTCTCCTGCAGTGCCATAATGATGCCACCCATAGGATGCAGGAACAGCAATTCATATTCCGCTTGGGAACCCTACAGCCCAATGGTATCAATGTGGATTTCACCAGCTTCAAAACCTCCCCTCCCCCCACTGCATCCCAAAACCAACCCAGCTTGTCCCCGCCTCCCTAAGCTGTTCTTCCTCTCACCTATCCCCTCCTCCCATCTCAAGCCGCACCTCCATTTCCTACCTACCAACCTCAACCCGCCCCCTTGACCTGTCCGTCCTCCCCGGACTGACCTATCCCGTCCCTACCTCTCCACCCATACTCTCCTCTGCACCTATCTTCTCCTCTATCCATCTTCAGTCTGCCTCCCACTCTCTCCCTATTTATTTTAGAATCTTCTCCCCATCCCCCTTTTCTGATGAAGGGTCTAGGCCCGAGACGTCAACTTTTGTGCTCCTTAGATGCTGCTTGGCCTGCTGTGTTCATCCAGCTCCACACTTTGTTATCTCGGATTCTCCAGCATCTGCAGTTCCCATTATCTCTGATCAGTAATCATGAAACATTCATTTTGTGCCAGTCTATCATTCATGTATTAAGCTAAAAAAATTTAAGAAGAACAAAAAAGAGTAGGCATTCAATCCCTGAAACTGGTCCTTTCCTAAACCTCATGCTATAATGAAGGTAATAACCAGACATTTCATATTGTCACATGCTTCATGTTAGTAAGCGAATATTAAAATATCCTAGCACTTGTATACAAATAGTTAACCAAATATTATCCTGATCTCACACTAAGTACTTTTTGTGCCTTCTTAATTTCTTAGTGTAACGTGATGAGTGATTACTTTATAATCTGAGTGCAAAATCTAAAATTATGCAAACTATTGTTCACACATAGCATGTACACCCTAAAAAAATTAGGCTAACCATTCAAATAAAAGCATAATCCTGTAGATGCCAGAAATCCAAATTATAAATGGAAAATTTTGGAGTAATTCAGCAAATGTGCAGAATCTGTGGAGCTCGAGACAGATTTAATATTTTGAGTCCGATATGAAACTTCTTCAGAACTGACAGAGAGAAAAATTGTGGTTTTGTGCTGTTGATAGAGGGGGTAGGGGAACTGAGTGGAACTTGTGGTGAAGGTCCCAGAGCAAAAGACAAAGGGAGTGCTAATGGGTTTAAAGGAGAGTTAGAGATATAAAATAGGGCTAAATGGTCAGTGTTGAAAAGGAGAAAATGGTCTCCTTTGCTAAGAGCAAAACAAACTGGACATAACATGTGGGGTAGGGGATTTAACCAGCATCACATGACAAAAATTGAGATCTAAAGTTGTGCAGTTATAAAACATGAGATATTTGAATTCATGTTTTCTCCTTGATTTACACACCAGCTTTCAACTACAACAGAACAAGTTTTTTTCCGTAAAAATGTTGTTAAGCTTTGGATTCTGCATGTTCAATTCCCAATCAGGTCATGAGGTTGAGTTTCAGAACTACAAATTATCATTTAAATTCAATAGTCTGAGTTTTAGGCCAGGCCGTTGGGAATAGAGACTTTATTTTATGAGGATAAATGAAATCTCTCACTATCCAAAATGACTGATTATTGCTACCAGGAGTAAAGTTGGATTGGTGTGAGGAATAATTTATTTTAGCTTAACATCTGTCTGGAGGAGAATGTGTGGCTGATGGTGAGAAGCTAATAAAGAGCGAGTCTTATAAAGAAAGAAAACATTATGCAAATTATCTCTCAGACTACCTTTATTTTTCAAGCAATTTTGTGGGACAATTGCATTTCGTGTTCTGCAAAGATGATTCACTAGGCTTATAACAAAACAACAAATCCTATATTTTGAAATAAATTTTCTGAAGAAGGGTCTAGGCCTGAAATATCAGCCTTACAGCTCCTCTGATGCTGCTTGGCCTGCTGTGTTCATCCAGCTCTACACCTTGTTATCTTATATGAAATAAATGAGTCATTTCCTCGTAAAGACTGGTTGCTGGAACAATTCCAATAGATACCATGGTATTTATTGTCTGAGTCCAATATGAAGAGTTCGCAAGCAGCTTTTATTCTAATCAGGCTTTCCGCCTAGCTTGAGATCTGATGGGTACCATGACCACACTCAATTTGAACAATGAGGTTTACTTTTTCACTCCTTTCACTAAAGTCCTCTAGAGGTTTGTTTTAATAAATGCTGATGAGTTTCTTTTCTTAAAATTAAACAAATAAGGTGCTTTCCACAATACAACATAGGTCTGTGCATATTAGGGTGTAGGCTCTACAAGTGTATTTGTATTAATTTTATTGGTAGGTGGTTGGAATCAGGGGAATCCATGCAGGATTTGCCCATTTATTTTTAAAGGTTACTGCTTCACTAACATAACAGGGAAAGAATTTCGTAACAGATTGTTAAACATGCACATATTAATACCAGATACCTTATAATTTCAAGGTCACTTCTGGTCTGTTATTACCTTTGTTGCCAAGGAAGGAGGCCAGCCAGAGAAGGTGTATGGTGTACTACATATAAGCAGTGCAATATTATTGTGATATGCATTTCCAAACATTAGTACAATGCAGTGCCTGGCAAGACATGAAACTCAAAAACTTACTAACCACTTTTCATAAGGGACAACAATTCTCTAACAATCTGCAATCCCTGATATTGAGAACAATACCTCTGACTGCTTTTCTGATGGTCATTTTTATTCTTGTTTCCATTTTGAACCAAGCTTAGACCATATTGTGGAACTCAGACGCAACTATAAATACAGCGTAAGTTACAGAGAAGCTCACTATATAAATTGCGGTCCTAATTAGGGTGTAGAGCAAGCACTTTACAAAATAACTTCCATCAATTTGTATCAGAGATAATGGGAAATGCAGATGCTGGAGAATCTGCAATAACAAAGTGTAGAGCTGGATGAACACTGCAGGCCAAGCAGCATCTTAGGAGCACAAGGACCGCAACTTTCCCGCCGCAAAAGAAAAAATTATGCAAATTATCTCTCAGACTACCTTTATTTTTCAAGCAATTTTGTGGAACAATTGCATTTCGTGTTCTGCAAGGATGATTCACTAGGCTGGTAACAAAACAACAAATCCTATATTATGAAATAAATTTTCTGAAGAAGGGTCTAGGCCTGAAATATGAGCCTTACAGCTCCTCTGATGCTGCTTGGCCTGCTGTGTTCATCCAGCTCTACACCTTGTTATCTTATATGAAATAAATGAGTCATTTTCTCATAAAGACTGGTTGCTGGAACAATTCCAATAGATACCAT
The DNA here is from genome assembly GCF_030684315.1 of Stegostoma tigrinum. Lineage (NCBI taxonomy): Eukaryota > Metazoa > Chordata > Chondrichthyes > Orectolobiformes > Stegostomatidae > Stegostoma > Stegostoma tigrinum. The sequence continues at coordinate 34,423,558 of NC_081354.1, forward strand.
GGTATTTATTGTCTGAGTCCAATATGAAGAGTTCAAAAGCAGCTTTTATTCTAATCAGGCTTTCCGCCTAGCTTGAGATCTGATGGGTACCATGATCACACTCAATTTGAAATTTGAGGTTTACATTTTCACTCCTTTCACTAAAGTCGAGAAGGCCCTCAACGGTGTCTCCTGCATTTCCCGCAAGTCGTCCCTCACACCTCCCTCCCCGCAATAACAAACAAAAGAGAATCCCCCTCATTCTCACATACCACCCCACAAACCTCCGGATCCAACGCATCATCCTCCAACACTTCCACCACCTACAATCTGACCCCACCACCAAAGACATTTTTCCATCCCCACCCATGTCTGCTCTCCGGAGGGATCACTCTCTCTGTGACCCCCTTGTTTGCTCCACACTCTCCTCCAACCCCACCACACCCGGCTCTTTCCCCTGCAACCGCAGGAAGTGCTATACCTGCCCACACACTACCTCCCTCACCCCCATCCCAGGCCCCAGGATAACTTTCCACATCAAGCAGATGTTCACCTGCACATCTGCCAATGTGGTATGCTGCATCCGCTGCACTCGGTGTGGCTTCCTCTACTTTGGGGAAACCAAGCGGAGGCTTGGGGACTGCTGTACAGAACACCTACGCTCTGTTCGCAATAAACAACTGCACCTCCCCATCGCGAACCATTTCAACTCCCTCTCCCATTCCTTAGACAACATGTCCATCTTGGACCTCCTGCAGTGCCACAACGATGCCACCCATGGGTTGCAGGAACAGCAACTCATAGTCTGCTTGGGAACACTGCAGCCCAACGGTCTCAATCTGGATTTCACAAGCTTCAAAATCTCCCCTCTCCCCACTGCATCCCAAAACCAGCCCAGCTCGTTCCCGCCTCCCTAACCTGTTCTTCCTGTCACCTATCCCCTCCTCCCACCTCAAGCCGCAACCCAATTTTGTTCCGACTAACCTCATCCCGCCCCCTTGACCTGTCCGTCCTCCCCAGACTGACCTGTCCCCTCCCTACCTCCCCACCTACACTCACCTCTACTGGCTCCATCCCCGCTTCTTTAACTTGTCCGTCTCCTCTCCACCTATCTTCTCCTCTACCCATCTTCGACCTGCCTCCCTCTCTCTCCCTATTTATTTCAGAACCCTCTCCCCCTCCCCCATTTCTGATGAAGAGTCTAGGCCCGAAACGTCAGCTTTTGTGCTCCTAAGATGCTACTTGGCCTGCTGTGGTCATCCAGCTCTACACTTTGTTATCCATCAGTTTGTTTTCATTTTGACATCCCACCAAACTTATTGCAGTTAAATTTTACCATGAGCACACTCGCAGACGAAAGAAGGAAGGAAATGTTACCAATTCTCCCTTTTAAAGCTGTTTATTATACTGAACTCGGGTCTGGAGGAAATGTCTCTTAAGGCAGTAGTTGTTTGTCTACGGGGACATTCAGTCAGTCAATGCTCTTGCACAGCAACATTTAAAGATTGCATCTAAAGATCTCCTTTTGAATACTGATAAATATTACCAGGCCTCCGAAGGGTCATCAAATAGCAGTGTACTTCTGAAATGAGAATGTTGTTACTGTGTTGCAATTGCAAATAGAGACAAGTGGAAGTCGCCTGGTATCACATAATCAAAGATTTGGAAGTCATTAAATTAAATCTCCCTTTTGTGTGATAAACGGAGATGGGGAAGTTCTTATAGATTGTGTTATGTAAGATTTTACAAAAATAGCAGCCTGGAATGGGCCACTTCCTTCCAGAGGCCAATAACACAGTGCTGAAAGGATATACAGAGTCTGCCATGGCAACGCTAAGAGATGACACTGGGAAACAAGCAACAATGAACCAGCTTTTTTTTCCCTTTCCAGACAAAATCTTGTCTACAGCTTAACACACACAGCAGAGAGCCACAGTCTTGGACACCAGTGTATTCATTTGTTGTAACCCTTTCAGTGCTGAATCGGATTTACAATTTTCAAGCAACATGTTTTTCCAATATTAGACAAATTACTGAACAAGTTTTATCACCAAATATCAAGCATTTAAACAAAAATCTTAAAAACTGAGCACTAAGCCTGTGAAGATAATTTATAAACATTCAGTTTTATTTCTGAGCATTTAGGTTCACTGCCTGGGATAAGCAATGAAGCTCAAAGAACTAAAGCAGTTTCAAGTATTTAGAAGTTTTGCCAGAAATTTAGAAAGCTAGATCATACTTAAATTTTGAACAAGGTCATATTGAACAAGAAATAATAATTCTGTTTCCCAATCCGTAGAGGCCGCAAGGCCTGCTGAGTTTCTCCAGCGATTTGAATATTGAATTTTAATGCTAAATTTAGTTTAACCTACAATCCCTAACACTTGGATTGCACTTTTCATGGTCCAATTATCACAGGGATCAGGTAGAATTTCTACAAACAATACCTGATCTCCAGTAAAAATAAGGTAAGTGATCTTCTGCTGACATTATAATGGGAAATGTAAAATATTTTCCTGAATTGGGTAGGGTTTTTACATGGTCACCATTAATCCAGCTTTTAATTCCAGGAGTTTATTAAATTCTAATTTCTGCATCTGCCATGATGGGATTCAAACTCATGCCCCCAGTCCATTGGCCAAGAGTCCAGGATTACAAGTTGAACTGAAGAACTAACCAGCAATGCCCACATCACATGAAAAAATAAAGAGAAAAAAAACAGATGCAAGAACATCAAAACGCCAAGGTTATCAAAAGCTTTGATGCTGTGTCTCCTTCTTCAACAATACTCAAGTCCTTTACTTTCAAGGAACTGTTGGATAGCTATTGTTAGCGAGCCTATAAACTATTTATGCTAGTGTTTCCAGATCCTCAATTTTTTCCCTTCAGCCACACTA